>NC_063335.1:105376887-105402484 GCF_021869965.1 Rhincodon typus | reverse complement strand
ACTGGAGTCTGAGATAACAAATTGTAGAGCTGGATGAACATAGCAGGCCAGGCAGCATCAGAGAAGCAGGAAAGCTGACGTTTTGGGTCTGGACCCTTCTTCATTTTCTGAAGGGTCCAGACCCGAAACGTCAGCTTTCCTGCTCCTGTGATGCTGCCTGGCCTGCTGTGTTCATCCAGTTCTACACCTTGGTAAAATTATGCTTGGGGCATAATGAAATACTGATATTTTGAGTGTGTAAGATGCTATGTGAAGTCCACATTAGTTTGAAATGAAGGCAATGCTCCCACAGATTCTAGCCTAAGTGTGTAGATGTCTTTACTTACTCAGCCCTCTCCAATTCCCCAAGGAACTAACTGTGGGCCACTGTCATTGTCAACTCAGATTAGTAACCTCCGTTGTGACAGCCAATGTCTGTATATCACTGCTTAAATATAGAGAAGGCCCGTTGATGAATTTGACACAGACCTCATGAAGACACGGACTGATGCACAGAGCAATCACGGTTTGTTAACTCCTTCCAGTGTCAGCATCAAGTGTTCCTGGGTCAGTATTCTGCCTCAGCAATGTGTTTGACTCAATACCAAACTTGGATGAGTTCCTAATGAACTAGAGTATCCAGTTTCCACACTGAATGTTATGAACTTTGCATCCACACTCGTACCTTGTAGTGATTGTAATGAGGTCAGCCAGATGGACCTCATAGAATATGAGTTCCTTGACTGGGGCTGTTAACCTGGTCCAATCGGGAAGTCCTGGCTGACAGATATAAAACAGGAATGTCAGAGGCTCTAGCACTCTGAGAGCTAACTCTGAAGAAGCAGTAGCAGAGTCAAGAACTCTCCATGTGTAAATAATTTGGTAACAGGATATTGGCCTCTGTGGAGATATTTCAGTGGCGACAGGGGTAAAGCACGTCCCTGGATGCTGACATAGCTGCACTGGTGGGGCAGTGCCCAGAGTGCCAACGAGGACAAGAATTACTGGCTGCAGCTCCCCTCCATCCATGGGTATGGCTGGGTAATCCTTGGACTCGGTTGCATGTCGACTAACCTGGTCCTTTCATGGGCTCGATGTTCTTAGTTACTGTAGATGCCTACTCCAAGTGGTTAGATGTGCATTGGGTCCATTCATCAAACATTGGGTCGACAACAGGAAAACTGTGCACATCTTTTTCAATATGCAGAGTTCCGGAAGTGTTGGTCATAGAAAATGGACCATTGTTTACCAGGATGGAATTTGGGTGTTTCCTAAAGTCAAATGGGATAAGACATATAAGGATAGCTCCATATCATCCATCATCAACAGCCTGGCAAAAGGAGCTGTACAAACTTTGAAGGCTGGCTTGAAGAAATAGCCTACATACCAGGCTATCATGGTTCTTATTTGATTGTAGAACCACCCCACATGCAACCACAGGGAAAACACCAGCTGAGTTGCTAATGGGTAGAAGACTACCCACCAGTTTAAGTCTGATCTTCCTGAACCTGGGGAGGGGCAGGGTGCAATGGCATCAGGAATGCCAATGCCAAACACAAGACTCTGCCAACTGAGAGATACAGTTTGATACAGGGATGAAGTCTGGTGCAAAAATCACAGAAATGGTCCTGTATGTATAAGAGGCATGGTCAACATGAGGTCAGGTCCAGTGTCATATAAAGTTCAGGTAGGTACGATCGTTCTGAACAATCATATGAAATCTGCGAATTCACTAACAGGGCGGGAGCAAAACTTGCCCTGCACCTCTGAACTGTCAGAAAGGCTGTCAGAACCCATGGGTTCACCCTGTCCGTCAAGCAGGACAAGTCCTGTGAGTCAGAGAAGGACATGATGGATGCAGCCACCTTGATGCCTTTGCAGCTGGAAGGAGAGGATGAAATTCTACTGAGGCACGTCTGGCGCTAGAGGCAAGCTTCCATGCATTACACACCACCCGCATCGGGCGCTGAGTCAGAGGAACCTGACCCAGTGCTAAAACAGCCCAGAAGGCTCTCCAAGTAAAAGGGTCAACCTATGTCCTCAGCCTCAGAGCTCTATTCATTATAACGAGATCAGCCAGATGGACCTCATCTGAGTTCCCTGATTGGGGCTGTTAATGTGGTCCGATCAGGGAACCCTGGCTGACAGATTAAAAAGAGGAATATCAGAGGGTATGGCACTCTGAGAGCTGACTCTGAAGAGGCAGTATTAGAGTCAAGAACTCTCCATGTGTAAATAAAGGATGACTAGGTGAAGGGATACCAGCCTCTATGGAGATATTTCAGTACCCTTACAGCCAACAAATAAATGGGACCATTTATTATCCGGTCAAGCTAGGACTTAAAGCCATCTTTCACCAATAGTGGCAATTCAAAACCAAGAAATATGAAGAATCTTAGCTGCCCCAGTGGAGATCCGAAATGAAACGTTAACTCAATTTCTTTCTACATAAACGCTGCCAGACAAGATGAGGTTCTCCAGCATTTTCTGTTTTTATTTCAGATGCCCAAGGCTTGCTTGATGCAATATTCTACGTGTGAAAGGAGCTCAAACACTTTTTTTCATGTGATTGTGGAAGGGGTCTACATAAATATACAACTGGGGGCTTGCAACAGTTGGAGGACAGATGTTGCAATCTTTAAGCACAGAGGACTCAGAGGATTCAGATGTTTGGAAGTTCAGCCTCCCATTCCAGAGAACTGAGCCTGAAAGTATCTGTAAACAACTGAGTGTGATACCAAAGGAGTGCTGTGCTGTGGGAGATGCCCTATTTCAGATAAGGCCTTGTCCACTCTGCTCAAGTGGATGTAAACAGTCCCATGGCATTATTCTGAAGAACAGCAGGTTAGTTATTGGCAGTGCAATATGACCAATATGAGGCTCCTAAGCAACATCACAACATTGATGAAAATAAAAAAAGACTGGTCTTTGTCACATTAATACTTACAAATGCTTACTGTGCATAACTTGGCTACTATGTTCTCTACATTACAACAGTGACCTCTTCATTGACTCTAAAGCATTTGGGCTTCCCAGAGATTGTGTTTGTCTGGTGTTTTTCATAATCAGAGAATCATACAGTACAAAAGAGGATCTTTGGCCCATCAAGTTTACACCAACAAAAATCTACTCTAAATCTACACTAGCCCTACAAGTCTTTCTTTATCCCTAAAAGACACTCACCAGGACAGAATTGCAACAATACCAAATCTCAATGGGAATTCATAATACATGAGAAGAGAGTGCTGTTTGGTTCGCAAGTTAGCACTGATTGGTAGACACACATAAATGACAGACTGATGCTGGCTGTGAATTTTTTGCAAGTGCATACTGGCCATGGTGAATTTATCCAACACAAATGCCTATAATGAGGTGCTCCTGATAATCTGCAGATAATATGACATATACAATCTTTTGGAGTTTGCAAAGGGAAAGAACATGCCCACACATTGTGTCTTTTACAACTATCCCCATGTAAATGCCTTGATGAATCAGAGAGAAATTGCCTAATTGGAATTTAAATAACAGTTTGGCTGCTGTTTCCTGGTACATCTTCCATGAAAACAACTCTACCAATCAGCATTGACCTGTCAACCAAACAGCACTGTCTTCTCATGCATTATGAAGTCCCTTTGAGATTTGGTGTTCTTGCAATTCTATCCTGATGAGTACAAGACAAAATATTTTGACAGCATGACTGTTTTTCAGCAAGTTATGTATCACCAAGTGACTACTTCGAATAAATCTTCTTTAAAACTTCCAGCTGTAAGCATGATTTGTTATTACTGAATATTAGCATGGTATAGTTACAGCCAAAGATCTGCATACTTTTTAAATGGAAAATCAGAGTTTTACTTGCAATTAAACATGACAACACCATTCCAAAAGCATTGCCAGGCCCAGCATGTTTGAAATAAACCAGCCGATGAGTGAATGACTGCTGAGTTCAGCAGGATTTGTTGAAGCCAGGATCCAAACCTCACTTAGTAAGTTTTACCAACCATCCTTCGGACCCACATCTCCCGAAAGAAATCGACAAAAAAAATTGAGCCTGAAATATAGAATCATGTTGTTTTCCCCCAAAAATTCAGAGAACAGTGGCAATGTGTGCTCAATTCTTTAAGTTGTTAATATCATTGAGGATGCAGAATATCATTGCAATTGGACAGAGATCTAAACAGTTATTTGGGGAGGAATACAGTCCATTTTTATTTAAGAAAGGAAGGAAAATGTGGAGGTCATATAAGGTCAGTTTAATTATGCTATAAAAGCTCTGGAAAATGTGCCCTGTTACATGCAAAGAATTGTACCTTGCCTTGGTACAACATGTATCCCCAATTACCTGCATACAATAGTCAGACCATGTCCATGTCCCAATGCTGACCAAGCACTGTATTGTCTGAGGTGGTATCGTTCAGTTAAGATATAAAACAGTTAGCTCCCAACCCACAACCACTTAAGTACTGAAAAGGTTTCAGTGGAAGGGGAGCGTGGGTTCACTCAGTGTCTTGGCTGATATTCCTTCCTCCAGCAAAAAAATGCTTGAAACACAGCAGTTATTTATCTCTCTTGATGTTTACAGAATGTTGTTTGGATCACATTGGCAGCTGCCTTTGCTTGCTTAACAACAGTGACCACACTTCAAAACATAACTAATTTGAATGTGAAGTGTTTCCAGCTGTAAGGAGGAAACGATAAGGTGCTACGTAAATGCTTGTTCTTTTTTGTGCCATCAACTGCAAGCAATTTGCATTAATTATACACACTACACGCTCCTCTTTCTAAGCAAATAAAAGGCATTTTGCACAAAGGCACCATATCCCATCTGTATTTTGGCCTTTGCACACCCAGTAATAATATAGCCCCCAGACTATTTATATGAAAATGTTAAGTGCATTCGGAAGGCTTTTATCACTTGGAGGACTGCGGGAATATTATTGTTATTTAAAGAAACACTCTGAAACGGTGGGGATAATTAGAGCTTCCGAGAATGAATGAGTTAGGGACAAATGGGATGCTGCAACTTATAAAAGTTTCCAAAGCACACCACACTCTCCCTCCAACCCACATGCTTCTGATATCTTTTTATTCATTCGCAGCATGTTGGCATTGCTGGATGGGCTGACTGATTGAACACAGCTCTACGGGCTGGTTACACTGGAGCTGCAGCACCGACAATGGCCCACCCATGGGTCTGAAGTGATGTGGACCCTGCACCATCCCCCCTCGCCAAGCAACCGACTGATCATGCCTAAACCCTGAGCTGACTGATGTTGGAGGCTGCCGTTGACTTATTGTGCCAGGGCCCCCGGTGTTTCCCTTGGCCTGGCTGAAAACTTCACCCCTTTGACTTGAGACATGGCCATTTGATTAAAGCACATGCAATGCGTTTGCTGCAGAATCCGCTGGCAATGGCGCAGCTCTGAGATTGATGCCACCCTTCCCTTGACTGCTCACTGCTGACAACTGTGACAAACCGCCCGGCTTTGAGCCCACGTTAATGGCAAGGCAAGACAGAAGTACTGTCAGTGTTTAAGCTCTGGCTGTCGAAGCAAAGGACAAAAAGGCAAGGCAGGGAAAGGCTGAGACACAGGTGCACATCCAAGTCAGCGCAAAGTGAGTGAACACTAAGGTCGTGAGCGAGGATCACTGAGGTTCTCCCTCTTTGAATCCAATGAGCTGACTGCCTGCCCCTCTGCACAAAGTGGCCTAGCAGCGGTATCCCAAAGAAAGGTGCTGGTACATTCCAAAGTGCAGCATTGAAGTGCGGAAGCATGTTGTAAGAGGGTCAGAGATGTGCCTCGAGGATACTCTGAGTCTAGTATGTGTCAGATGCCAATATGTCTCGAGGTGAGGGGTGGGACTATGGGTGGTCACTGCCCTCAGGGCATGCCTGGTAATGTTGCTGCCTGCTGACCAAGACTGAGGCCTGATGCAGCAGTGGTAAGCTGGCTTCAGCAGCTACCTGCTCTGAATTAGAGGACAGATGGGAAAGTAGAGACCACAATAAGATCAGTCATGATTGTACTGAATGGCAGATCAGGCAGGAGGCAGTGAATGACCTACTCTTGCTTTCAATTTATAGGTTTATGTATTTGCACAATCAGTAAAAGATTTCAGGATTTGGGGGAATGCCCTAAATAAAAGGGAGCAAGAGGAGTTTGACACATGAGGTTATTGATTTTAAAGCTCTGCTTGTTGGCCAGGAGGGAAAAAAACCCTTTCCTCCATGTCCAGCGAAGCTTATTCCTTCACAAACTCCACAATCATCAACAATCCTCCATGATCTCTGACACTGCAGCCTTCCAATCTCCAACTCCCTGATCCCACTCCCCTCTCACACAACCTTCCTACCTTCTCCAAATTATCCCGCCCTGAATCTCCTCTGCATTTCCCAAAATCCCCAGACCCTCATGAATGCAACATCCACCTTCACAATCTTGACATCAGAGCAACCCACCATCAGAAACGAATGGCGCAAATTTAAACTCCCTGTGACTGTGCCCACCCCCCACCTCACCCCAGCGATGTGCCCCTCTACTGTCAGTGATCTCTCACCCACTCTTTCCCTTGCTTCCCTTCCTCAGCAGTGGCCTTGCCACAAGCTTTCCTGCCTGGCGGTCAGCCATGCCTGTCAATCGGACTGACTATCGAGCAGGAAACCTGCTGAACAAATGTAAAGGAGAACCTGTTGTTAATGTTGGCAGGATGCCCTGAATCTAATTCTTCCTCCTCCCCCATATCCATGGCTGCCCGTGTCCAGTATAATGAACAGCCCTCTTCCCCACACCTATCTTTCCCAATTCACTGATGAAAACCTTCATAAAGACTGCATCCAACAACCTTTCCCCCACCCCCACCCTTCCCAAACGATTTACGCTTTGCAGAAACATCAACACCTTCAGAATCCCCTGCGAAACTACCATCTGGGTAAAGTTATTAAGTTTACAACTGTAGCACTTGGCTGGACCCGTTCTGAAAGTTGTGCCCGATCTTGTAGTCCACATCATTGCATCAGAGCTTTTATTGCAAATTCATACAATAATAGAGCACATAAGAAGGCACTTTGAATCATCCTGTATTTACTGGGAATTTGGTCGATCGTTCTAATTAGTTCCATTCCTATACTCTAGCCCTAGGGAAATCATCTTTATTCAACTTCCTCAACAGTTTCAAATGATTACACACAGCTCATTCCTGAACACAACAAGACATGTAAAACAAGATTGCCTGTTGTCGCATCTGCATCTTTTGCCAATCTCTGTACATTAGTGTCCTATGTACCAATTCTTCAACACTGGATCAGTTTCTTGTGGCAAAGTGGTAGCATTCCTACCTCAGTGCCAATAACATCTCTGATTAGAAAATATGTAAGTGCCACATGACTTTCTCGAGACCTTGGGAAACGTCTTAGCTGTAACCATCTTCGGCTGCTTCATCAATGACCTTTTCTCCATCATAAGATCAGAAGTGGGAATGTGTCCATGTGCGGTAAGTCCTGAACAATATATAGACTTGGACTGATAAGTGTTATTTGTGCCACACAATGCCAGGCAATTACTATCTCCAACAAGAGACAATACAACTGTCACCCATTTACCCTGATGTTCAATGCCATTACCATTATGAAGAGATATGTGAAGAGAAAAAGATTAGCAAAGACAAATAGAGGTCTGTTACAGTCAGAAGCTGAGAAAATTGCGATGAGAAACAAGAAATGGCAGAAGAATTGAATCCTTGCTTTGATTCTGTCTACACAAACCTGGACACAAATAATCTCCCAGAAATGTTAGAGAACCAAGGATCTGGCAAGTGGACAGAATCGGAGGCAATTGGTATTAGTAAGAAAATCGTGCTGGGGAAATTAATGGGTTAAAGGCTGACAAATTCCTAAAAATGTACTTCTCAGAGTACCCGAGGAAGTGGCCCTGGAAATATTGGATGCATTGGGGGCATCTTCCAAAATTCCATACACCCTGGAGCTGTTCCTACAGATCGGAAGATGGTAAATGTAACCCCGCTGTTTAAAAAGGGAGGGAAAGAAAAAAGAACAGGGATTTACAGACCAGGGAGTGTAACATCTGCAGTGGGGAAAATGCTAGATATGAAAAAAGAGCATTTCATCAAAGCATTCACAGGATTGAATCAAGCCGGTATGGGTCTGTGAAAGGTAAATCATGTTTAACAAACAAATCTACTGACTTTCTTGAGGATGTAGCTGGTAGAATAGATAAGGAAGAACCGGTGGATGTGACATATTGGATTTTCAGAAGGTTTTGATAAGGTCCCTCATAAAACGTTAGTGAGAAAAGTTAAAGAACATGCAATGAAAGGTGATATATTGGCATAGATTGAGAATAGGTTGACAGACAGAAAGTAGAGAGTGGGAATAAATAGGTCTCTTTCTAAAGTGCAGTCAGTACCAGCTGGGGTCTTGCAATGATCAGTGCTTGGGTCCCGGCTATTCACAGTTTATATAAATAGCCTGGATAAGGAAACCAAATGAAACCAAATTTTGCTGATGAGATAAAGCTGGGCAAGATTGTGAATTGGGAGGAGGATGCCAGTAGGCTTTAAGAGGATTTAGACAAGTTGATTGAATAGGCAAACTCACAGCAGATACCATACAACTTGGCTAAAGGTGTTATACACACAATGGTGTGAAAAACTGAAAGGAAGAATATTATTTAAATAGTAATGCCCTGGGAAGTCTGGATGTACAAAGGGATCTGGGTGTCCTTACACATCAGTTAATGAAAGTAGACAGGTAGGTGTGTCAAGCAATTAGGAAGCCAAACGGTACGTTGGCTTTCATGGCAAGAGGATTGAGTTCAGAAGTAGGGATGTCTTCCTGCAGTAATACAGGACTTTGATGAGACCACACCTGGAGCATTATGGGCACTTTCAGTCACTTTACCGAAGAAAGGATATACTTGCCACAGAGGGAGTATAGCATATGTTCACTAGGCTGCCACCGAGGATGGCAGGACTGTCAAATGGGGAGAAATAGTTTCAACTGGCCTGTATTCACTAGAGTTTAGAAGGATGAGGGGATCTGGATGAAATGTATAAAATGCTGACAGGGTTGGACAGAGTGATACAAGGAGGGAGTTTTTTCCTGATCAGGAACCAGTCTAGAACCAGGAGTCACAGTCTCAGCATACAGTGTAGGCCTTTTATGACTGAGGTGATGAAGTACTTCTTAACTCAAAGGGTAGTGAACCTGTGGAATTCCCTACCACAGAAGGCTATGGAGGCCAATTCACTGTATATATTCGAGAAAGAGATTGATAAATTATAGATATTAAAGCCATCAGTGGATATGGGGAGAAAGCAGGAATATGGCATTGAGATAGATCATATGATCATATTGAATGGAAGAGCAAAAGTGAAGGGCTGAATGGCCTATTCTTGCTTAGCTTCTATGTTTCTATGTCATTGAAATCCTCGCTATCAACATCCCATGGCTTAGTATCTTCTAGAAACCATACTGGACCAGCTACACAAATATTGTCTTCCTATTAACCGTAGCTATGTACCTCATAATCTGACACACCTCGATAAGGCCCCTCTCAAAATTTGCTGCTCCAAGGAAAACAACCCTAGCCTGTGTAATCTTTGGAATATGCACACCCAGGTCCCTTTGATCTTCAGTATTTCCCAGGGTCCTATTGTAAAATCCTTTGCCTTGTTAGCCCTCCCCAAGTGCTCACACTTCACACTTTTCTGTGTTGAATTCTATTTGCCATTGCTATTCCCAGCCAGCCAGCTAATTTATATCTTCCTGCAGTTTATGGCTATCTTCCTAACTATTCAACGTCCTACTGATTATCATGTCTTCTGTGAACTTCTTGATCATACCCTTACATTGATGTTGAGAGGTTAATCATGGTTCATATTAACTGTAGCCTCCCAACCTGCAATTTGCCTACCAGCACAACAGGTCCACAGCAGACGCCATTTCCATAGCCCTACATTCATCCCTGGAAATGCAGATAATAAAGATACTTACATCAGGCTTCTACTAATCGATTACAGCTCTGCCTTCAACACCATAATCCCAACCAAACCAACCCTCCCAATATGCTAACATTGTCATGCACAGGTTCAAACAAGACTTCTTTATTGCACAGAACCTCCGACCAACGCTATACACCAGATACATTGACGACATTTTCTTCCTTTGAACTCATGGCAAGGAATCACTGAAACATCTACATAGTGATATCCACAAGTTTCATCCCACCAACAGACTTATCATGGACTACTCTTCAGAATCAGTCTCCTTCTTGGACACACACATCTCCATCAGGGACGGACACCTCAATACATCACTCTACTACAAGCGTACAGATAACCTCATGATGCTCCACTTCTCTAGTTTCCACCCGAAACATATTAAAACAGCCATCCCCTACAGACAAGCCCGACGCATACATAGGATCTGTTCGGATGAGGAGGAATAAGAGGGACACATGAAGGTATTGAAGGTTGCCATCATAGGAACAGGATACGATGCGCAACTCAATGATCGTCAGTTCCAATGTGCCACAGCAAAAAACCATAATGACCTCCTCAGAAGACAGACACGGGATATGTCTGATAGGGTACCCTTTGTCATCCAGTACTTCCCAGGAGCGGAGAAACTACACCATGTTCTTCACAGCCTTCAACACATTATCAATGATGATGAGCACCTCACCAAGATCTTCCCTACGCCTCTACTTCTCGCCTTCAAACAACCGCCAAACCTTGAACAGACCATTGTTCACAGCAAACTACCCAGCCTTCAGGACAACATTGACCATGGCACCATACAACCCTGCCATGGTAACCTCTGCAAGACATGACGGATCATCGACGTGGAGACTACCATCACACATGGGAACACCACCCACCACGTGCACGGCAGGTACTCATGTGACTCAGCCAACATTGTCTATCTCATACACTGCAGGCCAGAATAGTATATTGGCGAAGCCATCCAGATGCTATGACAACAGATCAATGGACACTGCATAACAATTGCCAGACAGAAATGTTCCCTCCCAGTTGGGGCACACTTTAGAGGTCAAGGACATTCTGCCTCAGATTCTCAGTAAATGTCCTCCAAGGCAGTCTTTGAGATACACAACAACTCAGAGTCACCGAGCAGAGGCTGATAGCCAAGTTCAGTACCCATGAGGACAGCCTCAATGGGATCTTGGGTTCATGTCACACTAGAGGTGACACCGCCCTCACTCTCAAACGCACACACACACACACACACACACACACACGTGAACCTTTGAGGTGAATTTGTATTTGCAGATACATTTTATTTTGTTCAAAAAGCACACAATTTACAGGCAGTCAGTCAATATGGTGTTTTATAAATTCCTACTTTAGAAATAAAACCAGTCTGACTTCAAACTAAAACACAAACAGATTCTAAACAAGGTCTCACATCTAACAGGCATTGTCTGACCTAAAATGTCACCTCTTCTTTACACCGATAAAACCTGAAGTTCTCTCAGGACCGTTACTTGAAAGGAATTCGGGGGTTTACATATACATATTAATCAAATAAAACCTTCCAACTGATTAAAGATTTAACAACACCTTAGGTTTGTTTAGTACATCCTCATCAATGGTGTGAACGTTTTATCTTTTACTTATAAATTCTGTGTCTGATACTACTTCTCTCACTAACACCTGAAGAAGGAATGAGGCTCCAAAAGCTTGTATATTCAAATAAACCTGTTGGATTATAACCTAGTGTCGATTGATTTCTGACCTTGTCCACCCCACTTCAACACCAGGACCTCCACATCCAAACTCTGAGACCTTGGTCTCTGCTCTGCCCTTTGCAACTGGATCCTCAACGTCCTGACCCAAGGACCGCAATCAGTGAAGATAGGCAAAAGCACCTCCTCCATGACAATCCTGAACACCAGCGCCTCGCATGAATGTGTACTCAGCCCCGTACTGTAGCATCCATACACTCAAGACTGTATGGCCAAATTTCATCTGAATTCTATCTGCAAGTTTGCTGACGACACCACCATTGTAGGCCAGACAGCAAACAATGACGAGACAGAATATAGGAAGGGGATAGAATGTTTATTGACATGGTGCAAAGATAACAATCTCTCCCTCAATGTCAGCAAAACTAAAGAGCTGATCATCAACTTCAGGAAGGAAGGAGGAGAGCACGCCCCTATCTACATCAATGGAGATGAGGTGGAAATGGTCACGAGTGTCAAATTCCTAGGAGTGATGATCACTAACAATCTGTCCTGGACCACCCACATTAATGCGGCAATCAAGAAGGCACAATAACCCTTCTTCTTCCTCAGGAGGCTAAGGAAATTTGGCACGCCCATAAGGACCCTCACAGACTTTTATAGATGCACCATAGAAAGCATTCAATCTGGGTACATCATGGCTTGGTACAGTAACTACACTGCCCAGGACCGTAAGAAACTACAGGAAGTTGTGAACACAGCCCAGTCCATCACACAAGCCAACTTTCCATCCATTGACTCCATCTATACTTCTTGTTGCCGCAAAAAGGCAACCAACATCATCAAAGACCCCTCCCATCCCAGTTATAATCTCTTCCAACCTTTCCTGTCAGGCAAAAGATACAAAAGCCTCAACACACATACCAACAGATTTAAGAACAGCTTCTTCCCTGCTGTTATTAGACTGCTGAATGGACCTGTCAAACTTCAAATCTAATGTTGACCTTGCTTTTTGTGCACCTTCTGTGCAGCTGTAACTTCGTATGCCTCACTCTGTTCAATTACTCTATGATCTGTATGCCCTTGTATGTTATGATCTGCCTGTACTGCACACAAAACAAAACTTTTCACTGTACTTAGGTACATGTGACAATAATAAATCAAATTAAATCATTAATGCAAAGCTCAAACAGCAAGGTGCCCAGCACCATGTACTGTGGGACGCCACTGGAAGTAGACTTCCAGTCATGGTAACATCCCTCTACCATCACCCTCTGCTCCCTGACGCTCAAACAATTTTGGATCCAACATACCATAAGGTCGTACTTTCTTAACCAGTCAGCCATAGGGTACCTCGCCAAAGTCCATGTAGATCACATCAAATGCATTACCTTCATCAACTCTCCTAGTTATCTCCTCAATCAATTTGATTAAATTTGTGCAACATGACCTTCCTTTAACAAATCCATACTGCCTATTCCTGGTCTCTCCATGTGTAAATATATTCTGTTCCTCAGAATTCTTACTGATAAATTCTGCACTGCCAAGGTTAGACTGACTGGCCTGTAATTTGCTGATTCATCACATCCTTCTTTTTAAATAAAGGGACAACTTTATTAAAATGTCCTCAGGCTCCTTACTTCTTGCCAGAGAGGATTTTATAATTATTGCCAGAGCTTCTGATATTTCCTCCTTATCTCTCTATCCTTCCTATCCTCCTTCAATAACCTGGGATACATTTCATTAAATCATACAGTACAAAAAAGGCCCTTCAGCCCATTGAGGCTGTACATTCAAAAATATACTATGACCTAAATTGGACCTATTTTCCAACACTAGGCTCATAGCCTTGAATGTTATGACAATTGGGGCTGTGAATTTGTCCACTTTTAATGTTGCTAAACACACTATATCTCCTCTCTCCCGATGTTAAGTACACCTAATATTTTACAGTTCTCCACTCTGATGCATATACCTACGTTATCCTCTTCCATTGTGAAGACCAACACAAAAATATTAATTGAATTCATTGAATTCCGTGGTGACTAATTTACCTGATGACTCCCCAAAGCCTGTCCGCTATTTCCAAGGCACAAGTGAAGAGTGTGATGGAATATTCTCCACTTGTCCGGATGGGTGCAGCTCCAACAAGATGCAAGGAGCTGAACACCATCAAGGATACAGCAGCCTGCTTGATTAGCACCCCATCCATCACCTTCCAAATTCATCCCCTTCACTGATGTACGGTGAAAGCAGTGTACGTCACCTAAATGTAGCACTGTACTAACTCACCCAGGCTCATTTGACAATACCTTCCAAATCCATGACCTCTACAACCTAGAAGGACAAAGGTGTCAGGCACATATACAAACACCACCACCTTCAAGTCTCCCTCCAAACCATTTACCATCCTGATTTGGAAACATATTGCCATTCCTTCAGTGTTGCTGGGTCAAAATCCTGGAAATCTGTCCCTAAAGGCATTGTGGGTCAACCTACCGCAATTCATAAAGGCAGGTCACCACCTCCTTCACAAGGAATGGAGAATAAATCTGGGCCCAACAGCAAATGAAAACTTTTATAAATTGTTCAATGAAATCTCTTGAAACAGGACTAGACAAGTTAGATGCAGGAAAGATGGTCCCAATGGTGGTTGAAGTCCAAACCGGGAGTCACAGTCTGAGGATATAGAATAGGCCATTTAGGACTGAGATGAGGAGAAATTTCTTTACCCAGAGAGTGGTGAACCTGTAGAATTCACTGCCACAAAAAGAAGTTGAGGCCAAAATATTGTGTGATTTCAGTAAGGAATCGGACATAGCTTCTGGGGCTAAAGGAATCAAAGAATGTGAGGGGAATGATCAAAGGATGTGGGGGAAAAGCTGGAACAGGCCAATGAGTTGGATGATCAGCCATGACCATAATGGCTGATGGCGCGGGCTCGAAGGGCTGAATAGCCTACTCCTGCTCCTGTTTTCCATGTTTCTATATTCTCTTCTAGTGATCTAAGACAGCTTTCACAGTGGCATCTTTTTTTTTCTGCAGTCGAAATATCTCTTTGGGACTTAAAGTTTAGAAGGATTTTTTTTTTGATGTAGCGTTTTGTTTCAGACTGCCACATCCTGGTTCTCTGTCTAGTCACCAGATGCTATGCCAGTCAAGCATTTTCCTTCTCAGGGTTAAACAACAGATTTCCTTTCCTCTCTGGGTCAGGAAGCTGGCCACTTTTGAAACAACACCGAGAGTCCCCGTTGAACTCTGAGTGACAGACTGAAGTTGCACTGGATCCTGGACCAGTATTGGTTGCATGTGAAGGAGAGGGGGAGTTTCAAGCAGCTTTTGGAATAGCCAAAGAATGTGTAAAAGCTGCATTTAAAGAAAAAAAGACTAAATCATAAGCCAAAGCCATGAGTTATAATTCTCTTAGAATCAGACTGAACTTAAGAAGTCATCCAAGAAATAAACTGTCTCACCAACCAGTTTAAAAATAGTCAGCCAGAAGATACTGCTGTCGGCTTTAGCAGATGATGAACTAAATGAATGAGCAATATAACAACAGGAAATGTTTTATGATTGCTATAATATCATTTTAAAAATCATTTCTAAGCTATTCACCCATCCTTTAGCAATTCTGAGTTAGCCTCATGACAGTGAACGGCCTCCCCTGTGCCATAAATACCTCCATGGGCTGAATTTTTTACCCCACTCTGGGGCAGGTTGGAACCAGAGAGCCAGTTCTATATCCATCTTGCCAGCTCACCCCGATACCATTGATTGTTCAATAACTCTTGGAGGGGGGGTGATTTTTCTCCAGAAGTGGGCAGAAGACTCACCTTAAGCTAAATAAAAGGCCCACGGTGGGGCAGGTTAGGCAATTGGGGACTATCTCGTCTGGGACTTGTACGCCAAAGGAGAGGTGAGGACCTCCACTCCAGTATAAAATCCCGGTCTATGTCTGGTTTATAAAATCATAAGAGGCATAGATATGGTGAGTAGCCAAGGTCTTTTTTCCAAGTAGGGGAGTCCAAAACTAGAGGGCATAGGTTCAAGGTGACAGGGGAAAGATTTAAAAGGACACTGAGGGGCAACTGTTTCACACTGAGGGTGATGCTTATATAGAACGAGAAGCCAATGGAAGTGGTAGATGTGGATACAATTACAACATTTAAGAGACATTTGGACAGTTACATGATTAAGAAGAGTTTAGATGGATATGGCCAAATGCAGGTGAATGGGACTAGTTTAGTTTAGGATACCTGGTTGGCATGGATGAGTTGGACCAAAGGGCCTGATTCTGTGCTGTATGATTCTATACTGTTCATGTGCTCCTTTGACAGCAGAGGCACGTTACTGATGGCTTTAGGGAGGGTGTCCGGCAACATTCTTTCTAGATCTATAGATCTGTAGTGATCAGGAATGTAACACACAGGTGTCAAACAGATCAGGTAGGGAAGTTATTGGAAAAGATTCTCAGGGACAAGATCTATAGCATTTAAAAGCAAATTAACTGATTAGCAATAAACAGCACGGTTTTGTGCGGGGGAGGTCGTGCCTCGCTAACTTGATTGAGTTTTTTGAGGAGGTGACAAAGATGATTGATGAAGGAGAAGCAGATGATGTTGTCTGCATGGACTTCAGTAAAGCCTTTCAAAGTCCCTCATGGCAAACTGGTACAAAAGGTGGAGTCACATGGTATCGGGGTGAGCTGGCAAGATGGATATAGAACTGGCTTAGTCATAGGTGATAGAGGGTAATGGTGGAAGGATGCTTTTCAGAATGAAGGGCTGTGACTAGCAGTGCTCTGGAGGGATCAGTGCCGGGACCTTTGCTGTTCATGATCTACGTGAATGATTTGGAGGAAAACATAGCTGATCTAATTAGTAAGTTTGCAGATGATACAAAGATTGGTGAAGTTGTGGATAAGTGAGGAGGATTGTCAGAGGATACAGCACGATATAGGTCAGTTGGAGGCATGGACAAAAAAATGGCAGATGGAGTTTAATGCAGAAAAATGTGAGGTGATGCATTTTGGAAGGTCATGTACAGGTGGAAATTATACAGTGAGTGGCAGAATACTTAGGAGTATTGATATGTAGAGGGATCCACAGATCCACTGAAGGTGGCAGCACAGGTAGAAAATGTAGTAAAAAAAGGCCTATGGCATGCTTGCCTTCATTGGAAGGGGCATTAAGTATAAGGATAGACAAATTATACAACAGTTTTACAGAACTTTAGTTTGGCCACACTTGGAATATTGCGTACCGTTCTGGTCACCACACTACTGGAGGGATGTGGATGATTTGGAGACGATATAGAAAAGATTTATCAGGACGTTGCCTGGATTTTAGCTATGAAGAAAGGTTGGATAGAATGGATTTGTTTTGACTGGAATGCAGGAGGTTGAGGGGCAACCTGTCAGAAGTTTATAAGATTGTGAATGGCATGGATAGAGTGGAAAGTATGAGGCCTTTTCCCAGGGTGGACGGGTCAATTACTAGGGGATGCAGGTTTAAGGTGTTAAGGATCTAGTCGCAAGGGAGAGACTCCTGATGAGTGGAGTGTATCATTGTTGAGGGTGCTGTCTTCTTAATAAGGTGCGTAACACCTATGGCTCTACTTCAAAGGAAAGCAGGAGTTATGATTAGTGCCATGGCCAGTTATATTTCTCGGTTAACAGCACTAAAACTGATTGGAACGTCATGTTGAGGTTGTACAGGACATTGGTGAAGCCACTTCTGGAGCACCGTGTACTGTTCTGGTTCCCCTGCTATAGAAAGGATTTTATTAAGCTGGAGAGGGTTCAGAAGAGATTTACCAGAGTGTTGCTGGGAGTGGGGCATTTGAATTATAAGGAAAAGTTGGATAGGCTGGGACATTTTTCACTGGAGCATAGAAGGTTTATGAGTGACTTTACAAAGGCTTACAAAATCATGAAGGGTATACATAAAGTGAATAGCAAAGGTCTTTTCCCTAAGGTGGGGGAGTTCAAAACTAGGGGCGTATTTTTAAGGTGGGGGGAGAAAGATTTAAAAAGGACCTGAGGGGCATTTTTTTTTACGTAGAGGCTGGTTCGTGTGTGAACTGAACTGCCAGGGGAAGTGGTAGATGCAGGTACAGTTACAACATTTGGACAGCTCCGTGAAAAGAAAAGGTTTAGAGGGATATGGGCCAAGTGTGGGAAAATGGGACTTGTTTAGTTTGGGAAACTTGGTCACCATGGATGAGTTGGACCAAAGGGTCTGTTTCTGTAGAGATCAAATAGCTGAATATACTTTAGAAACAAATAAGTAGATGTACATGTACATGTATAGATGTTTTTAAACTAGAGGTTATAATTTAAAAATAAGGGGTTACTCATTTGAAACAGAGATGGGGAAACATTTCTCTCAGAGGGTTGTCAGTCTTTGGAGTTCCCTTCCTCAAAAGACATTGGATGCAGAATCTTTAAATATTTTTAATGCAGAGGTAGATAGATTCCTAATTACCAAGGGGATGAAAGATTTTTGGCAATATGCAGGAATGTAGAGTTCAGGTTAAATCAGATCAGCCATGGTCTTATAGAATGGCAGTGCAAGGTCAAAGGGCCGAGTGGCCTACTCTTGTTCTTTGTTCAAATGTTTCTACACTAAAGGCGTGAAGGAGATTGAGGAGAGAGCAGGTGTATGGCATTGAGATAGACGATTAGCAATAATCATATCGAACGGCAGAGCAAGCCTGAAAGGCCAAATGGCCTACACCTGCTCCTAATTTTTATGTTTGTATGTTTCGACAATCACAACCCATAGCCCAAGGCTACAGCATACATGTAAAAGTGTAGGTTACCACAGCCAACCAGACTCCATGTGTGAACTGTAACACATGACCATCATCACTTAAGGGAGAAAGGATTAGAAGCTTATTGCTAATGGTGATCAGGAGACATAATGCAGGAGGAGGATTGGGTTGAGCATGGACCAGTTGGGCTGAATGGCCTGTTTCAGTGCTGCAGTCTCTGCGTATACTACATGCCATAAGGCCAGAGAAGATGACACTCCACAGGTTGAATATCACATCATATTCTGTTTCACTTTGGGTCTAAAGATTCATGGCCATCAATGATGAAAAAGACTGAGTGTTATTCTGGCAATATCAATCCTGATATTACCAGGGGATGTGCTATCAATCTGTTACGTTCGATAGCTAGGCCAGAGCACATATTAGCTCAATTATTTTTCTTCTCTGAACACATAAGTTATAATGTAATACGAACCTGATCAATTGAACAGCCATCACTCCCTCCCATTCATCCAAATGGGTAATTGCTTTCAGTGAATGATGTCATCTGCTCGACATGCAGTAGAAACAATTACATTGCGTATGTGCAAAAGCAATGAAATCCCATTAATGAAATGAATTTATGTCCAGAGATTAAAGACACAGCAAGCACTGACGGGACGTTAATTAAGCAGGTACCCTTCAGGTGACCTTATAATGTCAATGCAAATTCAATCAGCCTCATCCTGCACTATTCTCTGATATGCAATGATGCACTCAGTAGACATTGTTTCTGTGACTAATGTCCTCTTACTCATTTTAGTTACTCTCGAACAAAGTAGATGGCAATAATAATTATCAAGCGTGCTCTAAATTATAAAGTACTCTCTTTGATTAAAGGTATATTTAAGGTTTCCTCCAAAATTAGACTTCGAGGGGTTAGATAGTAGAAGGCCAAAGGAAACAAGATAATACAGAGAATGACCTAAAAAGCAGATGTGAATACATAGTTCTGTGATGCGCCAACTAGCAGGTGTAGCTGAAAAGCTCCTCAGTGCTAGAGGTGGATGTTAAGGTTCTGTTTCTGAAAGAAAGATTCCAATTTAACCTCTGTTTGTCAAAAAGGTGTCCTCAACTGTGTTTGCGCACAGTCAGAACGTCTTGCAGTGGATGAAATCTTCAGCCTTGCCTAGAGACAGGAAGTGAATTTAATCAGGCAGGATGGTGGCAGATGAAAAAACACCATGTTCCCATCTCTGCCCCGATTACATTCTCTTGGAAGGCCCAAGTTCAAAACTTTCCTGTCCTGTCACCAAAGCCATTTGAGAGGTCAATTAATGACGACACAAGGTCTCATCTCACCTGGGATGTAATTAGTTCAACACCAGGCAGGACATTGGGCCTATCTGGACTGGTTGACCAAAGCAGGCAGGCTGTCAGTTTACAGGGTAGGGTTAGACAATCTCTCGATCTGCTCTAATTAGCAGGAGACTTGCGAAATTGGCGTGGGTCTCTGGATTACTATTCCAGTGATGTTACCATGGTGCCACCACCCCTTGGGCGTCTAGCTGGCCCACCAGCTTTGTAGTGAAGCCACTCGCCATTCCGTCCCGGCTGTCCCAGGCTCCTGGTCCCAGGATACACTGGCAGAACAGGTTCAAAGTGAGGCATGATGACTTTTACATTGCCATCTCATCTCCTGGGGCAGTTTGGCTTTCTGCCCCTAGCCAACCTCCATTAAACTTAGAAGGTTGGAATGAGGTTGGGGTTGCATGAGAGATTTTATAATTCTCTTGTCTCATCTGACCTTCCTCTATTCATTTTTAAGGTTAAAATAACGTTTATTAATCCATTTGTAGTGCAGATATGTCATTGGCTGGACTAGCATTTGTTGCCCTTACCTAATTGCCCAGAAGAAGATGGTGCTGAGATGCCTTCTTGAACTGTTGCAGGCCTTTGGGTTGGGAGGACACCCACAATGCTGTTAAGGGGGTGTTCCCGTGGAACTGCTACCTTTGCCCTCCTAGAGGTGTTGTGTTTTGAAGGTGCTGCATGAGTATCCTTGGTGAGATACTCAAGTAGTTCTGGTTCGATCACCTAATGATGAGGTGGCAAATGGGAAACCAGAATGGAAAGGGAGGCAGTGGTGTAGTGATAATGTCAAAGAGCAAGCAATCCAGAAACTGTAGGGACATGGGTTCAAATCCCACCATGACATAAACTTTAATTCAACTAAACATCTGGAATTAAAAGCTCACATTGTTGTAAAAACCCATCTTGTTCACTAATGTCCTTCTTATCCAGTCTGGCCTACATCTGACTCCTATCCCAGACCAATGTGGTTGACTCTTAACTGCCCTCAGAAATGGACTAGCAAGCTACTGGGATTGAGGGGCAATTAGGAATGGGCAATAAGAGCTGGCCCAGCTAGATTTACACACATTGCATGAATTTAAAATATGCTGGTCCAAATGTTTTAATATGAGCTAGAGGGTTCCCATTTGATAACAGTCAGTGTGAAGTGTGCCTGATTCAGTGTGAAGTGTGCCTGACTGAAAAGGCTATTTGCATGTACAATGAAATGATCCTGAGTGACACCTGCCCATTTATCTCCCCTGTCCTCACTATCCAAGGCTCCAGACACACCTTTCAGATGAAGCAGCAATTTACCTGCACTTTACTCAACCTAGTCTAACGTATTCACCGTTCACAATGTGGTCTCCTCTACACTGGGGAGATGAAACATGGCCGGGGCAACCACACTGCAGAACACTTACATTCTGTCCACAAGAATGACCTTGATCTTCCTGTTGCATGCCGCTTCAACACACCACCAGGTTCCCTGGCTGATATCTCTGTCTTAGGCTTGCTGCAGTGCTCCAGCGAAACTCAGCACAAGCTGGAAGAACAGCACTCACTTTTCACTAGGGGACCCTGCAGCTTTCAGGACTCAGTATTGAGTGTCCTTACTCCAAACATACATACCAGTCATCACATGGGCTACTAACACAAAACAATCCCCCCTTCACCCACTCATGATCCCCATTGGCAGCTATTGATTCTCCCAGGCTGACTATTATCCATTCCTTTATGTGCCCAGCTGCTGTTCTCTCTCTCGGAGCTCCATCTCCACCGAGCATTTGCTACTACCCCCTGCCCCTAACCCATCTTCAGCATATACACCCAGCTATGATCAGTTCTGAAGAAGGGTTTCTGAACCCGAAATGTTAATCTCTGCTTTGTCTCCACAGATGCTGCAGGCCTGATGAGTTGCTCCAGCAATTTCTGTTTTTGTTTCAGATTTCCAGCATCCACAGTTGTTTTTTAACGTTTTTTGTTGTGAGGGCCTCATTCCCTTTTGAAGTGCCCTCTGTTTATGCCTGTGCTAACTGCATTCAGGGAAACCAGGTCTACCAAGACTGACAGGCAGTCTCTCGGCAGCTTGAGATCAACAAGCAGAGGAGCAGGAAGCCTACACCTCTACACCTAGGTGCTCTACACCTCTACAACTTGTTATCTCAGATTCTCCAGCATCTGCAGTTCCTGCTATCACTGAGATCAACAAGGGTTTTTTTGTTCTTTGTTCTTTGTATTCCTCACATCAAAAACATGCAGGTTGGCGTCCCACCCTAGTGCCTTCCCAAGATTCCATTCTCCACCCTGCCCCTCCTCATCCAACACAAAAAACTCCTTGAGATTTTACACAGATCCCCTCCCCCATGCCAAATAATCCACCCGGCCTTCCCTAGTGACCGAGCTCAGATCAACTCACCCATGGTAAGGCTCCTGTCCCCCTCTTCTCTTGAGGCTGCTTATCGATTTGCAGTGAACTGTGGTTCGATGCCACCTTTACTGGGCGAGGTGCCCATTGTTTTCCAAAGATCCCCTGCATGGTGGAAATGAGGCATGAGCCTCTGAGAGGGTGGGAGGAGGGGACTCCTTGGACTTCACCATTCATATTCATTGATGGGGAGGGGAACCATGGCATGCAAATTACACCTCTGTCTCCTGCAGGCCCACATTTTAACTTCATTTTGTCAGGTACTGAAAGGCCTTGGGTTACTTAGTCAAACATTTTCAATGTTTTAACTTTTTAATAACTTTGTTTTGCCTCAGCTGACAAACTGGGCCAGGCCATTGTACAGCAACATGTCTTTCATCATCATTATCAGCATAATTGTCATTGATTAATTTACAGGAGGCTCTGGAATGGGTCTTATTCAACAATGTCAACATGGACACCTGCCAGTATAAGCTGACAGCAGCCTTATAGCCCAGATCCTTGCAGGTTGGCAATCACTGACGTATTCCACCCAATTCCCTGTTTCCCCTAATCCCACCCACCAATTGTCTCCGACTAGACCTCTCCCCACTGCAGGATATTGAAAAATTAAAAGTGTTTTTCAATGTCTCGCTATGTAAAGTTGTATCAACATCAGACATCTAGTATGTTCTGCACCTAAGTGTGTGCCATTTTTAAAACAATAAGGCTACTCTGGGCTTCTGTTCTTGCTCCGATCTCACTCCAACCACACCAGCCCCCCCAGCCACACAGCCCCACTTTCTACTCACACTTCCTGCCCTCCACTGAACATTTCTTACCCCACTCCCAAGGTCCATTCTGACCTTTGACCCTCTTCTTCCCACAATACAACAAAACTTTCCCTGAACGCTGTCCACTAGTGACTGACTCCAGCCCTCTCCCTGGCAACAGTCTGGGATTAGCCCAGTCTGTTTGCAACCTTGATGTCATATTTGATTTGGAATAAACTTCCAACTTCATATTTATTCTATCGTTGAGACCACCTATTTCCACCTTAGTGATGTTGAAGCCAGTCCCTAATGAGAATTCCCATTTTGTTACAATCCTAAGAGAGGAGGGAGGAACTGGCTTCCTTCTTTAATCAAACCCCATCCACCCTTGCTACTGGTTTCAAGGTTAAATTAAAACAAGGAATCCCTTCCCTCATGGATACCTTTTCTAGTTCCTATGTTTCAAATATGTCCAGGCTTTGTTCAGTTCAAGAGAGCAAGTTTGTCAGTCACTAAAATGTGAAGAAAAATAAAATGCAACACCCATAGACACAGGTTAGAAATAGGAAGCAAGTAAAAACTTAACAGGTAGAAAATATATTCAAATCAGTCTTTGGTTTGACCATGTGGACACGGTGGTAAAACATAACAGAGTTTAAGTTGATAAATTTCGGTGATATTGACTCTTGCATTTGAGCAGTTAGTTTGAAAATTGCATGTTCTGCAGATTTACTGAGCAGAGTTTGTCAGTGTCTTGTCTGACTGTGGCTTTTGACTGGCAACTTGTTTCCAGCAATCAGAGAGGTGTGTCCAGTTTCTAACCGTTTCTCTTGTGTATTCTTGCAGGGGAAACACAGACATTGTCTTTCACCCAGACTGGGTTCTACTATAGTGCACTACATCCACAAACTTGGGATGTAACTCACAGGAGATGGTGCAGGATTTAGCATTGTATCACTTCCTTTAAAGTGTTCCTCTGAAATTCCTTAACACCCTTCTAGGTGCGATATTCCCGGGTTTCTCTCAAGTCTGACTATAATGCACATGGAAATTTTTTCAGGCAGTTAATGAATTACATCAAAAAAAACTGTCTTAGAGGAAAGGTTAATCTATCCATAAGTAATGCAGGTTATATATCATATGTCATGACAGTAACATAGTCCGATTTCACATCTGTCTCAACTCAACTGCTAATGAACTTTTTACCTATGCTTTTAATACCATTAAATCCAACTATACCAATGCACTCCTGGTTGCAGGTCTCTCACATTCTACACTTGAACTTATCCAAAACACTACTGCCCATGTCTTAGTTGGATCTTGGGTCAAAACCTAAAATTCCTTCCCTATGGCATGGCAAGTCTATCCACAACACATGGACTGTAGCAGTTCAAGAAGGCAGCCCACCAAGACCTTCTCATGAGCAACTAGGGACAGGCAATAAATGCTGACCAGCCAGATGTGCCCACATTCCCCAAGTGAATGCATGTGTTTAAGACATTACAGAATGTCCTGTTCCTTATCATTCCCTGTGCTCAGTAATCTTTATTAGCTCTTGGCCAAACAATGTCTTCTTGTTAGAATGCTCATCCCTGTTTTCAAATCCATCAATGGCCTTGCCACTCTCTATCTGTAATCTCCTGCAGCCGAGAAACACTCCCCTGAGGAGTCTGTGCTCCCCTAATTCTGGCCTTTTGTACATTCCTAATTGAAAGTGCCTTACCATTGGTGGCTGCAATCTTCATTGCCCAAGCCCTGTAACTCATTCACTGCACCGCTTTAACTCTGACCTCTCTTTCCTGATTTAAGACATGTATTAAAGCCAACTTCTTATGGTCAAGCTTTTGCTCATTTGACCTAATGCCTCCTTATGTGGCTTGGTACCTGTCAAGCTGGGGTTTAAGGAATATGTCGATAAGTTTCTGAGGTACATTGCAATCTAACTGCGCCCTCAGTAGTCCCATGTTACAGACTCTGCTAGAAGCTTGGAACTGGTGCAACTCAGAGCAAGGGCCCCTGATGCCTTGCCATCATGTATGAGTTGTTAATAAAGATTGTTTGAAAGAAACTTAGAGGTCTGGTCTGAGCTTGTATGAAGAACAGAGGAACCCGTATTAAAACAGTGCCTTACTTTGTCTCATAACACTCCTATGTAGGTGCTATAAAAAGAGGAGGTGATAGCCTAGTGTTATTGTTGCTGAATTGTTGACCCAGATAATGTTCTGGGGACCTGAGTTTGAACCCCACCATGGCAAATGGTGGAATTTGAATTCAATAAATATGTGGAATTAAGGGTTTAATGATGACCATGAATCAATTGTCAGGAAAAACCCATCTGGTTGGCTAATGTCCTTTTGGGAAAGAAACTGCCATCCTTACCTGGTCTGGCCTACATGTGACTCCAGACCCACAGCAATGCGATTAACTCTGAACTGCCCTCTGGGCAATTAGGAATGGGTGATAAATACTGCCTGGCCAGTGAAACCCTCATCCCTTGAATGAATAAAGAAAAAAAATATTTAAATTAGAGATAACAAGGTGTAGAGCTGGATGAACACAGCAGGACAAGCAGCATCAGAGGAGCAGGAAGGCTGACGTTTCGGGCC
>NC_063335.1:105376532-105376787 GCF_021869965.1 Rhincodon typus | reverse complement strand
GAGCAGGAAAGCTGACGTTTTGGGCCTAGACCCTTCTTCAGAAAAAAATCTGATGACACTACTTCTTTGGCCTCAGTCCGAATCAGGCAATCTGATGCACTGTAGCAAGTCATCAAGCTTCTTTGACAACTTTTCCCAAATTTTACTGCCTAGGAGGAGATGTGCAAGAAAGACATGGAAGTATCAACATCCAAGGGTCACACATGATCCTGACTTGGACATATATCATTGTCATGTACAGTAAAGGTATTTCAA
>NC_063335.1:105366908-105376132 GCF_021869965.1 Rhincodon typus | reverse complement strand
CCTCTGATGCTGCTTGTCCTGCTGTGTTCATCCAGCTCTACACCTTGTTATCTCAGATTCTCCAGCATCTGCAGTTCCTACTATCTCTGAAATATTTAAATTGTTGCTTTTGAACCAGCCCCCAGCTTTTACCTTCTCCTTTCTCCTTCCTGAAAGCTCAGTCATGACCTTACCCTGGCACAAAAGCAATGCCTTCACTTCCTTCCCATTCTCAGTAGCCCCAAATGACCATTGGAGCATTTCTCCCTTCCCCAGGACCTACTAGTGAGAGCTAACCTTCTGGTATTGTGCATGTTGTAGAAAGGAATTCCCATTCTCACAGGAATTCTCTATCTTCAGAGCATTTTACAGCTGGAGTCCCTACAGATACAAACTCAACAGTAGTATTCAGGGTAATGCACACTGATTTTGAGCAGATGACTAAACAGAAACACAGTGCCCTGGACACTGACGTCCGTGTCAAAGATGGATGGCTGGGGTGTATTGTTTCCGTTTCCATCAATTTCAACACAAGATCACTGAAGGAAACAGCTCTGAAATCACTTCTCCGTACACAGAAACCTTTAGGTAATTGGATACATGTTTTGCCATAGACACATACCTTAATGATTATTGCTACACATAGCATTGCCAAGAGTCCAGAATTGCCTTGAAACGTCCAGCAGTCAAAGATTATTTAAGCCAAGCAATCTGGGAGAAACATCACAAGGGTTTTAACAGAGGCGTATATTGTTTTCACTTTGTTTTTTATGAGGAGGCAGCAGCCTAGTGGTATTATCACTGGACTGTTAATCCAGAGATCCAGGTAATATTCTGGGGACCTGGATTCACATCTGGCCATGGCAGATGGTGGAATGTGAATTCAATAAAAATCTAGCATTAAGAATCTAATGATAACCATGAATCAATTGTCAGGAAAAATCCATCTGGTTCACTAATGTCCTTTAGGGAAGGAAACTGCCATCCTTACCTGGTCTGGCCTACATGTGATTCCAGACCCACAGCAATGTGGGTGACTCTTATCTGCCCTCTGGGCAATTACAAATGGGCAATAAATGCTGCCTGGTCAACAATGCCCTCATCCTGTGAGCAAATAAAGGGAAAAATATTATCATTGAATGTTTAATTATTAGATTCAAAATTACTTATCTGAATAGGCAGTGAGGATGGTCACACAAGTGACACACTCTCTAATTATTTTTGGCATTTGTGTGGTGTTCACAATCCTTTCAGTTAGAGTCCAACTTGTGCACAACTAGCTCTGAGTCTCTCTAGGCTACAGCCTTGCAGTTAAGAAGATGGGGGAGAGATCACATTATGAAGGCTCCCAGAATGCATCTAACTAGAATGGGTAATCCAAAGCTCTCTAGTAGCAGGTGGGACAGCTAAATGTGCCTTCTTGATTTTTGAGCTGCTGTGAAGTTGGGCATGAGCCAATCACAGACCTGAAGTGAAGAGGTAGCAGATGGACTGCTGGCCTCTTCTATCACCAGACCAGCTGTAAACCTGATTCTACCTCAGGGGAATACTGTGCTGTCTTAGAACCTTGATCTGTAGAAAGTGATATGATTCTCATTTGCTTTAGGTGGGCACTTCCCCTGACTGAAAATCCCCGCTTATTAGTATCACAAATGGTCTGGAAACTAACTGCTCATTTTTAACTGTCCATCCTGCTGCTTACAGCCAGTTGAATAATGTCAAAATAAACCCTTATAAATGTGTGTTTGTGCTTGCACTGTAATCTACATGCTGTATCTAGAAGGGAAGGGCTACTACCGAATTAACATGTAAATTTGTACACGATCTGCTTATGTAGATCACATTCCTTGTGGCACTGATTGCAAGGAATATTCACAATATTTCACTTCATTCTATAAGCCATCCCTCCTCCAGCATTTCCATTTATCTAAAGGTTGAAAACTTCTCCCCTAGGCCTGGTTCCCCTGTTTGCAATGAAGAGAATTGCCATTGGAGACATCAAACAAATTCCAATGCAAGTGTCAGAGATAGTAAGAACTGCAGATGCTGAAGTCAGAGATAACACAGTATGGAGCTGGAGGATCACAGCAGACCAGACAGCATCAATGCAAGTGTGTTGTTCATATGCAATTTCATGAGGGGAAACTATTAGCACAAGTTCAGGTCATGATTCATTGGGTGTGGTGTATCCACCAGCTACCTGGAGGCAAATATATTCCTTGCCCTAGCTTCCCTGGAAATCTGTCGCAGTTTCAGTGGGTGAATTGTAACAGTCAGCATTTTCATTAACATTAAATTTCTGCAGGCATTGCCCTTCAGCTCTCATTATGCCACACCACAGTGAACCAAAAAGTAACAAAGCACCTCTTTTTGTTTTCTTCATTCATAGGGTGTGGCTGTCCTGGCTAGGCTAGTGTTCATGGCCAATTCTAACTGCCTTGGTGCTGAGCAGCCTTCTTGGATTGCGGCTGACATCAAGTTGTAGGGACACCTCAGGTGTTAACAGGTGAGTTCCAGGACATTGACCCAACAACAATAAACAAATGGCAGACTCCAAGTCAGGATGGTGTGTGGTTCGATAGGGAGCTGGAAGGTGGTGGTGTCCCCATACATCTGCTGTCCATGAGTGTTAGGTTTGAAGGTGCTGTTAGAGGAGCTGTGCTGAGTTACTGCAGTGCATCTCATAGATGTTAGGTGCTACCCCAACTGTCTGCCCGGAGTGACCAAAAAATTAATAAGAAGGGAAAAATTACAGTGCAAGAGAAAAGAAGCCAGAAATATTAGAAGAAATTTCTATAAATATTTGAAGAAGATAAGAATTATCAAAGTGAGCATTGGTCCTATCGAAATTGAGACTGGAGAATTAATAATGCAAAGTAAAGAGACAGCAGATGAACTGAATAGGTACTTGCATCAGTCTTCACTCTAAAGGATACAAGTAACATTCCAGAAACAGCAATAAATCAGGAGCTCAGGCAAAACACAATCACAAGAGAAGTATACTACGTAAATTGAGCTGCAGGCTGACAAGTGCCCAAGTCCTGATGGACTTTACATCTAGGTTTTAAAAGAAATGGCAAGAGATTTAGTTTATGTTTTGGTTTCAATTTTCCAAAACATCCTTGATTCAGGGACAGTCCCATTTGATCAGAAGACTGCGAATGTAATTCCTTTATTCTCAAAGGGAAGGAGACAGAAAGCAGGAAGCTACAGGCCAGTTAGCCTAACATCTGTCACACAGGAAGTGTCTGAAGCTATTATTAAAGATGTTATAACGGGGCACCAGGATAAGTTCAAGGCAATCAGGCAGAATCAACATGGTTTATGAAAGGGAAATAAAAATTGTAGATTGCTGAAGGGATAACATGTGCTGTGGATAAAAGGGAACGGGACGATGTATTGCACTTAGATTTTCAGAAGGCATTTGATAAAGTGCCACATCAAAGTTTACTGTAGAAAATTAATCCTCATGATATAAGGGATAACATATTTGGATAGAAGATTGCCTGCCTAACAGGAGGCAAAGATTTGATTTGATTTGATTTATTATTGTCACATGTACTGAGATACAGAGAAATGTTATAGTTTTGTATACTATCCAGGCAAATTATATCTTACATAAGTACACCAGGGTAATAAAACAGAATGCAGAATATATTGTTACAGCTACTGTGAAGGTGCAGAGAAAGATTGAGTTGTCCATTCAAAAGTCTGATAACAGCAGGGATAAAGCTGTTCTTGAATCTGTTGGTATGTGTTTTCAAACTTTTGTATCTTCTGCCTGACAGAAGAGAGTGGAAGAGAGTATAATGGGTGGAAGGGGTCTTTGATTATCTTGGCTGCTTTCCCAAGGCAGCGGGCAGTATAGATGGAGTCGGTGAATGGAATGGTTTTTGTGATGGACTGGGCTACGTTCATAACTCTCTGTAATTTCTTGCAGCCTTGGGCAGAGCAGTTGCTATACCAAGCTGTGATGCATCCAGTGGGATGCTTTCTACAGTGCATCTATAAAAATTGGTAAGAGTCATCACGGACATGCCAAATTTCCTTAGCCTTCTGAGGAAGTGGAGGCATTGGTGTGATTTGGGAAGATATAATGTGTGGTATGCCTCAGGGATCGGTATTAGGTCTCAACTGCTTACAATTTATGTAAGTGACTTAGATGAAGGGACATGAGGTATGGTTGCCACATCAAATTTGCTGATAACACAAAAAAGATAGAAAAGTAAGTTGTGAAGGGGATACAGGAGGTTACAAAAATATATAGATAGGTTAAGTAATGGGCGAGATGTGACAAATGTGAAATTGTCCATTTTGATACGAAGAATAAGAAAGAAGCATATTATCTAAAGGGTGAAAGATTGCAGAGCTCTGTGATGCAGAGGGATTTGGGCGTCCTGTATATGAATTGCTTGAGGTTATTATGCAGATAGAATGAGCAGAATTGAATGCAGAAGTAGGGAGGTTAAGCTTCAATTATAAAGCGCACTGGGTGAGGTCATGTCTTAATTCACTAATGGAATGTGGGTATCTTTTAGAGAGTTACGAATCTTCGAAATTCTCTTCCAGATATAGTCCTCGAATATTTTTAAGGCAGAGGTAGATGTATTCTTATTAAGCAAGGAGGTGAAAGGTTATCAAGGATGGGTGAGAATGGGATTGCAATCAGATCAGCCATCATCTCATTGAATGAGGCAGGGAGACTGAATACACTACTCCTGCTCCTAATTCATATGTTCTTATAAAAGAAAGTGAATGATGAAGATGGTGGATGTGCTGCCAATAAAGTGGCCTGCTTTGTCCTAGATGGTGTTGAGCTTCCTGAGTGTTGTCACACCAGCCCATGACAAGAAACTGGAATAAGCAGAGGTCAGGTTGGAGTTGTGACAGGTAGAGCTCAGGGAGAAGAGGAGAATATGAGGGAGACCAACTGTAGAAAGAAGATTTAAGGAGAATATAAACCAAACTAAGGTTCTTGTAGTGCCCCTTCTTCTGAGCTAGAAGGCTCAGGTTCAAGTCCTACCTGCTCCAGAGGTGTGTCATAACAATACTGAAAAGATTGTTTCATCATATCTATAAACAAAAATAAAAAGAGCAGCCATTGACTAAGGAGCAGCCATGAGAGAGGGAGGGATAAGGGGATGAGTAGGGAGGTTCAGCAAGGGCAGAGGAAGAGAAGAAGCTGAGAGAGGCCTAAGGAAAGGGGTATCTGAAATGAAAACCATGAGGGGGCCAGTGTTGTGATTAGCACCAGCCACAGCGACCAAGCAAAGAGTTACAGCCTAATGTGAGGTCAGATAGTTCCAACAAATTCTGTGGGCACCCATTGCTTAGCACATGACTGGGGTTACATGACAGAGAAATGAGGCTGTTTAAAATTAAAGTGATCCCACTTTCTAGATTCTCATATGAGGAAATGTTTTGAGGGGACAAAGCAAGAGCCAACTCTTGTGGAACTGTACCAGTCTGAGTCAGAACCTTCAGAAAAGGAGGGCAAAAAGATTGGAAAAATTAAATTGGTACATTTTCAAGCTCTGATTTCCCTATGAAGTCAGAATTTCTGAATAAATTTGAAATCAGATGGCAGTATACACAGGATAACTGATGTGCAACAAGGTTTCTACTTCCTAGATTCACAAAAGATTCAGAAGTCCTCATATATCCTGGGGACTTTTGAAACATGTGATAAGGGGCATTCCAATCTCCTGGTAAGTTCCCATTCCAGTTTCTTTTTACAAGTTTTCGATGTTCTCAGCAGCTTTGGAGATTAAAACTAAGAGATTATTGAGCCTCACAGTCACCAGAGATGATTTGTGGGCTTTTCCTTCAAAATGTATTAGTAATTTCAAGCACCAGAGGTACTGGTCTGTTGTATATTACACTGCGGCAAAACAGCACAACCGTTTCTGAGTGGCACATAAAAATACTTTCCTCCCACTCTTTACCATCTACCTTGACCCAGTAAATAGCTTAACCACTTGGAGTCAGAGGATTCCCTCCCTCAGTCTGTTTTGAACTCACTGCGCTCAGGCAAAGCAGTAAGAGGGTGTGCTCAGAAGCCCGAGGTTACGAAGGAGATTCACTGGGGTTTTCGGTGCTCAAAACCTTCCAGTGACCCCAGCTGTAAAGTGTAGGGTCAAGGCCAGATTGCCCTCAGTATTCTTAATGTTCGCCCATGCTCAGAGGATGAGAGTGGCCTAAGGCAGAAAGCTTTCAACATCTTCAAGAATGTTGATTTGATTTATTGTAGTCATGTGTACCTAAGTACAATGAAAAGCTTTGTTTGCGAGCAGTGCAGGCAGATCAGGGAAAGTAAGGACATACAGGTCACAGGGTGTTTAGACAGAGTGAGGCATACAACGTTACACTGCACGGAAGTGCACGAAGCAAGATCAACATTAACAAAATCAACATTATTTGAAGTTAGAGAGTCCATTCAGCAGTCTAATAACGGCAGGGAAGAAGCTGTTCTTGAACCTTTTGGTGCATATGTTCAAACTTCTGTACCTTCTGCCTGATGAGAGGGGTTGTAGGAGAGTATTAGCGGGGAGGGAGGAATCTTTGATGATGTTGGCAGCCTTTCTGCAGCAATGAGAAGTGTAAATGGAGTCCATGGATGGAAGGTTGGCTTCTGTAATGGTCTGGGCTGTGCACACAACCTTCTGTAGTTTCTTACGTGGGCACAGCAGTTGCCGTACCAGGCCGTTATGCACCTGGATAGAACGCTTTCTATGGTGTATCTGTAAAATTTGGTGAGGGTCCTTATTTCCTAAGCCACCTGAGGAAGAAGAGGCGTTGTGCCATCTTGACCATTGCATCTACATGGGAAGTCCAGGACAGGTTGTCAGTCATCATTTCTCCTGGGAACTTAATGCTCTCAACCCTCTCAACCTCCACTCCGTTGATGTAGATGGGAGTGTGTTCTCCTCCTTTCTTTCTAAAGTCGGTGATCGGTTCTTTTGTTTTGTCGACATAGAGAGAGAGTTTGTTATCATTACACCACATCACCAAGCCCTTTATCTCCTTTCTGTATTCTGACTCATCATTGTTTGATATCTATTCCATTCTGACAGATAGGAAACTAAAACTGATGTGTGATGTAGGGGAACGTTATTGACTTTTAAACACAGTGAAAGGTATCTTTTTATCATTTTTTCATTCATTATCACATAAATTCAGTTCAATACAGTGCATAATATGGATTTAATACATTCTGCTTTGATAGAAACTCCCTTTCCATAATACGTTTGTAGAGTGATCTCTTTTCTGCTAGATGGCCCACAACTTTATTACCATTAGGAATTTGTCAGGTTCCCCAATATCTTTGCAAATTATAGGTGGGAGCTGTTTGTTGAAGTTCAACACCAACACTAATTTCCAATATCCACTTTGCTGTTTCTGCCAGCAAGTGAAGTTCTCTCTACTTACATTGTTCCATTCCCACATGACCTTCAGGTATCTCCCTGGGAAATCCTTTCTGAACTTGATTATTCTGACAACAGAACACCACCTTCTATTGAGATGCCATTTCCATTAGGCCAATACTGTGCTGCCTTTGCTGGATCCCATAAGGTCATTCTCTGCATCATTTGCTGAGAGATTGTCTGTAATTATTAGTCTTTGCTGTTGGCCTAAATTGACTCAGTTTTGTTAGTGTCATAGAGTCATACAGCACAGAAATAGACCTTTTCGTCCAACTCACCCATGCCAACCAAATTTCCCCAAATTGACCTAGACCCACTTGCCTGTGTTTGGCCTATATCCCCCTAACTCTTTCCTATTCATGTTCCTGTCCAAATGTTGTATCTGTACATGCATCTACCACTTCCCCTGGCAGTTCATTTCACACATGAACCGCACCCTGTATAAAAAGTTGCCGCTCAGGACCCTTTTAAAACCTTCTCCTCTCACCTTAAAAATATACCACTACTTTTGAACTCACCCACCCAAGGGAAACGACCTTGGCTATTCACCTTATCTGTACCCCTCATCATTTTATAAACTGTATAAAGTCACCCCTCAATCTCCTATGCTGCCATGAACAAATTCCCAGCCTATCTAGCCTAACCTTATGACTCAAACCCTCCAGTTCTGGCAACATCCTTGTAAATAGTTTCTGAACCCTCTCCAATTTAATAATATCCTTTCTATAACAGGGCAACCAGAACACAATACTTCAAAAGTGGCTTCACCAACATCCTGTAGAACCTCAACATGATATCCCAACTCCTGTACTCAAAGGTCTGAGCAATAAAAGCATGCATGCTTAATGCCTTCTTAACCACCCTGTCTACCTGTAACATCACTTTCAAAGAATTATGTACCTAAACCCCTAGGTCTCTCTATTTGATAGCACCAGCCATTTTTGAGGTGAAAGTTAGTAAGTTCAGTTGGCCAGAGAATTAGAGTATGGTGCAGAATAAAGCCATCAACACAGGTTTCATTCCCAAACTAACTGTAGCAAGTCAGGGAGGCCCTCCAACCTCACCTTCCCCATGTGCAGTGCTTACCGTGAAGCTATACCTAACCAATTGTCTCTTTCTAATGGAGAGCGATACCGATAGTCTTTTGTGGAGTGGTGACTCCTTACATTCGCAAAGCAATCGATCTTCTATCTCATGCTTCTCTGGTGCCCATCCTCTTCCCTGTCAGGGCAAAATGAGACCACTTGAAGGTTTGAGGTACCTGGAGGGAGGTCAATGTCCTCACTCACTCCTGTACACACCCAGCAGAGATTGAAGCTCCCTGTACACACCCAGAAGAGATTGAAGCTCCCTGTACACACCCAGCAGAGAGTGAAGCTCCCTGTACATTCCCAGCAGAGACTGAAGCTCCCTGTACACACCCAGCAGAGAGTGAAGCTCCCTGTACACACCCAGCAGAGAGTGAAGCTCCCTCTACACACCCAGCAGAGAATGAAGCTCCCTGTACATTCCCAGCAGAGAGTGAAGCTCCCTGTACACACCCAGCAGAGAGCGAAGCTCCCTGTACACACCCAGCGCAGAGTGAAGCTCCCTGTACACACCCAGCGCAGAGTGAAGATCCTGCACACACCCAGCAGAGAGTGACGTTCCCTGTACATTCCCAGCAGAGTGAAGCTTCCTGTACATTCCCAGCAGAGTGAAGCTCCCTGCACATTCCCAGGAGAGCGTGAAGCTCCCTGTACATTCCCAGCAGAGAGTGAAGCTCCCTGTACAGTCCCAGCAGAGAGTGAAGCTCCCTGTACACACCCAGCACAGAGTGAA
>NC_063335.1:105335080-105366898 GCF_021869965.1 Rhincodon typus | reverse complement strand
GCAGAGAGTGAAGCTCCCTGTATATTCCCAGCAGAGTGAAGCTCCCTGTACATTCACAGCAAAGAGTGAAGCTCCCTGTACACACCCAGCACAGCATAAAGCTCCCTGTACATTCCCAGCAGAGACTGAAGCTCCCTGTACACACCCAGCACAGAGTGAAGATCCTGCACACACCCAGCAGAGAGTGAAGCTCCCTGTACATTCCCAGCAGAGAGTGACACTCTCTGTACATTCCAAGCAGAGTGACGCTCCCTGTACATTCCCAGCAGAGTGAAGCTCCCTGTACACACCCAGCACAGCGTACAGCTCCCTGTACATTCCCAGCAGAGAGTGAAGATCCTGCACATTCCCGACAGAGAGTGAAGGTGCATGTTCATACCCAGCAGAGAATGAAACTCCTGTATATACTCAACAGATTAATCCCTCTGGTATCCCTGCTTTCCCTTTGTTGTCATTTTTGAGGGGGGAGGTGAGTACTGATTTTTCTGATGCTCCTTGCCTGCAGACAGTGACGTGCTGTCTGAGTGTGTTTTATGAATGGATTGCCCAGAACTCTAAGCTCGAACGTCCTGGTGGACTTCATAAATTAATGCTTGCCACCCATGAAATTCAGCACTTTATCTGTAATGAGCTGAGTAATTACATGAGAACATCCTCTCCTGAGAAGAAATCGCTGCTATTTATGGGCCCACCACCCATACTTAGTCTCAATAAGAACAAGGTTCTGCCCATATTCCCTGAACTATTGGTGCAGTAACTTAACCAATCCACTACCTTATCCATCAGCCCGCTTCATAATGTTACCAATACTCACCCAGACCTGTTATCTGGCCACTGACTATTGCAATAAGGTAACGTGATGATGTTACTGAAAGGATTCATTTCTGAGCTGTTTGTGAGCCTTACTGGGGAATTGAACAGATCCTTGTGGAGTGCCACTTCCTGCCAACAACCCCTAGTCTTAACTAACCCCGACCATCCTGTTTTCCACTCAGCATCACCTCCGCTTGTCAAACCCATCTTTATTTCAGCCAATTAATTGCCATTAGCCCTGCATTTAAAACTGACATGCAGAAGGTTAGCGAGGACATCTGACAATCCGAGTCGGTAAATTATAATCATCAGCGAAACCTCATCCATTAATTTATAGCCATTTTTCTCAAGGAAATCCGGTGGTTTGTGGGACATGGCCCTGTGGCTCCTAAAATCATATTCTGTGTCCTTGAGCAGAAACTAGTCTCCCAAAACTTGAGAGCCAGAGAAAGAAAGAGTTAATTCCATCCTGGCAAGAAGCCACAGTTGTTTACTCACTGACTTCTGAATCCACATCTTTCCAATTGGATGTTAAACCACCTGCCCTCAGGCAGACATTAGAGATCCCACGACCCTATTGAAAGATGGTCGGGGATGTACTGCCCACAGTTTTGGTCAACATTTGTCCCTCAGCTAAGATCCTTAAAACGGATTGTTCAGTCATTACCAGCCTGCTGTGCCCCAATTACCTTCTGATGTTATAGCAGCACCTTGACTTTATGAGGTGTAAAGTTCATTGAGGTCACACTGAGGCCATGACAGGCACTATATAAATGCTTCTCTCCTTCATTTGACACAAGCACTCACCTTTCCACTTTACCCTCCATCACCCAAATCCTGTCACTTGGCACCTACCTAACTGGCACCTTTGCACCCTACTACCCTGTCACCCTAACCCCTACTCATCTGGCATCCAAACCCCAAAACCAACCCCCTTCCTAGATGCCACCCTTCCTACTTGGCATCCTATTTATCTGTTAGCCTACTTACCTGAAACCACATTCACCTTAACCCATTTGGCACCCTACCCTCCCAACATCCTAACTTCATGCACTTACAGTTTAATAGCAGCTGTCAGGACCTTTACATTTCAGAATACAGCACCTTACTGCTGTGAAAGCGGGCTAGAGTTTGCCTTCCTCTGACAGTTCTTCACTGCAAGGGAGCCGTCAGACTGGAAGTATGGCTCTGCATTTCTGAAGGTGGGCCGAGAGAATCTCCTCGCAGAAATGCAGAACTCCCTGCTTTCATTTAAAAAAAGGATATGGGAATTTGTGTGGGATTACCACTCCTTGCCAAATCAGCCAATCACTCTTAAAATGAGACAACAAGGTGCAGAGCTGGATGACCACAGCAAGCCAAGCAGCATCACAGGAGCAGGAAGGCTGACGTTTTGGGCCTAGACCCTTCATCAGAAAAGCTCGCACTAAGATGTGTTGCAGAAACAATAATAAACGCATATGTGTAAATGCATAAACAAATTGCCATGAGCACAACATTAATGGGGATATCATTGAAGAAGCTAATGGTAATCATTGTGCATACAAAGCTGTCCATCAGGCAAACATTAAGCTCATGAATGCTTTAATGAGGAATTGATCTGCATAAATGGTAAATATAATGTTATCTATTAAATGTAATGGAGACAGAGCTTTGAAAATAATTGTACATCGTAATTTTCTTTCAATCTAATTGTTATGAGTTACATGCATATGACTGTCATAAATAATGGAATTAAACTCACTTATGTTCACCCAGTCTCCGCCATAAAGCCCATTGCCTACAGCTGTCTCTCCAACAGAGAAATAATATAAAACTATTCAGACTGCCAGCATCAACAGGCCATCATTACCGCCCCTGCATCCTCCTCAGCTATAATACAATTGTACACACCCTGTACATACCATTGATAGTAACCTCTTATTTAAAGCAGCTACACAATGCATCATTCGGCACATGGGATTTTCTTGATCTTTGGCATTTATTTTTTACGTCAACACTTATGAAGTTTATGACAACTTTACAAAAGCTTTATCACTGGATATCAAGATGGATAGAAATTAGAGGCCACAAATGCAAGCTTGTGAGTTGTGCTTTTGGAAATTATACCCAAGACTGGGTTTGAAATGCTCTCATATACTACAGCAAATAGAAAGGTGCCGCCTCCTAACTGGAAGGTAACAAGGCTAAAGAGAGAATTGCATTGTAAATGTCAAAAGTATTGTAATTTCATTGAGGCAGCTTAGAGTGCAACATGCCAAATGCAGAAAAGTTGAATTATTCATAATCTGCAATTTGAAATGTTTTGGAATGTACTTTCACATATGTCATGAAAAAGTAATCTTTGAAATAAAGGTTCAAATAGACAAGGCTATTGAGGACAAGCATATTTCGGAGTATTCGTGGGTTAAGTGCAGTCAAAGAATTGTGCTGCCTTTACTGTTGATACAATCTGACTAATAGTGCACCCTTTAGTTTTACATCTCTGCATTAATTCGGTGCCTTTCCCTTCTATAATTACAGTTAGCTGTTGGATGACGAGAATGCATTTGTGCTTCAAAATGTAAACTTGTATGTAACATAGAGCTCTCAAAAAAAACTCAAAAGACACTATTTACATTCCAGAAGTATTTTCAGTGAGATAAGCAAACATCTCAGAATGCAGATTGGTGAAAAACAACTTGCAGCCAGTGGTTTGGGATGTGGATTGCTTCTTAGATGTCTATCCATTTGAAATATACTGTAGAGGAATGTAGGGCTTTCAATAAGTACTCGTTAATCCTGGAGTGTGGGGCCTCTTGTGGTGCAGTGGCAATGTTCCTACCTCTGGATCAGGAGGCCTGGGTTTAAGTCTCATCTACTCCAGAAGTGTGTAATAACATCTCTGAACGGGCTGATTAGGAAAATACCTACTGCTGGAGTTTAAATCGCGATGAAAGTTTGAAATTTGCTATGTTTGAGTTTGTCCTAAGGAGCACAAGACGAAAAGCCTCAGCAATATTCAGTGCAGAATTTCAAAAGGTACTCTGTAAGTGGCTGATAGTTTGGACATTTTAAATAAATTTCTCATTAGTTTCAAACCATTGCCACGCTTTGCTCATACCTTTGATATATAGAGAAGAAGCTAATTAGACGAACCGGGAAAAGTCACAAAGAAACAAAACGTCAGATGTAACAGAGATAGTAGGAACTGCAGATGCTGGAGAATCTGAGACAACAAGGTGCAGAGCTGGATAATCACAGCAGGCCAAGCAGCATCATAGGAGCAGGAAGGCTGACGTTTCGGGCCTAGACCCTTCATCAGAAATGGGGGAGGGGAAAGGGGTTCTGAAATAAATAGGGAGAGAGGGGGAGGCGGATAGAAGATGGATAGAGGAGAAGATAGGTGGAGAGGAAACAGACAGGTCAAAGAGGCGGGGATGGAGCCATTAAAGGTGAGTGTAGGTGGGGAGGTAGGGAGGAGATAGGTCAGTCCAGGGAGGACGGACAGGTCAAGGGGGCAGGATGAGGTTAGTAGGTAGGAGATGGGGGTGCGGCTTGAGATGGGAGGAGGGGATAGGTGGGAGGAAGAACAGGTTAGGGAGGCGGGGACGAGCTGGGCTGGTTTTCGGATGCGGTAGGGGGAGGGGAGATTTTGAAGCTTGTGAAATCCACATTGATACCATTGGGCTGCAGGGTTCCCAAGCGGAATATGAGTTGCTGTTCCTGCAACCTTCGGGTGGCATCGTTGTGGCACTGCAGGAGACCCAGGATGGACATGTCGTCTGAGGAATGGGAGGGGGAGTTGAAATGGTTCGCGACTGGGAGGTGCAGTTGTTTATTGCGAACCGAGATTAGGTGTTCTGCAAAGTGGTCCCCAAGCCTCTGGTTGGTTTCCCCAATGTTGAGGAGGCCACAACGGGTACAGTGGATGCAGTATACCACATTAGCAGATGTGCAGGTGAACATCTGCTTGATGTGGAAAGTCTTCTTGGGGCCTGGGATGGGGGTGAGGGAGGAGGTGTGGGGGCAGGTGTAGCACTTCCTGCGGTTGCAGGGAAAAGTGCTGGGTGTGGTGGGACTGGAGGGGACTGTGGAGCGGACAAGGGAGTCACGGAGAGAGTGGTCCCTCCGGAAAATCCCGCCCCCTTGACCTGTCCGTCCTCCCTGAACTGACTTATCTCCTCCCTACCCTCCCCACCTACACTCACCTTAACTGGCTCCATCCCCGCCTCTTTGACCTGTCTGTTTCCTCTCCACCTATCTTCTCCTCTATCCATCTTCTATTCGCCTCCCCCTCTCTCCCTATTTATTTCAGAACCCCCTTCCCCTCCCTCATCATATGTAACACACAAGTTGAATAGACAAAAGCTGACAAAAGCTGAAAGACTGCAGAGTTTTGCTTTACTTTTCTTACATGTCCAAGATGGACCAGCCTTGGGGGGAGGATAGTGAGCATATGAACTGCTTTTGATTCACAGAACAAAAAAGTATCTTTTCTTTCCCAATTAGACCCATCAGAATAGCCTAGATTTATTGATATGATTTACCAGCAACAAGCCTCACCTCTCAAATGTGTGTATCAGCAAATGATGATTATGCTGGTCACAACTATCTATTTATTAATGAACAACAAATGAAAGAGGGCCTAACTAACAACAGACTTCTGTAAAATTGGTCCTTTTGTATCAACAAGATGAACAAGTTGGAAGAAGAGTTTTCAGATTTTTAATAATAACTACTTTACAGCTACTCAATGCACTTGATGACAAATGTACAATTTTCTTGGGTTGAACAAGAACTTACTGCTGATTTTCTTTTCCAGCTATGGTACTGTTGGGAATGTCTCTTTTTACCTACTTGATCTCATAATGGAAGAGTACAGTGTCCTCCAGAGACAAGCAAAGAGCAGATAATAATTTTCCAGAAAATTCTAGACTGTCAGAATCTATTCGCTCAGGCAAATAGAGCTGAGACCACAGAGTCAACATTAAATCAAACAACTAAAGTAAGACACATTGTGCAGGAAAGGGACCAGCATCGATCTATTCAGGAACAGTTGTTTACATTTCACTGAAACTGCAAGGCTGGAACTTGAGTTCTCAAAGACTGGAAATGAACAGGGATTAGGGAATCACATACAATGGTTTCTTTGATTTGATTTGATTTGATTTATTATTGTTGCATATACTGAGATACAGTGAAAAGTTTTGTTTTGCTTACTATCCAGGCAAATCATACCTTACAGACGTACAGCAGGGCATTAGAACTAAATGCAGAATGTAGTGTTACAGCTACAGAGAAGGTGCAAAGAAAGATCAGCTTTAATATATGAGAGGTCCATTTATAAGTCTGATAACAGCAGGGAAGAAGCTGTTCTTGAATCTGTTAGTATGTGTTTTCAAACTTTTGTCTTCCTCATTTTCTTTTCTCTTCTTGCTCCTACGCCATTACCATGCCTCCCTCCCTCCCATGCTGCCCTTCACGACATTAATGAAAAGCACAATGTGCTGACACCAACTTCATCTCACCACCAGCTCCCTTGATTCCTGAACCATTGCTAGACCTTCCAACTACCATTCTAACATCCCAAGCTAGGTGAGTTGAAATTTCTTTCTACTAAATATTTGGGACTCAGGCCATTGCTTTCTCTAAACTCTAATCCTACCTTCCAACTCCATCCCCCTCCCTGACAAGCATGTGAGATTAAACCAATCTGTTTGTCCAACCTGGCACATCTAATGAACTTCATCCATATATTTGCATCATTGATGAGGCTTCAAAGTTCACTTGCTGCTGAAGCCCTTATTCGTGCCACTATTGCCATTAGATTTGACTATTCCAATGTAATCCTCACTGAACTGCACATATTCCACAGTCTTTAAGCCCGAGGTCAAAACTCACTACTCATGTCTTAACTTGCACTAAGTCTTGTTCACCTACCTACACTATATCTGACCTTCATTGGCTCTCAGTCTCAAATCTCTTGATATTGAAATTCTCATTCTCGTTTTCAAATCCCTCCATGGTCTCTCCCCATCCTTGGTCTAGCCAATGCTGAAACCCCCTAAGACACCAACACTCCACCAATTCTGGTTTCTTATGCATTTCCAATTATAATTGCTCCACCATGTGTGGCAATGTCTTCAGCTGCTGGGCCCAAGCACTCAAATTCCCTCCCTAAACCTACTGCCTCTCTACTTTGCTTTCTCCTTTAACATGTTCCTTAGAGTGCTGAGGGCTGTCCCAAGCAGCTGGACAATGATTCAGAGGTCTTGGTGAAGGGTAATATGGAAAGGTGATGAATAATACGGAGTGATATTATCGCTGGACTGTTAATCCAAAGATCGAGATAACATTCTGGGAACCCGGGTTCAAATCCTGCCACAGCAGATGGTGGAATTGGAATTCAATAAATATCTGGAATTAAGAATCTACTGATGTCCGTGAAATCATTGCTGATTGTCAGAAAACCCATCTAGTTCACTAAAGTCCTTGAGGGAAGGAAGCTGCTATCCTTACCTGGTCTGACATACATGTGACTCTAGAACCAGAGTAATGTGGGTGACCCTTAACTGCACTCTGGGCAAGTAGGGATGGACAATAAGTGTTTTGCTCTTGGGTTTATAGATTGTAGAATGTGTGCAGTTCATTGAGGATTACATTGGATTAGTCAAATCTAATGGCCAGTGACACCCTCATCCTCTGAATGAATTAAAAAGAAGATGATAAAGACTGCAGACAGGTTGAGAGGGACCAGGAGGTAAAGTTTACTTTTTGAATAGAATTAAATATCAGTCACATGCCAAAAACACTCAGTCATGTTGACTCAATGTTGGCATCAAGTTAAATATAAACACAAGCATAATAACAATTTAAACATACTTTCCTTGATGATTCATCCCTTGAATGGGTGGTCTATCTTCTGTAGAAAGGCTGGGTGGCTAGGCTTGAATCTGTTGGAGTTTAGAAAAGTTAGTGATGACTGATTGAAGCATACAAGACCGTGAGAGACTTGACGTGGCAGATGTGGAAAGGATATTTCCTCTGGAGTGAGAATCTAGACCGAGACGTCACTCTAAAAAGAAGGGGGCCACCAATTTAAGATGAGAATAAGGAGAATCTCTGGAACTCTTCTTCAAAAGGCAGTAGAGGCAGAATCTTTGAATATTTTTAAGGCAGAGGTAGATAGATTCTTGACAAACAAAGGGTTGAAAGGGTATCGGAGGAGGGGTGAGGCAGGAATGTGAAGTTGAGTGTAAAATCAGATCAGCCATGACCTTCTCAAATGGTGACTCTCTCCCAGGCTGAGAGACTCCTCCTGCTCCTAAACAGCAGTTGCCCATGCTCCCACAGCTATTGATACTGTTTTGGTCATTAAAGAGAGTGAACAAAGATATTCAATGGAATATCTTCATTGAATAATAGAAATAAAAGAAGGAATTATAGAAAAGTGAGACTTAGCCCCAAATGTTAATCGTCTCCACCTGGGAAAAATAAGGCAGATGAGCATAGAAACATAGAAGATAGGAGCAGGAGGAGGCCATTCGGCCCTTCGAGCCTTCAAGCCTTCTCTGCCATTCATCATGATAATGGCTGTTTGTCCAACTCAATACCCTAATCCTGCTTTCTCTCCATAACCTTTGATCCCATTCACCACAAGTGCTATATCTAGCCGCCTCTTGAATACATTCAATGTTTTGGCACCAACTACTTCTTATGATAATGAATTCCACAGCAATTAAATACTTGCTGTATTTTCACACCATGACTACCCTGATCATGATTTTATTGATCTAATGGAAGGGAGCTGCAGGTTGAGTTAAGAAACTGCCTATGTTATACAAACAGTGGGATAAATAAAGGGCAGTACTTACATCTGCTGGACTGGTGAGGACATTGAAGCAGATCCTGCAGGTCCTCACTCCCTACTTGGGAGCTGACCACCTCTGTCACTGCTCTCTAGTAGGCAAGATAATCAGTAGCACTCCCGCTACTTCTTTACCTTCACCTTTATCGGAGAGGTTCCTCAGAACCTGGGGACTTGCCTCCAACTCATTTCAGACAAAGACTTTCCCGAAGATGATGGTACAGCAGTAATGTCATTGAATTAGTAATCCAATAGTCCAAGCTGATCCTCTTACGTTTGGTGGAATTCCTGTCCAATTAATAAAAATATGGAAATGACCATGAAACTATTGTTGCAAAAAAAACCTACCTGGGTCCCTTTGGAGGAAGAAATCTGCCATCCATACTTGATCTGATCTACATATGACTCCAATGTGATTGACTCTTATCTGCCTCTGAAATGGTCCAGTACACCATTCAGTTCATGAACAGGTGGGGATGGACAACACATGCTGACTTTGTCAGAGAAACCCATGAAAGAATAAATCTCTATTTACCGAGATGGTGGGCAGAGGTGATGTTGAATTCAAGGTGCATTTGGATTTTAAAATCTCAAAAATGTACCAGTCTCTGTGTCAAAGAGTGTGTGGAGCCATTTGTCGAGCCATGAATGGTAGACCATAGGATAGCATCCCATCTCTGCTGGGCAGAACTGATGGTCTTTGAAACTTGAATTGTGGCGCTGTAAATGTGGATCACCGCTGTGGTCTCATCTCCAGACACTGAGCTAATGAGCAGCTATCATGGGATTTATAAGTCGTTAAAACATGAATAAACATTTTATTCCAGGAACAAATGTTGTGATTGTGGGAGGTGAAGAGAAATCTCTTCATGAACATATGTTCACCAAGAGCTTCTAACCAAAGGCAATGTAGCTTTAAAAATTATTCTAATTGCAGGAACCAAGATATATGTAATGTTTCTCAAAGGATCTTTTTCCGGGTCCACATCATTTTGATCAGGCCTGTTCGTCTCTTCAAGTAACTCGGATTATAGATTGCAGTGGACATCCCAAAGAAACATCTTAGAAACATAGACAATTTATGACCAGCGTGACTTACGTCAAGCAAAAATGACACTATGCTGCCTAATTGAATTTTTCAGCTCTGTTCTATAGTCCTATAGGTTGCAACACTTCAAATGTATATCTTGTATGTTTTAACTGCTCCTTCCAAACCAAGCAGAAGTAAGTACATGGGAATGTAGGTACTTCTCCAAGTCACATACCATCCAAATATGGAAATACACTCATCTTTCCTTCATCATCGTTAGGTCATAGTCCTAGCATAGCTGCAGCTGTACCTTCAACTGTGTTTTAGATGAGACATTAAACCTAGTGCCTGTCTGTTTGCTCAGTGGCCGTAACAGATGCTTAAGAACATAAGAAATAGGAGCAGGAGTAGGCTATCTGGCCCCTTGAGCCTGCTTTGCCATTCAATAAGATCATGGTGGATCTTTTTGTGGACTCAACTCCATTTACCTGCCTGCTCACCATACCCTTAATTCCTTTACTGTCCAAAAATCTATCTTTGCCTTAAAAACATTTAACCAGCTACCCTCAATTGCTTCACTGGGCAGGAAATTCCACAGATTCACAACCCTTTGGGTGAAGAAGTTCCTCCTCAACTCAGTCCTAAATCTGCTCCCCCTTATTTTGAGGCTATGTCCCCTAGTTCTAGTTTCACCTGCCAGTGGAAACAACCTCCCTGCTTCTATCTGGTCTATTCCCTTCAGAATTTTATATGTTTCTATAAGATGCCCCCCTCATTCTTCTAAATCCCAAGGCCTCACTTATACAAAGTACACTTTTCTTATAGAGATAGTAGGAACTGCAGATGCTGGAGAATCTGAGATAACAAGGTGTAGAGCTGGATGAACACAGCAGGGCAAGCAGCATCAGAGGAGCAGGAAGGCTGACGTTTCGGGCCTAGACCCTTCTTCAGAAAATGGAAACCCTTTCTGAAGAAGGGTCTCGGCCCAAAACATCAGCCTTCCTGCTCCTCTGGTGCTGCTTGGCCTGCTGTGTTTATCCAGCTCTACACCTTGTTATCACACTTTTCTTATTTCCAGTGTCCTGGACACCCTTAATCTCTCAATCAGCATCACAAATAAACAGATTACCTGGTCATTATCACGTTCCTGTTTGTCGAAGTTTGCTTTGTGACTTCAAAATGGTCATGAAAAATGCTGTATAAATGCAAGTCTTTTTAATTCGTAAGTAAAATGCTTTATTTTCAATGGTTATGCTCTCTAAATGAGAATAAATTTATTTTTTCTGTTTAATTACTTTTCATGTTTCCCATAGAGCAGTAGCGACTTCATTTCCTGTTCTGAAGTGAGACCTGAACAGTGTATCAGCAATTCATAAGATCACTAGAGAAATTTCTCACGCAATTTCAGTTCCAACAGCACTTAAAAAGTTTGACACCATTCAGGACAAAGTAGCCTGCTTGATTGGCACCACATCCGCAAACATCCACTCTCTCCACCACAGTGCTCAATAGCGGCAGTCAGTACTATCTACAAGCTGTACTGCAGAAATTCACCGAGCCTCCTTACAGCAACTCCCAAACCCATGACTGCTATTATCAAGAAGGACAAAGGCAGCAGATACATGGGAACACCACCAACTGCAAGCTACTCACCATCCTGACTTGGAAATATATCGTCATTCCTTCACTGTCGCTGGGTCATAATCTTGGAATTCCCTTCCTAACAGCATTGTGGATTAACCTACAGCAGATGGACTGCAGCTGTTCAAGAAGGCAGTTCACTACCACCTTCTCAAGGGCAATTAGGGATGGACAACGAATACCTGCCCAGTCAGTGATGCCCACATTCCAAGAGTGAATTTAAAATGGAATTCTGTATACCAGGTCCATCTATAAAAGAACAAAAGAGAAGTACAGCACAGGAACAGGCCCTTCGGCACTCCAAGCCTGTGCTGATCATCATGCCCTAGCCAATCTATTCAGTCTGTATGTCTCTTTTCCCTCCACATTCATGTAACCATCCAGGTGCAACTTAAATGTTGCCCACGTGTCATTTCCACCACCTCTTCTGGCAGTGTGTTCCAGGCTCCTACCACTCTCTGTGTGAAAACCTTCCCTCACACATCTCCCTTAAACTTTCCCCCTCTTACCTTGAACCTGTGTCCCCTTGTAATTGAAACTTCAACCCTGGGAAAAAGCCTTTGACTATCCACCCTATCTATGCCTGTCATAATTTTGTGGACCTCTATCAGGTCTTTTCTCAGGCACCATCTTGCCAGTGAAAACAATCCTAGTCTTTTTAACCTTTCCTCATAGCCGATGTCCTCAAGACCAGGCAACATCCTGGTGAACCTTCTCTGAATTCTTTCCAAAGCTTCCACATCCTTCTGGTAATGTGGTGACCAAAACTGCACACAATACTCCAAATGCAGCCTAACAAGAGTTTTATATAGCTGCAACATGGTTTGCCAACTCTTGTACTCCAAGCCCTGGCCAATGAAGGCAAGCATGCCATATGCCTTCTTAATCAGGAACAAAAACAAAGTTGCTGGAAAAGCTCAGCAGGTCTGGCAGCATCTGTGGAGGAGAAAACAGAGTTAACGTTTCGGGTCCGGTGACCCTTCCTCAGAACCTTTTGGTTTTTATTTTGCCTTCTTAATCACCTTGGCCACCTGTGTTGCCACTTTTGGGGAACTGTGAACCTGCATGCCCAGATTCGTCTGAGTGTTAATGTTCCTTACAGGTTCTGCCATTTACAGTATAATTCACACCAAAATTTGATCCTCCAAAATGCATCACCTTGCATTATCTGGAATGTCTATCTTCTGGGATGTTCTGGTCCACGTGTCCAAAGATCTGTGGCCATGAATCAACCTGTTAATTGCATGAAAGGCCATGGCAGAAACTCTGAGTGCACCTCGTCCTCGAATTGAGGGACAAGCAATAACGACAATGTTTCCAATGTAGGCTATTAACTGTGAAGCACATTCAATTGCTCTAAAACGATGAAAGGTGCAACATATGGTCAAGTTCTATTTTCTTTACAAACTATTTGATGACAGAATCATTGGTGGTTCCAGTTAAGTATTGGACAAGAAATATCACACGGTCCCACATATCCCTATCTTGCTTGAGTAAATAGCAATGTCCCTGTATGTACACCAGACGTACAGGTGCTAGGCAAATTTGAGTAACAAATATCACTGTAGGCTTTGGCTGCTGTAAAGTCAAGCAATACAATAAACCTCTCCCTGTGCTGGGAGTATTGAGAAATCCTGATTCGATATTTGAATGTTGTGTGGTCGTATGTGACAAACTTAGTGGCAACGCACAATATTAATCAGCCACACACAGCCTGTGTCATAGAGACAGCAACCATCTTCTTTTCATCAATACACTCTGCAGCCTACATCTTACCAGCCCTGCAGGTAGTCACAGTGCAGCAACCAATCAACCCCGATCTTATAAATCAACAGGCAACACTATTTTACATGTCCAACTCCAACATTCACAACTTTGACTGAGGGAATACCCCAGCATGCTCTGTGAGAGGGGGAGGTGACAGTCTAGTGGTATTATCATGAGACGATTAATCCAGAAACACATGCCATGTTCTGGGGACCTGGGTTCGAATCCTACCATGGCATATTGTGGAATTTGATTGAATTCAATTAAAAGGAAAAATCTGGAATTAAGAGTCTAATGATGACCATTAAATCATTGCTGATTGTCAGGGGAAAACTGCATCAAATTCACCAATGTATTTGAAGCAAGGAAACTGCTTCCTTACCTGGTCTGGACTACATGTGACTCCAGACCCATAGCAATGTGGTTGACTCTTAACTGCCCTCTGGGCAATTAGGGATGGGCAATGAATGCTGCTTCAGTCAGCAATACCCACATCTTGTGAACAAAATTAGAAAAATGTGATGTATGACCAATCAACAACTTCAGACACCATTTAGTAACTCTTAGGCCAGCTGCCAGTTCAGTCTCTGGCAGCTTTAATTTTTTTATTTGGCAGCGACTGTTTCTCCACTTCTGCCTTTAATATCTCACTTTGGTTTCAAACCCAGTTCTTGTTAACATTTTGTAAACAACCGTCTTCAGGAGATGAAGGTTTCCACTGACGCTGAGTGCGATTGATCTATTACAGGAGACAGCTCACAGAGTTGGGGATGTGAAAATTTCTTTAGAAAGTTCCCGTTAGGTCACATGATTGATGAGAAGACAATCTTGTAAGCTTCGATAATACCTCAGCTAGTCTGCTTTCGTCCTTCAATTCCACAACCCCCACCCCAGACACCTGATCTCCCAGCCATGACTTTCCAACCTGAGTTTACTAGAAGGACTGGCCGCCACAGATGGAGTGACCGAACTGCGTGGTGAACTGACCCGGAGACAACCCCAAGGAGTGGGCTGGTTTTACCCACAGCTCCCAATGTAACATTGGCATCGGGCAACGAGATGCCTCCATCAATGATGGCAGTGTGAACAGTAAAACAAAGAACAGCAGATGCTGGGGATCTGACATAAGGAATACTGGAAATGCACAGCATAGTATAGATAAGACATCTGTCGCCAAAGTCATTTCTACATCGGTGCCATTTAGTTGCTCCCCTCAATTGATCTACTCGGTGGCAGGTAGGGACAGGGTCAGGGATCCACCACAATCACAAACACAATGCAAGGAGTTCCAGGGCCATCTGGTGGCCAACAAAAAAAGAGCCAAGATCTCCAAACCAACATCAATGATAACCAGAAAACTCACCCTACAAGTTTCTCACAACTTCCCTCCTTTGCACTACAGCTATTTACAAATACATTGCAGTTGGCGGTGGGGAGATGGTGTGATTCTAGTGGACCAGTAATCCAGAGACCCAGATTAATACCCTGGGACAACAGGTTCAAATTCCATTATAAAAACTGAAAGAACTGCGGATGCTGTAAATCATGAACAAAAACAAAGTTGCTGGAAAAGCTCAGCAAGTCTGGCAGCATCTGTGAAGGAAAAAACAGAGTTAACGTTTCGGGTCCGGTGACCCTTCCTCAGAATTGATGGTGGCTGGGAAAACAAATTCCATTATAGCAGCTGGTGGAATTTAAATTCAATTAATGACGAATCTGCAACATAAATAAAAGTTAGTTTTAGTAATGGTGACCACAAGAAACTGTCACCTCTAATACAAGAACCAGAAGGTGCTGGAGAAACTCAGCAAGTCTAGCAGCATCTGCAAAGAGAAAAACAGAATTTCGAGGAAAATATGACTTCTTCAGAGTGGACAAACAGGAGGCTGGAAGAATACAGCAAACCAGGTAGCGTCTGGAGGAAAGGAAAAGTCAACATTTTGGGTATTACCCTTCTTCAGGACTGGATGAAGTATCTTCTCCTCTTCTCCAGATGCTGCCTGGCCTGCTGTGTTCTTGCAGCCTCCTGTTTTTCTACTTTGGATTCCAGCATCTGCAGTTTTTTTTGTCTCTAACTATGAATTCTTCAGAACACAACTGGTTCACTTATGTTCTTTAGTGAAGGAGGTCCTTACCTCATCTGGTCTACATGCGACTGCAGGCCCACAACAATATGGCTGACTCTTCACTGCCCTCTGAAATGCCCCCTACCAATCCACTCAGTTCAAAGGCCATTAGGTATGAGCAACAAATGATGGCCTTGCCTGGGACACCACAAACCATGAAAGAAAAAACCCATAAATTACAAGAGAAGCAAATATAGATTGTCCACTAGTAGAGCCCCATAAAAAGTCCTATTTTTCAAAACAATGCTTTTTTTTCCCCTTGCATTTTTCACAATTCAATGCAGTTCATAACTTGAATCAACACAAGTTTTGGCTGGGTTTTTTTTCAACTCATTCATGGGATGAGGATGAGGATGTTACTGGCTAGGCCAGCATTTACTGCCCAGAGGGCAGTTAAGAGTCAACCACATTGTTGTGGCTCTGGAGTCACATGTAGGCCTGACCAGGTAAGGATGGCAGTTTCCCCTCCCTAAAGGACATTAGTGAACCAGGTGGATTTTTCCCCAACAATTGACAATGGTCCCCACTAGATTCTTAATTCCAGATATTTATAGAATTCAAATTCCACCATCTGCCGTGGCAGGATTCGAACCCAGGCCCCCAGAAGTTTATCTGGGTCTCTGGATTAACAGTCCAGTGACATTACCACTAGGCCACCTCCTCCCCACGCTCTCTTGCTTCTGCACTCTTTCTCAGATTGTCTACAAGAACTAATGATCAAACACACTTGTTCAGAATTCAGTGATTAATTACGTGTCGCAACAAGACAAGGACATAGATGTCAGACACACATCAGAAACCATCTTACATGCACTGGAACTGAAAGTAATTTATAAGTAAAATACTAAGCTCTATTCTGTAACATGACTTTCAGAGAGTAACCCAGCACAGAATATAACCAAGATTAAATTTGCAACTGAATTACTTCAGTATAGCCCCAAGGACATAGAAAACAATCTTGCATAAGCATAGTCCCAAAGACATAAAAGAAGATAAACAAACACAGGCGTCTTATTGTGAATGCTGATTATAATTGGGGCATTAGCCCTGAAGGTATCTCTATGGACAAGGAGAAGCATGGTTTCTGAGGGGCACTGAACAGGTTTTCAAGAGAAAAGATGTGCTTTGTTGTAGCAGTAAACAGAGGCCAGATTTTGTACCAGGATTCTTTCAGTTAGAAGCAATATTCCCCACTATAATAAATATAATTACAGGTCCAAATCAATGAATTGTACTCCTCATTTCCAATTTAAGATTCTTTAGATTTGTGAGAAAACTCCTGAATTCTACAGAAAAACAGAATAAACAGAACAGAAAACACAACTGAAGCCACCTCCCTTGCTCAAACATCATTGCTTAGATCTTTTGTGTTAGCACAGGTATGATTGTTGAGCTATCTATTGTTCTTTACATGAATAATATTTCTTTGTGTCCAAAAACATTTGTTATGATCCCAACTGATGTTACTGCCGGATGAGTCAGATCTCAAAATGAAATGTGACTTGATAGATCATATTTTGGTTCCTTTTCTTTTAACATGGTAGTCTTTCACTGAAACGTTGCTGCAGGCCGATAATTTGTTTTAAGAATAAAACAGAAATTTATTACACGAAGAGAAACAAACCAAGCTATCTACATGTAACACAGCTTGATAGACTTTGAAACACATGACAAAACAAAATTCCATCTATTCCCCAACGCTATCACTTTATGAAACAAAAACCCAAAGAATTGTGGATATTGGAAATCAGAAACAAAAACAGAAATTGCTGGAAAAACTGAGCAGGTCTGGCAGCATCTGTGGAGAGGAAGTGGAGTTAAGATTTCAGGCCCAGTTACCCTTCTTCAAAAGTATCACTTTACTGTTACTCTAAACTCCAGAGAAATTTCATTAACTATCATACCTATATATTTGACTGAATTGTTTCTTCTCAGTTCCAGTCCAATGAACTGCACAGCCTTTTCGCTTGATCATTCGCACACTGAGAGCCTAGACTTCTTCAGTCATTAATAATCTGCAGAGTTCCAGCCAACATACACTTGGGTAGTGATTATAATGAGGTCAGCCAGATGGACTTCATAGAATATGGGTTCCCTGATTGGGGCTGTTAACCTGGTCCAATCAGGGAGTCCTGGCTGACAGATATAAACAGGAATGTCAGGAGCTCTGTTCACTCTGAGAGTTGGCTCTGAGCTAGCTGGGTCAGCGTCATGCACGCTCCACGTGTAAATAAAGGGTGACTTAGTGACAGGATACCGGCCTTTGTGGAGTTACTTCACTCTGAATTAAGTACATTCCTCTATAAATTGTGTTAATTACATCTTTAATTAACAGAGCCACTTCTCCGCCCTTTCCAAGCCTCCTGTCCTCCCTTCATGGAGTTAATTCAACTTGGTCTGGATATTTTCACAAACTACAACCCTTACACTGAGGTATTTCATTCTTGTGACTGCTCTAAAAAATCTCCTTTTCTAAGAAAAACTATTCTTGCAAAGACCCCAGTGAGGTCTTATGCAAACTGCCAAATACACTTTCCCATTTCTGATTGCATCTACAGTCAAATCAATTCCTGATTATCCCTAAAAGCAAGCTGCTTTCTTTCAAGGTTTCTTTTTATTTCTCTTCTGTTGTAAATGTATACAATTTAAACAAACTTTGTTGTCACACCAGGAGGTCTTTTCTCTCTGACACATTCTGGTTAAAGGTATCGTTCTGATAGAACTGACCTAGGTAATGATTAACCCTTTCATAAAACAAAACTCTGATATCCCACTAGTTTGTATCTAAACTCTTATATCATAATATTAATGTACATAAATCGCACTTTTCATTACACAACTCCTGATTTCCAAAACAAAAACTGAAATCTGACTCGTAAGCATTATTATTGATCGCTCTTGAATAAATCCTTATTCCTGATGGACAGATAATTGGCGGATTGGCCGAAAGCAAGCGAATAGGGCAAAGGGATTCTCTTTCAGGTTGGTGACCCATGGGCAGTGAGGTCCCACAGAGCTCAATGCTGGGACCACAACTGTTTACAATACATATTCCTGAGAAAGGAAATGAATATACTGCAGACCAATTGCAGATGACACAGAAACAGATGGAAAGGCAAGTTGCAAGAGGGATACAAACAGTTTAGAGAGAGAGATTGGTAGTTTAAGTAAGTGGGGAGAAAGCTTGCAAATGGAGTATAATTTGGGAAAATATAATGTTCATTTTGAAAGGGAGAACAAAAGAATGAATATTATTTAAATGGAGAACAACTGCAGAAAGCTTCAAGACAAAGAGACTTTGGGGTACTTGTGCACAAAACACAGAACGCTGGCACACAGATGCAGCAGGTAAGCAGAAAGGCTAATGGAATGTTGGCCCTTATTTCAAAGGTTGTTGGAGTAGAAGAGTAGGGAAGTATTACTAAAATTGTACAAGGTGCCAGAAATACCACATCTGGAGTATTATGAGCAGTTTTGCTCCTTTTTTTTTAGGAAAGACACCATTTCATTGGAGACAGTTCAGAATAGGTTCACTAGGATGATCCCTGGTAAGGAGAGATTGTCTTATGAGCAAAAACTAAACAGGTTGGGACTCTACTCACTGGACTTTTGAAGAACAAGAGGTAATCATATAAGAAACATATAAGATTCTTAAGGGGCTTGGTAGAGTAAGTGCTGAAAGAATGTTTCCCCTCAGGGGAGAGTTGGGGACAAGAGGGCATAGGCTCAGATTAAAGGAGTGCCAATTTAAGACAGAGATAAGGAGAAATTTCTTTTCTCAGGAGGTTATGAGTCTTTGGAACTCTTTGCCACAGAGAGCTGTGGGGGCAGAGCCCTCGTGTATATTTAAGGCTGAGATAGATAAATTCTTGATCAGTACGAGAATAAAGGAATACAGGGAAAACACAGGAAAATAGACATAAGGAATTTTGAAGACATGTTCCTACTGAATGGCAGAGGATGCTCAATGAACTGACTGTTCTATGCCTGTTCCTATTTCTTCTGGTCTAATAGTCTTATTATCAATTCTGAATGAACAATTATTACTAATCACTCATGAACAAATTATTGTGACCAATCTCTCGAAAAACAAACTTTAGACTTTCAAATAGGATAACACTCTCATCCAAGGTATAAGTCTAGTGAATTTTGTTGTACCTTCTTCAATACAAATATATCTTTGCTTAAATATAGAAACATCATTGCAGATGGTGGTCACATCAATGCCCTGTAGGTTTGTGACAAAACTTACTTATTAGAGTCGATCTGCCATTTGTTTTCTTAATTGCTAGCTGTACCTGCACGTTAACGTTCTGAGTTCCTTCTACAACAAGCACAGTCAGATCTCTTTGAACATCAACATTCACAGTTTTTACATCTTTTCAAAAACGCTTCTGCTTTTCTATTCTTAAGTTCAAAATGAGTAACGTCACACTTCCCTACATAATACTCCATCTACCATCTAGTTGTCCAATCACTTAACCTGTCTATGTCTTTTTGTAACCTCTTTGTGGTACCCTTCCAGAATTCTCCCCTAAGATTTGCATCATCAGCAAACAGAGATATATTATTCTGTCTCTTCACCTAAGTCGTTGATATTGATTGTAAATACCTGAGGCCCCAGCACTGATCCTTGCAGCCCTCCATTAGCCATGGTCTGTCAACTTGAAAATGGTCTGTTTACACCTACTGTTTACTTCCTTTCCATTAACTAATCTTCTATCCATGTTCACATATTACTCCCGAATACAGTTTAAAGGTCGGAAAGTAATTAAAAAGAAGAAAATTTCTTTATCCAACATACTACAGCATAATGGCAAAAGTTTCAAATAACCTATATAATCTATAAACTTTATGGTTCTAAAACATAAAATAAAAGAGGATTACTTGCAGGATTTGCAGGGACAGCGTATTGCACATTTACCTGCATTTGAACACAAAGTGGGTACGTGATTTTAGGTCAGAGGTAATTTTGACAAAGAACGTGACCAAGAGAAAATTCCCACATCACAGTTTGAGACCAATGAAAGTCTTCCAAGAATTAAGGATTAATCTTCTTTTGTAACTGGGTCACTCCATTATCTTAAGAAAGATAAAGAATTTTAGAAGTAGAATTAGGTTTATTTTCACAGGTGCAGTGAAAAGTTTACAAAGCTGCCATCTTAGGTACAAAGGGACCTAGGTACAGGATCTCGGGAATAAATTAGAAAATTAAAGAAATAAAAAGTTCAGCATTACAGTCCTTCAAGCAGACCGTGCCAGGCCTCACCTCCAGGCTGTGCCAGGCCTTGCCTCCAGGTCACGCTAGGCCTCACCTATAGACCGCGCCAGGCCTTGCCTCTAGACCACACCAGGCCTCACCTCCAGGCTGCGCCAGACCTCACTTATAGACTGTGCCAGGCCTCACCTATAGACCGTGCCAGGTGTCACCTCTAGGCTGCGCCAGGCCTTACCTATAGACCGCGCCAGGCCTCGCCGCCAGGCTGCGCCAGGCCTCACCTATTAACTGTACCAGACCTCACCTATAGACCACGCCAAGCCTCGGCTCCAAGCCGCACCAGGCCTCACCTCCAGGCTGCGCCAGGCCTCGCCTCCAGGCTGTGCCAGGCCTCACCTATCGACTGTGCCTAGCCTCCAGGCCGCCCCAGGCCTCACTTGTAGACCACGCCAGGCCTCGCCTCCAGGCTGTGGCAGGTGTCTCCTCCTGACCATGTCGGCCTCACCGCCAAAGCTGGTTGCCCGCCCAGATGAGTGCTTCAATTATTGATTCTATAACTTCCCAGCATTATAAAATTCTCCAAAAGTTTTAAATGGTAGGATTATACGAAATGGTGCGCAAACTTCATTTATTATTTTACCCCAGTGAAGAAAGATCTGTTGTTGTCAACCGCTTGACTGACAAGCAATGGAACAAACACTTCACACATATTAGAAAGAAGAATGCTGTGAGCCTGTGCTACTTCAAAGGTACATCATGATCAGAGGGAACCCCACAGGTGCCAGTAGCAGAGGCCACACACGTCTTTGGCTTTAAACTCTCAGCTGTTAGCATTGATACTGTCTCCAACTGCAGTTTAGGAGCATTCAAAAAGGAACCACTGCCACCTGGTGGATTTTAACTTTAACTTAACCAATCTGCGGGCAAGACTCATAATGACTTTATCAAGTAACAAGTTTTTGTTTGGCTTACTGTTCCTTCTACACCTCTGTTCCTCTGAACTTCCTAGTATCCTGCCACGAATTGAATACTCCCTTGTCTTGTTACTTGTTCCAAAGTGCATCACCTCACACTTATCAGGGTTAAATTCTAACTGCCACTGACCTACTCATCTGAGCAATCTGTTTGTATCCTCCTGTAATCATCTTCCTCACTGTCAACCACCCAGCCAAACCCTGTGTCATCCACAAAATTATTTATTGTTCCTACCTTCCCCCACTCACATTTTACTTTTATACGATTTATATATATCACAAACAACAAGGAGCGCAGCATTGATCACTGTGATATGCCATGGACCCCGGGCTCCAGTCACACTAACAACCTTTTACCATTACCCTCTGTCTCTGACCACCAAACCAATTTTGGATCCAACTTGCCGAGTTACTCTGGGTCACAGGTGCTTTCTTTATTGCATGATCTTCTTTATCAATCTCCCAAGTGAGACCTTTGCTGAAATCCATCCACCCCCAATGCTCAGTACCAGCAGGATGTACTGTGAACAAAATGAACTGCAGACATTCACTAAAGATCCATAAACAGCACCTTCCAAACCCATGACCACTTCCATCTAGAAGGACAAGTGCAGCATAAACATGGGAATATCACCAGCTGCAAGTTCTCCTCCAAGCCACTCACCATCCCGACTTGGAAATGTGCTGCTCTTCCTTCACTGTCACAGGGTCAAAATCCTGGAATTCCCTCCCTAAAGACATCGTGGTTTACAGTACATGGTTTAGTAGTGGTTCTTGAAGGCAGCTCATCACTACTTTCTCAAGGACAACTTGGGACAAGTAATAAATGCTGGCCCAGCCAGAAGATGTCGCCCATGTCCCATGACTGAAGAAAGAAAAAGAATAAAGGAACTGTATTACCCTCATCTGCACACCTGGTCAACTCCTCGAAAAAGTCAATCAAATTTCTCAGTCGTGACCTCCCTCTGACAAACCCAAGCTTCACCACCCCTGATCAAACCTTGCCTCTCCAAGTGAAGATTAATTCTCCCCTTCAGAATTTTCTCCAATAATTTCCTCACCACTGATATGAGGCTCACAAGTCTGTCATTCCCTGGTTTATCTCTACCACCCTTCCTGAATAGTGGAATCGCATGAACTGTCCTCCAGTCCTCTAGCGCCTCCCTGTGGCCTTAGAGGCATTAAAATTTTTGGCCAGAGCCACTTCAATTTCCTCCCTTGTTTCCCATAGCAGCCGGGATACAACTCATCCAGACTGAGGATTTGTTCACTTTAATCTTGCCAAAATTCCAATACCTCCCTATGTCGCTCAAGAACCTCAGAGTCCCTCTTCCCGAATTCTGTACCTACATCCTCCTCCTCTTAACATTCTACTGATGGCCTTTGGTTCCATGCAAATCAAATCAAATCAAATCAATTCACATTGCCTCCTTGGTCCCTACTGTTTCCCTGGTTATCGTCTTCCCAGCATGGCGGCTCAGTTATTAGCACTGTTGCCTCACAGCACCAGGGACAGGGTTCGAATCAAGCCTTGGGTGACTGTGTAGAGATTGTATGTGCTCCACATGTTTGCATCGGTTTCCTATGGGTGCTCTAGTTCCTCCTGCAGTCCAAAAATGTGCAGGTTAGGTGGATTGGCCATGTTAAATTGCTGTGTAGTTTCCAGGGATGTGCAGGCTAGGTGGGTTAGCCATGGGAAATGTGGGGTTACAGGGATAGGGTGGGTCTGGGTGAGATGCATTTCGAACGGTTGGTGCAGGCTCAATGGGCCAAAAGGCCTCTATCTGCAATCTGTCAAAAAATGGTTTGAGATTCTCCCTAAACCTACCTACCACTGTTTCTTCATGCCTCGTCTTTGCTCTCCTAATTGCCTTCTTATGTTACCCCTTACTCTTTCTATATTCCACTAAGGCCTCTGTTGATTTTCTCCCTTGGTACCTATTCAAAGCCTTTCTTTCTCATCTTGTCCAGTTCTGAATATTCCTAGACATCCAGGGTTCTCTAGGCCTGCTGTTTCTACATGTCACCTTAAAGGAAACATATTGGTTCTGTACTCTTGCCAATTCTTTATTGAATGCTCCCACCTGTGGGTGTAGATTGACCCACAAATAGCTGTTCTCTATTTACTTTGATCAGATCCTGCCTTATTTTATGAAAATTGTTTTCCCCCAATCCAAACCCTTTCTTGCAGACTATCTATCTATTCCCTTTCTACAGCAAGTTTAAAACGTACAGTGTTGTGGCCGCTATCACCAAAATACTCCTCCATCGTAAACTCAAACATCTTCTCCAGCTTCATTCCCCAGAACTGGAAGAGGTGATGGCCAAGTGGTTTTACCGCTGGACTGTTAATCCAGAGATCTCGGTAACATTCTGGGGATTTTAGTCAATAAGTTCTGCCCCAGCCAGTGATGTCCTCATCCCATGAATGAATAAAAAAAAAGATTCAGCACTGTCCCATGTTGGACCTTCTGCATGTTGACATGTAAGGCTCTCCCATCACTTGGAGATCCCGACACAATCAGTCCGGTGCTTGGACATAGTCAGTCGACCACTCAGGGCCAGATGTTTTGTATCATTACAGTTCAGGGACTGGGCCCTATCAGTCCCACAAGTCCAGTGCAACAAATCCAGGGATTGCAGTAAATTAGTTGGGATGCTTCACGCAATTCATCAATAAAAGTGAATGAAAATGGCAAAGAAGAAATAATTGACGGTAGAATCACACTGTAACCCACATTGGTGTCTATCGAGGAGACGAGTGAGACTGATAGTTTTCATGAAAGGACATAGCAGGATGTAGCGTGGGGCTTCTGCTGTAGCAGACTTTAATGAACAGAGATCAGGGAAACATCAACAGAGCAAAGAGAAAATCACACTGATCAGAGTACCTACAATGGAAATACAAAAAGCGAGGAAGTAAACATAATCAAAGTAATTGTGAGCCTGTAATTTAAATTTGTGAACAGTTATTGGAAGAGAGGAAACAGAAGAAGTGTCTCAGAGGTGGTGCATCCAAAAGTAAAGTGGTCAATGAACTCTAGATCAGTGCGTGAAAAGCAGTAACCACATAATGGAGGAAAAAGTAGTGAGTAAGTTTAATTAAAGTTGATACAAGCTGTGTTTCGCATTTTTCAGAAAAGGACAAATATACTGCGAATCCATATAACATTTGGAGATAAAGTGTGCGTACAGCAATTTTGTACTCCAGTATCACATTGAATGTAGCGTCAAGAAAAAACACAGAGCCCTGAGGCTATCATGATGAAGAACGAAGATATAAAAGAAGCGATGAACCAGGTTTGAAAAGTACATGGGGTTATAAGAATTTCGGGATGGGAGTTGGCCTTTAAGCCTGTAATTCTGCTCCATTAATCGATGAAATAACAGCTGATCTATAATCTAATTCCATATATCCACCTTGATTCCACATCCCTTTAACATGTTTGGTTAAAAAAATAACCAAACTGCTTCAAAATTACAATTAATATTGTGTTAAGTCCCATAGGAGTTAGAGAGTTTAAAACTTTTGCATGAAAAGATGTTTCCTAATTTCACATTTTGCCTTAATTTTTTGAACTTCTGGTCCTAGACTTCCCAATCAACAGAAATAGTTTCTCCCTCATTAGCTGTTCCCCATAATATCTTGTTTACTTCCATGAAATCATCCCTTAACCTTCCAAATTCAAGGGAATTGGTCCCTAGTTTGTATAACTTCTCCTCGTACCTGCTCCCTTCAAGCCCTTTCTAAAGTGATAGAAGGTTATTGAGAGCTTAAATCTTAGGACCGTTAACAGGAGAGCATCAAGACAATTACAGACGTAAATAAGTGATTGGACAAATTGAGTGATAATAGAGTTAAGGTAGAAGAAAACCGGGCATAGATCGAAACAACTACTTCAAGACTGATCAAATATGGTAACAGATAATCTTTGGAACAAAAATGTCAGGAAGAGTCTAATTAGGTCCCCAGCCTAGTGGCATGTCATAGGTGAAAGGTGGACGTGCATTCTCCAGTGATTAGAGGCAGTCAATTAGTACCAGTGCAAGGGAAGACAGAGCCCTATTGAATTCCTGAGTTAAAAATATCTCGAAGGCCTAATGAGGAAACAATGACAGAGATTTTATGGGTGCTGAGAACATAAATTACATTTATTGCCTTAACTTGAACAAGACTACTACAGGAAACTTTGAAATTACAGCTACATGCACAATAAATGAAGAGCTGTTAAAACATTATTGCCCAGAGCAACAAACTTGACAACTGGAAAAGTCATGGGACAAAAAGAAACAAAGAACAAGGGAACTTGAAGACAAAATTCTTTCTCATTTATTCGGTTAAAGCTGCTGTTAACCATGGGTTAAAATCAAAATGTCTTTAAGGAAAAGTGATAATCAATGAAACAGCAGGTGTGCTAAAGCTATTGATGAGACAGTTTAACTTTCTCACTTATACAGACATCTTTGTTTTAAAATGATTTAACATCTTGTACATTATATTTTAATATTTAAATATGAAAGGGATTCAATGAGAAATATTATACTCTGTTTTATGCCTCAATGATGTGGATTGTGAAAATATCCCAAAGTTTAAAAGGTATATCTTTCAACACATTAGACTCTTGAATAAATGTGAAAGTTCAGATCTATCAGAGGTATTGTGATATACAGTATTCGGCTGACATCAACCATTGATTCATAGTGGATTAAACAACTATGAGCATCTCATTAAATTCTTCGGTTATCAACATTGACAACCATCAATGTCGTTATTTAGACCCACTCTGTCCCAGTAATTTTTGATTGATATTTATGAACAGTTTAAGTCAAAATTGGGAGACCTACTTGAGGACTTCACAGGGAATGTTAGAGCCAAAGGAAGCTCAGTGAGTGGGAACCCATCATGTTAAGGTGAATATTCAGGAACAAAACAGTAATGTCAGGGTCAAATGCAGAAGTTGCTGGAAAAGTTCATCAGCTCTGGCAGCATCTGTGAAGACAAATCAGAGTTAATATTTCAGGTCCGGTGAGGGGCAAAATTGAAAAGATGGGATTTTCATGGTATACAAGAGGAGGCAATGGTAAAGCAATGTTGTCACAGGATATGCAATCCAGAAACCCAGGCAGAGGGTGGAATTTGCATTTGATAAAACTACATGTCTAATGATGACCATGAATTGATTGTCATGAAAAGTCATCTGGTTCACTAATGTCCTTTAAGGAAGAAAAACTGCCATCCTTACCTGGTCATTTGACTCCAGATGTTGACTCGTATCTGCCCTCGAATTCAGTTGTATCAATTACTAAAAAGTCTTAAAGAAGAAATCAAATCTGGTATGGACCTAGGCACTAGAAACAACATCGGTAAACTCAGCCATCAAGTCTTCATTTCTAATATCTGGGGGCTAGTGCCAAAATTTTGGAGATCTGTCTTACAGACTAGTCAAGCAACAGCCTGATCTAGTCATACTCAAGGCGTCATTTGTTACACATAATGTCTTAAACGTCATCACCCAGCAGCAGGACAGGCCCAGCAGAGGTGGTGACACAGTGTTACACAGTGAGGATGGAATGTCATACAGTGAGGTGGATCTTATCCACCCCAGTCCAACACCAGCACCTCCTCATCATGGAACACGTCTTGGTCATTACAACTGTGCTGTACATGATTCTCAAATGCAGACAGAAGATGAGAAATAAATTTAATCAAGTAAGTTAGTAACTGAGAATTGGTCCTTTAGAAAGTGAGTCTATAAAATTAATAATGGAGAACAAAGAAATGTCAAATGAGTAAGTATTTTTCATTTTGTTTATTTTGGAAGGAAAGAAGCAGATTATCTAAATGGTAAGGGATTCCAGAGCTCTGAAATGCAGAGGGATCTGGGTATACTCATACATGAAGCACAAATTATTAGAATGCAGGTACAGTAAGTAGGTAGAAAAGCAATATTACCATTCATTGCAAGGGGAATTGAATACAATAGTGAGGTTATGCTTCAATAATACAGGGTACTGGTGAGACCATTTCTGTAGTATTGTACATGGTATTAGTCATTATTTAAGGAAGAATGTAAATATGTTGGAAGAAGTTCAGAGAATCTGTAGTGGACTCATATATGCAATGGGTAGGTTGTCTTTTGAGGAAACTTTGGACAGTCTAGACTTACATCCACTGGAGTTTCGAAGACTAGGGACAATTTGATTGAAATATGTAAGATCCTGATAGCTCTTGACAGGGTAGGCATGGAGATAATGTTTCCTGTCATGGGAAAATCTAGAAATTGGTGATAATTGCTTAAAATTCAGGGGATTGCCCAATTAAAACTGAGATTAGCTGAAATCTTTTCTTTCAGAAGGTGTGTAAGTCTTTGGAACACTCTTTCTGAAAAGGTGGTAGAAGCAGAGCCCTTGGATATTTTTAAGGCAGATTCTTCCATCTTTGTCAAGTTAAGATTCTTGTTAAGCAATGGCATGAAAGGATGGAAGCGTACATAAAGTCTAGGAGGATGGGAACTGACAAATCCATTGAAGTATATGAGGAAAGTAGGGAAGAACTTAAACAAGGAAGTAGAAGGGCAAAAAGGGATCATGAAAAGTTGTTAGTGAACAGGATTAGGAGAATCCCAAGGCTTTTTTATACATATATAAAAAGCAAGAGGGTAGCCAGGGAAAGGGTTGGCCCACTCAAGAACAAAGGAGGGAATGTATGTGTGGAGCCAGGGGAGGTAGGTGAGGTCCTAAATGAATACCTTGTGTCGGTATTTGCCAAAGAGAAGGAATTGTTGGAGGATGATCTCAGGGAAGGGAATGCCGAATTTCTAATCCAAGTTGCTACTAAAAAGGAAGAAGTTTTGTGCGTCTTAAAGTGTATTAAAGTCCCTGAGTCCTGATGGGATCTTTTCCAGTTAACTGAGGGCGGCAAGAGAACAAATTGTTGGAGCATTGACAGACATTTTTGTATCCTCTTTGGCCACAGGTGAGGTCCCAGAGGACTGGACAATAGCCAATGTTGCCCCATTGTTTAAGCAGGGTAACAGGGATAATCCTGGAAATTACAAGCCTGTTACCTCACATCGGTGGTAGAAAAATTATTGAAAAAAATTCTCAGGGACAAGATCTATACTCATTTAGAAGCAAATGGATTTATTAGCGATAAACAGCATGGTTTTGTTTGGGAGAGGTCATGTCTCATTAACTTGACCAAGTTTTTTGAGGAGGTGATGAAGGTGATGGATGAGAGAGAAGCGGTTGATATTGTTTACATGGACTTCTGTAAAGATTTTGACAAGGTCCCTCATGGCAGACTGGTACAAAAGGTGGAGTCACATGGCATCAGGGGTGAAATGGTAAGATGGATACTGAATTGGCTTAGTCATAGGAGACAGAGATTAACGGTGGAAGGAAGCTTTTCAGAATGGAGGGTTGTGACTAGTGGTGTTTCACAGAGATCAGTGTTGGGCCCTCTGCTGTTCGTGATCTACACAAATGATTTGAAGGAAAATGTAGCTGGTCTAATTAGTAAGTTCGCAGACTGTTATAAAGCAGAGGTTAACCACCCCCTCTGTGAACTAAAACCAAAACATCCAAAGAGGACCACCTCACCCTATAATCTGTAAAAGGAGTGTGTAAAGTGGTGTAACCTGCCTTTTAGCAACTTCTAGTGGTTAAATAAAATAAATCCCTGACACTCACTTTACAATCAACAAGTAACAATTTATTTATCTAACTCTAACAATAAACAAATTAACTAAGCTATTAACAAACCCTTCTAACTACTAACTATTCCTGAATAAAACAAGATTCTAATAGTATGCTGTTCCAATAAATATAAGTACCACTTATATTGAAAAGAAGTTAGTCTCTCGAAATTACAGCCAGGTTACGGAATGCCGTCTCCATTGATTCTTCTGTCAGGAATATTCACTAGCTGTGCTGTGGGTACCTTTGTTATTTAGGTGGTGTTTTCTCTTATACCTAGAGGAGTCTGTGAGAGCCAGCAATTCTTTCTTGAGAGCTGAGGACTGTTAACTGTAGAAGATGGCAGTTAGCTCTGCTGTCTTTGTCCAACTGCTCTTTTCTTTTATACCCTTAATGACATATCAATTTCTTAAAATAGCGTTAGTCCTATGTTTTCAAACCCATTAGATTTAATTTTTTTTGGTATCTAAGTGCCTGGTTCAAATTGATTGACTAAATTCAAAAACTTGTTGTCTTGGTAAAAACTGCTACTTGGCCTGTTAACTGCACAGCCTTTTGATACAAATGTTTCAATTCAGGTGCTCTCTGTGTACTTGCAAACTTTCAAGCTGCTGCTCACGACAGCCATTTAAATATCTAAGCATAGAAAAAGCACATTGTCTTTTAAAGGGACTACACAATGCTTTCCCCCTTAGCATTTTACAAATACCAAATTCTAACTTTCTGCCACCCAATCCACAAGTACTTTACTCAACTTTGCAGCACAGATGATAGAAAGATTGGTAGAGTTGCAGATAATGAGGATTGTCAAAGGATACAGCAGGATATAGCTCACTTCCAGGCATGGGCAGAAAAATGGCAGATGGAGTTTAATGCAGACAAATGTGAGGTGATGCATTTTGGAAAGTCATGTGCAGGTGGAAATTATACAGTGAATGGCAGAACCCTTAGGAGTATTGATATGCAGAGGGATCTGGGTGTATAGGTCTACAGAACATGGAAGGTGGTAGTGCAGGTACATAAGGTAGTTAAAAAGTCCTATGGCATGTTTGCCATCATTGGAAGGGGCATTGAGTATAAGGATAGACAAGTTATGCAACAGCTTTACAGAACTTTAGTTAGGCCACACTTGGAATATTGCATACAGTTCTAGTCACCACACTACCAGAAGGATGTATATACTTTGGAGAGGGTAAGAAAAGATTTACTGGGATGTTGCCTGGTATGGGAGAATTTTAGCTATGAAGAAAGTTTGGATACACTGGGTTTGTTTTCACTGGAACACAGAAGGTTGAGGAGCAACCTGACAGAAGTTTATAAGATTGTGAATGGCACATCCTGCCTCATTGACCTGACACAACCTGTCCATCTTCTCTCCCACCTATCTTCTCCTTCCACCTCACAGACCAATCCCCACCACTCCCTACCTGCACTCACCTATCACCATCCCACCTACCTTCCCCAGCACCAGCGCTCCTCTATTTATTTGAGCTCCCTTCCCCCTCTCCATTTCTGAAGAAGGGTCCTGACCCGAAACATCAACTTTCCTGCTCCTCTTATACTGCCTGGCCTGCCGTGTTCCTCCAGCTCCACACTGTGTTATCTCTGACTCCAGCATCTGCGGTTCTTACTATCTCTCAGTAGGAAGAGGGTAGACAGTCTTTATATGGAAGGGCAAAATGTGTCAACGCAGGTTCGGAGGTCTGAAGGGTGTGTTCCTGTGCTGTATTATTGTTCTTTGTTGTTGTTCTTGGCATGATCTTACTGTATTGTAAAGCAGGCTCAAGGGGCTGAATAGCCTCCTAACTCATACAGTGATTCTATATGGTTTCTCCAGTTTGCATCTTAATAAATCTGAGATAGCAATTTAAACAGTTTGCAAGATTCACTGTTATAATTAAATACAACACAAACGTGTTGATAACAGGGAACTGCAACAAACACATGTCCCCCCATTATGGGCCTGGACCTGTCTGTAAGGAAACCTACATCCACCGAAGGGGTGGATGTCAAAACACAAACAGATAACAACATCTAAACGAACACATAACAACAGATTTTAAACATTTTACGATAAATAATATATAATTCCCCATTCTGTCCCGACAAATGTCCTGTAGGAGCAAGGTTTACATGAAAATGTTTAATCAAAGTTTCAACAACTCCCCCTCTTTCATATGGAATAATCCAGGCTGGTAGAGACCAGGCCTGCCTCAGCAAGAGGGGACATCCGGGTATATTTTAAAATACTTTTGTCCGCAGAGGGAATTTTCCGAAAGCGAGTTATCTACAGCTTTATATATTACAGAACGGACTGTATACCGTGTTAACGAGAGTTGATTTAGATTGTGAAGAGCCCCTCTCCGACTCCCTCACTTGCCCCTAACTCCCCCTCCCCAAACACCCGGCAGTGGTGTGTGCTGACTAAGATGGCGGCGGTGAAGCGGCGTGAGGGCCTGAGGTTCCCGGCTCGGCCCAGCTTCCCCGCCCAGGCCCCGGCCTCTGCCCCCGCTGCACTGCCCCTCTCCCGGGTCAAACTCATTATGAAGAGCTGCCCCGACGTCTCGAGCATCAACCAGGACGCCTTGTTCCTCACTGCCAAGGCCACGGTGAGCGGGTCCCGGCCCGGGATCGCGGAGGAGGGTGAGGGTGAGGGTGAGGGTGAGGGGGAGGGGTAGAGGTAGAGGTAGAGGTAGAGGTAG
>NC_063335.1:105275492-105320080 GCF_021869965.1 Rhincodon typus | reverse complement strand
TGGGGCGGAGGATGAAGGGCAGGCAGAGAGGGGAGGAGGGGTTAGGAGGTGGACTCAGAGGGGGAAGAGGGATGAAGAGAGCGGGGAAGGAGGAGTCGGGTTGGGAGAGAAGAGGTTCATGTAGGAGGTATGGTGTGGGGGTAGGCAGGGAAATGGTAAGGGGAGGGAGTGTGGTGGGGAGGGAACGGAGGGCTTGGGTCAAAACGGATCGTTTTTAATGGTGGTGTACACATGAAATTGTTTGGTATAAAAATCATTGTGCTGGAGAAACTCAACAGGTCGTGGCAACATCTGTGGAGAGAAAGAAACAGTTAATGTTTAGAGACTAATGACTCGAAATAAGTAATAATGTTCATTTAGCAAGCTGGTGGAGGCATAATGGGCTGAATATCTTCCTTCTGCACTGTAACACTCTTCTTACGCTGGGAACTGTTCCAAAGAAGTGTCACTAGACTCGAAACATAACTCTGTTTTTCTCTCCACATTTGCTGCCAGATCGGCTGAATTTCTCCAGCACTTTCTGTTTATATTTCAGATCTCCTGCATCAGAACTAGTTTACTTCTATTGAACTCCTTGTTATTATATTTCAGGAATTATTTGTGCAGCATCTAGCCACATGTGCATACAAAAACAGCAGTTCAGAAAAGAAGGAACTAACATACAATCACCTGGCTGACTGTGTGGAGAACTCTGAAACATTCCAGTTTCTGGCTGGTATGTATCTCTCAATAACTATTATGAAAATGCCCCTTTTCACTGGGACATTTAGGTGAAGGAAAGGTCATTGAGTACAATGATTGACTTCAAGTAGAGAACGTTTGAAACCCATCCGTTGCTTTTTTAAACTGAAAACAAAAATGCAGAAAATCACAGCGGATCAGGCAGCATCCTTGGGGAGAGAGAGCAAGATAACGTTTCGTGTCTAGATGATTCTTCATTTGAACTGACATAAACCATAAGCTTGCTTTCTCTCCACGGATGCTGTCTGACCCGCTGTGATTTCCAGGATTTTTTGTTCTCAGTACAAATTCCAGAATCCGCAGTAATTTGCTGCTCCTTTACTTTTTACACTACTTTGACAAATCACAAGAGAACGTAAATAAACATACAGAACAATTTGGCAAATGAAGTTCAAAACAGATAAATCTGGCATAGTACGTTTTTGGTAGAAAGAAAGGAAGGTCACAGTTTTTGGAAGGTGCACATCTAAGTGGGAGGAACAAAGAAATCTCAGTAAATACACAAATCGCAATAAGTTGCAGAATAGGTTAGCAAGGTAATTTTTTGAAAAATGGGCACTGGGCTTTATTTCTAGAGGGTTAGAAGTTTGAAGTTATGCCAGACATTATTAAAGTAATCTGGTTGCCACATTATAAAAAGGATAAAGAAGAAATGCAGAGAAGAGGCTTGTTCTGGAAACGTGTGTGCGCGCACATCCGGAAAGGATTGACAGGCTGCGCCTCTTTGCAAATGAAGACTTGAGGATTTTTTTTTCCTCCATTTTGTTGTATGGGATGTGGACATCAATGGCAAGGTCAACGTTTGCTGCTCATCCCTAATTGCACTCAAATTGTTAAGCTGTTTCAGAGAGCAGTTTGAGTTAACTGCATTGCTGTGCATTTGCAGTTGAATGTAGGCCAGACTGGGAAAGGATGGCACAGTTGTGTTGTGTACACTGCCATCTGTATTGTCCAAATATAGAGAGTTCTTTAGAGGTTTATATAGCTTCAATCAAACAATAGTAGACATCTTCTGGCCTAATTAGAAGAATATTGTAGAGTAAACAAATGTATTTTATTGCAGGTCTGTAACTGTTTACAGGTTGTAAGAGTAGGCTGTACATTACTCCAAAAGCCTGACATTGGATCTGTCTCCCTCAAAATCCTACTTTACTCTTTCACCAAGGTTTTGTGATATCATCACAATGTGTCGTGCTTATTGTATTCAATTGAGTAGTAACCTTTTCAGACCCTCGCAGTTCCGTATACAGCATCTGCCCCAGCCTTGACTTTACAAATTCAGACAGCTGTAGGTTTCACATGTCTCCCTAAATAAGTTGTTTTCAGGTTTGCAATAATTTTCTTTTCTGTGTAAAAAGTAATTGCCTTGAACTGTCTTCCTGGTGGTTTGAACTACTCTTCTGAACTTTTAATTCCTTGTATTTCTTTCATGCAGGATGTTATCCCTGCTACAGCAATCACTTTTATCTTTGCATAATCTTTAATCTCAAATCATTACTTATTTCTCTGAATTGTATGCACCAAATTTTCAGCTTGTTTCAGTGGATGTTTGGTTTTAAGGCCCTTCTGAAATCTGTTCTGAATAGATAGATTTTGCCTTACTTAATTCATTAATTAGTCTGGATTTTCTCATTTACCCTCCGTAATTGAGTCCATAGGGAAATAGACCTGTTCATTTCTTCAATTGTGTTACCTGAAGATTTCTTCCTGCTTGATGTGATATCTGTTTTAGTTATTGAGGATTAATCTTTGGATGGTAGGGAGGTTAGCTGTTCAACTTCCACTCATTCCATTCCAAGTCACGTTCACATCTAATGTATGACCTGGATTTGTCATAACTGGTTGTTCACCATTCTGTATTCAATAGTCTGACTCAACTGAGTTGCAGTTGCTACATTTGTTTCTAGTGGGGCAAATTGTTCAGTTGTTTCTTTACTTGCCTTTATTTTTGAAGCTTATTGGCACTTCAAATTTGTATTCCGTTTGATAACAGTGGATAACATTTCTACAAAACCAGTGTACTCGCCTCTATCTCATTTACCACATGAAACACATTTCTTATTCCAATGCAACTGACCTTGGGATTACACCTTTTGTTTACCTTCAGCATGAGCTCACTAAGCCCTGTAAAACCAGCTGTTCCTTGAACTTTTGCTTAACTTTTGAATGCGATTGAGGTTTAATACCCTTTTGCTCAGAAGTGAGAATTCTTGGTTATGAAGTACATTATTAGTTTTCTACTATTTGAATTCTCCTGTGTTGCAGTGTTGCTTGCAGCACATGTTTAACATCTAGTGCAATGCCTCCTGTACCGTGTTGTTGAATTTCTGTCTGCTGCAAGCAGTGATTTGTCAATGAAGGCTCAGTATTTGATAATATTATGACACTTGTTCCCATGTCCAATGTGAAATTTGTGAGATACCTATTGACATAAATGTGTACTTTTCAAATTTTTTGATCTGAGTTAACAGTTTCCCCAAAGAAAGCTTTAGTACTGGAGACTGTTGTAGCTCAATTATCTTTTGTTTGGATATATAATTTTCATTTGCTTTTATATGGCTGTGTCCAGCTTCAGCACGTTTTCTGGAAGTGACTTTTTGTTTTTGAATAAGACCATCACTTTTAATAGCTGGGCACCCCTACCCAGGTGTCTCTCCTTCACAGCATTGGCAAAGATTTTGCGTGTCTTTACTAACTGTTACACTGGCTTATTATTTGCCTGTTTTGTGATTATGGTGCTTCAGAATTGAATGGTTCTAAAGATCATTTGTGCCAAATTTCTCCCCTTAAGATTGGTTTTACTTCTGGACTTCTGCTTCATTCATCATTTGGATGACTTTGTCTAGAGTCAGGTCTTCTTTGGACTGCAATATGTTTGAATCAGCAATGCCCATGTCCCACGAGTGAATTAAAGAAATAAAAGGCAAAGACTTATCTGTCAATAGTCCAGTCTCTTTAAGCCACCATAGTCGTATTTGTCCTCTAGTGCTTAGAGATTGTTAATGAAATCATCTATAGATTCCCCTGGAATTCATCTGTTTAAATCCTGGTCTTTAAAAAATTTCATTAGAGGATTAAATATTTGTCACAGGCTTTTGATAGCTCTTCCACTGTCTCTGTTGCTTTTTATTCCTTGAAGAGCAATAACGTCTATTTTACTTCTAACTGTGCCAGAGTGTATTTACTTATGCAGTTTCTGAACTTGGTTTCCAGTTTCAAAGCTATTTTATGCCTTAAGAATTTTTTCACAGGATGTCCAAATTTGTGTTCTATTTGGCCCATTTTGAAATTAAATCATTATGCTAACACTATTTCCTATTGTGATTGTGCATTCTGTCTTTTTGTTTTGCGATAATGGTGGTTCTCCCTCACTTTGCTTTGGAGGATTTTTCTGCTCTTTGCAGCTGTGATGGAGATTCACAGCTATAGCCGAGTATCCTAAATAAAATTTACACCAGAATCACTCACTACTTTAAAAATCCCAACGCTTGTTTGCTTTAAATATCTGGTTTTGTTATTTCCCCAACACTTCCTAGATTTTGCAAAATTCTCTCTTGGGCTTATTGGCTCAACTTCGTTCTACCAAGTGTCCCACAGTATCTGTATGCCATGGTGGCATCACTTGATCTGAACTACAATTTTTTAAAATTCTTGCATCTTCAGCCCAAATTACTGTACCATTTAAAGTTTCTCCCTTTGTACCAGGGATTTTTTAGTTTTGACTCGTGCGTCTCCAAGTCCATCCACTCACTGGTTCAACTTGGCCTCCCAGCTTATGATGCAGCCTGTACCTCTTTCTTGGAGCCACAGATTTCTTCAGTTCCAGTACACCTCTTAACTGGTCTGAAATGCTTTCTGTCTTTCTCTGAAGTATTCTGTTGTTTCCACTAATCTTTTTGTGGTTTGCTGGCTTCAGCAATTAACGGTCCCAATGTATCTTGAAGTCTTCTGGGTTACTGACCTACTTGCCTCATTGGGATTATTGTTGCTGAATTAAATTGTCAGATCTCGCACAAATCACCATGTTGGGTGTGCTGTAGTTCCATGTCTTTTAAATAATGCTCACTGCCTGTCACAGGGTCCTCACCTTGCCCCCTGCTCTGTGACGCTTCCTGCCTATCAGCAGGTCCTCTCCTCCCTCCCTTCTCTCTGGAAAGACACAGTCGTTGGTCTGTCTCTCAAAATCTTACTTTACTGTCCCACTAAGTCCTCATGATATCATCACAGTGAGTGCTATTTATTGGACTCAGTCTAGTATTAACTCTTACATCCTTCCAGATCCATTTACAACAATCCCCTTCCCTAGGGGAAATAACCTACAGGACATTTGTGAAACAAGTGGGGAATTTTCCAACATTCACTTCAGTGGTATTTTTATGCATGACTATAAAAAGAACTTTTTAATCCAAATTGATTAATTGAATTTAAATTCCACAAACTGCAGGAGTGGGATTTAAATCAATTTCTTCGAGGAATTAACCTGGGTTAGTAGCTCAGGTGACATTATCATTATGCCATCGTCTCCTGTTTAATTAATGGGGATCTTTAAAGTGATGTAAAGTTTTGTTAGGGAGGAAAGAGCTGTTCCTTTTGTGGGACAGAGTATTACTAGAGGCCATCAACATTAGAGAGTCACCAAGAAATTCGAGATATTCAGGAGAGATGTCTTTACCCTGTGAATGATGAAAATGTGGACAGTGAACGGGATAGATGCTTTTAAGGGGATTGTGTACAAATGTGAGGGGGAACAGAATAGGGAGTTGCAATGGTAGATTTTGATGAGCAAGGTGGGAAGAGAGTCAAGGAGCAAATCACCTGCATGGATGGGTTAAGCTGAGTGGCCTGCTTCTGAATCTCATCCTGTATAATTTGGAATGTACTGCACAAAAGACCTAAAAAGATTTGGATCAAAATTTGGAAGTGGATAAGAAATTGGCTAAAGGACAGAAGTCAGTAAGTATTTGTTAGAGAGGGGTTTTACGAGGGGTAGAAAAGAAAAGGGCATGCTATGTCCAGATATAGTTATTGAGACCCTATACTGTAGGAGATCAATTTACATAGAGCTAGAATACAGATAATGCATGTGTGAGCAGGTACAAGAATGAATTAAAACGAGATCTCTGGGTAACAATGGCAGATGAAATGAGCCTTTGCATTTGCTGTCCAAATCTGAGAATAAGTTAATAGTAAAGCATGAAGTCTTAAAAGTTCACAGTTGATGGAGTTCAGGAAACAATGAAATTGCTGTTTGAGGCTGCACAGATTAGCTGTTGAAACCAAGTTTGCTGTTAAGGAACACCAAAATACATGCCATTGGAGTCTCAAAGACCAGTTTTCAGGGATGAATCCATAACCCCATCTACTTGAAGCTGTTCAAACAGCAGCAGTAAAGAAAACCTTTTCCAAAGCTTCAGGCCCATGCTTTATAGGTAGGACAAAAGGAAAGTGAGAAATTGAAGTAAAAATAGAACTGAGCTACCTGATCTTCCAGGGATAAGCTGTCATAGCTTGAGGACAGAAAATGATTCACTTTCCTGGTCTAGGTCAGTTCACATTGTCGGTTCCTGGGCTGAACTACTTCAGAATTACATAGACTATCTAGATACAGCGGTATGCAGAGGGGTTTATGATGTATGTGGGAAGGTCATTTCATAGAATTGTTCTGAGGAACGGTCACTGACCCAAAACGTGAAAGATGTTTATCCTAGAGAAGTTTTCGGAAAGTTGGGAGTGCTGACTAGGCTGTTCATACAATTAAGATTAGCAGGTTTCTTTTCCATGAAAATTATTGGTGAACCAGGTTGATTTTATTTCACAGTTCAGTCTTTATGGCATGTTATTTCTTCATTAAAGTCAATCTGGTAAAGCATACCTGGTGCAGTGCAAAATGGATCACCCATTACTTTTGCCTTATTGTCCAAGACTCTCACCTCATACTGATAGAAAGTATGATTAATCAGTCACATTCTAAAGTAATGATTTGAAGTACATCTGCTTTAACAAGGCAATAATTACTGTTACAGATATATTACCAAAGAAGATCTTAGCAAGTGAATACCTGAAGATGCTCGAGGAGGAGAAAGGAGGAGGAGGTGGTGATGAAGAAGGTGATGACGAAAATGACGAGGACCGTGATGAGGAGGATGAAGATGAGGATGAAGAGGAAAATGAGTCTTAAAGAAAGTTGCAAAGTGCCCTTTCACTGTACCAGTATCTCACTGGTGATTGTACAAAAGCTGCAATATGCAGCAAGAGGAAACCTCAATACCCAAGACTATAATGTACTTTGGGATGAATCGGCACAAACCTGCATATGCAAAACTTGTAAATTCCAAAATATAAGTAACTGTGAAGAACTGAGTAATGATCAAATAGGAAGTCTGGAGTTAGCGTTAACAGTTCCTTCAGTTCAATGATAGGAAACTGCTGTTTTCTTTTGAAAAGACATGAGTTTTTTTTCCCCTTCCTGGTTGTGTTATTGGTAAATAACAGGACAAACTTGGTATAATATTGTGTAAATATGTGAAATATGCTTTTGTATGTTTGGAAAAATAAAGATACAAATGTATTACTGGTTGAGATCATTTAATGACTGAATTAGATACTGGGTGGTTTAAAAAATGCTCCATTTTATAGCTTTTAATTTTTAGTCTGAATTGAGTGCTCTTACTCTCCAAGTGCAACTATCCTCTGGGAGTGCAAGATCACTGAACTATTTAATGTTTGTAAAAATGTTTTTGTTTGAAAGCAAATACCAGGCATATATTCAGAATTTGTACTAAACCTTTTCCTAATTTCTCAATGTAGGAATAGGCAGCTGCACTATATCTTTTGTATTGTAGAGATCTGATTATCAAGCAGTGAAAATTCCCACATTGTGGCTAGAACATGCCTTGGTGCAATGTGTTACTTTGGATGTGTCTTGTTCAGTTAGCAAAGCCACTGTACAAACTTAAAAGTTTGTACAGGTGAAGATAGCCAGGCAGTCTGAACAGAGTGCCTCACTTGTGTTTCCTAGCTTAAAATTAGCATTTTGTGGACACCTAGTTTAATCACACTTTATCCAACTCAACCATTCTGCTAACACATGGTTGTCTTGATCTAACTGCTGTACTTATGCCAGGAAAGTACTGGAAAGTGAAGCTTCTTGCACAAGAATCACAAAGCTCTGGAAAAATGTAGAAATAACATGTTAGCAAATGTGTCATCTACTGATTTCACAGGTTTGCACGAAATCATCTTATACTCTCTACACGCACGTGCAAACAGCTAAATTTTTTATTCACTTATGGGTTGTGGATGTCACTGCTTAGGTCAGTATTTATTGCTCCTCACAAGAAGGTGGTGATGAGCTGCTGCATTGAACTGCTGAAGTCCATCTAGTGATGTAAAGCTTTTTCACCTAGGAGTTGGTGGAGATTGGGAATGCTCTGCCTAGGAGGGGTAGTTGAGGCAGAAAACTTCACAATCTTTGTGTTCATTCAAGTATTTTTTTAAGTTTCATAATATTCAAAGGTATGGGGCTAGAGCAGGAAAGTGGGACTCGTGTACGTAGTCATGTTTTCGCAGTACAGACTTAATGGGCTGAAGGGCCTCTTCTGTGCTGTATGAATCAAGTGGGCTGCTTTCTTTTGGATAGAGTCCAGCTTCTTGAGTGTTGTTGAAACTGCATGCATCCAGGCAAGTGGAGAGTATTCCATCACACTCCTCACCTGTGCCTTGTAGATTGTGGACAGGTTTTGAGGAGTTAGGAAATGAGTTACTATCACAGATATTGCAGCCTCTGATTTATTTCTGTAGCTGGTCCAGAACAATTACTAGTCAATGGTAACCTTTCAGCATGTTGAGAATGGGGAATTCAGTGATGGTTATGCCATTGAATGTCAAGGAATGATGATTGGTTTCTCTGTCGTTGGAGATGCTCATTGCCTGGCTAGCCACTTGTTGATATAAACCTGAAACTTGTCCATGTCATGTTGTCTTTGGATATAGCCTGCTCCAGTATTTGAGGAATTGTAAATGAATGTAAGAAATCTACCTCATTTTTAAATACTTCCAGTTAATTGGCATTCACAATTTACTGGGGTAGAGAATTTCAGATATTCAATACCCTTTGGGAAAATAAATTTCTTCACATCTCAGTTCATGAGGATGGATAAGTTCCCTGGGCCAATCGGGATATATCCGAGGTTTATATGGAAAGCGAGGGAAGAGATTGCTGCCCCTTTGGCAATGATCTTTGTGTCCTCCCTGTCCACTGGAGTAGTACCAGAAGATTGGAGGGTGGTAAATGTCATTCCCTTGTTCAAGAAAGGGAATAGGGATAATCATGGAAATTACAGACAGGTCAGTCTTACTTCTGTGGTGGGAAAATTATTGGAGAGGATTCTGAGAGATAGTACTTATGGTTATTTGGAAAAGCACAGTTTGATTAGAAATAGTCAGCATAGCTTTGTGAGGGGCAGGTCATGCCTCACAAGCCTTATTGAATTCTTTGAGGATGTGACAAAACACATCAATGAAGGTAGAGCAGTGGATGTGGTGTATATGGATTTTAGCCAGGCATTCGATAAGGTTCCACATGGTAGGATCATTCAGAAAGTAAGGAGGCATGGGATTCAGGGAAATTTGGCTGCCTGGATACAAATCTGGCTGTCCAAAAGAAGACAGAGGGTGGTAGTAGATGGAAAGTATTCAGCCTGGAGCTCAGTGACCAGTGATGTTCCGCAGGGATCTGTTCTGGGACATCTGCTCTTTATGACCTTTATAAATGACTTGGATGAGGAAGTGGAAGGGTGGGTTAGTAAGTTTGCTGATGACACGAAGGTTGGTGGAGTTGTGGACAGTGTGGAGGGCTGTTGTAGGTTGCAATAGGGCATTGATAGGATGCAGAGCTGAGCAAAGAAGTGGCAGATGGAATTCAACACAGAAAAGTGTGAAGTGATTCATTTTGGAAGGTCGAATTTGAATGCAGAATACAGGGTTAATGGCAGGATTCTCGGCAGTGTGGTGGAACAGAGGGATCTTGGGGTCCACGTCCATAGATCCCTCAAAGTTGCTACCCAAGTTGATAGGGTTGTAAAGAAGGCGTATGATGTGTTGGCTTTCATTGGCGGGGGAATGGAGTTTAAGAGCCGTGAGGTTATGCTGCAGCTCTATAAAACTCTGGTTAGACCACACTTGGAATATTGTGTTCAGTTCTGGTCACCTCATTATAGGAAAGATGTGGAAGCTTTAGAGAGGGTGCAGAGGACATTTACCAGGATGCTGCCTGGACTGAGGGCAGGTCTTATGAGGAAAAGTTGAGAGAGTTAGGACTTTTTTCATTGGAGCGAAGAAGGATGAGAGGTGACTTGATAGAGGTGTACAAGATGACAAGAGGCATAGATAGACTGGATAGTCAGAGACTTTTTTCCCAGGGCAGAAATGGCTATTACGAGGGGACATAATTTTAAGGTGATTGGAGGAAGGTATAGGGGAGATGTCAGAGGTAGGTTCTTCACACAGAGTGGTGGGCGTGTGGAATGCGCTGCCAGCAGTGGTAGTGGAGTCAGATACTTTAGAGACTTTTAAGCAACTCTTGGATAGGCACATGGAGGATAGTAAAATGTAGGGTATGCAAGGTAGATTGATCTTAGTAGGATAATAGGTCGGCAGAACATCGTGGGCTGGAGGGCTACTGTGCTGTACTGTTCTATGTTCTATAAATGGGTGTTCCATCATTCTGTAACTATGCCCCTTAATTTGAGACTCCCCCACATGGAAATATCTTCTCAACTCAAGCCCCATCAGAACCTTGTATGTTTCAATAAGATCATTCCCTATTCTTCTAAACTCTAATGAATAAAGAACTAAGCTGCTTAGCTATTCTTGATAAGTCAACCCCTTCATCCCAGGGATCAGCCCAGAGAATACCTTTTAAATTATCTCCAATGCCCATGCAACATTTCTGAAATACAGAGATCAAAATTATGCAGTACTCCAGATGTGACCTCATCAACACCCTGTACAATTATAAAAGACTTCCCTATTTTTAAACTCCAATTCACTTGCTGCATCTGCTTGCTAACTTTCTGTGTTGCATGCTCAAAAACTCTGATCGCTCTGTTCAGCACTTGTTTGGAATCCCTCCATTTAAATAACAGTTTGTGTTTTGATTCTTCCTATCAAAGTGCATGTTCTCATACTTCCCTAAATTGAATGCCACCTTCCAAATTCTTGCCCACTCACTCAGCCTAGCTACATCCCCTTTTAGATTCTTTATGTCCTCATCACAAAATGCCCTCTCACCTATATTTATGTCATCAGCAAATACATTGCATCCTGCCCCCCTTTCGAGTCATTAATACAGACAGTAAATCACAATCATAGAGGCCCTAGCACTGATCCTTGTGGCAATCCCAGTAGTTATATCTTTCCAAACTGAAAAAGACCCATTAATCCCAACTATCTGTCTTTTGTGCATTAAACAATCCTCAACCCATGCTGATACATTACCCCTAATACTGTGAACTTCCATATTATGAAATGATAATGCCTTCTAGAAATCAAATACACTGGCTCATCAGTTATGCTTGTTATGTCCTCAAAGAATTCTAACAAATTTATTGAAAATGATTTCCTTTTCACAAAACCATGTTGACTCTGATTGTTATATGTTTTTCTAAATGCTTTGCTATTTCTTCCTTAAAATAGACTCTAGCATTTTCCCAATACCAGACTTAGACTGTCTCGTCTATTGTTTCCTGCTTCTGTCTCCTCCCTTCTTGAACAGGGGTGCCATATTAACAGTTTTACAATTGCTGGAACCTTCCCAGAATCTAGTGATTTCTGGAATATTTTGACCAATATCTTAACTATCTCTGCAGCCACTCCTTTAAAACCATTGAATGCAGGTCTCCTTTCAGTCCCATTTGTCAAATACTTTGTCTCACGTGGTAGATACTGCTGCAAGGTCTTTCCTCCCATTAACACCTTGCTTATCTTTATAGTGTCCTCCACCATTAAGACCAATGCAAAGTATTAGTTTAGATTATCTGCCATTGCCCTGTTCCCCATTAATTCTCCAGTTGCATTCTCAAGGATCACACAAATATTTTAACTAGTCTCTTTTTATACACACGTTGTTTGTTTGCAAATTTCTTACCAATTTAATTGCATATCAGTTTTCTTACTCTCTATTGGCTTTCTAGTCATCTGCTGCTGACTCCTAGAAAAGAAATTCCCAATCCCCTGACGTACCACTGTTTTTCACCACTTTGTATGCCTTAATTTTCGATTGGATACACCCCTCGATTGCTTCAGTTAACCACAGGCAGTTGGAACTTCTCAGTTCTCCTTTTTGACCGGAATAAATTTTGGCTGAGCATTTTGAAATACCTTTTTGGTCTACTTTCCCAGCCCACTTTCAACAACTCTTCTTCACACATCTGTAATTACCCTCATTTAAGTTGAGGACATTAGTTGGAGACCCGAATTGGTCTTCCTTTAATCATGCTGTGATTGCTACCCCTAGAGGATCTTAACACGTTTCCTTATTAATCCTACCTCATTACACATTACTAGATCTAAAGTTTCCTGTCCCTGACGCACTCTACAAATTTGTCTTCCCTTACTGTTATCTTTGCCCATCTCGTCAACATGCAGATTAGAATCACTAGTGACAATTAATGTGCCCTTCTTAAAAACCTCTAATATTTCCCAATTTATATTTAGTCCTACAGTAAGGCAACTTTGTGGAGACCTATAAACAAGTACTATCCATGACTTCTTTCCTTTGCTATCCCTTATATCCACACAAACTGATTCCACATTGTGATCTATGTCACTACTCACTTCCACACTGATACTTTCCTTTAACACCAACCTACCTCTTTTTCCTTTAACACCAATTTATTCTTTTTCCTTTTTGCTATTCATTCAGAACATTGAATAGCCTTTGAGTTCCCAGTCTTGTTCACCTCTGTAATAGCTATTAAGTCATGGTCACAAATTTCAATTTGCATCGTCAACTCATCTATGTTGTTACAAATAGTATGTGCAGATTATGAGCCCCAAGCTTTGACTTGTTGCTGTTTATTCCGGTTCTAATTTCTGCTGTCTCTTCTGTGTATCTTTAATACTCTTTTCTGTCACACTTTCATAATCAGCCACTCTGGGCCATTGCTGTCATTTATTTTTGATTCTTTAAACCTCCCTTCATTTGACATCAGCCCAATTAAAGTTCTATCCACACCCCTAATTATATGATTCACCAGTATATGGTACTAAACGTTGTGCAATCATCAGCAAACATTCCCATTTCTGACTTTGTGATGAAGGGAAACTCATTGAAGAAGCAACTGAAGATGTTTGGGGCCTAGGACACTACCCTGAGCAACTCCTGCAGAGATGTCCTAGAATTGAGATGATTGACTTCCAAAAATCATAACCATCCCCTCTTGTGTTAGGTATAACTCCAAACAGCGAAGCAGTCCCTCCTGACCCATACTGATTCCATTCACTACAATTTTGCAGCTGAAGGGCATTGTTGGTCTGATGCAACATCCGTGTCTATGTTAAGGACAGTCACACTCACCTCACCTGTGGAAATAAGATCTTTTATCCATGTTTGGACCAATGCTGTAATGATGTCTGGGGCTAAGTGGCCTTGGCAGAATCCAGACTCAGCAGTGAGCAAACTATTACTTTTAAAAAAGCCACTTGATAATCCAGTTGACAGTCCTGTCCATCACTATGCCAATAACAGGGAACGGGCTGACAGTAGCTAGGTTGGATTTGACCTGCTGATTTTGCACAGGATATACCTGAGCGATTTTTCACATCAGTATTCTATCTATACTTGGCTATGGATGTGGTTAGGTCTGGAGCACAATTCTTCGGTACTGGAAAGTTGTAAGACTCCACAGCCTTTGTGGTAGCAGTCAGCCATTTCTTGATGTTACATAGAGCAAACTGAACTAATTGAAGACCAGTATCTCTATTCTAGAGGATGCCAAGATGGTTTGTCCAATCAATCCTGACTGAAGACTATTGCATCAGAGATAGTAGGAACTGCAGATGCTGGAGAATCCGAGACAACAAGGTGCAGAGCTGGATGAACACAGCAGGCCAAGCAGCATCATAGGAACAGAAAGGCTGACGTTTCGGGGCTAGAAGGGTCCAGGCCAATGTTCTCTATTTCTAAGAATAGGGCTATTTGTGAAGTCTTTTCCTCCAGTGAGTCCACTACTGGATGTGACAGAACTGCAGACTTTAATCTGTTCTGTTGATTGTGAGATTGCTTAGCTGTGCCTTTGCATGCTGCTTTTGCTGTTTGGCATGTAAGTAATATCATCTTGTAAATTCATCACTTTGACACCTCATTTTTAGGTATACTTGGTACTGCTCCTGACATGCCCCCTGCACTTTTTATTTAACCAAAGTTGATTCCCTAGTTTGATGATAATGGTAAAATGCAGATATGCTCTGCCATATGGTTGAATGCAATTCTGCTGCTGATGGGTGTCATGAATCTTGAGAAACCCTGTGAATGATGGAATTCACCAGTGCAAAGCTCATTTAAAAATAAGGCAAAAATTACTAATGCATGATTTTTGCCTATGGATAGTAGGTTTTGTTGTTACATATTTTTTGGCATGGATAGGTGAATTTGCAATTTGTGATTTCACAGATACACAGGATTTACTGTATATTCATCCAGTATGGTGAAAGAGATCCTCAGTGTAGAAGTGGTGCTTTGTTTTTCTTTATTTATTAACGGGATGAGGGCATCACTGGCTAGGCAGCATTTATTGCCCATCCCTAATTGCCCAGAGAGCAGTTCAGAGTCAACCACATTGTAGTATGGCACACTGACCTCTACATCGCCGAGGCCAGGTGCCAACTCTCCGATACCTCCTCCTACCAACCCCTTGATCGTGACCCCACCCCCGACCACCAAACCATCATCTCCCAAACCATCCACAACCTCATCACCTCAGGTGACCTCCCACCCACGGCCTCCAACCTCATTGTTCCCCAAACCCACACCACCCGCTTCTATCTCCTTCCCAAAATCCACAAACCTGACTGCCCTGGTCGACCCATTGTCTCCGCCTGCTCCTGCCACACCGAACTTATCTCCACCTATCTCGACTCCATTTTCTCCCCCTTGGTCCAGGAACTCCCTAACTATGTCCGTGACACCACCCACACCCTCCACCTCCTCCAAAACTTCCAATTCCCTGGTCCCCAACACCTCATCTTTACCATGGACGCCCAGTCCCTATACACCTGCATTCCCCATGCAGATGGCCTAAAGGCCCTCCGCTTCTTCCTGTCCTGCAGGCCTGACCACTGACACCCTTATCCGCTTAGCTGAACTCGTCCTCACCCTCAACAACTTCTCTTTCAATTCCTCCCACTTCCTATCGACAAAGGGGGTGGCCATGGGTACCCGCATGGGCCCAAGCTATGCCTGCCTCTTTGTAGGTTAGGTGGAACAATCCCTCTTCCATAGCTACACTTGCCCTAAACCCCACCTCTTCCTCCGTTACATTGATGACTGTATCAGCGCCGCCTCGTGCTCCCACGAAGAGCTCGAATAGTTCATCCACTTCACCAACACCTTCCACCCCAACCTTAAGTTCACCTGGACCATCTCTGATACCTCTCTCTCCTTCCTGGACCTCTCTGTTTCCACCTCTGGCAACCACCTGGAAACTGATATCCATTTCAAGCCCACCGATTCCCACAGCTACCTAGAATACACCTCCTCCCACCCACCTTCCTGTAAAAATGCCATCCCCTATTCCCAATTCCTTCGCCTCCGCCGCATCTGCTCCCAGGATGAAGCATTCCACTCCCGAACATCTCAGATGTCCTTGTTTTTCAAGGACCGCAACTTCCCCTCATCAATGGTTGAGAACGCCCTCGACCGTGTCTCCCGCATTTCCCGCAACTCATCCCTCACACCCCCTCCCCGCAATAACAACGAAAACAGAATCCCCCTCGTCCTCACGTACCACCCACCAACCTCCGGATCCAATGCATCATCGTCTGACACTTCCGCCATCTGCAATCCGACCCCACCACCAAAGACATTGTTCCCTCCCCACCCTTATCTGCTTTCCGGAGGGACCATTCTCTCCGGGACTCCCTTGTCCGCTCCACACTCCCCTCCAGCCCCACCACATCCGGCACTTTTCCCTGCAACCGCAGGAAGTGCTACACCTGCCCCTACACCTCCCCCTTCACCCCCATCCCAGGCCCCAAGAAGACTTTCCACATCAAGCAGATGTTCACCTGCACATCTGTTAATGTGGTATACTGCTATCGCTGTTCCCGTTGTGGCCTCCTCTACATCGGGGAAACCAAGTGGAGGCTTGGGGACCGCTTTGCGGAACACCTACACTCGGTTTTCACTAAACAACTGCACCTCCCAGTCACGAACCATTTCAACTCCCCCTCCCATTCCTCAGACGACATGTCCATCCTGGGCCTCCTGCAGTGCCACAACGATGCCACCCGAAGGTTGCAGGAACAGCACCTCATATTCCGCTTGGGAACCCTGCAGCCCAATGGTATCAATGTGGGCTTCACAAGCTTCAAAATCTCCCCTGCCCCTACCGCATCCCAAAACCAGCCCAGCTTGTCCCCGCCTCCCTAACCTGTCCTTCCTCCCACCTCAAGCTCCACCCCCATCTCCTACCTACTAGCCTCATCCCACCCCCTTGACCTGTCCGTCCTCCCTGGACTGACCTATCTCCTCCCTAACTCTCCACCAACACTCACCTTTACTGGCTCCATCCCCACCTCTTTGACCTGTCTGTCTCCTCTCCACCTATCTTCTCGTCTATTCCCTCCCCCTCTCTCCCTATTTATTTCAGAACCCCCTTCCCCTCCCCCATTTCTGAAGAAGGGTCTAGGACCGAAACGTCAGCTTTCCTGCTCCTCGGCCTGCTGTGTTCATCCAGCTCTACACCTTGTTATGGGTCTGGAGTCACATTAGGCCAAACCAGGTAAGGATGGCAGTTTCCTTCCCTAAAGGACTTTCATGAACCAGGTGAGTTTTTCCCCCACCAATTGGCAATGATCATCATTAGATTCTTAATTCCAGATATTTTATTGAATTCAAATTCCACCATCTTCCATGGCGGGATTTGAACCTGGGTCCCCAGAATCGAGGTCTCTGGATTAATAGTCCGGCGATGATACCACTAAGCCATTGTCTCCATGAGGACTGTGTGATGGTCTCACCTACAGATAATCACACAGAAATACATCCGCCACAGTTGATGGTGAGGACAAAGTCATATGCATATTTTCCCATTTAGATCCCTCGCCAACTGGAGTAGATCCAGTCCAACAGCCTGTGTCCTTCAAGACTTGGTCAGCTCAGTCAGCAGTTGGGCTACTGAGACACACACTATGATGGGCAATGAAATCCCCCATCCTGAGTCCAATCTGTGCCCTTGCCACCCTCAGTGCTTCTTTCAACTAGTGTTCATCACTGAGAAGAACTTAATCAGCTGATGCAATGGGTGTTACATGTTAATCAAAGCAGGTTTCCTTGTCCATGTTTGACCTTAAGCCATAAGCTTCATGGAATCTGGAGTCAAAGTTCAGGACTTTCAGGGTAATTCTCTTCCAACTGTATTCCACTACATGACGACCTCTGGCACATCTCACCTGTTGGTAGGACATTAAGGGTAGGGTTACAATAGAACAGCAATGATGTTTGGGATATTGTCTGTAAGGTCTATCTCCATAAGTGGCGGTGTCAGGTTGTTGCTTGACTCGTCTGTTGGGGGCAGCTTAACAGACGCCAGACATTAATAAGAAGGGCCATGCAGGGTCAACAAAATTGTGCATGCTGTTGGCATTTCTGGTGCCTTGGTTGATCACTGATATCCTGTCTGTCCAGCTGCATTCCCCTTTTAAGGCTTTGTAGCAATTAGAAACAACTGAGCAGGACTTGGGACAGAGGTTGAATAACCAGGGACTAGGACTATACGCTATAGTGCCTGTGCCAGGAGCTAATCAAGTTTTTGATGGCTTCCCCTGCACCTGAGTAGCATGCTCAGCCATTTCAGTGGACAGTGAAGAGTCATCCACATTGCTGTGCATTTGAAATGACATGTCGGCCTGAGGCAGCTAAAGAAAGCAGAATTTTCTTTTCAAAAGAGCAATGTAGTAAAAGCCTATCTGCTTCACCAATCAATAAGTGGTTTTATGATCACTATTGGACTAGCTTTTAATTCCAGATTCATTAATTGAACTCAAATTTCACTACCTACCTACCTACCACCATATTCAAACCTATATTCCCAGAGAATTAGTGTGTGTTTGGATTATCAGTCCAGTGGCAACACCACAAACTACTGCATGTTCTCGTGTAAAGAGGAGTTACGCATGTAATGACTAGGCTATGGAATTGATTTAATCTGCTTTTCATAGAAGTTGAAACAGTTTTGTAGTTTTCTGTAATGTAGAAACATGGCTGTCTATATCCAAGACATTGCAGACTCCAGTCGCCTTGTGATCCTGGAGCTAAGAGACCTTGATAGAGCCAACCCTAATCAAGTTATGTCAGTAGAAATGAATGAAGCTTTGTGTCAAATAAATGTTATGTATCAGTGGAAGCACATATGGTCTTGTGAAGCAGGAGCAGACCTTTTTACTGTTGCAAGGTGTCTTATGAATTCAAAGTTGTAACTAAAAATCTGATTAGACTAGTAACAGAGGCAGTTAACAGGTTAGTAGGGCTTTGCATTGGGGTTTGATTGTCAGGAAGGGCTTTAAAATAGTTCTGTACTTATCAAATTGCATGCTTCATGTGTTTTATTAATATAACTTGTAGTTTAAAAAAGTGAGAAATGATTACAAAACAAAAATGGAAATGCCTTGTTTGAGGTTGGTAAACATCCATGTGAGTTACCATTCAAAGGAGAGTGCATGTTTCTATAGAGGTTAGAAGTGGATGTGTGAAAACATTAACCAAGGGCCATTCTTCCAGAGTTTTTTTCATACTGGCAAGGTGTCAACAGTTGTTACATAAAGGGGTTTAAATTAGATATGTAATTTGCAGATTAAAGAAAGTAAAAGCACCCTCATAAAGAAGGACACAAGTCTTTTTTTTAAAGTCATTCATCGAATGAGGATATCACTGAGGGCAGTTGGGAGTCAACCACATTGCTGTGTGTCTGGAGTCACATGGCCAGACCAGGTAAGGATGGCAGTTTCCTTCCCTAAAAGGACATCAGTAAACCAGGTAGGTTTTTCCTGACCATCAACAATGGATTCATGGTCATCATTAGACTCTTCACTCCTAATTTTTATTGTATTCAAATTCTACCATCTGCCATGGCAGGATTCAAACCCAGGTCCCCAGAACATTCCTTGGATCTCTTGATCAAATGTCCAGTGATAATACCACTAGGCCATTGCCTCCCCATTAATGTCTCTTGCTGGAACAAGTAAATCTGAGAATTGCCTTGAGTTCTTTAAAGATTTGAATCATTCAAGTGTGTGCCAAAAACAAAAGATGCAGATTTAAGCTAAAACTTGATGTAACTGGGACCTTTGAAACAGAAATTTACATTATGTTCCAGTCAAAAGCTAGAGTGTTAGAGAGCTTCCTTTATTTTGTAGATGTGCTCACAGAAGCAGGCAGTCAGTAATTCAGTTTAAGAACAACAGCAGTTGCAATTCATTGAGCCAAAGGAGCAAAAGAGACAAGGTTAGCAAGACCTACACTTTAAGTAGAGAAAAGACTACCATTCACTGCACAGAACAGGTGAGGGAGCACAAATTCAGATGAGAGCATTCGAGAGAGACAGGCTGGACAATTTGACTAGCTTGGAGATAGGAGAAATTTAAGTAACCTTCAGTGAAAATAAGCAATTAACTTGAATGCAGTGAAGCCTAAACTTGAGCTAAAACAGCTTAGTTGTAAGGCTTTAAAACAAAAGGTTGAAGAACTGCTTAACCAAAAGCAATTGGAAGGATCCTCATGAAATTTCATACTTCAGATTAGACAGAACATGGAGGAGAAATTAAAGTGAATTCTTATAAGCTACGGTATCTTAGGTGAAATTCAAAAGTAATTGAAGACTTAAAGTAGAGTTAAGTCTTCTTGCATTAATTTTGTTTTATTTATAAAATAGTCTTTGAGTAAAAATGTGAAATCTTTCAGATTAGTAGATATTCAAATTTCTCTTTAAACATTAACAGATCCTGCCCAGTTTGTAACAAGTTATGTGAAACCTATTCAACAGAAACAACAAAAGACACTAGAAGCAAAACTGTGTGGCTGGGAACCAAAAGGGAGACAGTAAGTTGAATGGACTGCAGTTAAAGGTCAATTGGAAAGTACAACTGAAAATGCTATGAAGTAATTACCTGAAGTTTATGCATAATTTTATTTTCTAATACATTTGCTGCAATTGCTGACAAAGTATCCTGTTTCATTAATTGGTTTTAATCTTTTCAGTCAAGAATGACAAACTTCATAGAAGAAGAGACTGATAAAAGTTGTGCAATAGATGTAAAAGTAACTTTCAGCAGGTTCTTAACAGTGTCATTCAGCTGGCTCAAGGAGATAAAGAGGTAAATGGAAGTTCAGGTATAGAATTGCTGTGTGATTAGAACATTGGGTGACAGTGGATTAAATTGTTACCAATAACCTAGATTCAGATGTAGGGAGCAGCTTTATAAAGTTTGTAGATAAGAAGGAAATGACAATGTAATTCACAACAGGTAGTGTAGAAATAACAAGGTGTAGAGCTGGATGAACACAGCAGGCCAAGCTGCATCAGAGGAGAGGAGGAAAGCTGATGTTTCGGGTCTGGACCTTTCTTCAGAAAAGATTTCAGAATGACAGATAACACGTATCAAAAGGTCAAGAGGGCACCCAAAACTCTACTCAAGCATGCTGTCAAGAGAGACAATGAGAGCCCTCAACTTCAATCACGACAAGTCGAAAACACTGGCTGATAACTGATGCAAGTGGAAAACACTAGTTGATAACTGATACAAATGGAAATACAAGCTGTGGTACTGGGAATCTCCAAAATCAGGCACCAACTCCGCAATCAAAATGTTAGGAAAGATCATCCTACACCACCGGCAAGAGACAACTTCAGGAGAGGCAACTGTAGCAGACTTTGCCTTTTGAGAATTGACATGTTCAACCACCAACTCTAATGGATGATCTCAATTGACCTCTCATGATGGCATGTCAGACAAAAGGATGCTAACAAGTAATTTATCTACAATTAGGTCTTCAAAGAATACATGAACTGGGTTAAAGTATATAAATCTGATGATTGGCATCCCTTAATATACTGGGAAATTTGATACCAATTAAAGGTTTCTGGGAAAAATAATGGTTTTGTGATTTGCTTCTGAAAACAACTCACTTTTTTGTTAATTTATCCAGCTTTATCAAATACCTCAAATTTACCCTCTTCTCCAAAGTAGAGACAAATCTCAATGATCCTAATACAAAGAGCTAAGGGATTTAACTTCAGTTGCAAAGTTTGGAGAAGTTAGTCTTATTATAAGAACATAGGAGTAAAAATGTCTTACAGCAATTACAGTGTCTTAGTGAGACCACAGCTGGAATGCCAGGGAAAGTGGTGGATGCAGGTACAGTTATAACATTTGAAAGACCTTTGGATAAGTTCTTGAATAGGAAAGGTTTGAGGGATATGAGTCAAACACAGGCAAGTGGGACTAGTTCAGTTTGGGAACATGACCAGCATGGACTGTTTGGACCGAAGAGTCTTTTTTCCCATGCTCTATGACAATGACAGTGCAGAATTTTGGGTTTCATTGTCAAATATACCTTTGGTGGTGAAAACTAAATTCTGGGATGGTGCGATTGTCCAACAAGGCAAGGTTAAATAAACTAGGCTGATATTCTCTGGAGATTGGAAGAATGAAAGGTCACTTTCAAAAGTTGATTGGAGTAGACTGTTTGTAGGTAAAAGGATGTCTGACAAGCAGGAGACGTTCAAGCATGTGATGCCAAGACTTCAGAGGCATTTTGTTCCTGTTAGAGTGAAGGGTAAGGCTGGTAAGATTAAGGAACAACAGTCAAGAATAAAAGATAATCTTATTTTAGATATAGACAACTTGGTTCAATTGAATCTGTTAATCAATATTGAGTGTACACGCATTCTTAAGAGAGAAATCAGGAAGGCAAAGAGGGGAAACAAGATAGCATTGGCAGATAAGGATAATCCAAAGAGATTCTATAAATACATTAAGAACACAGGATAACTAGAGAGGGGGTAGGGCATCTTAAAGATCAAGGAAGTCATCTTTGTGTTGCACCCCAGGAGATGGGAGATACTAAATGAATATTTTGCATTAGTTTTCACAGTGGAGAAAGAAATGGAGTCTAGAGAATGCAGAGAAATAAACTTTGTTTTAAAAATAGTTCACACTACAGAAGAGGAAGTTCATAAGGTCTTAGAAAATATAAGGGTGGATAAATCTCTGGGACCTGATCTAATGTATCCCAGAACATTGTGGGAAAGGAGGAAATTATGAGACCCCTTGCAGAAATATTTGCATCATCTATAACTATGGGTGAGGTGTCCAATGACTAGACGGTGGCTAATGTTGGACCTTTGCCTAAGAAAGGCTGTAAGGAGAAATCGGGGAACTATAGACCTGAGTGTCTGACTATGGTTGTAGGTAAATTGTTGTAAGTGATTATAAAAGATGGGGTTTATGGACATTTAGAGGGTCAAAAATTGATTAGGGATAGTCAGCATGGTTTTGTGTGAAGAAAATCATGTCTCACAAATTGTGTTTTTTGAGGAAGTTACCAAAAAGATTGATGATGGCAGTGCAGTTGACATTGTTTATTTGGATTTTAGTAAAGCCTTTGACAAGGTTCCATATGGTAGACTAGTTAGTAAAGTTATGTCACATGGGATTCAGTGTGAACTTGCCAGGTGAATACATATTTTGCATACAACAGGGGACAGAGTATTGATAGAAGGTTGCTTTTTGGACCAGAGACTTGTGGCCAGTGGTATTCCCTAAGGATCATTTGTCGTCTATATAACTGATTTGGATGAGAATATAGAAGGCATGGTTAGTAAGTTTGCGGATGACACCAAAATTGGCGGCATAATAGACAGTGAAGAAGGTTTTCTAAGATTACAGAGGGACCTTGATCAAATGGGTCAATGGGCTGAAAAAAATGGCAGATGGAGGTCAATCTGGATAAGTGTGAGGTATTGCATTTTCATACAACAAGGGTAGGGCTTATACAATTAATGGGAGGTCCTTGGGTCGTGTTGTAGAACAGAGGGATTGAGGGGTGCAAGTACATAATTCTTTGAAGTTTGTGTCACATATCGCTAGGGTGGTTAAAAAGGCATTTGGCACACTTGCCTTCATTGCTCAGTTTTTTGAATATAGGAGTTCGGGGCAGTCATGTTGAGGTTGTACAGGACATTAATAAGGTCTCTTCTGGAATACCGTGTCCCGCTTTGGTCACCCAGTTATAGGAAGGATATTATCAAGCTGGAGAAGGTTCAGAAGAGATATACCAGGATATTGCTGGGTATGGAAGGTCTGAGTTATAAGGAAAGGCTAGATAGACGGTCTTTCTTTTACTGGAGTGTGGGAGGTTGATAGACGACCTGATAGGAATTTATCAAATAGTGAGGTATAGATAATGATAGTTGTCTTTTCTGGAGGATGGGGGATTTCAAGACTAGGGGGCACATTTTTAATGAGAGAGAGAGATTTAAAAAATACATAAGAGGCAAATTTTTTACATAGAGGGTGGTTCGCATGTGGAATGAACTTCCTGAGGAAGTGGTGGGTGCACGTACAATTACAATGTTTAAAAGACATTTGGATAAGTACATGAATAGGAAAGGTTTGGAGGGATATGGGCCAAGGGCAGGCAGGTGGGACTAGTTTGGTTTGGAATTATGTTCAGCATGCATGGACTGGTTGGACCAAAGGGTCTGTTTTCTGTGCTGGTATGACCTCTCTCATTCAAATATACAATTTTTTTTGCTGGAATCTACAGGATTTACACAGGATGTTTCCTTCTGTTTCTGCGTCTAGTATCTGGCCACACAGTCTCAAGAATAAGGAGCAAGCCACTTTGAACTGAGCTAGAAAAATGTCTTTATTCAAACTATGATGTATCATTAAAATTGTCTGTCCCAGAGCTCTAAGAAGCTCAGTTGTTGTATACATTCAAGACGGAGATAACTAGATCTCTACTTTTAAAAAAAATCAAGGATAGTGCAGGAAATGACGTTGAGATAAATTAGCCATGATCACTCTGGATGGTACAGCAGGCTTCAAAGGCTGAATGGCCTCCTTGTTATTTAAAGTGGGGCTGTTTTCTTGGAGAAGATAGAGAAGTTTGATTGAGGTATTCAAAATCATAAATAGTCTGGACAGTGTAAATAAGCTAAAAGAAAACTGTTGACATTGGTAGAAAGATCTTCAATGAGAGGGCACGTATTTAAAGTAACTGCCAAAAGAAGCTGCAGAGACAAGAGGAAAACCTGTTTCATGCAATGAGTGCTTACGATCAAGAAATTCAAGAGGGAATTAGATTATTATCTGAAAACTAAGAACATGTACATCAATGGCATGAAGGTGGCAAAATGGCATTTGGAGAATTGCTTAATTAGACAGCTGGTGCAGATATCACAGGCCAAATGGCCGATTCCTGTTCTGCAAAAATGCTGATTTAAACACTTTAAATGTTATGTAACTGTCGTTATAAACAACAAAATTTATTTGAAAATGGACTGAATTTATGATCTTTTAAGTTTGTTCATGGCACTTGGATGTCGGTGGTTAGGCCAGCATTTATTGCCCAACCTTAACTGCCCAAAGAACAATTAAGAGATGGTCACGTTGCTGTTGGTCCGGATTACCTCCTGAAAAGGACAATAGTGAACCAGATAGGTTTTGACAAACAGGAGTTACATTACTGCAATTGGGTTAATTCACTTTTTAATTTTATTCCAGATTAATAAATGAAATTAATAAATGAAAAGTGACTAAATGCAAACATTCAATCACTGCGGACCGTACCCATGAAAAGAATTGCATTAGAGTTTCATTTTTCACCAAATTAAAAACCCCATAAGATATGTAAAAAGTCGTAAAGGGAACCACAGAACTGCTCTTTCATTAGATAGACACAACTTTTGGTGATTTAAGCAGAGGGTCACTGGGCCTCAGGTGAGGGAAGAGGTTGAGGAGGGCCATTCATGGTAACCTCAGCACGAATTAAAGGCACACTGTTGGCTGGATAAGGAATGTTTGGGGAGGGATTTACATTTTAGAGCACATTTTCATATGTAAAACAGAAACTAATGTATAGTATGAATTAGATTTCAGAGCTCCTTCAGGAAAAGGGGTAATTTTTCATTTTACTCAAAACTGAGTTTGTAGCATCTTCATCCATGATATGCAGCATTTTTCTTGGTGGGATTGTATAGTTGCAGTACTGAGTGAAAATAAGGGCTGGGAAAACAGAAGAGAGTATAACTAAGAAACTAATTTATCACTTGTGGGCAAGTAGTTAAAGATACAGAAGTTTATTTGTTAAGAAAATGATCATACCATACTGCTAGTCAAAAAAATTGATATCTTAGATTCACAAATTCATATATAATACTCATACATCATATTTTGTCAAGAGTTTACAGCATAGTTATTCAACTCATTAAAAAATATTGACTGAAAAAGGAATGGACAAATTTAACCTACAGGAACTATTTACACAGCATTAGTAAAACAAACTGCAAGCAATGCAAATCCTCATTGCCACAGGAGTGTAAACTGCTCATTCAAGCGCAAATGGACCACAAACACTAGGTTAGGTAACAAACCTCACTTGTGCTGGTTAAAAAGATTTAAAAAACGATTTGCATTCAGGATCAAAACCACCCTAGATTAAAACATGAAAGCATGAATAAAAATTTGCTGGAAGTCCACTTTGTGCCCAATTTTACCAGTGCCCATAAAAAGGAAACAAGCCAACATCTTAAAATGCAGTAGTTACAGAAGGTAGATGAGTTTGTGCAATTCAAAACAAAAAAAAGCAAAACAAAGAATACTCAAAACTTTATCAATGCAGCATATGTCAGGCTTTTGAGGTACTTGAAAATATTTTAAATCCTCTTTTGTCTTAAGGATTTACAAGTAGCATTTTTTTCTCTCTTCAAAACCATTGTCCCGATCACCTCGTTTTCCGCAGTTTTTTCTGCAAACAGCCGTCATATGGCATAAGTGACTGCTGAGAAAGTGCAACAATACTGATCATTCTATGCAGCATAAATAACGATGCTTTACAATTTCTCAAAATATATTAAGTTTTCAACGTATTTTGTTCATTTAAGCAGTTTACGTACAATATAGTCATACACTGCTATTTAAGCCCGCCAGCAGATTTTGACATGCAATGGGATGATTACACAAGGCACGAAGAACAAAATAAAGCACTATAATCAACTTTAGAGGAAAACAGAACTGTATGCCTAACTTTGCACCATTTTAAAATTAATTTTTTAAAAAAACTAGGATTACGTTTTGAAATGTTCATTTTGGTCTTTATTTTTTGGACCAGGGAAATATGCCATTTCTTCATCACTGTTGCAGCAAACAACTAATATATTGAGGTAGGTCCAGATTAAGGGGCAGAGGTCAGGATTGGGAAACAAAAGAAAAATGCAAACAATAGCCAGGTTTTCTCCCAGCTGTCAGTGCCTCTTCCTCAAACTTAAAAATACAAATCACTCAACCAGCCAGCAAGAAGGTTTGGCTGGGAATGGCCTGTCTGGTTGGGAGGCAGAAGAAATAGGTCAAGGTGACCTCAAAACAGATGAAAAATTTAAATTTTCTTTTGTCTCCTTCTTGTGCAGTATGATGATAACTTATGTTAAAGCAGTTTACCAAACATTAAATACAGAAATTTGATCCACATTTCTATGGAAGTACAGGCCAAAGTAATAAAAGGGGGGCCAGTCAAAGTGTATATAATGTTGCACAGCCATCTTGGCACTGAGTTCACTTTCCATTCCCTCACAGAAGTAATAAATCTATGAAATATCACAAATTATAGCTTTACTTCAAGAATTAAGGTGAGCATTTAACAAATAGAACAGTCTGTGAAACATCATCACTTCCTTAAGTGGCCTTACAGTTTGTTTTCCAATGTTTTGGTAGGTTCATTTTAATCAGAGGCAAACAGAAGACAGTTGACACACTTCTTCAGCTTATTTCTGAATTTCAGATATTTCCAAAGCATCTTTTTTTTTGCATGATAGCTTGATTGAAGATATGCCTTTTGCATTAGCTTTTCTTCTTTAAGTGTACAGTGACATGTTATGGACAATCTGCTTAACATGGTTTGGCTGCTCAAACTTTTTCTTTAAAAAATATTTTCTAAACAACAGATTGGAGGTTTTAGATGATGACTCTGCTACTACATCATCTGATTCATCTTGCATCAACATTTGAACTTTAAAGCTTTAAGGAGGAAATGAAAGATCAATAACTCAATGCTTAGGCTCACAAACCAAAAATAAAACTGGCAGCACTATGATTCTGAACAGAGCAGAAAGCACAAGATCTAGACCTATCTGCAAGACTACCAGCAAAATGACAACCAGCAAAAGCCCAATGCAAAATTATTCAACTATAAAGAATAGAAATTGCAGCAAGGTCAAAGATGATGTCATCATACCATGTGTTAACATTAGTAATATAACATATGGCTGGATACATTCTACATAGTATAGCCTTGGAATCTTCAAATAGACTTGTCCCAGGATTATAAATAGAATCCTTTATTTCTCTACATTTTGTAAATGATTTGTTGCCATTCCTTCTCCAAATTACACTATGCAATTAGGATGATCCCAAATCAAGACTTAAGTTTATTTCCACTGATAATGCTCAGAAGAATCTGTCTTTTATTATTGAAAATACAGACATGTTGCTGAAATTTTTCATCTATACTTATTTAGAGAAATGCAAGAAAAACGTTGGTTGGCAAATTGACTTTTGTTTGCAGAGAAAGAGACCCTGCATATGGATATATGTCACTTTTAGCAATCTTAAATTAAACACATTATCAGCTTGACTGATTATATTCCAGTTACCTGCATATAAAGCGACTACATTTAAGTCTTGCACCTTTTCTGAATTACCTGGCAGCTTGGCAGGCATATAGCACCCTGTTGCTTTCTCAATGACAATGCATTGACTAATCCAAGTCAATTAGTCAACCAATCAGCACCCTTTCCTCCTGCGGTATAAATTGCAATAATTTGAAATAGACAGTTAGTATCTGTCTTGATGAGTACATGACATGAGGTTTTGGCAACTTGCCTCTCTTTTCAGCAATATTCAATGTCTGTATTTACCCTACTGGAAAGTAAGGGGTTAAACAATTTTTCACTGAAGCATCACGTAGCACAAGAAATAAGATTGGTCAGGTAAATGAAAATCAAACTTCCACATTTATAATTTAGGTGCTGTCAACTTTTCATAGAGTTTCATCTTTTTCAATATGTTAATATAAAAGTTTAAACCTTTGAAAATACAAAAATGGCCTTTATTGCTAACATCCTTGGATATCTTCATTGTCGACAGTGGATTTTGGCTATAGATAACTTAAATTTTATGAAATAAGGGTACATCAACTTGACATTCATTGTTATGTATTTCTAGTATATTAGTACATATTAGTTCGGTGGATACGACTAGGAAAAATAAAGCACAAAAATTCTCTTGCAACCACATACAAGATCCAGCTTATTTTTAGCACCTCTCGGACTAATGCAAAGGCTTGTGGAAAGTGCACTGTAAGTATGGTTTACACATTGATTGATCAGTGTTTGAAATTACAATTACGACATGCAGTGGAGCTACTGAAGCTATGTATTGCAATTTATAAAGATATTTTTACAAAACAAACATGGACATTCTGTTAGGCTCAAATTTTGAGAAAAGATGATTTTTTTTTTTGAAAGAAGGCCACATAGGCTGGATATTGTCCTTAGTATAAAGACTCTCAAAAGACAGACAGTATGTAACGTTTATGAAGATAGTAACCTCGCTAACTTCCAGGTGCTCACTTAATTTACCCCAGAGGTCGCCATGTTTCTCAACTGTCACAGCCAAGAGATGGCAAGCATCTTACAAGAAACAAATACAAAAGAAAATTCTGTAATGAACTGATATCATCTTTTAACTTTGTCATTAGTCTTTCAGTTTACTGGGTTGTTTACATTGAAGTTTACAAAATTATTTACAAGCATTAATATTTCTCAATTATGCACAAATACATTTACAATAAAACACTAATGGTTTTTTAAATTCCCATGGTGAATTCTGCTACATGTTTAAAATACTACGCTGTTTTACGCTCTAGCTGCTTCTCTACAATTTTGTTTTTACAGATTATCAGAATAATTATCCCAGTTGAATGTTGGCCACCAATGGCAGTAACTTATAAGGCAGATTTAATCAGCCAATTGCAGCACCAATTATTTCTCAAATGGCAGTGACTGCAATAAATTTTCACAAGAGCTGCTGCAATCCATTGATCACAGCACTTTATTGTTATTCTTTGTCTCGAATTTAATGTCGTTATGACTGTCAATGTATAGCACAAGAACAGAGAATACAGGGGCCAGTTCACAGTAGCACCCATAACTTTGAAGCAAGACGTAAACTTTTTGTAGTGCTGGTTAGAGATTGCTTAATAGCTAAGGACACTTTAATAACCAAATCTGCCCCAAAAAGTGGAACAGAGATACGTATCTAAGGATTGTCCAGTTCTAAATAAACAGCCCAACCTACTCATCCAACTGTAGGCAATGACAAAAAAAACTCAAAGAAATAATGATTTATGGCTATGTATAACTATTTATGGCTACATAATTTCTAAAGCTGCCCAAGCTGAGTTTGATGCTAGATGTTATCAAATAAGTGCATTAGTCAATGTGTCAAAAGAAAGCAGAACAGATAGAATCATAGAATCACTAAAATGTGGAAGCTGACCATCTGGCCCAACAATCCACACCAACCCTCCAAAGAAAATCCCACCCAGACCCACGCCCTACCCCATCCCTGTAACCCTGCATTTCCCACGGCTAACCCACCTAGATTGCACATCCTTGGACACGACGGGCAATTTGGCATGGCCAATCCACCTAACCTGCACATCTTTGGACTGTGGGAGAAAACTGGAGCACCCGGAGGAAATCTACACAGACACAGGGAGAACGTGCAAACTCCACACAAACAGTCACCAGAAGGTGGAATCGAACTCAGGTCCCTGGTGGTGAGGCAGCAGTGCTAACCACTGAGTTGTTGTGCCTCCCATTAGATGGGATGAAACAATTTGAAATACAACGGAACATTTTTATTGAAGATTTTTCAATAAAACTTTTCCTTGAACTCAATCAATAAACAGAGCAGCTCAAATAAGATAAACCTTTGGTTCAGAGCTTCTGTCTAGCCTATAAATTTGAAGTTCAATCATCCACTTAAAAACAAAATTAAATGAATGTCAACTACTGCTTCATCAAATTATCATGCTGATTTTAGTATGCTTAAAAGGGGTTAAAAGTTCTAACATCACCTCACACCCATCTCAATTCCAGTGAAATAATCCCTTATTTCCATGATTAACATTTTATAAATATCCTCCCTAATTCTGACATAATACTTCCCCATTGTTAAAGAAGTGCAGTCTTTAAAACCCTGAGTATTCATCATGCTGTTACTACTTACTATATTGTCACTTATTTTAATTGCCAGATTGGTAGCCCTGCATATTTGAAGTTACACTGCAGTCCACCATGGGGATTTTCATGGACAGTAATGCATGTTTTTTGGCCAATGAACCAGTTAGCTATACTCAATCTTTCTGAAAAGAGTCCCCTTTCTTTTATCAGCCTTCACTATGCAGGAAACCTAAATAGTTAGGTCAGTTGAGACTCAGGCTTGAACTTGGGTATCCCAAGTTGAAAAATTGAATGGTCTTAGTGTTGTAACTAATGAATGTGGCAAAGACATTACTCCACTTCTACAGATTTTTCACAACTATTTAGAAGTCTCAACAGAACTATTTCAGTACTGAAAATTGATACACTTACTGTGTCCTTTGCTACATCCATTCCTCAAACAGTTTTAAAATTATAAGTGGAAAAAAAATTACAGGATTCCAGAAGAAGCATTAGGAGAACATGTAACTTGCATATTTTTTTTTTTTTTTTTTTTTTAAGAAGCATTGCTCATCAATTTTTCAGTAGACATTTCATAAATAAAAGGTTTTTTTAAAAATGTTGAACTTGTTTGGCAAAATATGCCCATTTTTGTAACACAATTTGCAGCATTATCGCCATCCTTGTATACAAATGTACCATGTAGCCAAATACAGAAATAGTTGAAAGCAGTTTATCAAACACTTCTGAACAGACTTGCCTGTATCTATATGATGTTTGTCACATAACGTCGAAAGCAGAAGTTGTATCCTAAATATCTATGTAAAATGTGGTTTATATTCATGGCCACATATGTAAGTTGTTAACACTGAAGTTAATGCTGGTTATGCCTTCCAATAGATTTGAACATTTGAAGGGTTGAGGTATATAAAACTGGATACTTTATACAATGCTTTGAGTCACAAGTGCATATAGGCCATTGAAAAGGTGTTGTAGATAATCATAAAAAGGTTTGGCTTCAATCTCAGGATGGATTTTAATCCAGGGATCAGTTTACATCAATTAGATGACTACCATTACAAAAATGCTTGCCTCGTGGCAAAAACCTAGCACCATCTTTGAACTGCTTTGCCAACATAACAGTGGCATGTGCTCATTCTGTTTTTGCTGCACGAGAATAACCACGAGGTAGTTAAAATTTACTTCATGCTAAAAAGTTTCAATTTTGATAGTTCTCATCTGACTGACCTGTAATAACTGAATTCAAATTGGTGAAGTGATGGTCATGGCAATCCTTATATCCGACATGACGCCAAGCCACAGCAGTGGCCGACCAGATAACCACAGCATAAAAATGTCACTTTTGAATCACTGGTGTATCGTACGGAGATCTGAGAACTAAACAATTGCAGCATCTTACAAAAATATTAAGAGCTCAATATATAAAATAGTAGTGCCCATCTGTTCTTGTTATGTTTTATAGATTGTCTCCAAAGATTAATTGTTCCAAACACACACACCAATATTTTCTACTAAATACATCTTAAAAAGAGACTGCATTCCTTCTGTTAATAGTCATAGATGACATCTCAGAACTGCTGAGAAAGTCAAACCAATACAATATATTGCCTGCACAAAAAGGAAAAGCACTAGTTCTTCATAAACTTACTTTCAGTGTTAAAAGACTTTTTCCCCTTACCCACTCACAAGATGGCTGTGCTTCACAGTACTGTATTACAGTAGTCTTCACTGAATTCACTGGATAAAACTCCAGATATAATAAGAGGAATGCTGTTGATGTTCAATTCCAAGTTTCAAAATTCTGCCATTTGAAGCCAACAGTCGGGATTACTACGTCTTTAAAGACTCTCACCATCCTTAAAATTTTTCCAAATTTTGCAGTCCTAAGCAACCTCCATTAAATATGCTGCTGTTGCATATTATAATGTTTCCACCAAATACATACTTTCTTATTCTATCCACAACAGTCTCCAGTCTAGTTTTAACTAACAAGATTAGGTTGCAGTTATTTAACTTTGATTCGTGACTATATATCAAGACATCTATTACAAGCCTCCTAATATTTCCTGTTTTTGCTGTTCAAGAAAAGATTTACAGGTAATTTGACTCACACATTGACAGGCAGGTCACATTTTACCTCATAGTTGAAAGAGGCCTGCAAGGTATTGCAATGTACACAGCAACAGAAACACATTAACTGCTCGTTCGTCACTACACTGCCTGGAAAATGCAGCCGGTCTGGTCTTAGCCCAGCTCTGTTCAGAAATCCCAACTTAGGACACCTGTCAAGCAAAATACATAGTGCGCAGAGTGTCCTGGTGAACCTGTACAGCTTTAGCCAAAGCCTGCTGATCCCGGCCATTACTCTGGCCAGATGTGTGACTCCCTTCAGCGCTGAAAAGGATAGAAAAGAGCAAGATTAGTTTAACTTGTCAGTCTAATGCACTACATAAAATTTACAGCAAAACTAGTTTATGCAACAGACAAGTCTGCCACCTTACTTCATCAAACCCCATCGAGTATAACTTTGTATTTGTTTTGGCCTCATGTATTTTTCCAGCTTCCCATCTTATTGTTTCAATGCTATTTATGACAATTACATTTGGTAGTAAGTTTTGTATTCTAACTGCTGTCTGGGTACAAAACAAACCTTCTGAATTCATTTCTGGATTTATTATCAACCATCATTTGATGGTAAGAGGAGGAGCAGGGACCAAAAAAGGGGATTTGTACCAGGAGTCAGGTGAAATAGCTGAGGTCTCTTTACCAAAGACAGAAATGCAACTCAGGTCAGGGTGACAGAAGAGGGAACTCACAGAAAGATTTAAAATTGATAAGGCAGAAGTGTCAGATAGACTGTAGATACTTAAAGTTAACAAGGCACCAAGGACCAGATGAGATGCATCAAGAATCATGAAGTAAGTGAAAGTGGAATTTGCAGGTATACTGACCACAATCTTTCAGTCTTCCCTAGACTTGGGGGCGATGCAATAAGACTGGAGAACCACAAACATGGCTTGTTCAAGAAAGGGGTGTCAGCACAAGCCCAGTAATTACAGACCAGTTTAATTTCAGAGATGGGAAGTTTTTAGAAACAATTATTCAGGATAGCATTTGTTGTTACATGGAAAAAGGTGGGTTGATTTGGAACAGCATGGATTTCTAAAAGGGAACTCGTGTAACTAACTTGGTGTATTTTGAAGAGGTAACAGAAGGCTTGATAAGAGTGATGCTGTTGATGTGATGTGCATAGATTTTTAGAAGGCATTTGATACAATGCCACACAACAAACTAGAGGGAAGTTGTATGTCATGGAATAAATGGGTCAGTAGCAACTTGGATACAAAACTGGCTATGTGATAGGAAACATTTTTTGGGCCAGAAGACTGGTAGTGGAGTTCCCTCAGGATCAGTATTTAGACAACACTTTTCCTGATATATGTTAATGATCTAGATCTTGGTGTGTCAGGAATAGCTTCAAAGTTCACATATGACAAAACCTGGAAGCAGTGAAAACAGTGAACAGGACTGTGTAAACTGTAGAAGCACACAGACAAGCTGGTGGAGTAGGCAGATAAATAACAGATAGATTTCAATGCAGAGAAGTGTGAAGTGGTGCATTTTGATAGGAAGAATATTAGAAGACACAATTCTAAGGGGACGATACGGCAGCAGAGGGACCTGGAATGTACAGATCACTGGAAGTGGCTGGACAGGTAGAGAGAGCAGGAAGTAAAGCATATATTATCCTTTGTTTTATTAATAGAGGCATAGAGTACAAGAGCAAGGAGATGATGTTGAACTTGCATAAGACATTTGTTTCACCTCAGCAGGAATACTGTGTGGAGTTGTGCACGCCACATTACAGATAGGATGTGAACTCATTGCAGGGTGCAGAAGTGAATTACAAGAATAGCTCCAGGGATGAGGAACTTCAGTGACAGGGACAGACTGAAGAAGTTGAGACTGTTCTCTTTGAAGGAAGGCGGCTAAAAGGAGATTTGAAAGATGGTTTTTAAAATCATGTGCAGGTTGGATACAGTAGAAAGGGAGAAACTGTTCCCTCTCATAAAAAGGAGCAAGAACAAAAAAGCATGGATTTAAGTGATCTGCAAAAGAAGCAAGGGTGAAATGAGGGAATACTTTTTCACTCAGCAAGTTGTTGGGTAATGGAATGCACTGCCACGAAGGTGTGGTTCTTCTCTTCCTTCCTCCTTCCTGTATTTACCTAGCTTCTTCTTAAATGAATCTAAATGATTCTCCTAAACTAAATTCTGTGGTTGAGTTGCACATTCCCATCACTTGCTAGATGAAGAGGTTTCTCAAAATGGATTGTTAGTGACTATTTTGTATTTGTTGCCCCTAAGTGGATGCACCTTCCCTATTTGAACCCCTTTCTAATTCAAAGCCCTCCCAAGCCCTGAGTTACCTTTCTCGATTGTAGAAAACAGAGGTCCAGCCAGTTCAGTTTCTCCTGACCATTAACTACCAGTTCAGGCATCACCTTTGTTGAACCATCTTTATTCACATTTCTGTGGGTCCATGATAGTTCACCCAAGAAAGGCACTGCAGGACTTTTTCAACCTCTACTGACTGTCATTTCCATGATGAAAGGTTATAGGCCTGAAGTGTCAACTGTATTTCTCTACGTATGCTGCTAGACTTACTGAGTATTTTCAGCATTTTCTGTTTTTATTTCAGTCTTCCAGCACATCTTAAGTTTTGCTTTCGTCCAAGTGTTAAATACTCTGAAGAACCTCTTCAGACTCATCCCAAATTTAAACAGTTTAAAGCTTTTTAAAAAAAATTTGTTCCTGAGACAGGAGTGTTGCCCATCTGTAGTTTCCCTGGAGAAAGTGGTGGTACGTTTCTTAGATCGCTTCAGTTCCCAGCGTTGTTAGAAACAGAGATCCAGGATTGTGACATAGTGACAGTGGAAGAATTGTGACACAACTGAAAGTCAGGATGGTTGTTTTGGTATGGAGAACAAGGTACAAGTGGTGGTTTTCCTATGCATCTTCTGCTTTTGGACTTCTAGGTGGTAGAGGCCACAGGCTTGGAAGCAACTGTGGACGGAGCCTTGGTGAATTATCACCCATCGTAGAGATAGTGAACACTGCTCTACTGTGCATTCACTGCAGTGAAGGAAGTGAACGTTGCAGGTGGTGGATAGGGTGCCGACCAAGTGGGCTGCTTTATCCTGGAGCTGCATTCCTATGGAGCAAATTCACAGCATTGCATTGCACTCCTGAAGTGTACCTTGTAGATGGTGGGCAGGCTTTGGGAGACATGAGGGGAGTTACTCACCGCAGAATTTATAGCTTCTGATGTGTTCCTGTAACCACAGAATTCAAATGGCTGGTCCAATTTATTATCTGGTCAATGATAAGCCCCAGGATGTTGACAGCAAGGGATGTAGCGATGGTCAGAATCTCTGTCACATTGTCCTAGTTTAATCTGGTGATATTCCACATTTATCAGTTCCATTCATGACACTATTTTGTGTACTCTATAAAGTCCCTTTTTAATTCATTCATGAGAGTGTGGACATCACTGGCTAGGCCAGCATTTATTGCCCATCCCTAATTGCCCACAGGGCAGTTAAGAGTCAACAACATTGCTGTGGGTCTGGAGTCACATCTAGGCTAGACCAGGTAAGGATGGCTGCCACCTTCCCTAAAGAACATTAGTGAACCAGATGGGTTTTTCTGATAATTGGAAATGGATTCACGGTCATCATTAGACTGTTAATTCCAGATTTTTATTGCATTCAAATTCCACCATTTGTCATGGTGGGATTTGAAACCAGGTCCCCAGAACATTGCCTGGGTCTCTGGATTAACTTCTCAGAGATATTGTTCCATGGCAAGCACATTAACGTTTTATCAGCCTTTCTTTGTAGTTCAGACCCTCAACACTAACAGATCTGTTTCTGCAGCGCAAAATTTACAGATGAAACAAAACAGTCAAAGTCTCAAAAGGGTATCATACCTGTCATGCTCCTTGTCCACCAAATGGTATCTGGCACGGAAAGCTACCAAATGAGCATAATAGGCTGGAGCTGGGATGGATACCGACCGCGTACATCGGACATATGTGTGGCAAAGTTGATACGTGAGGATCTGAAGTTCATCTGCGTTGAAGCGATTATCATCCCAAAGCACATGGTAGTGAGATGGTCTGCTTGTCCCCTAGAAAATACAATTAATTATTAACTCATTTATAATTATATTCAATTGCTTATTTAAGTAATGCAGAAATACTACGGTTAGAAAACAACCCGCCGATGCATTATCTTACCTATTATGCTGGAATCCTAACTAGATTATTACACTAGCACCTATTCTGAAACGTCACTTAAATTTGGGATTCTGATGATAATGCTGTTTTATCAATGTCTTCAAAAGATGGAAAAATGGATTGATTGCATGCTTTTGTGCACGAATTAAATGAATTAAATAGCATCATTGACACATTTATAGCGGTCGATCTTTGGTAGATGGACAAAATATTGGGATAGAATTATACATCTGTCTTCATTTGCAAATTCAAAACAGGTTGGATCAAGGCCTGTAAAATATTATTGAAGGCTTTCAGTGACTAGTCTAACCATGCACAAATTTAAAATTGGACGAGTTGAGCAATTGGTTAGTTTTCTCATTATCTGTTCAAAACTCTCAAAAATTTCTTTGCAGTCCTTCAAGAGCTACTTTTGACATCCAAGACTCTACTGCCGTTACACTCTAGGAATCAAAGCACTCTTTAAATCAAATTGCCTGTTCAGGTTGATGTTAAAGATCTATAATCTGAAGATTGGAGTTTTTTCGTGGTGTCCTGACCAACATTTCTGCTCAACAAATATCACTGAAGAGATTGGTTGGTTACTTATACTCTTGAAACACTGTTGCTGTCAATCAGCTAATGTACTCAAACTAGCTTGATGTCTGAAGTCCACAGAGATCTTCTTGATTAATATTTTCTACGCAATATTACACCACCTTAATGATGCATTGAGCCAGAGTCAATAGCATAAACAGTAATGTCACTGGACTAGTAATCCAGAGGTCGAGGCTAACACTTGGGGGAATCATGTTCAGGTCCTACCAGGGCTGCTGGTGTAATTAAAACTAAATTAATAAAATCTGGAATACAGAATGACACTCTATTATAGCAACCATAAAGCTATTAACAATTATCATAAAGACTCCTTTGGTTTACCAATCTCTTTCAGAGAAGGAAATCTGCCATGGCCTATACATGACTCCAGATCCACAGCAATGTGATTGACTTGTAACTTTCCTCCGAAATTGCCTAGTAAGTCAGTTCAAGGACATTTCAGGATAGGCAACAAATGCTGGCTATGCCAGCGATATCCTCTTCCCATAAAAGTAATGCACAAAATAAACTGGGTAGTCAAAGCTAGAAATTTAACTCTGTTTCATTTCTCTTCATTAAGGAAAATTTGGTCCATTCTTTGTCACATATTCTATTTCCCTTCCTGCCACCGTTTCAAGGTAGATCAAACTGTTTGAATATTTTGAATCCACAGCCTCTTAGTTAACTTCAAGTGAAGCTTCTAAAGATCTAACCTTCTTCAGAACTTGTGGTAAGCATTTTTGGGAATTGGACTAAAAAAATAGAGGTAGACAAATTTTGGACAATTCAATTTTTTTTATGAAAGGTCAGAAAACACATTTAGATCACTGTTCCAAACTGAACAGTTACAAGACAACATTTGACTGCATATGCCTGGGGGAACCCCCATTGTGTTAAAGGATCAGATATTTATAATGCTGGGTTTATGATAGGCAGAGTAAACATATTAAGGCCATTATTTTAGTTTTGACTTCAGGATAGAAGGTTCAAAGTTAGTTCAGAAGTGAACAGTTTTTCTCCTAACAGAACAGTTTCACATTTCAATTCAGGGGAACCAGTCATCTCAGAAGTGGCTTCTAACCTGAAGCTTCCAAGACAGGAAGGATTGAAAAAAAAATCTTCAAGTTGTTAGAACTGAGAAAGTTTAGGCCATCACAAATGTGAAAGGTTGTGCCAACAGACTTGCAAAGTAATTGTAAAAACAGTCTCAAAGAGAAAGAAACTGGAAAGCTTCAACTAAACAAGTATTTAAAAGCTGGAAAAGTAGTAGTATTTCTCTAGGATTGAGTCTCTGTGACAAGGTAGTGCTGGAAAACAGGTTGAATTTTTGTATTAATGTTTGTGTTAAAAATCTTTCTAACCATAATTTACATATCTAGCTGGGTTTTCCTCTTCTTTACTGCAATAAAGTTAGGTTCTACTGAAAAAGAACATCTGCAGCATCATGTGAATATGCTTCATTGAGCAACCACCATGTAAACTAATTACAAAATTTACAAATAAGGCCCAGCAAGCCAAGTTTCATTCTGGGATCTGATTTATACAGTATTACCATCAGTTGGGATCATACCACACTAAGACTGTCTACTCCCAGCTGCACATCACTGTTCACTACCTGTCATAGCCCATTCACTACGGAAACATTCAGCTATACGGACTTTCCCACACCTCCTCTGATCAGCCTTCTACTCCAAATGCTCTAAACCTCAATTTATCCAAAACGCTGGTATACCATAGAAAATGGGTAACAATTACCCATCAATTCGACCCTCGTTATCCTAAATTAGCCCCCCAAAAACCTAAAAGTTCCTGTGTGTTTAAATTCCTTCCTGGTTTTGCCTCGCCAGCCAAATTTCTCCAAACTTACAATTGCATCAATTCCATTTCCTTCAACTTTGGCGCACGATGCATTCCTCACTCCCTTTGTCTAATAAGTGGAAGTCATGACAACCTCATATGTCAGTATTCCCTACTTAAACCAGCTCTCCAGCTGCCATGACCACCACCTTTAAAATCATCTTGATCAAGCTTTTAAGTCCACCCAATATTTTCCCCTTTGGCTCAGCATTGTTTTTGCACCTTGTTTTTTTTTCATATTAAAGATGATTGAGAAGTGCAAAATGTTTGTTTTTCCAAAATAGGATTGATGCAGCACTTGGTAACATGGTACAGTATCTTACAGGGTTGCAGAAAAGCAAACAAACAAATACTTGCATAAGGCACACAAGGAACAGAAGGAAAATGAATGTTTTCAGATCAAAATGCAAGTCTTTAAGCAGAGGAGTGAAAAATGAATGGAAGTTTGACTGTGTTTAGACACGGGCAGAATTTTGGATCACTTCAAGTTTACAGAATGTAAGTAGTAGTGAGCTAGGAGCGTACTGAAGTTTGCAGGTAACAAAACCTGATTGTTAGGTAATTACCTTTGGGTTTTGTTTTAAAAACCCACCTGAATGCCAGCATGGCTGCACAGGTAAAAGTCAAATTCTGATGGGTGTGTTATTTTTGTATCCACCGTTGTGCCTGCTGGAATATTGCCACTTTTACCAACCTATAAAGAAAAAGCAAAATTTGAGTGATTTATACAAATCAGCACAGGGTACAATGGAAAAAGCCAAGCCCAATGATAGTTTACAAACTTGAATTTAAACTATTCCTACACAACTTCTTTCTTTTCCTGAGAATTCTATGGATTGAGCATACAAGATCAAATGACTGGGATACCATTCCTTCTTTCTACAGACCACCAAGGATTACATTGCCCCTTCTGTTAAATGAATATTACTGCGATACTTAATAAAAGGTCACAGGTCTCCAAGACTCTGGGGAAAGTCTTGCTGAATTTTTGAATGATGTTTGTGCCATACAGAGAAGTGCTAACGCATACCTTTGTGATACGGTCCAGTTAAACTTCACAGCCTGTCACAAGCGCAACAATTTCATTCAGTATACATTTAAGACCATATTGAAATGTAAATTACTCACCATTATCTGCATTAAAATTTAGATTTTAGAAAGGTGAAAAAAATCTAACTCTTCTCATCACAGGCTCTCAGAGGCAGCCCTTTCAATTAAATACTATTAAAAAAAGTGACGGAAACTGAGATTTCTAGTTTTATTTTTACTGCATTTGAGATCTCACGCCTGAAAATCCAGTATTGATAACGTTATCATCTCAATCAAACTTAGCAAGGACAATGTGCCAATGCCCCTATGGAATCCCCCCTCCATACTCCCCAATCCCCTTCCCCTCTAACTCCAAACTTTCTACTAAATCCAGTTCTTGTCATTTAATTGCTATACCAACTGACCTATCTCTCTGATACTGACTGATCCGTGTTCAGGAAAGGACTTAATTTTATCCCTTTATGCCCCATCTCAATGATTCACAGGGAATATATGGTCCTGATTTCTTCGTCTCTCACCTTCAGCTCTGTGCCTATTTCTTTGCACAGGAATCCTCTTCCTACCATTTGGACCCTTTTCACCCACTTCCAATCACCCTCTCCACCTGGCCCCGTCGCTCTAGACTCTTGCCAGAACTAAATTTCTTCATTAAGAACTATCTACTTGGTGTCAGTCATCTTCATTTCTCTGTTCTCCTCACCTTAACTTCCACCACTTCATTTTTTCAGGTCTAACCTCGACATTATAAAACCTTCTGATAAGAGTAGTGCTGCTTTTGTTGGACATGCCAAGCTCTACCTTGCAGCAGTTGAGCATCAACTATAGCCCCCTCACCCCCAGATCCCGACCCCATCAAGTTGTTGATCCTAGGATTGTCACTAACCTCATTTCCTCTGGAAATTTCCCCTCCACAACTTTAGATTCAAAACATTAATTCCTTGTTTCTCTATCCAACGATGGTGCTAGATCGGAGTTTCTCTAGTTTTTGGTTATTATTTTAGATACATGACACGCCACCATGTTATTTTCTGCCAACTATATATAATTTAAGGCTAATTCAGATATTTGGATTACAGTGACCAAATTATCCCAAAAGTGAGAAAACACAAAAAAACTTGATTTAAAGCAGACGCTTATGATTATCAAGGTAGTTATGAAGCAATATATGTTGCTTTAAAAAAAGCAGATAGCAAACCAGAGTAAAGTCAGTTCAGAACATTGCTGGATATTTTCTTTTTCATTACTGCGTAGTACCATGAAGCCAATTCACATTAAGATATTAAAACAAACACTCCGAAGTAAGAAAACTACAAATCTCTTACCCTTTCATTCTTGTCAGTACAGAAAAGTCTGGTGTGATGCCGTTTTTGAACCACAATAAAAGTAATGCCAGGTTGGTAATCCTTTTCTAGCTTAATACATGCCTCTCGAATAGCCAGCAACTCATGATGGAGCACCTATGGAAGTGGTGCACAATCACATTAGGCTTATTTGGAAAAACTGCAAAAAACTTTGAAACTGAACACATCGATACAGGACACTCAGACAAAAACAAATGCAAATACTTTCTTTTGAAAACAAAAGCAAAATCCAAGTATAAAATTGAAATAAGCAAGACTATAATGTGGATGATGCCACCAATTGTTACTCATTTCAAATTCAACAATTTTCTAATGACAACCAATCTAATTCTGTTTAAGCTAGAAATGTTTCAAGCATATTCGATTTTACAATAGTTTGGAAAACCGCTCTCTGCATCAAGTCTACTTAGAAGTTAATCACCAACATAAACAGTTTGATTTGATTTATGGGACTTCAATTATCTGGTTCAACATTCCAAGAGAAAAAGCTCCATTAAAGGAATCTTCATAAATTTTATATTTTACACACAGAAATTGTGTTTACACTGCTGTGAATCAAAGAATAACTACTAAATTTAATTGATTTTTTCCACATTTTCTGCCTTGTGTTCACTTTCGTTCCATTTTTCTTCAGTTTCTGAAGTTCCATTTTGTCTTTTGATCACATCTATTTGTGACAAATAATATTGAAAACCAGTGAAAAGTGCACAGAAATCTCAAAGACAGCCTAACACCCATGGCATATATCACCATGTATACCACAATTGACATGCTGGAGACTGGTCACCAGAAACATAACCAGAGAAACTGCGTAGACAATTAAGAGGCTGGATATACTTTGTAGGTTGGCTCCTCGCAATCTACTAAAGTGTCTCTGCTACATAAAAGGCACATGTCACCAATGGGGTTGATGCATGAATACAAATCTGAGGTCAACACTGTCTAATTCAAAATAGTTTACTTGATCAGCACCTCATCTACTCGTTCAAATATACATTCCGTCCACCGTCGACAAAGTGCGGTTGCAGTCTGAACCACCTACTTACAGGAACTTGCAATAGCTTCTTTGGCAACACCTCTCGGATCTATAGAGCCCATCACCTAACACTTAAAGCGGAAGTTATACTTCACGTTGGAACAAATGAGATAGGAAGAAATTGAAGAGGGATCCTGAAAAGAGAGGTCAATTATCCACTATAACAAGGTCACTCCCTTTCCCTTTCCTTTTTATTTCCCACAGACGTAGAACCCTCACGTGTGTATTACTGGTGCCAAGTGCAAGTTAACAGAAAACAGTAAATTTAAAGAAGTGAAACATTTGACGTGTAAAGTGGAGGTGGAATTATTAATATTAATTAGGATAATTGTGGCATAAAAGGTTTAGAGAGACAGATTTCTTAAAGTGTATATAGGAGAACTTTTTATAACAACATGTATATGGTTCTTCAAGGGACGGTGCAGAGCTGAACCCAATTCTGAGGAACAACACTAGGCAGTGCGCGAGGTGACAGTGGGGGAACATTTTAGTGGTAATGGCCACAAACACCATTGGAAAGGAGAAAGATGGGTCGGCAAAAAAAGGGTTTTGGATTGGGGATAAGGCAGATTTTATTAAAACAGAAACTCAAGAAAGCAATTAGGAGATCAAAGAGGAGGCATGGAGAAAGACAGGCAGGCAAGATTAGGGAGAATCCCAACAGTCTACAAGTATATCAAGGGGAGTAGAAGAACCAGACAGGGCCCATTAAGGACAAATGAACAATCTGTGCATGATGTCGGAGGGCAGTGTAGAGTCTGGACAAGGAGGTTGTAAGTAGACAATTCAAGATGGACTGGGGAGTTCTTCATCAGATTTGATACAAAAAGCAGGAAGGTACTGGAGGTTCGAGCAGACTTACGGCAGGAGACGAGGGAGGAAATAATGGGGCCCTAACCCAGATTTTCAAACTGTCTCAGGCCACAAGGTAGGGGCCACTGGACTGAAGGTCAGTTAATGACATTCCATATCCAAGGGTGGTAGACATAGACCAGGGAGACCAGTGAGTCTCACATCAGTGGTAGGCAAACTATTGGAGAAAATAGTGAAGGAGAAAATTTTCCTCAAATCCTCTGTAAACCTTTCACATTAAAAGTGCACCCCAATTAGTGAGAAGGAAGGTTTGATCAGGGATAGTCAGCATGGCTTTGTCAGTGGAGGTCATGTCTAACAAATCTAGGTAAATTTTCTGAGGTGATGACCAAGTATGTAGATGATGGTAGGGTGGTTGATGTAATTTATATGGATTTCAATATGGCCTTTGACAAGGTCCCTATGGGAAACTGATAAATAGTTAAAAGTTAATGGGATCTAGGGCAACTGGGAAAACTGGATCCAAAATTGGCTTAGCGACAGGAGACAGATTAGTCAGATAGGCAGATCAGTGGCAGATGGAATTTAACCATGAGAAGTGTGAGATGATGCACTTTGGAAGAAATAAGACAAGGGAGTACTCAATGAATGGCAAGACACTAGGTAGCTCAGAAGAAGAGGGATTTTGGAGGTGCTGGTCCACAGTTCCCTGAAGATGGCAGGAGAGATTAATAAAGTAGTTAAGGCAGCATACAAGGCACTTGCCTTTGTCAGTCGAAGCAAAAAAAAATGAAAGCAGGAAAGTGATGTTGAAGCTGTACCAAAATTTGGTTAGGACATAGTTGGAATACTGTGCGTGGTTCTAGTCACCACGCTATAGGAAGAATGCAATTGGAAGGGGTGCAGAGGAGATTCACCAGGATATCATCTGGGATAGAGGAATTCAGCTATGAAGAGATAGTGACAGTATAGCTCAAGTTGTTTTCTTCAGAGCAGAGAAGGTTGAAAGGGTAACTTGATACAGGCATATAAAATTATGAGAGTGAATAGAAAGCAGCTGTTCCCCTTAGCCAAAGGGTCAATAACAAGTGGGATAACAAGGCGTAGAGC
>NC_063335.1:105248853-105275092 GCF_021869965.1 Rhincodon typus | reverse complement strand
GTCAGCTTTCCTGCTCGGCCTGCTGTGTTCATCCAGATCTACACCTTGTTATCTCAGGTTCTCCAGCATTGGCAGTTCCCACTATCTCTGAATCAATAACAAGTGGGTACATTTTTAAAGTGAAAGGCAGGAGGTTCAGAGAGGACTTGACCCAGAGTGTGGTAGGAATCTGGAACACATTGCCTGGAACAGTAGTGGGTAGGCGGGTAACTTCACAATCTTCAAAATTACTTGGATAAACACATGAAGTGTTATAATGTACAAAGCTATGAGCTTAGCACAGGGAAGTGTATTTTTGGCAATACAGACTCTATAGGTTAAAGGCTTCTTCTGCACTGTAATGACTACATGATTCCTCACAAAGGATTTCAGCTCTTATTCAAATGTATTCAAATCACGATTTGTGAACAATCTCCACATACCTGCCTTTGTCTCAAATCCCTAAAACCTTTGAGGATGTCAGGCTAAGTAGTCTACTCTTGTTTCTGCTAACCAATGAACAGTAGTTATGATATCTATCAGATTTGAGGGGTGTAACCAGCAGTGTGCCCAGATCAGTGTATGGACCTAGTCAGACTTGAATTTTGGCAACCATAAGTAGTCAGAGCAGAAAGTGAGCCATTCAGCTCATTGGGTATGGTCCACCATTCAATGAGATCATGGCTGATCTGATAACCCTCAACTCCACTTTCCTGCTTTCTCCCCATAATCCTCGATTCCTTTACTGATCAGAAGTCTTCTTGGCCTGAAATTTACTTAATGATAGCCCTTTGTGGTAAAGAACCCAACAGATTTACAACCCTTCGAAAGACCCTCATCTCAATCTTAAATATCCAATCCTTTATTCTCAGGTTATGACCTCTACTCCTAGACTTTCCCACAGGGGAAACAAGCTTTCTGCAACTACCCTGTCGAGTCCCCTAAGAATCATGCATGTTTCAACAAACTGTCTCTCATTATTCTGAACTCCACTGAGTACAGGCCCAACCGACTCAACCTCTCTTCTTAAGGCAGTCCCTCCATAACCGGTATCAGCCTAGTGACCAGTCTCTGGACTGCCCGCAATGCCAGTAGTTTATCTTAGACAAGTGACCCAAAACTGCTCACAGCAAAGTATTAAAACTTACAGCCAACAAAATTAAATTTTCTAAACTGGATCTTTGTTATACTGAAAATTCTTTCTCCCACTTCCCAATTAACTTTGCAGGCAGCACTGCCTGTGATTTTAAAAACCTCTCCTCTACAATTTAGTTAACTTGTCGGCAGACTTTAGATTACAGTATGCATATTTCTTTCCATGCAGAAAAATTACTCAACACCATCAAATCTACCTAAATCAATTTCTCCATTGTTTGGTTCATCAGTAAGGCCAAGATCAGATTAAGCAGGATTTTTTTTTTTTAAAACCTAGATAAGCCACTTAATTGGCGATAACTATGCACAATCATTGGATGCACTTGGCTTGTAAACGTGCAGCTCTTATAAGGAAGGTACCATTGCCATTAGGTAAGTACATTTATAGGTTCAGCACCTTCTTTAATCTCATCTAGCTAACAATATTCAGTTCCATAACCAAGCAGAGTCATCTAAACTTTTGTTTACCTGTTGAAACTGTCCTTCTGAAACTCCATCTCTATAGAATATAATGCGCGTCGGTTTGAAGCGAGTGGACTTGTAAAATTGAATAAGGAGTTCTCTGACCATGAAAGCAAGGTCCTGAATGATCTCCTGCCGATGCTGCTGTACACGGACTGTGGCACAGTAACGACTTGGATGAGCATCCATACTACCAACCACCTAAATGAAATGATATATAGCGCAGGAGAAAACAAACCTAAAGTAAGCTTCAGCATTTTACCAAATAACACTCCTGTGGAATATAGCATACAATCAACAACTGTCAGGAAGCTTAGAAGTAATACTGCCATGAAACTGCTAACAAAAAACGGATTTAACAAAAGGAAATGTTCACACTTGCAAGCGGGAAATGCCAGAAAATTGCTTTTAAACTAATGAGACTGCTCAGTAGACAATACTAAGCAGGTCCTTACATTTGTGGATTATAAAATATCACATAAAATGTGCTTCACAATTGATAATTCAAGTCATCACTGTACTAAATATTTGGCATTTTTAGCATGCCTATATTCTAGGCATCTACATCAAAAATTATTTACCAAAACTGGTGTGTAATAACTAATGACTCGAAAATATTTGGGCATTGAATATGGTGTTTAGATCACTGATGGATTCTTAGGGTCTAACAGCAGAGTAGGAATGGAAGATGAGGGCCCCAGCCTGGCTATGCAATTTCTCAGAGCCTTTTACAAACTGAATTTGGCATTTTACTCTTGGTTCTTGAATATTTACCACCAGTAAAAGGTCATTGATTCTAGAATCATAGAATCCCTATAGTGTGGAAATAGGCCCTTCGGCCCAACAAATCCACACCAACCCGCATAGCATCCCACCCAGACCCATTCCCCGAAAACCCACTCACCCCTGAACACTATGGGAAATTTAGCATGGCCACCTAACCTGCACATCTTTGGACTATGGGAGGAAACCACCCGGAGGAAACCCACACAGACACGGGGAGAAATTGCAAACTCCACACAGACAGTCGCCCGAGGGTAGAATCGAACCCAGGACCCTGGCGAACTAAAACAATGCTTCAGAAATTCCTAAGTAATTTAATAATTGATAAATAGAAACTATACAAATCTGATAGGGTTGAAGCCAAGGGATGGAGAGATTGAATACACAGGTTTTTTTTTAGGATGCCTTTAAAAGCAAGGGCACAAATGGGAAGATAAAGTGGTTTTGGAAGATATTCAGAAGGCAACATTGATTGCAAAGAATGAAATAAATCCATTTAAGAGATTAGGAATCTCATTTCAGATCAACACCTGGACTATCACATTCATATACTAATCACGCTATTTCAACTTAAAAATTGTAAAAGCAATAAACTGAATATAATTAGAATTTAAAAAAAATACTCACTGCAGCAATGGAAGGTTTCTTGCCATCTCCAGCTGGTGGATGTGTTACATCTGCACCCAGGAATATCACTGGCTGCTGAAATACTGCAGGTCTGGAAAAGGAAATACAAATTTGGAACCATTACAAATAGCTCCAATAAATTACATAATAGAAGCACATTCCAATAGATTTCCTCACTAAGTCAACTCTATGTGAAAATTTAATATTAAACATAGTATCCCATTTCCTGAAACACACATTCAGCATCTTGGTGACTTAGAAGATCACCTCAACATGAGCGTACCATACCATTTGGTGTTCGACATCACAGCTCCAGGGATCCGGGTTTGATTCCACCAACGGGAGACTGTGTGGAGTTTGCATATTCCCCCTGCATCTGCATGGGTTTCCTCCAGGTCCTCTGATTTCCTCTCACAGTCTAAAGATGTGCAGGTTAGGTGTATTGGTCATACTAAATTTGTCCATAGTATCTAGAGATGTGCACTCTGGATGGATTGGCTGTGGGAGGTGCAGGGTTACAGGGATATGGTGGGGGGGTGGGTCTAGGAGGGATTGTGGTTCTACGGGGGCAGGGGGTCTGTGTGAACTTGATGGGCCAAATGGCCTGCTTTCACACCGTGGGATTCTATTAATAAATTTCTGCTACAAACTTTTTTTTTTTTTTTTTTTTAAGAATTTCACAAATCAGTCAATATTTTAAAACAGTTATCACCAGTGGAACTTGGCACATTGGTTGCAACACAAGAAACTTACGTACCTTTCCTTAGACAGGTATAGATGCCAAGTTAATCTACATAATCTATTGTCATGGAATTAACAATTGCAGGAAATAATAACTTAGTTTTGGCATACTATACACAAATGCGACATTGAAAATATTTTGTGTAAAAAAAATTTAAAAATGCAACATTGAAAATATTTTGTGTATTTCCTTTTGAAATATGTTGTCCAAATATTGAACATGTATAGATCTAGATTAGCTTTCGGGTCTTGTCTAAACTGTACAGCAGCAGGTGCCATTCTCAATTTGGCTGTAGCACTCTTACCCAATTCAGGTTACAAGCCTAAATCCTATCAAAACTGATGTATGTAAACCATTATGAAACCTAATTTTAGTATTGTGAAAATATGATACAGTTGGTGGGACCATCTTTCGGTTGAAGCATTAAACAATGGGTGCTGTCCCCCTCAGCTTGACAAAAAGAAACATTCTGCAGCATTATTTCATAGAACAGCAAGGTAGCCTACCTGGTGTTCTGTTACATTCATTGCTCAACTAAAAGTAGATTTCAAATCGATCATTAATTAGTGATTGGGTTTTCCTACATTACAACACAACCACACAAAGTATTTCATTAGCTGTAAAGCACTTGGAAGATCCGAGGTCATGAAGAGTGCAACATATGTGCAAGTCCTTTCACAGTTAAGTATGCTGGGAGAGACATCTATACCTGCTTATTATATCTGGAGCAGATTTCATATATATGCTAAAGTCGCACAACATGGACATGTGTCTGGAATATCTTATTCAACACAGTTGAAAATAAAACAAAGCAGGAACCAGTAAGCTGAAATCACAATTATTACAGCGCAGAAGGCCACTACGGCCTGCATCAACAATTATCTAGTGCCAATCTCCTGCCTTTGCCCCATATCCCATTACTATCCCAAAAAATTATCCAAAGCCCTCTTGAATGCCTCAATTGAACCTGCTTTAACCATATTTCCAGTCATTACATTTCATATCCTAATAACTTGCCGAGTGAAAATGTTTCATTTTCCTTAAACCACTGATGCAACTAAAAGCTGAACTAAAGCAAAACTTTTAAAAATCTTTTTTCACTTTGCACAGAAAAACTGTAAACCGAACTATCAAAATGGTATAAAGAACAAGTGTGGAAACAAGAAGGAATTAGAATATTCACAGCAAGGTGATTACAATATGCAAACAGAGAAACAAATTTGTGAACTGAGTGCAACGGTTTGACTGACAAGATGACAAATTGTCATGGGATCTGCTCCACAATTATGGTCTCAAAAGATAATGTAATCCATTAATGAAGACAAATGTAAATTTTGTGAAATCCTGCCTTGGGGAAAAAAAATTACATTTATGGAAATGGAACTTCCAGAAATCAAGTTACTTAACAAGTACAAAAGTTCAACTGACCTTCCTTGTGGCACCAAGATATTATTGACACCTCCTAGCTTAACATTGATCTTCAGGCAGAGGTTGGAAAGTGTTTGAGGAGAGGTTTTCAGTACATTTTTCACCTGCACACATTGCGTTGCCATGCCAAGTAATGTGTCACCCACGCGCTTAACTTCCGCTGTCAATGAAAAATGCCACTTATTATAACTATTAATTCAATTACAGCTCATTCTTATTCAATATTTAAATACATAATTAAAATTATGCAGATGGTGAGACAATACAGCAACAGTATGACATTAAACTACTTGAATAATTTAAACTAGTTCAAAGTTATCATGACTGATCTGTTCCTAAACTTAATTTCTAACATTTTATTCATATCCTTACTTAAAAGAAACTATTTCTCAAATTTCATTGGACACAGCATCCATAATCTTGTCAGAGAGAATCGCAAATTCCTACTATCGTTTACAATAAAAGTGCTTCGTGATTAACTCCTGATTTGAAGACTGTGCTCTAGCTTGTTCCAAATTTCTCCACCAGGAATTAGTTTCTCCATCTATCCTACCGCCTTTAAGCACCTAAATTAGACCAGCTTTCTCAATGAAAAGGAATGCAAGTTTATATAACCAGTCTCCATAAATTAATCCATTAGATCCCAGTCAGACCAATCCGCACTGCATTTTCACCTCCCCTCCCTGTCAACAAAGGTCAATATATTCTTGCACTGTGGAATCTGAAGACAAACATAATACTTCAGATGGAATTTGACCAAGGCTCTTTAAAAATGAGCATAATTTACGTATCTCTATGTTTGAACAAACATTTTACATCAGGGCACCAGTTTTTAGGGATTTGGATATATGGAAAACAAAATATCTTCACATGCGAAAACACCAAGTAAAGCTGAATTACCTTTTTAGGTTCCACACCAGATAAGATCCTTCCCTACACAAAACTTTCTTCTGCAAGAGTTTCATTCACTCACAACGGACCTCACGTTCCTTTGTAACTTCCAGCTCCCAACTACACAACTTAACAACTCAATCTATTGTCATCTGAAAATCAGCGGTATAATTCTCTGTTCCCTCAGCCAACTCATTGATTATATCTGGTGAAATGCTGGAATTTTAGGAAGCTCCATCAGTCATATCCTTAAGCCTCACACTGAGTTCTGCACTTTAACCAGTTACAAACTTATCACAAGGAATGCTGTTGTTGGGAAAAAGAAAAGTTTCTTAGCTGAGTTAGCCAGTCACCATCTCCCAAGCCAGATGTTGACCAGTTAAGTGCAAAGTAAACTATCCACCACTATGTGTACATAAGGTCAAAGAAAGCACATACCACCCTGAGGGTCTCTGAGCAAGATATGTCAGTTGTGTTTCAGTGGGTAGCATGTTCAATTTAACTGAACTGCATGAACAATTACATATTGCAGCTAGAACCGTGAGTCAAAGTCTAGGAATATTTTGGCGAGTAACTCACCTGTTGTCTCCCCAACATCTGTCACAGGTATAAAGGGGTGATGGAATATTCTCCACTTGCCTGGATGGTTGCAGCTCCAACAACACTCATGAAGCTCGACACCATCCAGGATAAAGCAATCTACACGAATAGCATCCCATCACAATCTTCAACATTCATTCCCTCTACCACCAATGCACAGTGTGCACCATCTAGAGGTATGATGTATTAACTCACTAATGCTCACTTGACAGCACTTTCCAAACTTGTGACCTCTACCAAACTGAAAGAACAAGGGGAGGATATACATGGAAACACCTCTGCACGCAAGATCTCCTCCAAGCCACAAACCATTCTGACTTGTAACTATGTCACTCCTGCTTCTCTGTCACTTGATCAAATCACTGGTACTTGCATTCTAACAGCATTGTAAGTGCTCCTATGCCCCAAGTACTGCAACAATCCAAGAAGGCAGCTCACCATCTTCTGGGATTAGGATGGACATTAAAATGCTAGCTGAGCAAACCATGTCCATATCCTTTGAATGAGTAAAAAGAATTCTCACTGAGTCAGAAGGTTGTTTAGCGCAAGTCCATCCATAGACTGGAGCATAAAGATCCAGTGCTAAGACAGTACAGCACTATAGAAAGTGCCATCTTTCAAATGAGCCAATGTCTTATCTGTTCACTGAGGTGAACACTACACCACTGCAAAGAGCAGGAGTCCTAAGACCTAGGGTCCTAGAACTAAGGATGAAGAATAAACAGTCTAATCAAATGGCTGGAATTAGGTAACATCCACTTTTGCATTTCGTTTTACTTAAAAAATGCACACTGTTCACCGATGCTGCTAATATCTTGATAGTTTTATTCAGAACATTTTTCAATGCATGCTATCAGAAAAAAAAAAGCTTGGAAACCACAAAATCCTCAAAATACTGACCATAAACTGGCGTTTTTCCAGGAAGCACCACTACCACCAGCTGAAGTCCTGCATATGTATTCTTCAGGTGCCTGAACATGGGTTCCACACTATCTGCACCTTGTGCATATTTACAAAAGCAAGGTTGGCCTTGTATTGGCATCCCAGCATCCCTGGATATCTTCCTTAACTGGTCTGTGAATGCTCTGAACATAAGCAATATAGTTACTGAGTAAAAGCTTTTTGGTCACAATTTTTAAAAAGCTAATAATAAACAATCTGGTAGGGAGCGGTAGAAGAGATAGGGTTGGAATTACAACAGTTTCTTTTTAGTATTTGGGATTAATGTTTGACAAAATTCAAACCTGGAATAATACGAAAATATTTTACTTTTTCCTGTTGCAAGATCATACAATTATAGGACACCCTATAGTGCAAAAATTCATCATTCGGCCCATCAAGTCCAACAACAACCCTTCGAAGAGCATCCCAACCAGACCCAGCGCACACCCCCCAACTATTAACCACGGATTTACCCTGGCTGATGCACCTAGACGGCACATCCGTGGACACTATGGGACAATTCAGCAAGGCCAATCCACCTAACCTGCACATCTTTGGGCTGTGGAAGGAAACAGGGGCACCTGGAAGAAACCAACACAGCGACAGGGAGAACCTGCAGCTTCCACAGAGACAGTTGCCCAAGGCTACAATTGAACCCAAGTCCTTGGCACTGTGAGGCAGCAGTGCTAGCCACTGAGCTACCATGCCAGAAACGAAAATGACAGACTGTGCTGGAAGGAAACTTGTTACTTCTCAAATTTGTTCATCCTTAAAAGCACAAGGATCCTTCAGTATCACAGAATAATGTTGGATGTGGTCTTTGCCTGACATCCGTGCACACATCTACAAGGATGACTGGTATTGGAGCCTAAAATCAGAGGCTAATTCTAACTGGCATACTGTAAGGGAGCTGTGAAAAACAAATTCAGCATCCATGAGGAATTAAACATGGACCCTTCTTGGCTGTATGGCTTAGTAATTATCATATAAAAACTGAAAGAGCTGCAGATGCTGTATATTAAGGAACAAAAACAGAAGCTGCTGGAAAAGTTCAGGAGGTCTGGTAGCATCTGTGAAGAAAAAAATCAGCGTTAACGTTTCGGGTCCGAACTGCAGTTCTGAGGAAGGGGTCACCAGGCCCAAAACGTTAACGCTGATTTTTTTCTTCACAGATGCTACCAGACCTGCTAAACTTTTCCAGCAACTCCCCTTTTTGTTCCCAATTATTACATAAAGTTCTCCATTTTTTTTTTAAACCAAACAGTTAGAGTCATACAGCAAGTTCCACAATATTTTTATAATATTAGATGTTCACTTGCAATGCCAAGACATACAGACCAAGTGCTGTAAAATAGGATTAGAATAACTAGGTGCTGCTTTTTGACCAGCATACACTGGAATGGACTAAAGGGCCTTTGTGCCATAAGAATTCTATAACATTATCTCCAAAACTACACTGTCAAGACCCCTCAGGATCCTGTATGTTTCAATCAAATCACTACTTATCCTTCTATTTAGAGGGGGGGATATTTGTGCACCACCAAGGTCTTGCACTTCACATCTGTTTAATTTCTTGTGTACAAGTTTTGGAAACACAGGATAAAATATATTGCTTACTTGAGTGTATCTTCTCTGCACTGCCTCTGTGGAGCAAAACAGGCAATTGCCCAGACTTTCACCTCAATGCCTGTATGAAATTGTTTGCCCCGCATATCCCACACACCCTGAATTGGAGTAGCAACTGTCTTATTCTGTAACAAAAAAATAAAAAATAGCATGAGAGCAGGAACATTTCAATGTCACACACTAGCTAGAATGGCTTTGGTGAACTTCAGAATACTGATGAGTGCTATTGACTTTCTAAACCTTTAAGTATGTTGAGAGGTACAGTAGTTAACTTCAATTAAACACCTATGCTACACAAGACTGTTATACACCTCCAAAATAAAATTTCTCTTGCACTCTCAGCATATTCTCCACAACCAGTTATGACACTTATAATCGTCACAGGAATTTTTTTTCAGTCTGAGAAACTGAAAATTTAATCTTCACTTGAGTAACTCAGATTTTTTTTAAAATTACTCAAGTTTCCAGTTTATGAGCTTCACTAACTGTTGCCAGTATTTTTGTTTACTCATTCAAAGGATGTGGGCAACTCGGGCTTAGCCAGCATTTACTATCCCTCCCTAGTTCCCCGAGGGGATGTCAGTGAGCTGCCTTCTTGAACCACGGCAGCACCCTGATAGAACGGATCGGGATCATTCTGTTTTAACAGACAGGTCAAAGAGGAAATTTTAAAAGCAATGAAAATTTGAGACCTCAGCAAACTTCAAGAAATTTAATAAGCTGTGATATAAAAGGAAGATGGTTCAAATGTAAATCTGAAATAAAAACAGAAACACACAAGTCAGGCAATATCTGCAGAGGGAATCAGAGTTAATGGTAATTTTGTTTCACTCAGATGCTTCCTGACCGGCTCAGCTTTTTCAGCATTTTCTACTTTTATTTAAAGTGCTGCTTAACTTTTCAAATAACTAGATTTTAACATAGCTCAATATCCCAACGAACTTCACAAACACTTGAGGGAAGAAGGACAAAAGAAAATAGAAGAAATGGACAATAAATGAGGAATTAGCAAGCTAACTAAAGTACAATCAGTTTTGTAACCTTCGAGTAAAATGCCTCAGCATTACAGAAACTGCATCAAAGTTGGGTTAATGCCTCAAGATTTCATAAAATAAATGAATTTAAGCAGGTTTCAAATATATCAAAGTTCCAAATTGTTGATCAATGTTTTGTTTGCTCATTTTGCAATATGAAAGTCCTTACCCGACCACCATACAACAAGGAAGGTGCCTGAAGAACACGACCTGGTACATCTGTCATGTCATCTCTCACTCCTATTCCAAATTCCTGAACATAGGGGTCAGCATTAAAACTAGCACTTTTCATCTGCAAGGAAAAGGACTTCTCTGAATAACTGAAGCACACGTCTGCGCACAGAAAATAACTTGGTTTACACTATTACAATATACAGTATAGCATCTATTGGCTCACCACGCAATCTTAATCCATAAAGCAAACAATTTCGGAAACAAAAATAGAAGTTGTGGCGAAAACTCAATGTCTGGCAGCATCTGTGGAGAGAAAGCAGTGTTAACATTTTGAGTCCATTGACCTTTCTTCAGAAACGTTAACTCTGCTTTCTCTCCACAGATGCTACCAGACCTCCTGAGTTTTTCCAGCAATTTGTTTTTCTTACTGATTTCCAGCATTCAAAGTACATTTTTATTTTGTTTAGTGAAGAAAATAATTTCATTTACTTCACCAGAATGTATTCATCAAATTAACCACCATTCTGTTCACCATCATTGCAATTTCCAGTAGTGTTATGAAGTCAAAAAAGAAAACTGAAACAATGGAAATGAAAATTCCAAAAACAATCTTAGATTATCTGGCATACATTGTATACCTACACATCGGGAAGATATTTCCACAGCAAGGCAACTATAGCCAAAATTACAAGACAGTATTGATGTATGCATAAAATTATGAAGGCAAATGGATGGATTAATTGAATGGACAAAATTATGTCAACAAAATTCAATGAAAGTAAATGAAAATAATTTAATTGTGGAAAGACAGGAACAATAGAGGTCAAAAGTAACTTGGAAGTCCAGGTACACAAATGACTAAGATATCATAACAGGTAATGAAATCAATCAAAGCTGACGGTGCTGGTGAGCTCTCTTCTTGACTTGTTGCAGTCTTTGGGACTGTAGAGAAAATTATCTTGCTGTTAGACAGCATGTTCCAAGATGTTGACCCAGCCATGATGAAGGAAAAGGAATTGCAGTTCCAAGTCAGATTAGTGCATGGTTTGAAAAGGAACTTGCAAGTGGCAGCTTCCTATGAATCTACTGCTCTGCTGGTAGAGATCACAGGTTTGGAGCTAAAGAAGCTTTGGTGAGTTACTGCAATGAATTTTGTAGATAGTATACACTGTTGCCACTGCTCAAAAGAGTGGATAATGAAGGTGGTTTTGTCCTTTATGGGTCAAATTTCTTGAGTGTTGTTGGAACTGCACTTATCCAGGCAAATGAAGAGTAATGCAACACTTTTGACTTTTTCCTTGTAGATGGCGGACGTTATTGAAACACAGTTATTCATTGCAGAATTCTCAATCTCTGCTCTTTTAGCTCCAGTGTTGATATAGCCGAGCCGGTTCTGTTCCTGGTGAATGGAAAATCCTAGGAAGTTGACAAGAGGACTCAAGCATTACAAACACCTTTGAACGTTGAAGAGCGATGGCTCGGATGTCCTGTTGAAGGTTGTTACTGCGTGGCACTTTGTGGTGTGAATGCTATTTGGCAGTTATCGGCCCAAGCTTGGATGGCTTTTCGGCCTTGCTGTACATGGCCGTGGAGTGCTACAGTACCTGATGAGTCAGGAATGGTGCTGAACATTGGTGACTGCACAATGAACATTCCCATTTTTGCCTTCATGACGGAGGGAAGGTCATTGATGAAGCAGTTAAAGATAGTTGGGTGAAGGATTTTACCCTGAGGATGTCCTACAATGCTGTCCTATACGGGAGATAATCAGGCTCCAATAACCACAATTATCTCCCTTTGTACAAGGTACAACTTCAACTAGTAGATAGCCTTCTCCCCGATTCCAATTTTACCAGGGCACTTGGATGCAAAGACAGAAGTAAACGGAATGATACCCGAGTTCCTCAGGTTTTGTCTACCGTGAAAATTTAAGCAAACTAGGGCTGCATCATATGGAATTCAACAGGTTTAGGGGTGATTTGATCAAAGTACTCAAGATATAAAGGGAAGCAAATATTCAGAAAAGATGTGGCAGTTGGGAGTCTAGGATTCAGGTGCAAAAATTCTGGTTCTAGTTTTAGATTAAGAGAAAATTACAAAAATTATGAAAATATTTGTAAAACAATGTGGTATGTATTTGAAACTATTTTGTAAAGTGTAATTGATGGTAGATCAATTTCAACTTCTAAATCTGAGATCCACAGATTTGTTAGCAAAGGTATAAGGGATACTGGGTAAAGGCAGGTATGTGGAGCCCAGAACTAAATAGCAGAAAAGGTTTGAATGGCTAGATGGCCTCCTGCTATTCCTTTATTACTCACCAGTTTGCTGATCTCATCTTGTCTGTCTGGTGCAGACCTGGCAGTGGCTCTAATCATTGTTGAGGTTTGATTGTCTGTCAGTTTTTTTATACATCTCTGCCCGGCTACAATGTTACACACCTGGAAAGAGATCAATTAAAAATTAATTCAGTCCTAAATTAATTCAACAGTACAAGTCTCAATTGTAACTCTAACAATGAGGTTCCATTCAGGAATTTTTCAATTATACAAAATTTGAAAAAAACTATAACTTTTATATTAACTATTTTCCATTGGTGTATTTTTATTCATTAGACATTTCACTTCTAGATATGTGACATCTACAAAATAAGTAAATGGTTTGATAACAAATTATAAACATGCATTCTTCTCTATCATTTTTAGGTGTAAACATTACATTTCATATGCAAGTATTGCATCAAAAACCTGAGATGATTCAAATTTATCCTGATCACTCACTTTGATGTATCAGACTTGCTATCTCTTAATTCCTTTAATGCCCCTAATCTTCAACCAGAAAACCAAATGTCTGCTTTCCTAATAGTCAATAAAGTAGATGTTTTTTTTCTTTAAACAAACATTCTCAAGGTTTTTGACTTATTGATTAAGGTAGGGTCCACACAAATATCTTACAAAATTTCCAACTTTTGAAGAACAAAGGGTTTTTATAAGAATCAGGGTACATGGGATTAGGGCTACTACTTATGTGGAACATTAATAACACTGACAGGTTTGGCCCGACAACCTGTTTCTACATCTATGTAATTCTATTTGATATAAAATGATCAAAAATTGTCATTGGATACAAGTACTACATCGCATAAGTGGAGTAGAGAAAGTCACAGGCTAAACAGTGAAGCAAAGTCCTGTTAACAGCATCATATTCTTTTTAATACAAAGGTGAACAACATATTTTGAAAAGGGCATGGAAGTTTATATAGGACTGTATACTGTATCACACTGACAGAAATAATTCACGATTAATGTAGAATATTAATATTAATAGTGCGACCACAGTGAATGTTTAATCCATTTAATGTATTAGAAGACAGAAAGGCTAATTGAAGTCACTGCTCTTTTAATTTCACCCAAGATCTGTACTATTGAATTTAAAGCATGTTGGAGTGTTTGCACATCTAGAGTTGAAAAAAAAAGGGACACGTCCTTTTCTATTCAGTTCCCAATCCTATCAGTGTTGTTTGAGGAGGAAATCTCAAAGTGAATAGGAATCTCAGTCAACCTAGCACCCGTGATGAGGGAAAATCAGATGAGAGTGTTGTGCACGATGCAAGGTCTCTGACAACTCCAGTTGCAGGCAACAGTGGCAATGCTGTCTAGCAATGTCAAACAAGGTGGAGAAGGTTGGAAGAAACCAAAATAGAAAGGAAACATGGGGAAAGGGGAAAACAAAGAAGTTTTAAAAAAAAGTGTAAAGAAACTGTAAATCTTCAACTAACAAACCTGGCGCAAAAGTAATAATTTTATTTCATAACTTTAGTAAGAGACAACAAAACTGACATGCCTCAAGAGGAAGATACGTATGTTTTTGCTCCTGTCCAACTTGTAGACATGGTAAATGAGGATAGCGAAGATTTAGTTTGTGCTTGTCCTTGAAATATTGTGCTACTGTGCATTCAACAGTCTGCCCATTCTCCTGCTGAAGTGGAAATCTATATACATCAAACATGGTAAAACAAAATCAGAAAATTTTACTCAGCGATTAAACTTACAAAATAAAACTATTTCAACCCTTTTTAAAAAAATACTCCACTGGGTCAGAGAAGAAAATATTCCAATCATAAACAACACTTTTAGCAAAAGTCATCTGCAAATTAAACTCAGTTTATGGAATTATAATAGCCAAAATCTATTTTTTTTTCTTAAGTCTCCACATTTAATGCGAGATAGCAGGAACTGCAGATGCTGGAGAATCTGAGATAACAAGGTGTACAGCTGGATGAACACAGCAGGCCAAGCAGCAGAGGAGCAGGAAGGCTGACGTTTCGGGCCTAGACCCTTCTTCAGAAATGGGGGAGGGGAAGGGGGTTCTGAAATAAATAGGGAGACAGGGGGAGGCGGATAGAAGATGGATAGAGGAGAAGATAGGTGGAGAGGAGACAGACAGGTCAAAGAGGTGGGGATGGAGCCAGTAGAAGCGAGTGTAGGTGGGGAGGTAGGGACGAGATAGGTCAGTCCAGGGAGGACGGACAGGTCAAGGGGGCGGGATGAGGTTAGCAGGTAGGAGATGGGGGTGGGGCTGCACATCTGCTAATGTGGTATACTGCATCGGCTGTTCCCGTTGTAGCCTCCTCTACATCGGGGAAACCAAGCGGAGGCTTGGGGACCGTTTTGCAGAACACCTACGCTTGGTTCGCACTAAACAACTGCACCTCCCAGTCGCGAACCATTTCAACTCCCCCCTCCCATTCCTCAGACGACATGTCCATCCTGGGCCTCCTGCGGTGCCACAACGATGCTACTGGAAGGTTGCAGGAACAGCAACTCATATTCCGCTTGGGAACCCTGCAGCCCAATGTTATCAATGTGGACTTCACAAGCTTCAAAATCTCCCCTCCCTCTATTCCAAAACCAGCCCAGCTCGTCCCCACCTATCTCCTCCTCCAACCCCCTTCCCCTCCCCCATTTCTGAAGAAAGTCCTAGGCCCGAAACGTCAGCCTTCCTGCTCCTCTAATGCTGCTTGGCCTGCTGTGTTCATCCAGCTCTACACCTTGTTATCTAACATTTAATGTGATGTTGTTTCCAAACAGAAATGCCTTACGTTTGATGGCTTGCTGGTCTTCTGGTAACATTGCACACTCTATACTTTCTTTTCATTTGGCCACAATGAGTGATCTCCACCTTGAGTCCTGCAGAGAGTTAAACAGAAACTGGAGAACATACTAAATGGTAATATTGCTATTGTACTAATTACAAACAAAGACAGTGAACCGTAAAATATATAAGCACATCACCACTCAGCCTATTACAGCCTGACAAATTCTTACCACTGATGTATTTATCGAAATTATTTTTAAGTTGGCAGTTGAATCTGCTTATACCACACCTTCAATTCAGATCAATTACTGAGTATTTAAAAAATAAATCCTCCTGTCGTCTTTGGTTCCTCTGCAAGTCATTTGAAACCAGTATCCACTGGCTACCAAACTATTTGCAACTTGAAACAGTTTTGCTGAATTGCTTAATCAAAATCACTTGGATGTGAACACGCTATCAAAACTCCCGTTGTACTTCTTTGCTTTAAAGCGAACAACTTTAGCTTCTCCAGTCTCTCGACATCACTGAAGTCCCTCAATACTAGTATCATTAGATTAAATTCTTTTTGCAATGCCCTTAAAACCTCAAGATAATTCTTAAAGTTTTGCACTGAACTGAACACAATACGCTTGTTAAGACTTCGTGTTTTTGTACTCAATCATTTGTTCATAATACCAATTCTTTATTGAACCACGGTTCTAAATAGAACAGATTTTGAACAGATCTAACAACTGAAAATTTGATATCCAAGTGGATTTCAGCAGCAGAATTGGATTTAACAATCATTTGAAACCTTACAGTCCAGCATATCCCCCAGTCCATCATTGCCATCAAGTCCAGAAATCAACCCTGGTTCAATGAACAGTGCAGGAGGACATGCCGGGATCAAACATACCTAAAGTTATTGTCAACCTGGTGAAGTTACAACACGGGACATCTTGCTTGCCAAACAGCAGAAGCAGCTTGTAATAGAGAGAGCTAAGCAACCTCATAACCAACAAATCATATCCAAGCTTTACAGCCCTTTAACATCCAGACATAAATGGTGGTGGACAATTAAAGTAACAGAAGGTGGCTCCACAAATGTCCTCAATCTCAATGATGATGGAGTCCAGCACAAAATTCCAGACTGCAGTATTTGCAACCATATTCAGCCAGAAGTATTGTCTGGATGATCCATCCTAGTCTCCTCCTGAGGTACTGATCATCACAGGTGCCAATCCTCAGCCAATTTGGTTCACTCCACATGACCATACGATATAGGAGCATCATTAGGCCATTTGGCCCATCAAGTCTGCCTCACCATACAATTTTGGCTGATGTGGTTCTCAACCCCATTCTCCTGCCTTTTTCCCATAACCCTTGAATCCCTTACTAACCAAGAACCTATCTCTGTCTTAAATACATAGTGACATTTCCACAGCAATGAGCTCCACAGATTAACTATCCTCTGGCTGAAGAAATTCCTCCTCATCTCTGTTCTAAAGAGTTGTCCCTTCACTCTCCGGCGGTGCCCTCATGTCTTAGTCTCCCCAACTAATGGAAGCATTTTCTCCACGTCCATTCTGTGCACTAAACTATCTGCAACTGGAATCATTCAACCATTGTTGAATCTTCCAATAATATCTTGGGGTTTCCAATGACTAGAAACTGAACTGGGCCAGCTATATAAATAATGTAGCTACAGGAATGGAGAAGAGGCGAGGAACTCAGCAGCAATTAACAACTTCCTCCTCTACATCCTCAGTGCCCAGTCCATCAACTACAAGGCACATGTCAGGAATGTGAAGGAATACTCTCCATGTGCCTAGATGGGTGCAACTTCAAAAATACTCAAGAAGCTCAAAACCATGCAGGACAGAGCAGCTCACTTGACTACCATCACAAACACAGCATGTCATAATGATTTATAAAGTGGTGAAACTTTGGGGGAAGCAGACTCAATAGTAACTTTCGAAGGCAGATAGGATAAATACTTGAAGAGGAAAAGATTTTCAGTACTATGTGGAAACAACAGGCGAGATGGATGAGTTAGACAGCTTGACTTAACCACCCAGCAGATAATATGGGTTAAATGATCTCCTCTATGCTGTAACACTATGATTCTATTTCCAAAAGTATGCAAAGTACTCTTAGTCACCCAATCAGTCTATAATATGAAAAACTTTGCAGTAGAAGTGAAATCCATGTGTTTTTTTCCTATGATATACAATCTTCGAATTTGGGTGGCTCTAGCAAGGTAGCATTTGTGGTGTATCCCCACTTGCCCTGACAACTGAATGGTTTAACAGTCAACGTTTGACTACAGTAATGTGTAAGCCTGACTAGCCAAGGATGACAACTTTCTTTTTCTGTCACAGCAGGTGGTGTATAGCAACAATCTGATCGCTTCCAACATCATTTTTTGCTGTTAGTTCATAAATAACTAAAAACTTATTGCATTCCATTGCTAAACTTTCTAAATTCTCAACCACTGGGCTGCATGTCCAGTACCATTAGACTGCCACATCCCAAAGGCCTTTTGATACCATAATCTCTCAAATAATATTGTGCAAAGTTACTTTAAAATTGGGAAATGCTTAGTCCACTATAAGAAACGAAACCCTAAAAATAATGTTGAACACTAACATGTTAAAATAAAATCCCTCAATCGCAGTTCCACTCAGTTCCTACACTCACCTTTGATCTCCTTGGTGAACTTCACTCTCTGGGAGTCAGTTAATGGCTTCTGCTGCTCTTCAATATTTTTAAAATCCAAAACTTCACACATGAATTCAATCACTGGTTGGGCTTTATAAAACGCTGTAGCAGATACTGCAAACCGAAAGAAAAAATTATAAAACTCTTTCTCTGTCCCTTTTTTCTTTGAAACAAATATCTGCTCTCAAAATAATGTCACAATGCCATATGTGACGAGCAAATTTAATATTTCTACGTTTTGACACCGATGGACCTGTCTTTCTCAACTGCAATAATATGAAAGCAAATTCTGCACATGCTGGAGATTTTAAATAAAAACAAAGCTCTGGATAAACTCAGCAGATCTAGCAACATTGCCAGAGAAAGAAACAGAAAAAATGTTTCAAGTCCAATAGGACTATTCTTTGGAACTCAAAGTATAGGTCAAGTGTAGCAGTTGTATGCAGAATAAAGCTCCATCTTCTCTGCACTGATATGTACTAAAATCCTAAACCATAAAAAGCAAACCTATCAATGTACTAAGCAGAATCCTCAACTCTCAAACAAAAAATCAGATGTCCAAAGTATTTTCCAGCAGGGTAGCCGGAAATCAATTTCTTCTCAAGGGGAATAAGATGGCAGCAATAAATGCTGGCCTAGTCAGGAACACCCACAGCCCATAGTCAGATATTTAAATATTCTGATTTGTGCTGTCATTTCAGGAGTTTAAACATTGATTAGAACAGCTTGGGCAACTACAATCTAGAGCCAGAAAGAGCACGTGAGAAACTGGAAGGCACAGAGCATTCAGCATACTAAGTTATAAAGGCAAAAACATGGTAACTTTGAAGTACAACAAATATTACCCAGCACAAGCTAAACAAACAATATAGGTAAATTGCCAATCATGCCTGGGCATTATGCTGCTAAGCTCAGTTTGGGCAGAAGAAGTTTGTCAATTTACTGGATTGCTAAAACTGTACCCATCGTAAAAGGATCACTTGACACAAATAATACTGGTACATTCTTCATGTAGTAAACAATAGATGTGCTATGTCTCTTTAATGAAAACTCACCATCTGAACATCAAACGTTTTCATATTTCTTATAACTAAGATTCACTTCAGATGTATTCAGTACTTAAGTCTTAATCTTAAGGAATTGAGTTGGTGAATGGCTGTTGCAAGTGATGTGAAGTAAAAAGGTAACGTAAAAAGAAGTCCATTGAGTTACTGTCTAGAGAGACATGCCTGGTGGTTGTTTAACCTTAGGATCAACACATTTTAGACGAGGAGAGACGGTGAGGACAGTCTTTCATGGTAACCTCAGTTGGTGCAGGAATTCAACCCGCACTGTTGGTGTCAGTCTGCATCACAAACCAGCCATCAAGCCAAATGAGCTAAACAACCCCCAAAGTGATGCATCATGTGGGTACAAAATAATAAAACGTTGCAGATGCTGGAAATCTGAAATGAAACCAGAAAATGCTTGAAAACTGAGATCAGGGAACGAGACAAACAATATTCCACATTGTGGTTTCCTAAGTCTTCTGTTGTGCCTCAGTAAAGGAGAGTATAAATTAAGTAGGAAAATTTCAAAGTGTGGTTGTTGACTTGCTCGCCGAGCTGGGTGGTTATACTTCAAACGCTTCGTCACCATGCTAACTAACATCATCAGTGCAGCTTCCAATGAAGCAATGTTGTTCTACTCTGCTTAGCATTTATATGATCTGTTGAGGTGCTTTGTGTCATTTCCAATTCTTTTTTTGCAAGGGTTTGTATATGGTGTCTAATTCCACATGTTTATTGATTGCATTATGGGTGGAGAACTAGGCCTCTAAATTCAAGGTGTACTTCTGTGTGGAGAATACAATGGTATGACATATTGAAATGGAAAACAAAGCACATATAATATAATGAGGTAATGAGGCACCCATTAGATAAAATAGAAATATTTGGATGCTGTCGTTTGCCACAAATTATCTAATTATTTGGAAACTTGTCAGGAAAGACGTAAATCAAGTAATCAGTTGTATATTCTCAACAGAAATTTACACAAGTTACGCTAATCTTGCAAAAATTATTAACAAACACGCTGACAGAAATGTGTAAGTCTGACACTAATTTTGAAAGGATACTGATTCAGTTGGAGGTGCTCCACTGGGGGACACAGTTTTGAAAGGATACTATCCTGGCCTTCAAAATGCTTTGCACAATTAAGCATTCTTTGCTGTACACAGGGTTATAATTATAGAAACGCGAAGCAAGTTAGTGTAACAGCTCTACTGAATTCCAGCAGCTCCTAAGTTTGGGTTACCATGGACTAAATTTTAGTTTGTCATCAAAATTTAAGCAGAAGTTTAACCTTGGCTTTAATATACAAATATACAATGCCAACTGCATGTATAAAGAAAAATTATCATGTGTGCTAATCCACAGCAATATTTTATAACAAATGCATATTGCTGCATACTAAATTTTTAGTTTGGTTTCTGAGAGAGTATTAATGACCTATTTCTTAGTGAAAGTCACAGCACAAAAAGTATCAACTGTAAAAGCCAGAAGGTCCACAAGATTATACATACACGCATTGACTCAAATATGGAATCAAATATAAAACTGCCATTAGTCATTCTAGCACATTCACACTGAAGGTCAACACCCATCAAATACAGAAATCACAGTGCAGAACTGTTTAGACCTGAAGCTTCAACAAATTTTCATTGAGCGTAAATTTCAAGCTATTTTGAGCCAAGTCTCAAGTGAACATTTATTAACAAAAGAATTTGAAAAAAGAAAGCATTCAACATCTTGGGCCATTATTCCCCTCAATCAGTTTGTGGCAATTTCCTTTGCACTAATTGGATACAGTGCACCCCAATACTGCAAGAGTCACTACACTTGAAAAATACGCGATTGGCTGCAAAGTACTTTGGAAAACCAACAGTTTGTCAGATGCGCTGTACAAACACAAGCCTGTTGATCCTTCCCATTACCAAAATTAAAGTAGTGAAAACAAGTCAACGTAGTCCCAAGGTTAAACTTACTAGAATTCTCAAACATGTAGTACTAAACTCATTAATCGATGTAATTAAATAATCAAACACAGAAGACAGGTATCTCAAAACTAGATCAACTGAAAGCAGTAAGAATTCTAATATCTAAAAAGCAAGAATAAATTAGTACAATACATTAAACTCTGAAACCAACCATCAATATTAAGCATCATTTTCCACAATGAAGGTCTGACTGACTGATGAAATCCAAACCACACTTCCCTGCCCCCTCCCAAGGGATTAGAGCACCCCTCAGATGGTGTGAAGAATGAACGGCCTACTGGAGTGTACCTGCAAAGAAAACAAGATGTACTTTACTTAAGAGTGCAATCACTAATTAAAGGACTGCAATGACATTAAACATTTCCACTATGATGTCTAACTGAAAAGCAAGAACAGCATTTTCAATTCTCTCTGTCTGGCTTCAGGAGCCCATTTGCCAAGGGGCTGAATTTTAGCCTTACCACTCACCCACCTCCCAAATCCTCATACAAAAGTCTGTCATGAGCCAAGTCAAATGACTTTAAAAACAGCTGCCTGCAGCACTAACATGTGGAGGCAATTTTTACAAGGCGAAAAGAGTCAGCTATCCCTCACTAATGGTGTTCCTCGCAAAAGCTGTTAGTCAGTCTGATTAGCCAATAAACAAGTAGCTCCAATAATATCAGAACTCAGTATTGGGCTTTGCTGGGACTACGATCAGATCCAAGATGATCATCATGGTGAACAAAAACAAAGTTGCTGGAAAAGCTCAGCAGGTCTGGCAGCACCTGTGAAGGAGAAAACAGAGTTAATGTTTCAGGTCCGGTGACCCTTCCTCAGAAGGGTCCACCTTCCACCATCATCATGGTGACCAGATTTAAGAGGCAAGTCGCAAGGCTTTTGGACAGGGAGAGATTGTGAGCCTTAGGAAAGATGGGGTTTCAGATTTTGAAAGCTAGAGGGGAGGTAAGTGGTTCTGGCATACACAGAGCATACAGACTTGCTAATGCCTTACCCACTACTGTATTACACAGAGTTTTGGGGCAGGCAGGAAGGCAGTGGACTAGCCAATTATCGAATTTTAATCATCCCTCACACGCAGCCATAAACTTATACAGCACGGCTGCCCAGAAAATTTTCTTCTTGGGTTTAGGTGGTAGCATTTTCTACCTCTGAACCAGCAGAGTTTGGATTCAAATCCCACTTCAGGACTGGAGCACCAAAATCAAGGCTGGCAGTTGAAGGTATGACCGAGAGTACAGTGCAGCATCTTCCACTGATAGTGATTTGCTAAGTAAATGTTAACCAGTGGGCCCATGAGACCTTACAGGTAACATAAAATGTCTCAAGATAAAAAGCTAGATCCCAGATACATTAGCCATTAAACTTAAACGACGAGTTCAGAGGGCTGAAAGAAGCCAAGGAACGTCTTAGCAAACAGGATTATGGATTTATATGTATATAAGGAACAAGAGGGTAGCAAGGGAAAGGGTAAGTCCACTCAAGGACAAAAGAGGGAATTTATACGTGGAGCTGGAGGAAACAGATGAAGTACTTAACAAAACCTTGCATCTGTATTCACAAAGAAGCAGATGGTGAGTCGAGAAGTAGTTATGTCGATATTCCAGGACATGTCAATATAATAACAATGGTGGTGTTGGGTGTTTTGAAAGTATTAAGATAGACAAGACCCTAGTACCTGATGGGATCTATCCCAGAATACGGAGGGAGGCAATTGCTGGGGCCTAATTAAAAAAATCTTTGTATCCTCTTTAGTCACAGGAGAGGTCCCAGAGGACTGGAGAATAGCCAAAGTTGAAGAAGGACACAGGAATAATCTGGGAAGTTACAGCCTGATGAGCCTTATGTCAGTGATAGGGAAATTTCTGGAGAAAATTCTTAGGAACAGGATTTACTTATTTGGAAAAATATGGACTTACTAACAATAAGCAGCATGGCTTTGAGCAGAGGAGGTCATTCCTCACAAATTTAATTGAATTTTTTGACAAAGCAACAAAGATGATTGATGAAGACAGGGCAGTGGGTGTTGACTACATGCACTTTAGCAAGGCTTTTCAAAAGGTCCCTCGTGGCACAATGATACAGAAGTTGAGGTCACATGGCATCTGTGGTGAGCTGATAAGATGGATACAGAACTGGCTTGGTCATAGAAGAGAGAGAGTAGTGGTGGAAGGCTGTTTTTCTGACTGGAGATCTGTGACCAGATTTTTTTGGTGGGATTAGTGTTGGGACCTCTGTTGTTTGTAATACAAATAAATGACTTGGAGGAGAATGTAGGAGATCTGATAAGTTTGCAGATGACACGAAGATTAGGGGAGCTGCAGACAGTAAGAATATAGCAGTATATAAATAGGCTGGAGACTTGGGCGGAAAAATGGCAGGTGGAATTTAATCTCGACAAATGTAGGTGACGTATTTTGGAAGGACTAATGAGGAATGATTATACAGTAAATGCCTGAACCCTTAGACATAATAACATATAGAGGAATCTAGGCATAAAGGCCCACAGCTCCCTGAAAGAGGCAACACAACTAGATAACGTGGTCAAGAAGGCATACAGCATGTTTGCCTTCATTGTCAAGGCATAGAGCATAAAAATTGGCAAGTCAGGTTGCAGCTGTATAGAACTTTAATTGGCACATTTGGAATATTGAGTACAGTTCTGGTCACCACACTGCTGAAAGGATATGGAGGCTTTGGAGAATGATACAGAAGTAGTTTACCAGGATGTTGCCTGATTTGGAGGGTATTAGCTATGAAGAGAGATTGGACAAACTAAACTTTATTTTCAGTTGAACATCAGAGACTGAGGGATGATCCGATAGTTTACAAAATTATGACAGGCATAGACAGAATAGACAGTTGAAGTCTTTATCCCAAGGTAGAAATGTCAGCTACTAGGAGGCATAGGTTTAAGATAAAAGGAGGAAATGTTTAAAGATGTGAGAAGTTATATTTTGCAGAGGGTGGTCAGTGCCTGGAACGTGTTGCCAGAGGAGGTGGTAGAAGCAGATATAATAGCAACGTTTAACAGGCATCTTGATAGGTACATGATTGGGAAGGAAATAGATGGATACGGACCACCGACAGGCAGAAGTTTTTAGTTTAGAAAGGCATCGTATATCAGCGCAGGCTTGGTGGGCTGAAGGGCCTGTTCCTGTGCTGTACCGTTCTGTTCTGTGTTCTTTATTACTTAACCCTCAATTAACTTTACAAGTCATTGGTTGATGGATGCTAGCTGTGTGCAAATTGGCTACCAGTTTCCAACTTTAATGACTATATTTCAAAAGTATTTAAGAAATCTGGTGATCTTGAAAAGTACCATTCAAAAGCAAATCATTGTGTGTTTGCATTACTTTGAAACAAGCAAAATCTAGTACTGTGCAAAGCTTTAGAATAATAAAGCCACAAATCTGTATAAAGGGAAAGAGAAAAAAAAAGTGGACCAAGGGAACTATTGTATGTCACTGTTGTCCATTCCTTTTCAGCTACATATGGGACTAGGTAGACCCCAAAAAGGTGAAAAGGGCAATAAAAATGACAATCAGGTTCACTCATGCTACAACACTATCAACCTGAGAAAAGCTCAAAATTGGAAAAAAGCCTGACTATCACAACATAGAACTCAGATTAACAACAATTATAAGCTTTTCCTCTGGTCTTCTATGTCTTTACATGCCTGCAGGGAGGGGGCAGATTTTCTGCATCTATCTGTCCTATTCATATGGTTCATTTGATTGGCCTTTTTCTTATTTTACCTGCAAGGAAATCTCCTCAGTTCAGTGATTCTAGGACTGACAAGACTTTAAAGCACCATCAATTTTTAAAAATCCATTCAGGGGATCTGAGTTTTGCTGGCTGGGCCAGCATTTATTGCCTATCCACAACACCCTTGTGTAGGTAGGAGTAAGTTACATTCTTGAACTGCTTGAATACCATTTGGTGTAAGTTCATATATTATGTTGTTAGGGAGGGAACTTCAGAATTTAGAAACATAGAAACACAGAAGAAAATAGGAGCAGAAGGAGCAGGCTGTTTGCCTGTTCAAGCCTGCTCTGCCATTCAGTATGACCATAGCTGATCATCCAACTCTGTACCATGTTGTCACTTTGTCCACATACCACTGAAGAAATGGGAAAAATTTCTAAGTTAGGATGGTGAGTGGTTTTGAGAGGAACTTGCAGATGATGGTACATACATGTACCTATTGCGGTTGTCCTTGTAGAGGGCAGCAGTCATAGCTTTGGAAGGTGCTGTCTCAGGAGTTTTGGTGAATTTCTGCAGTGCATCTTGCAGATGGTACACACAACTGCTACTACGCATCAGAGATTGAGATAGTGAATGGGTGCCCGCCAAATGGGTTGTTTTGTTCTGGATCTAGTGAAGCTCGAGTGTTGTTGGAGCTGCACTCATCCGAGTGGATAATATTGCATCACATTCCCTACTTGTGCCTTGATGATGGTGGACAGACCTTGGGGATCATCTACAGAGCTACTTGCCACAGGATTCCTAGCCTCTGTCCTGTCCTGCCCTGCCCTTGCAGCCACAGTATTTATATGGCTAGTCCAGCTCAATTTTTGGTCAATGGTGACCCCCAGGATACTGATAGTAGGGGATTCAGTGATGGTAATGCTATTAAACTTTAAGAGGTGATGGTTATATTCTGTCTTGTTGGGGAAGATTATTGCCTGGCTCAATTATTTACGATCACACAACTGCGTGATACAATTATTACTTTCCATTTGTCAGCCCATGCCTCCATATTGTCCAGGTATTGTTGCATTTGGAATGCTTCAGTATTTGAGACATCCATCCAGCCTAATTAGCTCTTATGAGAGATCAATTAATTTTACTAGTAAAGGGTAGCGGGCAATAAAAGATGAGAGGCTCAGCAGGTCTGGCAGCATCTGTGGAGGAGAAAACAGAGTTAACGTTTCGGTCCGGTGACCCTTCCTCAGACCC
>NC_063335.1:105247768-105248753 GCF_021869965.1 Rhincodon typus | reverse complement strand
CAATTAATTTTACTAGTAAAGGGTAGCGGGCAATAAAAGATGAGAAGCTCAGCAGGTCTGGCAGCATCTGTGGAGGAGAAAACAGAGTTAACGTTTTGGTCCGGTGACCCTTCCTCAGACCCTTCTGAGGAAGGGTCACTGGACCCGAAACGTTAACTCTGTTTTCTCCTCCACAGATGCTGCCAGACCTGCTGAGCTTTTCCAGCAACTTTGTTTTTGTTCCCGATTTACAGCATCCGCAGTTCTTTTGGTTTTTAATAAAAAATGAGAACTTGCCTTGAAAGAGATTAACATGAATAAAAATTCATGAAGGAGCAGGCTTTACTGCGCCATGCAAATAAGTTTGGTGACATGAACAGTTCTTCTGAATCCTTTCTTAAGATATCAAATGAAACTTAGGCGGAGGATTTATTTGTTTGTCATAAAAACCCATGTCTGACAGAAAAGTCTTGCAGAAAGTGTCAGATTTAAATTTTATTAATAATTCTACAGAAAGTGAAAGAGTATTAAGCCCGAGATTTGGGAGCAATTTAGAATTCACTAAAGAATGACCGAAGAAACTGATAAAGCAAGGAGAAAGAGAATATGAATGTGAACTAGTGAGGAACATAAAGGTGGACGAGAAAAGTTTGTCTAGGTATGTATAAAAGAAATGGTTAGCAAGGACAAATGTGAGTCCGCTACAGATAAAGACAGGAGAACTTAAGATGGAGAAAAGGGAAATGGCAGAGCAACTAAACAACGTTTGGCACGTTTTCAAGGAGGAAGATATAGAAAATCTCCTAGAAATGAGTGAACACCAACGGACTTGTGAAAATACAAAACTGAAAGAAATTAGTATTAATGGAAGTACTGAAAAAATTAACTGGATTGAAGATTGATCGATCTCCTGGACTGGATGACCTATATCTCTCTATGTTGAAGGTGGTGGCTGAAGAAATAGTTGATACATTGGTTTTCAATCAAAATTCTACAAATTCTGGAA
>NC_063335.1:105235719-105247268 GCF_021869965.1 Rhincodon typus | reverse complement strand
TTTCGGGCCTAGACCCTTCATCTGATGAAGGGTCTAGGCCCGAAACGTCAGCCTCTCTGCTCCTATGATGCTGCTTGGCCTGCTGTGTTCATCCAGCCCTGCACCTTGTTGTCTCAATGTAGCACACTTGATTGGCACCTAGGCATTGCCTTTACCATTCACTCCCTACACCAATGGTACACAGCGGCAGCACTATCTGCAAGATACACTGCAAAAACTCACCAAGGTTCCTTCAACATCACCATTCAAACCAAGACCTCTACCTGGTGAGCAAAGGCAACATATATATGGGAACCACACCCCTCCAAGTTCCCCTCCAAGCCACACACCTTCCTGACTTAGAAAAATATTACTGTTCCATCACTCCACAGGATCTGAGGTGCTGGAACCCCTTCCCTAATAGCGTTGTGGGACTCCCTGCACCCCAAGGACTGCAGAGGTTCAAGGAGGCAGCTCACCACCACCGTTTCAAGGACATCTATAGATTGATAACAAATGCCGGCCCAACCAGCGACGCCCACATCCTGCAAACAATTAAAAAGATTGAGTTACCAGGTCTCCAAGAGAGGCTAAGCACAGTTGGCTTTTTGTTTCCTGAAATCTGGCAGATTCTGGTGATTTGAAGGATGGATTCAAGATATTAAGAGACTTAAATAGAGAGAAGCTATTTCTGGGTGAGAAAGTATAGCCAAAATGTTAGGATCGACATTTCAGGAGTGAAATTAGATAAACACTTCTGCATGAAATGAAAGTTTGGAATTCCCTTCTGCAAATGGAAATTGATGCTAAAACAATCGTTCATTTTAAATCTGGATTTGACAGATTTTTGTAAACCAAAGTTATGAAGGGATTTGGGCCAAGTCAGGTTATGGAGTTGGGTTACAGATGAACTATTTGGCAGAACAGACTGAAGGAACTAAATAGTCTCTCCCTATCAAGCAAATAAATCAACCAAAGTTACACATTTAACATGTCAATTGCTGTTTCGAATAATTATCCTCGAGGCTGGAACTGGTGGAAAGCTGAGAACCTTCTAAAAACATTCTTTGTCCCTGGAATGAGCAGATTGCCAAACGAGGAAAGGCTAGACAGGCTGGGCCTCTATCCTCTGGAGTTTAGAAGAGTCAGAGGTGACTTAATTGAAACATATAAGATCCTGTGGGGACTTGACCGAGTGGATGTCGAAAGGATGTTCCATCCTGTGGGAGAATCGGGAACAAGCGCAGTCACTGTTTAACAGTAAGGCATTGCCCACTTAACACGGAGATGAGGAAACATTTCTTTCTCTCAGAGGGTTGAGAATCAATGAAATTCCCTGATTTAAAAGGCAGTGGATGCTGAATCTTTAAATATTTTTAAGGTAGAAGTGGATAGATTTTTGATTACCAAGGGGATGAAGAAGGAATATAGAATTGAGGTTAAAATCAGATCAGCCATAATCTTATTATATGGAGGAGGAGGCTCGAAGGGCAAAGTGGCCTGTTCTTGTTACCGGCTTCTCTGTTTGAAATGTCTCAAGTTCATTAAGGTGGCTCATGCTGCAGAACTTTCTGAGGTCTGAGTGTAGGTTCAGGGACATTACTGCTTTTGTTTCACAAATCAGCTTGCAGTTTTAGTTATGAGGTTTCAAATTATTTTTCACATCATTTCCAAACTCGGCTTTAGAACTGTACATGTGAGAAGAGAAGTTGCAGAAAGACCACTTCTGCTCAAACAGACAGAAAGGGCAAGTCAGGGGGTAACTGCCCTGTCTCAGGTTTGTTTTTGCAGTCCTGTCTCACTCCCTTCTGGTTAGGGAAGCCGCAGACTGCTTGCAGTCTGTATATTAAAAATTTTAAACATTAAAGGGATGTGCTTCTTTTGTCTCCTTTTTTAAAAGCAGGAATGTTTCTCTCACATTCTAGGATTCCTAATATTGCGGACTCTGGCTAATTTACATTCCAGACTGGAATCTACAACATCAACGGCAATAGATAAGCAAAGGAGACAGACGCCAGATAATACACATCAGTAATTAAAGAACAACAGGATATTAAGAATGCAAAAATGTGCTCAGAAGTTCCAATTCACTTTAGCTTCTGACCACCAATCTTTCGCTAATGCCTAGGGAAGATCCATGTAAATCTTACCACTAGCTTCTCCATAGAAACTGCACCCATATTCTATTCTTAGCAATGTTCTTAACTCACGTGATATGGATATCATTAGCTGGGTCAGCATTTCTTGCTCATTCCTAGTTGCTCTTAAGAAGGTGGTGGTGAGCAGCCTCTTGTACTACTACGCTCCTATACCCACAATGACATCAGGGAGGAAATTCCAGGGTTTTGACCCAACAACAGTGAAGGAACGGTGATATAATTCCGAGTCAGGATGTTGAGTGGCTTGGAGAAGAACTTTCGGGTGAGGGTGTTCCCATGTATCTGCTCCTATTGTCCTTCTATACTGTTGTGCTTGACATCATATTTGTAAATAACAAATATGAGCAAACTCTGATGACCTTACAACATTCAGCACCCTTCACAATTCCTCAAATACTGAAGCAGTCTGAGTCCAAATGTAATAAGATCTGGACAAAATCCAGTCTTGGGCTCAAATGAGGCAAGTAACATTTGTGCCACACAAGTACCAGGCAATGACTTTCTCCAATGAGAGAGAATCTAAACGTCATGTCTCAACATCACATGGCATTACCATCACTAAATCCCCCACTTTCAACATCCTGGGGGTTACTATTGACTAAAAACAGAATGGGACTGGCCATGTAAGCGTTGTAACTACAACAGCAGGTCAGAGGCTAGTGAATAACTCATCTCCTGACTCCCAAAACCTGTTCACCATCTACAAGGAACAAGTCATGAGCTTGATGGAATACTCCCCATTTGCTTGGATGAGTACCACTCCAGCAACATTTAAGGAGTATTACAACATCCAGGCTAAAACAGCCCGCTTGGGCACTATCCAAAACATTACACTCCCTCCACGACCGACACTCAGTAGCGGCAGTGTGTACCGTCTACAAGCACTGTAGAAATTCACCAAGGCATGACCACTTCCATCTAGAAGGACAAGATACATGGGAACACCACTACCTGCCAATTCCCCTCCAAGCCACTCACCATCCTGGCCTGGAAATGTATTTGTCATTCCTTCAGTATCATTGCATCAAACTCCTTGAACTCCCACCCTCACAGCACAATAGGGTCTACCTACAGCACATGGCCTGCAGTGGTTCAAGAAGGCAACTCACTACCACCTTCTCAAGGGCAGCTAGGGACAGACAATAAATGCTGGCCCAGAGACTGATGCACACATCCCATGAATGAATTAAACAAAAGACCACAATATCATTGTCATCCAAATTTCTATTTAGAGTAATGCTAATTGATCAATGTCATGCAGTTGAAGATGAACCAATCACTCATTCAGTGGTTTTTACTGGTAACATTCTTAGTCTGTTTAAATTTGATGTGGTGTTTGCCAGCAATGGAGAGTGTGCTTCAGTTTAATCAAACTACATGCTTTAAGACATTCCTGAGAATCATGGGTGAGTGCTACATCAACGCATGTTTCTTTTCTGTTGATATCTCCAGTTGAAGAAACTTAATGTTATGTATGTTATACCTAAATTTCATTGGATGTCCCAAAGCTCTTTGCAGCCAATGAAATACTTTTGAAGTAAAATCATTGATATACTCAGCAGCCAATTTGCACTCATGTACCAAGTCGTTTATCATCAGTATTTGTAGGCAATCTTCTATGTCCCAACCAATTCCTATTCTTGAAATAAACCAGATCCCACAATTTTGCAATATCTGCTGCATGTATTAAACTAGAAATCCATGAGCTCAGTTAGGCTACAAACCCTGCCTAATTATATCACTGACCTCTGAGGGCATTGCCAGAGGATTCTGTGCATGGTTTTGTGAATTTTATTTATAGATTAGCCTTAAGGGCTTTCATGTTAGTATTTGTTTGGTTTGAATTGAGATTAAACTTTCCTTAATGGTTGTGAAAACTCCAAACCTGTCAATGATTGAAAGGCAACATTGCTGGCTTTTCTGGTTAGGCTAAGGACCCCAGAGACATTGGTAGGAGTTAACAACTTAGATAAATCTGATGTACGTGAATCAGCTCCCACTATTCATACTGCTGTACTGCATTATATTTCTTCTATACTTTTAAATTTGTTTTAAAGATCATTTTATTTGTGAATGTTGGCATTTCAGAACATCCACAGGGCAGTATGGTGGCTCAGTGGTTAGCACTGCTGCTTCACAGTGCTAGGGACCTGCCTCAGGCATGTCTCTGTGGAGTTTGCACATTTTCCCCATGTCTGTGCGGCTTTCCTTTGGGTGCTCTGGTTTCCTCCCACAGTCCAAAGATGCGCAGGTTAGGTGGGTTAGCCATGCTAAGTTGCCCTGTAGTGTGCAGGCCAGGTAGATTAGCCATGGGAAATGCCGGGATAAGGTGGGGGGAGTGGGTCTAGATGTGATGCTGTTCAGAGGGTTGGTGTGGACTTGATGGGCCAAATGGCCTTAATCCACACTGTAGGGATTCTATAATGTCCACCATTTCAACATTATAATGTTATGAAGTTTTTTGCTGCTGAGAAAGGTCCTAAGGTACCTATCTGTACAGAGATCATTTATATTTAGTGAATTATTTCGCAGGTTATTTCAACTAGGAATACACTGTACTGCACATTTATGTTGCAATACTTCAACTTGTACATTGCTTTCTTTCAAGCAAAATATGTCCACAGGAACCAAAGTCCACCTTTAACATTGACTCTAATGGGAAACCATGCTTCACTTAAGGTTGTTTCATTTAAAGATGCAATTTTCACTATGGCAACTACAATCTTAAATGATGATTTACTGCAATTGTTTTCTTCATTCCCATGACATGTTCATAATTCAATATAAATGGGGCACTGTAACTCTGTGAATAAAATAAGAAATTTGGCTCTAACAATATAAGCTCAGGGATCTGTCATACAGATATAGATTCCACATGATCCATTTGAAATATGTTGGCAGCTTGCCACAGGCACAGTAAAATGATGGACAATCAGCAAATCCAATCTGCGGTGGATGGAATAGCTTCTAATGATGCACTTGTACTGTTGACTGAAGAGATGAACCTGTGTGAGGCAGGTTCTGCTAAAGGAGCCATTATGTTTGAAGTGGTTACCCAGTGTTGTGAGGTTGTTGGTTTCAGAGTTGGTGCCTGTGGCCAAGACAATGTAGCCATTGATCATCATAGTGGCTCATGTTGGCCCACTGGTTATACTGCTAGTTTCATTTGTCTTGGCTAATATCAGCAATGTGCAAGAATCGTGTGTGAGCTTGCAAGCATCGTCAAAGCAGAGCTTTGAGTCTCCTATTGACCATTGTCTGGCTCCAGCTATGTCAACATCCAGACAATCCTTGGCGTGCAACGGTCTTCTCTCCTGTGAGCATGCCTGAGCCAATGAAGTCACCACTGCTTGATGTGTGCTAGTATACTTGAAGCTTTACATTTGAGAGGACTGATGTACTTAAACTACCACAGGATGGCCAGAATTCACTGCAAGCTCCCTTGATAGCTGTCAGTGCTCATGTTTCACAGGCACACAATAAGGTTTTATGAACGTAGGCATCATAAACCAGCATTTTGGCCATGACAGTCAGCTTGCTGTTATTCCATGCATGGTGAGGAAGTCAACTAGAGGTGATAGCTGCTTTGCACATGAATGTACCAAATCCTTCATCAAGGACAGACTCCCTGTGTAAAGTTGTTATTTCCCAACTTTGGCAACATCTCCTTCAGATCCAATAACCATCAATTATCAAATAATGTAGATGCTGGAAGTCTGAAACAGACACAGAAAATGCTGGAGAAGCTCAACAGGTTTGGCAACATCTGTGGAGAGAGAAACAGAGTTAACATTTTGAGTCTGGTATGACTTGTCTTTGTGATATGTTGTTCTTTGTTGAAACTGAGTCATGCCAGACTCCAAACATTAATACTGTTTGTCTGTCCATAGATAGAGTCATACAACACATGAACAGACTCTTTGGTCTAATTCATCCATGCTGACCAGATTCCTAAACTAATACCATTCACCTGTGTTTAGCCCATATCCCTCTGAACCTTTTCCACAGATTCCCTACAGTGTGGACACAGGCCATTCGCCATAACAAGACCACACTGGCCCTCTGAAGACCATTCCACCCAGACCCATCCCCTTACCCTTGCCCTGTAACCCTACATTTCCCATGGCTAATGCACCTAACCTACACATTGCTGAACATTATGGGCAATTTAGCATAGCCAATCCACCTAACCTGCACATCTTTGGACTGTGGGAGAAAACTGGAGCACCCAAAGGAAACCCACACGGACACGGGGAGAACGTGCAAACTCCACACAGACAGTCGCCCAAGGGTGAATTTTTTATCAATGTGCCTGTCCAAGTGTTTTTTAAATGTTGTAATTGTTCCAGCATCTACCACTTTCTCTGGCAATTCATTCCATATATGCTGCACCCCTCCAACATTTCTCCGTTTGTTACCTGCCATCCCTCGTTGTACATCTGGGTGAACCGCTTGTCAAAGAACCTTTTTTTATAACCTTAGCAAGCTTTCATCATCTTGAGGAGGGGGTGGGGGGCATTAAAAAGAATCTGAAGGGGGATAAAGAAAGGACAAAAATATGTGCTAGATCTCTCTTAGCTACAGCATTGGTGGAGGGATATCATTTAACTCAGTGTGCTTGCATTCTGAATGGAGAAAATCAGCCAAGATTTCCAGCTCTAATGAGATTATAATAGCACACACAGGTGTGAATGCCAGCCAAAGACAAGATCAGCCTCACTGTTTTAAACCCTACAGTACAGTAGCCTTTTGACACCACCGTCTATGCTCACACCTGATAAATATTTACTTGGACAAGTTAATGGTGCACTGTCAAACAGGAAATTATCCCTGCATGTTCAAGTAGTTCGAGGAGCTCAGGACTTTAACAAAAAGTTTTATTAAAGATAGAACTGAAACATTAAGAAGGGAAGAGCATGGAGACAAAACAGAGCAAGTAATGTTAAAAATCTCACTATGAGGCAAAAGCTTTTTGGAACTAGATTAAACAGAGATCAGGTAAAGCAAATAAATGCGATAGACATGGAAAAATGTGTAAGAACATGAGCAGATGGTGGAAGCACATGGACATGACAAAAAGGAAAAGAAAATAAACAGTGTTAAAATAAAACAGATTAATGTTGGGAATAGAGTCAGAGCAAGAAACATATGGACAAAGTTAAACCAACTTATACAAAATTTAAGAGGTTCGAAGCAACACAAAAGCATTGGATAATGCGCATGGATAGAGTCCAAAATGTAAAGGAAGATATCTAGATAGGAAGCAAAAATTACCAGACTGAAGAATCAAAGCAATAAACAACATTAAATGCTGTCTGTTCACTTGAAAGTATTTGGATGTGTGGGACAAAAATGAAGTAATGATGCATTTAAATTAATATACTTACAAATGGAATTGCTCCCTTGAGTACTCAGAAAGTGATCTATTTGCTTTTATTTATTTTTATAATAAACAGAATGACAAAAATGTTACTTTACCATATAACAAAAATATATACTTAGCCACCTCAAAATTTGTTCTTAAATATTTTGGGGTGTGGAGCTATCATTTTGGACATAATTGGCAATGTGGCAAAAAATTGTTCTCAAAACGGCATCAATAAGTGTGTTTTGCCTTGAGTTGTTACTTGAGCTTGTTTATATATTGCCAAAATATTTTATTTAAGAATTATTCTTGATTTATTTAAAAGTAATAAGTTTGTCCAGTTGGACTAATACAACTAAAAGTGGATTTTTCACAGTGTTAATCCATCACCTGTGAGTAACCAGATTTTAAATTACTAGAAATTGCTTCTAAAATATCTACAGAACAATATGCCAGTCATACTGGGATCAGGATTCAATTTCTTAACAAATTAAAAAAGTCATATTCAGAAACTTTTGGAAATTTCCTGGAGCTCAGATGTAGTTTATGTTTTAGAGCCTCTTCAATGACTTGCAATCAAGAGAAATACTGAATGGTGATTAATTCACCTGCTTTTAAATTTGCTGCTTTCTGAACTGGGTCAAAAAAATCACAGAAACTTCATATGTGCTGAATGTACTTTGCAGTTAGAACTCTGTGATCTTTTGTATGGATTATTCTGGGCTTGGGGTAATGAAGAAACAAAATCAGTCCAACCAAGGAAAAAACCCACTTCTCTCCTCTTAAGATGTCAATGTAATGTCATTGCCATAATACCCCTCATTATTCTGGACTGTTCTGATAATAATGGCACTGGTTGTATCTCAGCTATGGTAATTTTACGATCTTTTCAACCCATGGCAAAATATTGCAAGTGTGAAGAGGCGTGATGGAATTTGCTTCACTGGGCACACAACTATTTTTTTAAGTTCCCACTTCTGCCATTGTATTTTGGTCTCTATTTCCTTGCTTATTTCTCTTTCCCTTTCATGTCTTTCTGACACATGCTTGACATCTAATTCTCTATCCCCTTCTCCACTTCTGTCACTCTTCTCTCACCCCTCTTTTACTTTTGTCTATTGCATTCTATATTATTATACTCTGTCTAACTGAATAATACCATAAGAAATAGGAACAGGAGTAGGCTATTCCACAAGATCATGACTGACCTACGTGTAATCTTCATCCCACTTTCCTGCCTGTTCCCTAAAATCCTTAATTGCCTTCTTGATCGAAAATCTGTCTAACAACTCTCTGAGAGAAGAAATTCCTCCTCTTTGTCACTGTAAATGGGGACCCCTTCATTTGAAATTGTGCTCCTAGTTCTAGGCTCCCCCATGAGGGAAACAATGTCTCAGCATCTATCCAATAAAGCCCCTTTAGAATTTCTTGTGTTTCACTAATATCAACTCTCATTCTTTTAAGCTCCAATGAGTACAGGCCCAAACAGCTCAACCATCCCACAAAAGATATCTGCTTGAACCTAAGAATCTTAACTTGTAACTCATTCCCCAGTTCTCTAACCAATTCTGACCTCATATCCTTGCAATTATTTTTATTTAAATTTGAGACATAAGTCTTAGAGCCAAAATGCTGACTTTAAAACAGAATGTGGAAGTCTGCGTTACGATCATTCTTACTTAGAGGATGACTTACTATGGAATAATTTGTTAATCCTGTGTCATGACACATTGCCAGTTGTAAAAGAATCTGTTTCCTGCTTGGTCTCTGCCCTTATTGCTCAAAGAAATTGCCCCAAATACAGTCTATGAATTTATCCTCCAGGTTTCCCCTACTTGACTGTTATTCCTGTGTGCCTTCTGTTACCTCAGTTTGCTGAATGGCTGGTTTACAACACAGAGTGATGCTAATTGCATGGATTCAATTTCCACACCAGCTGACGTTACAGTAGAGGACCCTCCTTCCTGAGATGTATTCATCCACATCTTGAGTCATCACCAGTTGTCTCTCTATTTCTCTCATGTGAGAATGTGATTACAGTGACTTTTATCCCTTTCATCTACTTCTTTCTTTTATCTGCTTCATTTGTAACTCTTGCCCTATAATTTACCTTTATCTCTCTCAACATCCCCCCTCTCTATTTCTCTTCTGCTCTTTCTCTGTTTCATTTAACTTTTCTCTTATTTCTTGTACCATTTTTATTTCACTTTGGTATTTTTTGTGAGGAACATAAGGACTAAGATGAGCAGACAGGTTTGGCAACAACAAGACCCATTGATGGTTGGGAAAGGATGCTCGCTCGGCTGAGAGATACTTATCTCAATTGCATGAGATACATGACTTTCCATAGTCTGCTGGAGACCCAAAGGATGGTGTGGGGGTGTTGCAGGAATTATCTTTTTATTCCAGACAACTAGATGACTTTTTCCCCATCCGCAAGTTGAATGCATCACTGATTAAGCCAGCATTTATTGCCCATCCCTAATTGCCCAGAGGGGCAGTTAAGAATCAGCCACATTGTTCTGGGCCTGGAGTCACATGTAGGCCAGACCGGGTAAGGATGGCAGTTTCCATCCCTATTAGCAAATTAGGTGGAGTTTTCAGACAAACAGTTGCATGGTTGCCATTAGACTAGCTTTTATTCCAGATTTTCCAGATTGGTAGGACTAAAGGAAAGGACAGTAGCTGAACTCAGCGGAGTCTTGGGAGATGTTCTAAATGCTGTCGATTATTTAAAAGGAGCTTTTACATTTCACCTATGTACTGAAGATTCTGTACAGAGCATGCTCTAAAATGCCTCTTGTTTTAATTCCTGATATGCACACCACACATCATTTTATAAAAGCTTTCAACAATTACAATGCAGAAGGAGGCCCTTCAGCCCTTATTGTCTCTGCCAACTCTCTGGAAGAGCAATTCACCTTGTTCCATTCCCCTGCCTTTTCCCCACAGTCCTGAAAATTCTTTCACTTCAGATAATTAATTTATTCTCCGTTGAACACTCTGAATGAAAGTCTTTTTTAAGGTGTTCTTTCAAGCCTTTCATATTTGCCCACCCCATCCCAAATTTCTGCTCCCAGATTAATGAAATGTCAATTAGGGAGTAGGGCATGAACACAAAGCCTCCTGAACCATAATCATGGCTGCTATCTCTGAGCCATTTCTGCATCTCTTGTTTCTCTAAATATCTAGGCATTTAAAATAACATTATTAAAATAATACGGTTTTGCCATAAGTGCCCATTCACGTTTTAAAGAATTTCACCTATTGGATAATGGTTCTACTGAACTGACTCAGTTTGAAGCAAAACAGAATAAAAAATTGCACGATGTAACATTAGCAAAGTTGAAATACGAGAAACTCCACTTTATCCCAGTGGTCGAATTGTTTAAATATTGATTCCATTAAAGCAGGAATTCTCTCGGTTTGTACTCCTGGATTCTCCGACTGGTATCAGAGAACACAGTCTCATGCCAAAGATCTGACAATGTCAATGACATTAAATACTTTTAATTAGAGAGGGAAAAACAGAATGATGATGCAGATAATTCTGAAGTATGAGCATAGATAGGGAGTTGAGAGTTAGTTTAGGCTGCCATTTCTGTCTTTGTCTCGCTTGAAAGGCCTTAATGCCATTCATTCATTATGAAAAGTCAGTTACAGACTGTATGGTTGATGAGGGGAAGGGGTAAATGAATGCAAAACCAATCACTAATCGTTATTAGAAATAACAAGGTGTAGAGCTGGATGAACACAGCAGGCCAAGCAGCATCAGAGGAGCAGGAAAGCTGACGTTTTGGGCCTAGACCCTTCTTCAGAAATGGAGGAGGGGAAGGGGGTTCTGAAATAAATAGGGAGAGGGGGGAAGCAGATAGAAGATGAATAGAGGAGAAGATAGGTGGAGAGGAGACAGACAGGTCAAAGAGGCAGGGATGGAGCCAGTAAAGGTGAGTGTAGGTGGGGAATTAGGGAAGAGATAGGTCAGTCCAGGGAGGACGGACAGGTCAAGGGGGCGGGATGAGGTTAGTAGGTAGGAGATGGGGGTG
>NC_063335.1:105231907-105235219 GCF_021869965.1 Rhincodon typus | reverse complement strand
TCAGACACTAATTAGCCCGTGAATATAATATTTCTGTATATTAATGAGCTCTAATAAATGTTTGTTGGTTGTTCAATACCACATTATCATGCCTAATTTCTTGTGATGTATTGCTGCATCAGGCAAAGATACCTGCTGAAGCCAAAACCCATATGGTTAGTGGTTGTGGCCACCCAGACTCCAAGGTAATGGTGGAAGAAAATAAATTAAAAATCATTACAACAGCTTTGGACATCAAGAATTCAAACAATCAGTAGCATCAGTTAAGGGGAGTACAGACAGCATTTAATATCAGTTGCAAAGAGGAATTGCCAGAGAAGTTCTTTGACTTAGTGATTGTGTCCACAACAATTAAAGCATTTAAGAAAGATCATCCGGCAAGAAAAAGGGCCATGCACTATACAGTCAATGCAGCAATAGCGGCAGGTCAATGACAAATAGATGCTTTAAGTGCAGCCAATGCTATTGCTACAGTCAGATTCACCAAACTTACAAAATTAGTGACAGTTACCATCCATTGCACCAACGCAAATGTTGCCTCATTTTTCTGGATATCTGTAAAGTATGTGGCACCAAGGGACATTGGCAAGCACGTACATGATATCTAGTTTCGAAGGCCAAGCCAGTCCCCAGGAAAAACGGTGACCAACAAGACTGTGGACACTACAACAATGTAGCTTCAAGAATTGTGCTCCAGAACTTGTTGCTACAGCTACAACACTGAAATCTGCCGACAATGGGGAAAATTACCCGACCCATACATCCTGTACTCAAAATCCAACCTGGCCAATTATGGTCCATCAGTCTACTCTTAATCATTAATATTAATAAGTGATGAAAAGTGACATCAACAATATTAATAAGGAGCACTTACTTTGCAATAACCCACTCATTGATGCTTCACCAGAGTTATTCACTTCCTAACCTCATTACAACCTAATTTCAAACATGGACAAAAGAGCTGACCTGTAGAGGAGAGATGAGTTATTGCTCATATCACAACTGCATGTGACTAAGTGTAGCATCAAAGAGTACTAGCAAAACTGGAGTCAATGGAATTCTGGAATAACCCTCTGCTGATTTGAGTTGTACCTGGCCCAAAGCAAGATGGTTTTTTGTGTTGGAAGTGAGTCATCTCAGCTCCAGGACACTTTTGTAGGAGTTCCTCAGGGTAGTGTCCTAGACCCATCATCTTCAGCTGCTTCATCAATGACCTACCCACAATCATAAGGACAGAAGTGGGTACACTTGCTGATGATCGCACAATGTTTAGGATCATGCATGATTCCTCAGGTACTGAAGTAGTCCATGTAAGGATGCAGAAGATCTGGACAATACGGACTGAACCACAGAAGTGACAAACATTGACCATCTCCAGCATGAGAAAATCTAAACCTCACCCCTTGACATTCAATGACATTACCGTGCTAAATCCCTCACAAGCAACATCCTGACATTGATCAGAAAGTGAACTGGACTAGCCATATAAATACTAGAGCTACCAGATCAGGTCAGAGGCTAGGAATACTACAGCAGTAAGCTTGCCACCTGTCTCCCCAAAGCCTGGCTACATCTACAAGGCTCAAATCAGGAATGTGATGGAACACTCTCTACTTCCCTGGATGAGTGCAGCTCTAACAAAACTCTAGAAGCTTGAAATCTTCAAGGACAAAGCAGAGTACTTGTTTGGTACTACACATACAAACACGCATTCCCTCCATCACCAACACTCAGTAGCAGCTGTGCATGCCATCTACAAGATGCACTACAGAAATTCGTTCTCTTTAGACAGCAACTTCCAAACCCACAACCACTACCATCTAGAAGGGCAAAGGCAGCATATACATGGAACACCACCACCTGCAAATTCTCAACCGAACCACTCACCATTCTGACTTGAGAATACATCTCCATTCTTTCACAGTCGCTGTGTTAAAATCCCTCCCTAACAGCATCGTGAGTCTACCTACACTGATTGGGCTGCAGTGTTTCAAGAAGGCAGCTCATCATCACCATATGAAGGGCAAGTAGGGAAGGGCAATAAATGCTGGATGAGCAAGCAATGCCCAAATTCCATAAATGAATAAAACAAAACTCTTAAGAAGGTTCAAAGATGCAAATATATTAAAGAAGATCAGAATCAATCAAACAAACTTCTAATTTCACAAGGTAATTAAACAATCCATATTGCAACCTCACATTCTATATTAATTGTACAAGCCAATCAGAAGCTTTTACAACCATTAACATCACATGTCCTGAGAAGGCAGGACAGCACATTCTAAAACCTAAAATTGATACAGATGATAGTGCCAACATTTTAACTCTACACATCATTCTGAAGAGTATATACCTGATTAATGGAAGTCCATGGTTCAGCCTTCCAGAGACTGCCCCACAGTTTATACTGGGTATAATTCTATGCATTGGCAGAATCACACTGCAGTGCCAACATGCAAGCTCATCTTGGCTTCTTGAAAATTTCTACCTAATAGAAACCAACTGTCCAGCAGTGGCACATAAGCCACAAAATACACAAAAGCACACAAACATTCTCTCACACAGACACAAACATTTTGTGAACCATTTGTAACTGTTCTAATGGGATGAGAATGCTGATAGTCAAGTCCCATTACAACATGAGTCATACCACAACAGTGCATGTTTTATCAACAAATGGTCAATTTGATTTTTTTAGTTATCCAGAATAAGAGATTTTCACCCAATTCCTTCAATAAACTCAAATATTACTTGTTTGTTATCAACAAAACTTCCATTTAACCAAGTAGCATTTATAAGGAAGGTCTGAGTTATAAAGAAAGACTGGACAGGCTGGAACATTTTTCACTGGAGCATACGAGGGTAAGAGGCAACCTCATAGAAGTTTCCAAAATAATGAGGATTAAAGATTGAGTTAATGGAAGTTGTCTTTTCCCTTGGATGGGCGATTTCAAGATTAAGGGGTCACATTTTTAAGGTGAAAGCAGAGAGATTAAAAACAGACATGAGAGGCAAATTTTTTTACACGGAGGGTGGTTCGTGTGTGGAATTAACCTAATGAAGAAGTGGTGGATGTGGATACAGTTACAATGTTTAAAAGACATCTGGATTGGTACACGAATAGGAAAAGTTTGGAGGGATTTGGGCAGATGGGACTAGTATAACAAGGTGTAGAGCTGGATGAACACAGCAGGCCATGCAGCATCAGACGAGCAGGAAAGCTGACATTTTGGGTCTGGACCCTTCTTCCCAAATTTTCAGAAATAGACCCAAAATGTCAGCTTTCCTGCTCGTCTGATGCTGCCTGGCCTG
>NC_063335.1:105231416-105231807 GCF_021869965.1 Rhincodon typus | reverse complement strand
GTTATCTCAGATTCTCCAGCATCTGCAGTTCCTACTATGTCTGGGACTAGTATAGTTTGGGATTATGTTCAGCATAGACTGGTTGGACTGAAGGGTCTGTTTCCGTGCTGTATGACTACTCTATGACCATAATCCCAAGCACACACAATCATATGACCTAGAATCTAATATAACTCTGCAGGTATTATATTAACATTAAAAAAGCCAAAAAGGAAAAATACTTCAGTGGGCCAAGGGGCCAACTCTAAAAATAAAAGAAGGAATATCTCCTTGTTGTTGAGATCACAATTCTGATAGCTGGAGAATTGATGGGAGTTCAATAGATCAGACTTCAGTTTAGATGAGGCTCATACTAGGCTTAGATAACAAGGTGTAGAGCTGGATGAACACA
>NC_063335.1:105185219-105231016 GCF_021869965.1 Rhincodon typus | reverse complement strand
TTGGCCTGCTGTGTTCATCCAGCTCTATACCTTGTTATCTCAGATTTTCCAGCATCTGCAGTTCCTACTATCTCTCATATTAGGCTTAGATAGTTGAACAGAAAAAAACATCTTTCAGAGTTTTAAGAGGGTGTTAAAGATACTGGAAGATACCGAGAGGGATCTGGACGGCTTGTTCTGCTCTAGTATTTTTCCGTTATCAGGAGAGGATGAGGTTTTTTCCTGCCAGTTTCTTGGCGGTTTGTTCGTTCTACTGACACAATAACTTTAGTTCAGAAGCTGTTGCTAGGCTAACTTTAGTGTAAGATTCCATCTCTTCCAAAGTTTATCAAGAATGAAAGCCATAAATTCTGTATCTTACCTCTCTTAAAAAAGTTTGCTTGTTTGCTTTCCAGAAAGTCGTTCAAATTCCAACCAAATCAGCAGATGGCTCACAGGTTTTGACTGAAGTAATTACTACAGAACACAATCTCCTCATATATTGCTTCAGAACCCTTTCAATCCAGAATGTTCTCGTAGACGTTAAATAAAACTGAGTATTCCCAATATCTGAGCAGGATATTAATATAATTAAAATTCAATTAAATCAGTAACAACAGGTAGTACTTTATATGCCACACAGACAGTATAAGGAGCAACAAAAACAGAAATTGCTGGAAAACCTCTGCAGGTCTGGCAGTATCTGTGCCTTTCAGGACCAGTGACATATAAGGGGGTCTTACTGGCACTGTGGACAGATCTCAATATAGTCACAATTCAGGTTGGATTGAAACATTAACCTTGTTTCCCTTTCCACAGATGCTGCCAGACCATCTGAGTTTTCCCAGAACTTTATGACCTTTATTGAATCATAGAATCCCTACAGTATGGAAGCAAGCCATTTGGCCCATCAAGTTCACAGTGACCCTCCAAAGAGCATCCCACCTAAACTCATCCCCTTACCTTACCCCTGTAACCCTGCATTCCCCATGGCTAATCGACCTAGCCTGCACATCCCTGAACATTACAAACAATTTAGCATTGCCAATTGACCTAATCCGCACATCTTTTGAAAGGAGGAGGAAACTGGAGCACCCGGAGGAAACCCTTCATACACGGAGAGAATGTGCAAACTCCACACAGACAGTTGCCCAAGGCTAGAATCAAACCCGGGTCCCGGCACTGTGAGGTAACAGTGCTGACCACTGAGCCACCATGCCACCCTATGATTGATAGCCTTTGTGGTTGAGACTTCACCTGCATGGACCAAAAGCTCCAAATTCTCCACCATTTTGTCACTGAAGCAGTTAACTCATTTGTTCTTTGAAATAATGCCACAGGATCTTTTACATCAGTTTAAGCAAGTGAAGATGGAGCCTCTGTTTAGTGCCACATTTCAAAGCGAGCATCTCTGACAGCATAGCACTTCCTCAATGGAACATCCATGTTGATTGTTAACCATAACTCCTGGAGTGAGATACACACCATGTCTTAAGACAGATATATTGGCCTTTGAGGAAGTACAATGTAGGTTTACAAGAATGATACTTAAACTTCAGAGATTAAGTTATGAGGACAGATTAAACAAATTAGGCCCATCTTCTCTAGAATTTAGAAGGCTATGGGGTGATCTGAAATTAACAGGAAAAGACAGGGTAGATAAAGATAAACTATTTCCATTCATTGGAGATTCTAGAACAAGGGACATAGTAAAAAAAAATTAAGGCAAGGCCATTCGGGAGAAATGTTACAAAGAACTTTTTTACGCAAAGGGTAGTAAGCTTCGGAACTTTCTTCCACATCAGCAGTTGATGCTAGATCCATTCCTAATTTTAAATCTGAGATAGATTTATTTTTGTTTAGCAAAGGTACTAGGGGATATAGGCCAAAGGCAGGTATATGGAGTTCAGTCACAGATCAGCCATGATCTCATTCAATGCTGGTACAGGCTCCAGGGGCTGAATGGCCACATCTGTTCCTATGGGGTTCAACCCGGAACCATTGCTTACAGTAGTAATAAGCTAGAACTCATAGAAAGTGGCGTAGTACAGTTTTACGCCACAAAAAGAGGCGTTTTGGCCCATCATGTCCACATCAGTCATCAAGCCCCTATCTCTATCTATCATTTTCCAGCATTTGGCCTGTAGCCTTGTATGCCATGGTACTTCAAGTGATCGTCTAAATATTTCTTAAATGTTGTGATGGTTCCTGCCTCTTCCATCCTTTCAGGCATTTAGTTTCACCCACCACACTCTAAGTGAAAAATAAAATCCGAAATCCTCTTTAAACCTCCTGCCCTTTACCTTAGATCTTTGTCCCAATTACTGATCTCTGTACAAAGGGGAAAAGTTTCTTGCTATTTATGCCCCTCATAATTTTGTACACCTCCATCAGGTCTCTCCTCGGTTTTTTCTGATCTGAGGAAAACAACCCCAGCCTATCTGATCTCTCGTCATAGCTGAATTGCTCCAAGCAATATCCTGGTGATTCTCCTCTACACCATCACATCTGGTTTGGCATCAGAACTACATACAGAACTCCAGGTATGACCTTACTGATGGGGAACACCTGCGACCAGTTCGAACTGGCCTTGGGAGCAAAGGTAAATCGAGGCAAGAATGAGGCCATGTTCTTTGGGAACTGGGCTGACCAATCCTCCATCTCCTTCATCATCAAACTGCACTACTGCAGTCACCCGAGCCATCATCCACTTCATCTGGAGGTCTAAAATGGACCATGTCTGTAGGGACTCCATGTACAAAACTCTGGATAAGGGCGGGGAAGAATGTACCCAACGTCACCCTCATCCTGATGGTCACTTTTGTGTGCAGCTGCATCAAACTGTGTGTAGACCCTCGGTACGCAAACACCAAGTGTCACTACGTACTGAGGTTCTACATGTCCCAAGTGTTGCGAAGGCTGGGACTGGCCTTGTTGCTGTGCAATACCCCAAATAGTTGGACCATATCACTTGTACTTCGTGGAGAAATTTGCAAAGAAAACCACCTTTGACCACAAGTCCATTAGGAAGTGGTCAGCATGTAGCGTCCTTGACACCTGAGGAAAAAAAGAGAGGGTGCATCCTATCGCATGGTTTCCTGAGCAGACTGTCAAAGTCATTTGGCAGAATACCTCATCACCTTTCCAACAAGCACCAAGAAATTCCTTGGCTGATGGTGAGAAGGGCACTGTCCATCATATCCTTCATGTAAGCCAGGTTGGCTGATGTCACTGCATGCTGCCCTCGAAGCAGCTGTGGGGGAGGGTGGCGGGTGGGGGAGAGAAGGTGCTCAAACTGTCACACATCCCCTGCTGGAATGTGCCTTTGCGAAGGGTGTCCAGAGAAAGATGCTGTGGTTTTTGTCAGGGTTTGTCCACAGCAGGTCTGTGCTCTGTGATCTGTTCCCCACGATGCACATCGAGGCAAACATTAACTGCGCCTGGCAGATCATCAACACGGTAAAAGACGCTCTTTGGTCTGCCCGAAACTTGTTGGTCTTCCAGAACAAGGAGTTGACCTCGACCAAGTGTTGCAGGCTGGCATGTTCCAAGGTCCAGGACTATGTGCTAAGGGCCGCACTGGAGCCTGGTGTAGCTGCCGCCAAAGCACAGTGGGGAAAGACCATTGTTCTGAGGTCTTCCTGCTGAAGGTAAGTGGGGGTCCATTCAGTTATCTGACCCTCCTGATACCGCAATGTATGTAAATGTGGTCTTGTATGTTTAAGAGATGTCTTTGGTTTGTTTGGATACAGTCAAACGCCAATGTTTGTTTGTTTCCTCAAAATGTTACTGTACAGAACCAAACTGTGTTTGTGACTCTATATATATAAAGATATCCTTTATGAAAATATATTTTTGAAATAAAGAAAAACTGCCTTATCAGCATGGACCAGGAGAAAGCCTTTGACCGGATATCGCACACCGACATCAGGAATGTCCTCTCCAAAATGGGCTTTGGGGAAGAAATCCACAATTGGATCCAACTGTTCTACATCAAATTCAAAGGCTTTGGAGAGGGTATGGAAAAGTTTTACCAGGATGTTGCCTGATTTGGAGGGTACTACGAGGAGAGATTTGACAAAATTGGTTTGTTTTCACTTGAAGGACGACCTGATAGAAGTTAACAAAATTATAACAGGCGTGGATAGAATGCATAGTCAGAGTCTTTTTTCCAGGGTAGAAATGTCAGTTACTAGAGAACATATGTTTAAGGTAAAAGGGGGAAGGTTTAAAGGAGATGTGAGGGGCAAGTTTTTTTAAACGGAAGGTGGGAAGTTCCTGGAATGGAGGTGATAGAAACAGATATGATAGCAATGTTTAAGAAGTATCTTGACAGTGGGATATGACTGCATAGAGGCAATGGTTTTTAGTTTAGAAAGGCTTCGTGTGTTGGTAGACTGAAGGGCCTTTCCTGTGCTGTTCTGTTCTTTTTTCTTTTAATATCAATAGCGCAGTCTCAATTGATGGGTGGGAATCAAAAAATTTCCTGATCATATCTGGAGTTGGGCAGGGCTGCTCGCTCTCTCCTGCCTTTTTTGTGTGTTGCACAGAGCCTTTTGCCGAATCCATCAAGATGGTTGCAAGCCTGGGAGGGGTGACTATTCTAGGCAGCAGAAAACCTCCCTGAACATGGATGAATTTGTACTGGCATCAGGAGCCAAAGTAAATCAAGGCAAGAGTGAGGCCATGTTCTTTGGGAACTGGATCAACCGATCTTTATCCGCTTTACCATCATGCCAGATTACCTGAAGGTGCTGGGAATATCATTCAGAGAGGCCACGGCGTGTGCAAAAACTTGGGAGGAGCATATTGCCATGGACAAGCAGAAACTAGGCAGACGGGAGCAACAGTCTCTCTCTCTTTCTGGAGGTAAAAGCCTGGTCATGAGGTGCGAGGTAATTTTGGTGTTGCAGCACGTGGCACAGGTCTGGCCCATTCTCCGAGCCTTGGCCACTGCAGTCACCCGAGCCACTTCCTCTGGAGATCAAAGATGGATCATGTTCAGAGACACCATGTACGAAGCTCTAGATTGGCAGAAGGACATACCCAATGCCAACCTAATCCTGATGGCTATCTTTATGTGCTCTGCATCAAACTGTGCATAGACCCTCAGTACACAAACACCAGGTGTTACTACATACTGAGGTCCAAACTGCCCCTGGTGTTACAAAGGATGGGCCTGACCTCATTACTGTGTGGTTTCCCTGAGCAGACTGTCAAACCTATTTCGCCGAGTGCCTCATCACCAGAACTTGGCAACACGCACAAAACTGTAACTTGGCTGCTGGCAAGAAGGGCACTGCCCGTCAAATTCTTCATTTTCACCCAGACTCTCTCCGACACCACCGCTGTCCTTGAGGCAGCTGCGGGGGTAGCGGAATTCTGTGCTGTACGGGCACTGAGACAAATATTGACTGCATCTGGAAGACCATCAACTCTGTGAAAGACGTTCTTTGGTCTGCCTGAAACCCATCAGCCTTCCAGTGTAAAGAGTTGATCTCAAAAGAGTGTTACAGGCTGGCACTTTCCAAGGTCCAGAAGTACATGCTGAGGGACTCACTAAAGGTTGGAGCAGCTGCTGCCAAAAAGCAGTGAGGAAAGAGCACCATCTAAGGTCTTTCTGCTAAAGTACAACAAGGATCTAGAGTCATAGAGTAATACAGCACAGAAACAGATCCTTCAGTCCAAGCTGACCATAATCCCAAACTAAGCTTGTCCCTTTTGCCTGCTCTTGGCCCATATTCCTCAATACACTTCTTATTCATGTACTTATACAAATGTCTTTTAAACTGTAGCCGAATCCACCGCTTCCTCTGGATGTTCATTCTACACATGAACCACTTTCTGTGTAAATAATTTGCCTCATGTCTTTTAAAAATCTTTTTCCTCTCACCTAAATAATACGGTCCCTAGTCTTGAAATCCTCCACCCTAGGGAAAAAAAACCTGCCATTGACCTTATCTATATCCCTCATTATTTTATAAACCTCTAAGTTCACCTCTCAACTTCCTACTCCAGTGAAAAAAATCCCAGCCTGTCCGGCCTCTCCTTATAACTCAAACCCTCCATTCCCGGCAACATTGTGGTAGATCTCTTCTGAACCTTTTCCAGTTTAATAATATCCTTCCTATAATAGGATGAGCAGAACTGGACACAGTACTCCAGAAGAGGCTTCACCAATCCCTGGGTAACCTCAACATAACATCTGACTACTATATTCAAAGGTCTGAGCAATGAGGCAAATGTGATACATGCCTTCTTAACCACTTTATCTATATGCGATGCAAACTTCAAAGAATTATGTATCTGAACCCCTATGTTTCTCCATTCTACAACACTGCTTAAGGCCCTACTTTTAATTGCATAAGTTTGTCTTTGTTTGCTTCACCAAAGTGTAATACTTTGCATTTTTCCAAATTAAATGGCTCAGTTATCAGATCCTCTCCTTGCCTCAAAACGTATGTAAATAGTTATCTGCTTTGAGTAGAAAATGCCTTGGTTTTGCAACTGTAGGCAAGCTCTGAGGAAGGTCAAATTCCAATATGTATTTTCTCTGCAAAGACTTCACAGATCTTTTAGAATCAGAGAATCCCTAAAGTGTGGAAGAAGACCATTCGTCACATCAAGTCCACACCGACCCTCCACAGAGAATCCCACCCAGACTCACCCCTTACCCTTTCCCTGTGTTTCTTACCCTGGACACTATGAGCAATTTACCGTGGCCAATCCATCTAGCCTGCACATCTTTGGACTGTGGGATGAAACTGGAACACCTGGAGGAAACCCACGCAAACACGGGGAGAATGTGCAAACTCCAAACAGACAGTCGCCCGGGGCTGGAATCGCACCTGGGTGCAATTAAAAAAAAAATCAGAAGTTTTTAAAAACTGAAAGAACTGCAAATGCTGTGAATCAGGAACAAAAACAAAGTTGCTGGAAAAGCTCAGCAGATCTGGCAGCATCTGTGAAGGAAAAAACAGAGTTAACGTTTCGGGTCCGGTGACCCTTCCTCAGAACTGATGGTGGCTGGGAAAAGAGCAGTTTATATGCAGAAAAAAAGAGGAGGGGGATGGGGTAGGGAGTAAACAACAGGATAGAGCCCAAAGAGAGAGGTGCAGTTGGACAGTCAAAGAGTTGATAATGATCAGGCTGGGAGGGTGAACAGTTGTTAATGGGGACTATTAATGACTAATAACAGGCGGTGTGTGATGGCAGGCTATGTGGTAACAAGGTCTGGTGTCTGGGGGTAGGGGTCTGGGACATGGGAGAGTTTAGGTCCTAAAATTATTGAATTTGATATTGAGTCCAGAGGGCTGCGGGGTCCCCAAGCGGAAAATGAGGTGTTGTTCTTCGTGCCTGCGTTGAGCTTCGCTGGAACACACCTGCAAGCCAGAGACAAGAGATGTTGGCCAGGGAATAGGCTGGTGCTTTAAAGTGGCAGACAACAAGTAGTTCAGGGTCTTTTTCCTGAGCAGAAGGTAGATGTTCTGCGAAGCGGTCACAAACTTCATCAGAAGTTTTTAACTGATGTCAAAAAAAGGCATATTCTGCAGTGGCAAAAGGTGTTTAAAACCAAACAGCCCCTCCAGCCTGCTTTGCCATTTCACAGGACCTTTGCCTGATCAGACATTCCTCACAAACACTTTCTTGCTGTTTCCCGTAATCCTTGATTCCCCTCCTGATCAGGAATCTGCCCATCTCAGCCTTCAACGTACACAGAGATTCTGCCTCCACAGCTCTCTGTTTCTCTACACGTACACTCACATTCACATTCACTCTCCCAGTTACTGTCATACTGCAAAAACGCACAGGCACAACGAGCGGCGCCCTGGATGGAATGCCCGCCCGGAGCACGCGCCACCGCCCGCACTGCACTGGAGGTCCGACCTGGGGAGGGCGCATGCGCGCCACACGTTGGCGCCCTCCGCTGGTTCGAATGGCGGGCGCGCGCGCGGGAGGCGGGAGGCGGGAGGCGCGAGGAGGCGTTTGCGGTGACTAAGGGGTGGGGGGAAGGCGTGACGTTAGGGCGTACGGCGGCGCGCTGGGGACCGCCTCCTGCGCTTGCGCGTGGGACCGTCCGTCAAGTGTCTGGCCCGGGGTTTTCTGTCCCCGTTTCACTATCCTTCCTCGTATGTCCCCCGTCTCTCCATCGGGAATTATTAATGTTTTTCTTCCTGTTTCCTCCTCATGAGTGCTCTTTTGTTCCTGTTTGTACTATAATTTTACATAAACACGGGGGAGGGGGGAAGGGAAACTCTCCATCTCTTAGCCAACTGCTTCCCTCCCCTTTAAACGAGGATGTATTCCGCAGGCGAACCCGGTAAGTTATTGTTTCACGTTTTTTCTTCCTTTTTTTTAAAAAGAAAGTTTTTCATCTTTTGAAGCGGCGCTTTACAAAGGTCTGAGGAGTTTGATGTTGCTTGTGGCCACCCTATCTCTATTCAGGCCTCATCCATGCCTGGGACTCGGCTACGAGGAGTGCCCCAGGTTGAAGTTGGAAGGGTGACCTGCTGTAAACCGGGCCATGTTCTAGCTGCCAGCTTTGCTGTGCTGTGGGTTCACCTCGTGTTTGGAAAGTTTCCGTCTTTCGTTCTCTTCCCTCCACCTTCCCCCCCCCCCCCCCCCCCATTAACTTAAATATAACCATAAAGGCGATACTTTGCTGTTTTCATAAATACAGTAAATCAGGACTGCGTGGGGTTACCACTATCAGCTGTTCCCGTGGTTCAGCTTCGAATGGACGTAAAGTCTCTGTAGTACTTTCCCACTCGGATTTTAACTTGCAGCACTCAAGATGAGAGAAGTCGGGGTAATTGTTCGCACTTCACTGAATTACTGGAGGAAGTAAACTAGGTTGGATGGTTTGACAAAGCCGACAGTGAAAGAAAACAGATGCAAAAGTGTCGCGAACAAAAACAGAAGTTGCTGGAAAAGTTCAGCAGGTCTGGTAGCATCTGTGAAGAAAAAAAATCAGTTAACATTTCGGGTCCGCTGACCCTTCCTCAGATCCCAGGTGAGCTTTTTCAGCAACTTTTGTTTTTGTTCCTGATTTACAGCATCCACAGTTCTTTCGGTTTTTAGATACAAACGTGTGTTACTGCGTGTATGTGAGAGAGAAAGGAGCGTTGTACTAGAATTGGATTTCTGTCATGCGTTTTAACTTAACGCTTGGCAAAGGTAAACGTAATTTTTTTAAAGAGAATAAAATGTGCATTATTAAAATATACAAAAAGTCCACAGTGAGTTTGATCTCATAATGATGCGCGAGTGGTCTTGTTTTTGATTTTTTTTTACTGTACTCTGAATCCTACTAGATGACAGGTGATTTTGACCATCTTGGACTTTATGAAAGATTTATCCACTTATCCCTGTACCCTCTCAAGTTTTAATTAAAATCTTTATCCACTTTCTTTTATAAATGTAGATATGCATAGTCTGCTTACATCAACTGTGTAAATTATCTTAAATCCATGCCCATTAACTCATTGAACATTTGAAATAATTTACTTCTATTTACCACTCCAAAACTATGTGTAAATTTAAGGAACAAAAACAAAGTTGCTGGAAAAGCTCAACAGGTCTGGCAGCATCTGTGAAGGAGAAAACAGAGTTAACATTTTGGGTCTGGTGACCCTTCCTCAGAACTTAAATAATCATCTAGTGTGCTCTTGAATACCTCATTGAACCTGGCTCCAACACACTTCCAGGCAGTGTATTCTGACTGACCAGCTCATTGCATGAAAATTTTTTTTTTCTCACAACACATTTTCTGATCTTGCCATTCACCTTAAATCCGTACCCTTGTATTCTTGATTCTTTCGAGTGGAAACACTTACTCCTTATCTACTATATTCAGCACCCCTCACAATTTTGAAAACTTCTATGTGACCTTTTATCTTTATTCCCTCCAAGGGGAACATTCCCAAGCTGTCTAATCTTTCCTTGTAACTGAAGTCTCATCCTTGGAACCATCCTCGTAAATCTCGTGTACACTTTCTCCAATGTCACACCCAGAACTTACTCCAGCTTTGTGTGTCTTTATACAAATTCAGCATCATCTCCTTACCCTTGTACTCTGCGCCCCTGCTATAAAACTCAGGATACTGTACGCTTTAGTAATGGTCTGTCCACCTGATCTTCAGTGTTAATTATATGCCCACATTAACAATCGGGTCCCTCTGCTTCTGCATATCTTTTAGAGTTATACCCATTGTGTGTCTATATTCTTCATATAAAAATGCATCATCTGCCATCTATTCATCCATGAATCTGTCTATGATTTATCACCGTTCCTCACATTTTAAAATGCTTCCAAGTTTTGTATCATCCACAAGTTTTAAATTATCCCCTGCACACCAAAGTCAAGATCACTAATGCATATCTGGAAAAGCAAGGGTCCCAATACCGAACCATGGGGAACTGCAGTACAAGCTTTCCTTCCAGAAGATATTCATTGACTATTTCTGTTTGTTTCCAATTACTCAGTTTTTTTTAAAATCAGTAGCAGACTGTAAGCAGAGCATGGGAGTAAATCGACATTTTAAGTTTACAGACTATGACTAGTGGAGTGGTGCAAAGATCAGTGCTAGGATCTTGGCTATTTCCAATCTATATTCATGACTTGGATGACAACACAGGGAGTAATGTATCTAGGTTGTATCATCAGTCAGAGCTATGTGTGAATGCAAGCTACGAAGGTCAGAAATCACACGACACCAGGTTATAGTCCAACAGGTTTATTTGAAAACACAAGCTTTTGGAGTCTTACTCCTTCTTCAGATGTTAGTGAGAGAGGTAGTAAGATTCCAAAAGCTTGTGTTATCAAATAAACCTGTTGGACTATAACCTGGTGTTGTGTGATTTCTGACCTTGTCTATCCCAGGCCTACACTGGCATCTCCACATCACGGAAGCTGTGAGGCAGACAAGTTAATTGAGTGAGCAGCAAGGTGACAGAAGGAGTATGTTGTGGACTGGACACTATCCAGTTGTCTGAAAACTGTCTTCCTGGCCAGATCCTGTGTTCTCAACCCTTGAATGGCCAGCGTTCCAAGGGAGGAAAAACAATATGAATCAGGGCTATTGTAAAGTTCTCCTTGAAGTGTGGCAGCATTGATATTCATGATGGGGACTACTTCATTATCAGTCTTGCAAAATGACGCCAGCTGATCCATCAAGCTTTGAGCCCAAAAGCCTTAATCACGAGGCAGAACAGCTGCAGAGAATGTTAGTGGAAGCAATTTCTGTACTCTGGATTCCCTTGCCTCCTAGGACATCCTGTTGCATGTGGTCAGAGATCTGCAGGTCGACAGTTGGCCAGTTCAATTACATGAAGACCTGTAACAGAAACTCGCAACACTGATTGATAGATGACATCCCCAAATTGAAGGATAGTTGTCAGTGATGATATGGTGAAGTGAGCTTATTCACTTTGGTGATAAGAATAGAAAATTAACTCTTTATCAATAGGTGCAGAACTTGAGAGTTGATATTCTGAGAGACATTGGTGTACCCATGCAGGGAACATAAAATCTTGGAATGCGGGACAGCAAGCAATTAAGAAAATAAATAGCATGTTGGCCTGTAATGGAAGAGGATTGGACTACAGGAATAAAGATCCCTTGTTACAATTGAACAGGGCTTTGGTGAGACCATGTCTGAAATATTGGGTGCTGGTTTGATCTCCATATAGAAGAAAGGATAGACTTGCATTAGAGACAGAAGAGTGGATGTTCACTAGATTGCACTCACCTCAGGAACCATTCTACTTTTGAGAGGCTGAGGAAATTGGAACTTGTGTTCTCTGTGATCAAATTGAAACATATAAGATTTTTAAGGGGTTGAATCAGATGGGCAATGAGGGGTTGTCTCCCCCAGCTGTGAAATCTAGAACATGGGTCACAGTTCCAAAACAGGGCAATCATCTAGCACTGAGATGAGAAAGTTCCTCATTTAACAGATTGTGAATCTTTGGAATTCATACTCCAGAGGGATATAGGTGTATCATGGTTGAATATATTTAATAGAAGAGGTGGGCAATTGTTTGGTACTGCAGGTGTGGGCAAGAAAGTGAAGTTGAAACCTAAGGTCATCATGATTATGTTGAATGGTGGGGCAGACTTTCTCCTGTTCTGTTTTGTAATGTTCTTATCCCTCTGTGGCTTTGACAGCTTTTGGCTGCTCACTTTAGAAAGGGTAAATCGACAATTCTAACTGGCTTCATTTCTATAGTTTTAGCATTTTCTGCTTGCTTTTGTAGCCTACTACCATTTTTAAATCCTAGGATTCTACATGCTTCTTGCTAAGAGCTTTCGAAGGTTGCTGTTTTAGGGATGCAGATGTGTGTGTGTCTTTAAATTTGTATTCTTTAGAAGTGTTAGCATTTGTTTATTTGTTCTGCCCTTGTTCTTTCACAATGTATTGCTGTGTGTTCTCTGCATTTTTATCAATTATCTATCTTTTCAATGTATTATACCTGCCCTATTCCTTGAAATTGATCAAAATTAAACACATCTCTGTTTTCAATGATAATAAATTGAGATTGTGCCTCCCATAGACATCTACAAGTTGTATGCTGCATTTGAGAGAGAACTTGCATTTGTGAAACACTTTTTTTACGGTCTCAATGTCCTATAAGTATCACAGTCATAAACTATTTTTAGATACTGTTTTTAACTGCTGTTAGGCACACCATGCCTTGTTTTCCCATCATCCCAGTGCTCATTGACTCCTGGTCCACTAATATGATGATTTTAAAATCCCACTCCATGTTTAAATCTCGCCAGAACTTTGCCTTTCTGTATCTCTGCGTCTTCCAGTCATCAAAGCTCTTACCTTTTTTTCTATGTCCCACCTCTTAGCAACTCCCACTTTCTCTGACCTTTAATTGCCCACTTTTCTTTTTGATACCTAGGCCTGAATGTCCTGATTCCCCTTCACAAACTGCTTTGCCTCTCCCCTTGTCTTCAATTAAGATTCTGCTTGAAACATACCCCCTTGATTAGGTATTTGTCCTTAAATACCATTCCTCGGTTCATTGTGCATTTTCTTTCTAATTATTCTCCTGTGTAGCTCACTGGAATGTTTAATAAACAATTAAAAGTTTAATTATTTTTGAATTAAGACAGTATATGAATTTAGGTGATGTTGTCAAATGCAGCATCCAGTTTACGAACTGGAAAGCACTGCTGTTTACATCCCACTCATAAGAAACATGTTGACCACTTCCACTTTCTTTAGCCAACTCCTTTCACAATTCCTTTACCTTAATTTTATCAGGCTTCCAGTTGAAGGCTTTGTGAATATCTATTCATATAAGACCCACTGAATATCCTTCTTCGTTCCAGTTACTATTGCAGAGCTAAAATTTGTCAGTTTTTTTTCCACTCGTTTGACGTGGGTATTGCTGGCTGGGCCCTATTGCTCGTCCCTAGTTGCTCTGGAGAAGTTGGTGGTGAACTGCCTTCATGAATCAAAACTGAAAGAACTGCGGATGCTGTAAATCAGTAACAAAAACAAAGTTACTGGAAAAGCTCAGCAGGTTTGTCAGCATCTGTGAAGAAAAAAACAGTTAATGAAACGTTAACTCTTTATTTTCTTCACAGATGCTGCCAGACCTGCTGAGCTTTTCCAGCAACTTTTTTTTGTGCCTTCTTGAATCGTTGCAGTCCACGTGCAAAAGGGAAAACGCACTATGTTAGGGACAGAATTCCAGGATTTGACCCAGTGACGATGAAGAAATGGTGCTACATTTCCAGGTCAGGAGTTTAAGTGGCTTGGAGGGGAGCTTGCAGGTGGTTGTGCGTTTGTAAGTTCCGGTCTCAGGGTCTTTGGTGAATTTCAGTAGGGCATCTCGTAGATAGTATACACTGCTGCTACTGAGTGTGGATGTGGTGTCAATCAAGTGGGTTGCTTTGTCCTGAATGGTGTCAAGCTTTCAGCGTAATGTTAGAGTTGTACTCATCTAGGCAAGTGGGGAGTAATTCATCACACTCCTGACTCCTTCCTTGTCGATGGTGGACAGGCTTTGGGGGTTTAGGAGGTGAGTTACTTAGTGCAGTATTCCTAGCCTCTGGCCTGCTCTCGTAGCCACTGAATATTTATATGGCAAGTCCAGTTCAATTTTTGATCAATAATAACCCCTCTCAGATGTTGATCATAGGGGATTCAGTGGTTACTCGATTGAATTTCGAGGAGCAATGGGTGGATTTTGTCTTATTGGATGTTGTCATTTACCTGGCATTTGTGTGGTATGAGCAAATGTTAATTGAGACTTTCCAGCCCAAACCTGGATATTATCCAGATCTTCCTGCATTTGGACATGGATTACTTAAGTATTTGAGGAGTTATGAATGGCGCTGAACATTGTGCAGTCATTCGTGAATATCTCCACTTCTGACCTTATGATGGAGGAAAGGTCATTGATAAAGCAGCTGAAGATGGTTGCGCTTAGGGCACTACCCTGAGGAATTCCTGGTCAGATGTCCTGGAGGTGAAATGTTTGACCTCCATCAACCATGTGCCGGATATGACCCCAACCAGCTGAGAGTAAGGAATATGCTCTCTGATATTAATTAACCATGCATTTCGAAGAGAGTGTCAGTGATGGCCACTGGAAACTTGCTACATTGTATCTATATTGGACTGACTGGTCTGTGGATAACTGCTGTATCCTTTGATAGGAAAGTGTGGAGCTGGAGGAACACAACAGGCCAGGGAGCATCAGAGGAGCGGGAAAGTTGACCCGAAACGTCAATTTTCCCGCTCCTTTGATGCTGCCTGGCCTGCTGTGTTCCTCCAGCTCCACACTTTCTTATCTCTGGCTCCAGCATCTACAGTTCTTGCTATCTCTGCTGTATCCTTTGCTTTTATTTTTGAACAGTGCTGTTAGATCATTTGCCCTCTGGTCATGGTCATGGTAATGCTGCCACATTGAAGATTATTTGAACATTTGTTGTTAGAATCTCTGCTCCTTCACTACTTCTCTTAGCATTCTAAGATGCAGATATCAACTTTTGCCTTTTCCATTTTTGAGTTTGTGTCTTTTGTAATTTTTTTATTTATTAATTGCCTCATGTCTTGTATCTTTTCATTTCCATCCTCAGCTTTCATTTTAAAAAAAGGCAAGCTATTCATTGGTATCTGTTTCTACCTTTTAACAAGGCTTAAGCAATTAAATTGGAGCAAATCTAAAAATAACATTTTTAACCTTTAACAAAAGTGGTGATACATTCAGTAGCTGATGAAACTTTTATTCTGGCCTGGAGAATTTGTTCACTGTGGTGGAATTTAAAGTATGAAAGTAGAATGACTTGTTTGACAATGGAATGTTTATGTCATAGTTTCTTTGATCAAAGTTAATTTGTGTTGACAGAAAATGTTTAAATCCCACGTCCAATTGCGGCCCTCTTGTCACAACCACAAAGATAAATATGTGATAGAATTAAGAAAATGCCCTTTCCATAAATAAGATTAGAAGGAATAGTTTACGAGACAGCCCTTGCTTTATAAAACTCTGACAAACGATATGTGAATGCAAATTTAAGGACCTGAACCTGACAGCATATAATTTATGGACTTTAAAACAAAATGCAGGGTGCATGTAGTTTCTGAAAATTAAGGAAACCTACATTTTGCAAAGTATTGTGAATGTGTACTGTTCATAATCATGCAAACCTTTTATAATTTTTATAATTGCATTGAATATGGTTATTTTATTTGTAAGTATGCCTGGAAGATGTTGGCCCAGTGGTATTATCGCTAGACTATTAACCCAGAGGCTCAGATTTTGTTTTGGGGAACCCGGGTTTGAATCCTGCCATGACAGATGGTGGAATTTGAATTCAATTTAAAATCTGGAACTAAGAATCTACTAATGACCATGAAATCATTGTCAATTGTCATCTGGTTCACTAATGTCCATTGGGCTCACCAAACCCATCTGGTTCACTAATGTCCTTCAGGGAAGGAAATATGCCATCCTCACCTGGTCTGGCCTGGCCTACATATGACTCCAGACCTACAGCAGTGTGGTTGACTCTCAGTTCCCCTCTGAAATGGCCGATCAAGCCATTCAGTTGTACCAATCGCTACAAAGTCTCAAAGAAATGAAACCAGACAGATCACCTGGCATCGACCTAGGCACTGGAAAAGACAACAGCGGAAACAGCCCTGTTGACTCTGCAAAGTCCTTCTCACTAACATCTGGGGGCTAGTGCCAAAATTGGGAGAGCTGTCTCTCAGACTAGCCAAGCAACAGCCTGACATAGTCATACTCACGGAATCATACCTTACATACAAAGTCCCAGACACCACCATCACCATCCGTGGATGTGTCCTATCTCACCGGCAGGACTGACCCAGCAGAAGTGACAGCATAGTGGTATATGGCTGGGAGGGAGTTGCCCTTGGATCCCTTGACATTGACTCCGGATCCCATGAAGTGTCATGGCTTCAGGTTAAATATGGGCAAGGAAACCTCCTGCTGATTAACAAATACTGTCCTTCCTAGGCTGATGAATTGGTACTCCTCCATGTTGAACAACACTTTTGGAAGCACTGAGGATGGCAAGGGCACAAAATGTACTCTGGGTGGGGCATTTTAGTGGCCGTCACCAAGAGTAGTTCGGTAGCAGTACTGCTGAGCGATCTAGAGATAACAAGGTGTAGAGCTGGATGAACGCAGCAGGCCAAGCAGCATCAGAGGAGCAGGGAGGCTGACGTTTCGGGCCTAGCTGTTTGGTTTCTAAAGGACATAGCTAATAGACTGGGTCTGTGGCAGGTGATGAGGGAACAAACAAGAGGGAAAACATACATGACCTCATCCTTACTAATCTGCCAGCTGCAGATGCATTTGTCCATGATTGTATCGGTAAAAGCCAACACCCACAGTCCTTGTGGAGACCAAGTCCTGCTTTCCCATTGAGAATAACCGCCATCGTATTGTGTAGCACAATCACCGTGCTAAATGAGACAGGCTCGAACAGATCTAGCAACTGAAGACTGGGCATCCATGAGGCACTGTGGGCCATCAATAGCAACAGAACTATACTCCAGCACAATCTGTAACCTCATGGCCTAACATATTCCCCACTCAACCATTACCATCAAGCTAGGGGACCAACCCTAGCTCAATGGAGAGTGCAGGAGGGCATGCCAGGAGCAGCACTAGGCATACCTGAAGATGAGGTGTCAACCTGGTGAAGCCATCAAACAGGATTACTTGCATGCCAAGCAGCATAAGTAGCAAGTGATAGAGAGCCAAGCGATCCCACAACCAACGGATCAGATCTAAGCTCTGCAGTCCTGCCACATCCAGTCACGAATGATGGTGGACAATTAAACAACTCACTGGAGGAGGAGGCTCCACAAATACTCCCATCCTCAATGATGAAAAGAGCCCAGGACATCAGTGCAAAAAATAAGGCTGAAGCTTTTGCAGAATTCTTCGCCGGAAGTGCCGAGTGGATGATCCATCGGTTTCCTCCAGTGGTCCCCGGCATTACAGATACTAGTCTTCGGCCAATTTGATTCACTCCACGTGATATCAAGAAATGGTTGGAGACACTGGATACGGCAAAGACTACAGGCCCTGACAACATTCCAGCAATAGTCTGAAGACTTGTGCTCAAGAACTTGCAGCTCTCCTAGCCAAGCTATTCCAGTACAGTTATAACACTGGCATCTACCCGACAATGTGGAAGTTGCCCAAGTATGTCCTTGTACATAAAAAGCAGGACAAATTGCTGCCTCATCAGGCTACTGTCAATCATCAGTAAAGTGGTGGAAGGTGTCATCAACAGTGCTATCAAGCAGCAGCTGCTGAGCAATAACCAGTTTGGGTTCTGCCAGGACCATTCAGCTCCTGACCTCATTGCAGCTTTGATTCAAACATGGACAAAAGAGCTGTATTCCAGAGGTGAGGTAAGAGTGACAGCCCTTAACATCAAGGAGCCGTTGCAAAACTGGAATCAATGGTTATCAGGGGAAAACTCTCCGGTGGTTAGAGTCATACCTAATACATAGGAAGATGGTCGTGGTTTTTGGAGGCTAGTTATCTCAGCTCCAAGACATCTCTGCAGGGGTTCCTCAGGATAGTGTCCTAAGCCCAACCATCTTCAGCAGCTTCATCAATGACCTTCCTCCATCATAAGGTCCGAAGTGGGGATGGTTGCGGATGATTGCACAATGTTCACCATTTGCAACTCGCCAGATGCTGAAGCAGTCTGTGTCCAAATGCAATAAGAAGTGGACAATATCCAGACTTGGGCTGACAAGTGGCAAGTAATATTCACGAAACACAAATCCCAGGCTATGACCATCACCAATAAGAGACCAGTTACCGCCGCTCCTTGACATTCAGTCATGTTGCCATCACTGAATCCCTCACTATCAACATCCTGGGAGTTATCATTGATCAGAAACTCAACTGGACTCAGTACATAAACACTGGCTACAAGAGCAGGTCAGAAGCTAGGAATAATGCAGCAAGTAACTCACCAACTGTCCACAATCTACAAGGCACAAGTCAGGAGTGTGATGAAATACTTCTCACTTGCCTGGATGAGTGCAGTCAGAACGACACTTTCTAAAAAAAAAACCTGATGCCATCCAGGACAAAGCAGCCCGCTCGATTGGCATTGTATTCACAAGGATCCACTCCCTCCGCTACTGACACTCAGTAGCAGCAGTGTGTATTATCTGCAAGATGTACTGCAGAAATTCACCAAAGATCCTTAGACTGCACCTTCCAAACCCATGACTACTTCCATCTAGAAGGACAAGGACAGCAGATATACGGGAACACCACCACCTTCAAGTTCCCCTCCAACCCACTCGTGCTGACTTGGAAATATATTGGCGTTCCTTCTCTGTTGCTGGGTCAAAATCCTAGAATTGGCTCCCTGTAATGGCATTGTGGGTCAACCCACAGCAGGTGGACTGCAGCAGTTCAAGAAGGCACCTCATCTTAAGGGCAACTGGGCGCATGCAGTAAATGCTGACCAGCCAGCGACGCCTAAATCCCACAAAATGAATAAGTAATTTTTTTTTTTAAATGTGTTTGGATATGTTGAGAGACATTTCCAGGACAGTGGGGATTTGAACCTGGCTGTTTTGGCCAAGAGACAGGAACACTACCTCGGTGCCAAAAGAGCCCACTTGATTTATTTGCATTGTAATCTCAATTCAGTGCATGCAGTTGTGATGATTTTTCAATCAATTATGTGTGCCATATATTAATTGGGATCAGAACTATCAAAGAGAACATGCTTTCCATAAGCATTTATCCCCATGCAATCACACAATCCTCGTCACTTTCATGCTATATTCTATGACACATATATCTAATCTAACCTTGAATGCTGGCATTACTTCTGTAGTTGGTAGTTGAAGCAGAAATTATTTCTTTACTTCACACTTTTCTAAAGAAGTTGTCCTTCTTTAAATGTTTCCTAATCAGCCTGTTCAAATATATTATGTTTCACGTCCGGAGTATGTGGGACTTGAATATAGGTCTTCTGGCCCAGAGACAGGAACTATGCCATTGTGCCACAAAAGCCCAAAAGAGAGGTAGTTGTTTTCTTTTCCTTTTATTTCTTTTATCCAGAAGTGCGTTTACACACAACTGAACAGTTTTGTCCTATCACCAAATCACCTGTGGTATTTTTCATCTATTAACCACAGCAGTAAATTGCTTGTGTTTTCCAGTTGCATAATTTATATTCAAAACCTGTTAGGGGCAAAAGCAGTTGCCCTTGCTCACTCCAAGAAATCAGACTCTTGAGAGTCATGATTGATAAATTGAAACTATCATGCCCCCTGCACCCTTCACTAGAGCTCTGATGAAGAGTCATCTATACTCAATGTTGGCTTGCTCTCTCACTGGATGCTGTCTGACCTGCTGTGATTGCTAGCATTTGTTGTTTCAGTACAGATTCCAGCATCTGCAGTAATTTGTTCTGCAATCACGATTAGGTTTGGTAGCATCAAATGCAAATCAGATATAAGGGTGTACATTAAGGGCAACATTGAGCTGCAGATGTGGGGGTAATCCAATGGTAGTGCTCCTCCCTCTTGTCTAAGAGGTCTAAATTCAAGTATCTTGACCCAGACACATTTTTAGTCTGGTTCAGACATGTTAAACACATCTATAAAGAAAGGTGACCATGCTTACAATACTGTATACACTTCTGGTTACTAATACAAATGTGATTCCAGCTTTTGAGAGGATCTGCGGGAAGGTGACCAGAGTAATGGGCTGAAGGTTGAGCAGTTGCATTTTTTTATAGTTTTCTGAAGGAATTAGTATTGTAGACGATGACCAGTTGTTGCATTTTGTCTGGAACGGTAGAGTCAGAAGACACACCACCATGAATGGGACTCGAAAACTAAGCTATGGAAATGTTATTTCAATGATGGCGTGCAAAATTTCTGGAACAGGCTCCCTGGGGAACAAAGTATAGATTGATTGCAATGCAAAAAGTAATTTGTTTCAGAAGAGTATATTTTGGGGTGCACTGTGTAGGTAAATTTGAGGTATGACTTGTGGTAACTACAGAATGTGAAACAGGTGTCTTTGGACCACTGGCATCTTAAGTGTTCCATCACTAGTGGGCTGTCATGCCCCAATGTCTGTTGCCAATTATGTGATTTGCAATGATTAGACATTAGTAGACTGCAAACTGTCTACATCTATTCATCATAGGAGGTAGACCAAAGATGACAAGCAGGCATCCTAACTGACAGGATGTGACCAGTAGTGTCCCTCAAGGATGTGCACCAGAGTATCAACCATTCATTGTATTAATTGACAACTTTGAACTAGAAGGCCATAAGTTCAAATTTGCTGTCGATAAAGCATTATAAGGTAGAAGCATAATTTATTAGTGCTTTGGTAATTTTGAGACAATATGCAAAACTGTGGCAAATGGATGTCAGCATAGATAAATGTGATGTCATCCACTTTGGACCTAAAACGAATAGAACAGTGTGCTTTGTAAATGGTGTAAAGCTAGAAACAGTGAAGTCTAAAGAGACTTTAGGAGATGGATTAGGTACATGGATCATTAAAATGTCATGAACAGGTACAGAAAGTAATCAAAAAGGTGAATAGAATGCTTCTTTTTATTTGTAGATGACATTGCAAAGAGTTTGAAGTCATTCTTCAGCTATACAAAGCCCTGGTTACATTTCATCTGGGGTGCTGTAAGCAATCTGGACACAACACCTTAGGGATGGTAGCTTGGACTTGGAGGAACTGTAGGGTTGATTGGCCTGAATAAAGAGTCTATTTCCACTGGTTAGGGCATCTGACTGGGTGTGTAATTCCTTTTTAAAAAAAAAAAAAAGGGCATTAGACCTTTCAGGAGTGAATTGAGGCAACACTTCTACATTCAAAGAGTTCACTTTTTGAAACCCCTTCTGCAAAGAATGATTGTGGCATTAATTGCTAAATTTAAATTTGAGATTGGTAGATGGTTAACCAAAAGGTAAGGGGTGTGTGACAAAGGTAGGTACGTGTATTTGGGTAAGTAGACAAGCTACTACTCCATGAACCTGTTCCACCTTTCCATGGAGTGAAATGGTATACTCTATTCCCATGTTCCTTCCCTTCAAGAATTTTAATTACTTGTCCTGTAGTATGCTGTTTGATGAAAGAACTTCTTAATTTTTCATTTTTTATTTTGTATACCGCGATTATCAAGCAGTTCCTTATTGAACCAGCATTGTGCTCTTTTTAAAGCAGTGATCTTCCTTTATAGCCTGGCAATTCAATATTGTTAATAGAATACTAACTGGTGTTTTCTTAAGATTTTTTTGCAGGGCCCTTTTTTATATTCAAAATAACTTCCAATAATATGAAGAACCATTATTTTTTGTTTTAAATCTTTTAGCTAGAGGTTCTGCTTAGTGCCCTTTGACCAGGTTAGTTCCAATCCCTATCTTTAAACCCCATGCTTCTGAATCTTGCCAGTTTTTCTTTAAAGCAGAATGCATCACATTGGACTTAATGACATAAAATCCATCTCCAAATGGGTCCATATCCCATTTATCAATTTCTTGTCATCCATCTGCAGCTCTCTTGCAAGAAATAAATTACAATTACTATTGCAGTGTTATCTGTAGTTATTTGATGCCACTCCTCCATTCAAATCATTCATATAGACAGTGAATACAAGTAAACTGTCTCAAATTTGGTTACCCAAAATGGTGTTGTCTGAAAACTGGATTTTTCATGATCTTTCCTCATTTTTATAACATTGATGTAGAGGAGTAGGGGAGGGATGCAATAATTTATTGGATGCAATGCTTGAGACTTGAATTAGTATCAGCAGTGACATGACCTTTTAACGTGAAACATAAATATAAATTGCTGAAAAAACTCAGGTCTGCCAGAACTGGAGAAGTTCTGCAGAAGAGTCACTGGATCCAAAACGTTAACTCTGCTTTCTCTCCACAAATGCTGACAGACCTTATGATATTTTCCAGCAATCTCTGATTTTGTTTCTGATTTCCAGCACCCACAGTTCTTTTCTTTTTACGATTAATTTGATTTGCAATTATATCAATTGGTTTCCTGAATTCCCTATTCATCGGATGTAGGCATTCCAATGTGAATTAAGCTGTATGGGTTTTTCTTAAAATCAACAAGATTCAAAATCTGGTACTGTCTGACTGCTAAGACTAAGCACGTGGAAAAGTGCACATAGTAATAGTCTCAAAACTAAACCTTGTTAGATATCACTATCCACTAAGAACCATTCTGAAGTGAAGGCCAGATTCCCCATTTCCCTATCCTAACTAATTTGTACATGTTTTTAACCAGCGTGTTCAGACATGAACTAATTTGGAGCAGGTGAGACTTGAATCTGGGTCTCCCAACCCAGAGAGAGAGAGACACTACCACTGCACTATAAGGCTATCCAATTCATAATCTGTATTTTGCTCTTCCATTTCCATACGTTAAATCTTGGTCTCTTTGGTGCATTACCAAAGACTTTCCTAAAATGACCTTTAATTGCAGTTCCTTCCTCTGTTAGCTTAAAAAAAACTTGAAGTTTTGCTGATCAAATTTTTCCTTTAGAAGGCCTGTGCTTCCACTGATTCTCTTAAACATGTGGTAATTCCTATAATTGAAAACCTTAAGATTTGCCCATGCACTAAACTGACCTGTATTTACTGTTGATTACCTTTGTTTTACCTTCTGGATGTGGATACTTGTTGCCCACTGTCATTTCCTTGGCACATAACTGTATCCCAATAGATCCCTGAAATATTATTCCTGGGCACTGGCTATTTCCTCCTTCAGGATTAAAGAGGCTATTCCATTGGCCTGAGATCCAGCCTTTGTTATCTTAACTAAATTCAGGAGGATGATCTCCAGTCAAAATATCACTTGCCTTGCTCCAAAGCATTTCAGGATTTGCATCCTCCAAGGTATCCTTTTCTTTAGTATGAACTGTGTAAACTGTTCTTAACCTTCCTTAAAGATGATCAAAGTACAGTATAAATTGGGGGTTGGACCTTTTTAATGTTAAGAAAATAAAAGCGAAATACTGTGGATTCTGGAGATCTTTAATTTTGCTTTTGAGAATTTTTGATTTATAAATGTTATTGTTCCCTTTGAATTTTTCAAATAGTTTCTTATAGCAATCCTTATCCTCCTTATTAACTTACTTTTTTGCATTCTCCTCATTATTTCTGTTCTATTTCTTCTAAGCTCTTATTTTCAATTTTAATAGGCTTGTAATCTCTATCAATGGAATCCTGTAATTATGAATAATTTGCTTTTAATGAATATTTACAACAGCTGTAAAAATGAAGAATTTCTTCCAAGAATTAAAGCAGAATGTTTTATCTTTGGTGTTATCCTGTTAACCCTGATGAAAATTAGCTATAATTTCAAAGGAGGAGTATGCACCTGAAGTCCCTGCAGTGAGAGCTTAGGCTTTTTCATGCCAAAATGGAAAACAAAATTACACTTTAAAGCAGTGTGCATTGCTATTCATTGTTTTGCATCAGTACCACCCAGACCACCTCTACTGCAGCTGCTTCAAAATGGTGGATAACTTAAAAAAACCCCTTTTCCTGTTTTAGATCTCAATTTACAAGAGAAAGCCTATTTTGTCATGATGGGTGTTTAGAAGTGCTGTTATGTGAAAGTTTCATGCTCACTATTAGACTTAACTGAAATCCTGCTCATTAACATTGCGTGGCTGAATATTGCAGATGAACATGAGGTTTCTATCTTTAATTCTGACTTTCGTAAAATAAATTCTACATCTGTTTCTTTCTCTCCCTTTCCAATGTGATCTCAAACTGTTAAAAACTATAAAAAGTAGGTAAAATATTTCTATTGCAAGGTACAAGTCATGTATCCTTTATAGACACATCCAAAAACCAAAGAAACCTAAAAACAGAAGGTCTTTTGAAACCGGACCTAAACAGACCTCTAGATAGGCTGATTTTGGGCCTTTTGGAGCAAAAACATTTTCTTTTAGGCTCATTCAGGTCCTTTGGAAAAAAAAACTTCAAGTGTACTTATAATCATAAGCGTATGTGAAAACTGAAAATATTCTTTACCTGAAAGCAAGTTGGTCCTGGGTTTTTGGATAAGGGATTTCCAACCTGTAATAGACCTAAGGAAATCCATTAAGCAAGATATTAAGGTTTCATACTTTGGCCAACTGGGTAATGCTCTGCAACTGTTTCACATGTGTTTAATTTGGTCACTGTTACACAGACTTCCATTATTTTATCCACTTTGTTAGATCAATAAATGCTGAAATGCCTTGCCAGATTTAACTTTTTGTAAAAAGAAGCCTGGGCAGTTCTTTTCCTATGTTCAATTGTGAGGGATATTTCCTGATTTATTTGGGCCATAATTTGCTGTAGTCTGTGAACTCAGTATGTTACTACCCTCTCTCCTTGTTTCACCCAGTTTGTTTATAAATAATGATGAGCATCGTTAGCTTGCTGTTTTACTTGTAAATCCTGGCCTGAGAATAACTGCAAACTGTAAGTTTATTTCATTGAAATTTCTGTCCCATAGTATTTTCCACAATTACTTAAAATAAGAGCATCCAGAACAATTACTTCAGTCGAAAATATCCAGGTGTAATATGTTTTATACTTGTTATGATCCCAGTTAATGATAATACTGGACACAGATGACAGAGTGGAAACTGTTTTGATCGACCATAAGTTTTATTTTTTGTCTTGCTTATTGTGGCGATCAGTCACTGAACATAGGCAAATGAGGATGCTGATGTACCTTTAACAAAAAAAGCATAAAAAATTGTTGCAGAAAAGCCAAGGTATGAAATCAAATTACAAATATTTCATCTCTTTTACACCAGCAATAATCTTATAGACACTCACCTCACTGAAGAGTTATCTGCATTTCCACACTGAAAATTCTTGTTCAGCTGGCATGCTGTAATTAGCTTTCTTTGACAAATTATGTTGTTTCCTCTGTTTAATGTCTCTCCTGAGACCCTCAAGCTGCTGACTAGGCTTACTTGTTGCTTATTACTTCACCTGAAATGCAGGCAGAAAGTACTTGGGAAACTTAGCAGGTCTGGCATCATCTGTAGACAAATAAGCACAGTTAATATTTCAAGTTCAGTGACCCTTCATCAGAACTGATCTCACCAGATTACTGAGTTTCTCCAGCACTTTCTGTTTGAGTTTGAGTTCCAGTATCTGCAGTTCTGTTTTCATTACTTAACCTGGATTCCTTAAACTACTATCTTTAACAGCCTTGCAGGATGTGTCTCTCTCTCTCTGACACCTCCACAATCTTCTGTTTTTGATGCTTTGTTTAATTGACTCCTAAGCAACTTGAGATTCCTCCCCAATCCCAAATGCATGGAAATTGCTGCTGGCAGCATCTTCACTATTAAGGACTGCTTCTCTCAGAATGAATCTGCTTTCCTCTGCCAGCACCTTGAGGTTGTGAAACTCACATCAGCATCCACCTGTTTCAGAAAAAACAAGATAGACCTTCGCAGAAATGGAAACTAACACCCAACTCAAGTTCTATAATAACAATATGTTATGAACCTTCATCACAAACTCGTGATTTTTTTTCACATATCCGTGTTTGAAATCAGACTAACTAAACTGATAACTAAACTTCACAGCTTTAAATAATCTACAATGCATTGATAACTTACTTCTAATTTGCTAAATTTGGTGGTAAATACAGACAAATGACCTAAACTCTCCACAGCGCACATCAAGTAGTAAGTGCAATGAAGACACGTGCCAAAGATTTCAGTTGGCCCACCAAGCTTGAGTATAAAAACATGGGGGTGTAGAAAACAGAAGCACAAATGAGCCACTCAGCCTACAGACTTTGTTCCTCCATTCAACATGATCATAGCTGTTTCTGGATTTCTATGCCATACTCCTGCTCTTCTCATATTAACACTTTTAATGTGAAAATCTGTTTCTTTCTTAAATATATTCAGTAAGTCCACCTCCGTAGCTTTCTGTAGTAGAGAATTCCACAGGTTCACAACCTTTTTGATTGGGAAATTTAAAATTGAAAAATGTTAGAGTGCAACTGCATAACTTGAAGGGAAAGTTGCCTTTCAGCATTTTATATGTTTTAATGAGATCCCCTCCTCCTCTTCTAAATGCAAGTGAATACATGTTGAGCTCCAATCTTCCTCAATTGCAATAAGCAAATACTGCTTAAGGTATTCAGTTCCCACACTCCTTCAGCTGTGTACTAAATTATCAAAGCTTGCGGACTTCTGAGTGCCTTGCATCTTCTCCAACTCCAGGCAATTACTTTTCCACTTTCTCAGCTCCCCCCAGGTCTACTGAGTCCTGATTGCAACGTTTAACTACTTATAATTCCAGGAACACTTCTTTGTTCTAGCAGCATAGCCGCTTTTGACTCATCACTGAGTCTCCTATATAGGATCTGTGTAGTTCAAGTGCACATCCAGCAGCACAGCACAGCACACCTAATTTGGAGTCTATTTCTGCCTTTCTCTCACATTCTCTCATACTGCTTGTAATATTTGAACTCCTCTTCAGTGATCTTGTAATAAGCCTTACTTCTATTGCTGGGCACAATTGGATGGTACTTACATTTTGAAACAATCAAATGTAGCACCGTTGGAGGCGGTTGTACCTTGAAAGTTGCATTGTCACAGTGCTGGATATGGATTTCGTCTCAGAATAAGTAATAATACTCGGCTTCAACTACAAACCGTTGTCCTGTATCTGAAATCTGACGACTATTTATGATCTGACCCGTAATGTGCGCTTGCCTATGTATATGCAGCAGCCTGGTTAGAGAATTGGTAATTTAACAAGACTCAGGATCTTGTGCAGATGCAGTAGCAGTATCCCTACCTCTGAGCCAGAAGGCCTGGCTTCAAGTCCCAATTGCTCCAGAGATGTGTAAGAACATCTCTGAACAGGATGATTAAAATATATCTTAATTCCTCAATCAATGTAACTTAGCTCTGCTTTATGCTCCACAACTGCATGAGTGTTTCTTTTTGCTTGCTTTGCCATTTCATACTGGGACTTGGGTAGAACATGAAATTTAATTTTTGTTATTGTTACTGGCAGATCGAATCAAAATTCACAGTTACGTTTGTAAACTCCTAAACTGGGTTCTATGGGATTAGGAAGGAAGTTTTTGTCTTTTTAGGAAAGTAGCACAATTAATCTGGAGCTTGTATTGTAGGTATTGATGTGGTATGAGAATTTAATAATTCATCCAAGAATAAGTTGTTGAGAAAAATTGAAATGAACTTCTACCAGGGTCAACTAGCTGTACACAAGTCTTCAATATTGTGAACTAGAGTCTAAAAATTTGTAGAAGTTAAGCATTGTCTATGAAAACTGTTTATCTGCCTGACGTAGTTAAAAAGTTTATGGTGTAAAGCAGACTTCAGAGACTAGCAAAATTATTTTACCAGATACTTATCATTTCAGAAACAGCTTGCATATTATAAAATATATTGGTAATTTTGTGTTGGCCCACCATGTCTTACGGTTACCCAGATTTGGTTTGCTAGATTTATCATGTGGTTTTGCCCCACTTCCACTTGGAAGAAATGCTCCTTGGTGTGAAGAGATTTTGTTCGCACAAAGACTGAATTGGTTATTTTCACCAGTAGTATTGAGGTAAAAAATGATTTAGTGAATTAGGTTTCAGAATCCATGTAGAGTTTCTTGAAGCCTCAGTGCTGAATTGTAATAGGTATTGACAAGAAAGGGGAATTTTGAGCAGGAATTTTTTTCTGTCTGTGATACCCCCTCTTTGGTTTCCACTCACCACCCTTACTGTGCTGGATATTATAATGCAAATGTTTGAAAAAATTACAGTTGTTCACCAAGTCAATGGCAGGGATGCAATAGTTGGCTGGGTAAGGCCAAAGAAATTGAATTTCCAATTACTAATTCACATATTGACCCTAATGGAAATGCTTGGGAGATGGTAGTACAGAAATACGATATTGATCTTGGTTGTGACTTCCTAACCTACTTGGTGAGCAATTGGATGACAAACTAGCAAGAAGGGTGGGAGTGTATCTTGTCAAATTAGGTTTGGCATTACAAGCATGGGAAGCAATATTATCAGTATTTAAAAAAGCACACCACCAGCTCTGAATATTTTCCATGGCACATGCCCACAAGTCTCCATCAACTGTTGCTTGGATCAACTCTCACTGTCTTTGGGTCAAGTTGATGTTTCCTGTAGATTGAATTAGGACTTGAACATGTGTGTAGACGCTGGCTTCATCATTATCAGCAAACAACAAATGGAGCTGTGATAAAAACAGAATGCTAGAATATTCCACAAATGCTGAATGATACATTTCCCACATCTTCTGTTTTTGTTTGATTTCTCGCATACACAATATTTTGCATTTGTATTAGGTCTTCTAGCTTTTGAGCAAAAGACGATTGCTTAAATAATTGTAGAAAATTGTGAATAGCACTACGTTGCCTGTTTGGTATTAATAATTAAACCATTTATTAAACAAAATAAATGAAGATGAATAATTCCAAAAGCACTCCTTTACCACTCATTGGTTTAAACAACCAGTTTAAAAGTTGAAATATGTTAATCAAAAATGTTTTAAAAACTGCCTTCATGTGAATTAATGGACTTCAGTCTGTTTTGTGCATTCCTGTTTTTACTTCGAGAAACTGTTCTGAAATATACCTGTGAAAGCATGTTTTGGAAAAATTCTTTTTTATATTCAACCTAAATGATTATTGGTTTCATTTGTTTTCCTTAATTAAAAAGCAAACAGAGTTTCCTGCACACTGGAATGTCGTGTAGTGGAATGTTGTGTTTGATTGGATAGTTTATTTTATGGCTTCCTCTCTCTCCCAACTTTTATTGATCTCGTTATGAATTACAATTTTGAACCTTTTTGTCTCTACTGTAAATTTCTGTTAATGCGAAATTGCTTGAAAAATTGAAAAATATTAGAACTTTATTGTTTGAGCCTCAGTGTACACATGTCTCCCTTTTTGTTGCAATATTGAGCTTAGCAAATAATTCCCTGCTTTATTTTGTATTAAAGTACAGATGAAGTATTCCAGCTTGCAACTGTGAATTTCCCAGTGTTGCATATTTGATTCATTGTGCCTGATTCAAGTTGAACATTTCTGGCAGTGCTGTGATGTAAGCACCAGTGGAAATTATAGTAGTGGCAAAGGAGTGGGGTAAAATATAAGAGTTGCTGATCTCATCCTTGAAGTATTGTACCATGCATGTAGCTCAGTTGGCTGGATGACTGGCTTGTGTTGCACACTGATACCAACCGTCTAGATTCAAATCTTGCAATGGCTAGGGGTACCATGAAGGACTATCCTTCTCAACCTCTCCCCTTGCCTGAGGTGTGGTGACCTGCAGGTTAAACCACCACCAGTCGCCTGTATCTGAGAGCAACCCAATGGTCTGGTAAGATTATGACGACTTTTACTCGGTGCATGGAAAATTGACTTTGTGCACTTGTTTTTCCATTGCTGTCTAGGGTTTTCGCAATCTGCTGTGCGGTTTAAATGAAGTGGACTACACTGGTAAAACATCACACAACAGAACTAGTTCTACAGTGTTAGTTTATGCTGTTGATTTACTTCGGCTTTTTCTGGTCCAGTATGGAAGTTTGATAATCAGATGAATCTCTTTCTTATATGGATACATAGTGAATATTCTAGATTTCAATTGGCTACCATCTCCCTGTGAATATTCAAAGTTTAAGCATGGGAATAAGCTACCTCTTGATATATATAGATGGGTGAATGAATAGCAAATTGTGCATAGCTTCATGAGCCAGAAGAAGGAAGAATATAAATAGTTTCATGGCAAGATACTGTACTGAATGCAGTTGTGCATGGTAACAACACCAACTTAATTCGTTCGCTTAAAACAAATAAAGGCAGATCTGGCAGCATCTCTGGAGAGAGAAGTTAATGTTTTGAGACCAATAAATTCTGGTGAAGGGTCACTGGACTCGAAACATTAACTCTGCTTTTCTCTCCACAGATGCTGCCAGACCCGCTTAGTTTCTCCAACACTTTGTTTATGATTCCTAATTTCCTTGATTAGACTTGCTAGTTTATCATTCTATACAGGACAGGACTTTGCTAGGAGGAGCATGTCTTTTAAAGTTAGATAAGGACCAGAGAAGAGTGGTGCTGAAGTAGATAGCCACGATTTGCACTAGGGACCCACTCGTTCCATGATGCACAATTTTATGGTGGGGTGTTTTTGTTCTTTACTCTGTACTATTCTAGTGTACTTCATTTTTATTAGCTGGTACATATTACAATTTTGCTTAAAAGAAAATGCAGTCAGATGTTTTAATGATTTTAGCCAGGAATAATGGTATGTCTGAAAATTATTTATGTAACTAAATTCGAGATGTTTTTCAAATGAGGTTTAGGGAAATTGCAATGTTTAGTTTCTAATTTTCATAATATTCACTTGAACGGCAGTAAACTTGCCATGGTCAGATTACAGAATTTTTTTCTTCCAAATTCTTAATGTTCCAGAACCAATTCGCATGACAATAATATTGCTGTTTCTTCCTAGACAGTCCCTCCGAGTTGAGGATGACATTTCTACGCTAGTTTAGTTGGTTCTGCGATGGCTTATGAGTCCAATGGTAATCTACAGACAGTACGGCGGCACAGATGCTCTGTGGTTAGCGCTGCTGCCTTGCAGCACCAGGGACCCAGGTTCTATTCCACCTTCGGGTGACTTATGTGTGGAGTTGCACATTCTTCCTGTGTCTACATGGGTTTCCTCCCGCAATCCAAAGATGTGCAGGTTAGGTGGATTGGTCACGCTAAATTTCCCCATAATGTCTAAGTATGTGCAGGTTAGGTGGATTAGCCATGGGAACTGCAGGGTTACAGGCATAGGGTAGAGGGGTGGGTCTGGGTTGGCTGCTGTTCAGAGGTTTGTTGTGGACTCAATTGGCCAAATGGCCTACTTCCACACTAGGGATTCTATGATTGCTACATGCAGTGATAGCTTGAGAAGTATGTGTGTTCTCTGCCTCGACTTTGTCTCTGCATGCTTCTAAGTCTCAAAATGTGTATGTGCCTTCTCAAATAAAGCTTCTACATTTCAGTCAGTCCAAGCCAGGGGCTCCTGTCAGTCGGTGGGATGTTTAATTTCTACACAGTTGCTTTAAGGGTATCTGTAAAGTATTTCTGTCATCCTACTGGAAGTCGCATTCTATGATTTGAGTTTTGAGTAGAACGTTGGTTTGGGAGTCTAATGTCAGGCATATGACCAACATCCTGTCAGTGGAGCTGGTAGGTAGCACTTTATTAAAGGACAAATTAGTTTGGGGGAAGGTGCATTTGCTGTTAGACTGCCATGCCACTTTACCCCACAACGCAAATCAAGAAAAATACAAGGAATAGCAGTAAATGCTGTGTGTCACCTTTTCCAATACTTCAGAAATCTTTGTCTCTGCCTGCCATATAGGCTTATGGAATACAAATGTGGAGACCCTCAGAAATTTGTCACCATCCCCCGCCTACTTGACAATGGAGTACAAGCTGTGATCCTCACCAATGGAATGATCACAAGCCACCAGTGCAAACTGGAATGATTCAAGGCTGTGTCTTTGCACAAACCCTCTTCTCTATCCTTTCTCATTGCAGCACTGCATCTCACTTTCAGCAAACTAACTCCAGGCATCGACATCGTCTACAGAATAGATGGAAAAGTGCTCAACCCATCCCACCTTTAATTCAAAACTGAAGTCACTGCAACCTCTATCATTGTGCTTCAGTATGCAAATGATGTCATTATGGGCACTGACTGAGCTCTGGGCCATCATGAACTCTTCTTCTGAAACATACAAGAAGATTGGCCATTCATGAAATATGCTAAAATGCATGGACCTTTTCTTTCATATATTGGGAGTATCCTCTCATCAAAGGCCGCCAGATAATGAAGTTTTCCATGTGCAGTGTGCCAATTAACCTTCAGTCAGTTGAGGGAAAAAATGTTTGAGGGAAAGGATCTCAAAGTCATGTCTTTCTGGGGAATGGTAATTCCTGTCCTCCTATGTTCTTCAGACACATGGAGACATACAACAAGCACCTCAAAGCAGTGGAGAATAGCTCTGCCTTTGCCAGATCCTCCAAATCTGGTGACAGGAAATATTGTCTAAAGGCCTGGTGATAGTGGAAGCAGTTGTAGGTGATGAGTTAGAATTACAGAAGAACTATGATTTTACCAGTATATTAAGGCTAGTGATAGGCCTTCAAGTTGGTTGCCAACAAATCAAGCTAAAATAATTAATTTTAGATGTTTGTGTGCTTACCAAATCCCTGAGGGTTTATAATTACAAATCCTTAAAGACAGCAGAATAACAATTTGTTAAAGCTAATAGAATGTACGAGATTTGTGGTTTTGTAAATTGAGATGTGAAATGCAAAGCAGTTGTGCTAAACATTAATAGAAACACTCATTGGGCTGCATCTGGAATATTGTGCTCAGTAATGTGCATTCTGTTTTAGGGGTTTCAAGTTTTCATAGAGAAGGTTTACAGGAATAATGCCAAGAATGAGAGACTTCAGATATGTAGAAAGAAGCTGAATTTCTATTTTTATTTCTATTGGAGCAGACAACACTTAATTTTAAATATCTAATGTTAATTTTCACTTGTGAAAGATTGAGTAAATGAGAAGCCATTTTACTGGCAAGAGAGCTGCTATTACATCCCTGATCATAACACTTTGCTAATGTCAGATGTTTTGCTGACTGGCGTATTGTTAGTTCTTTTTTGTTTCCTTCCCTTTTGAAATCCTTATTCAAAAAGGCAAGGAGACAATTTTTTTTTTAGAAAAAGGCTGGTTAGCTGTTAGAGAAGATGTAATATCAGAATGTTTAGAAATCTATAATATAGTCAGCAAAGTTTCATGAAAGAGAAGTGCCTGACAAATTTGTTAGTCTTTGAGGAGGTAGCAGCAGGGTAGATTCAGGAACCAATAGATGTAATATGTTTGGATTTCCAAAAGGCATTCAATAAAGTGCTACAAGTAAGGCTTAGAGACTCTGGAGTTGTGGGCGAGGGGCAGGGGATGGAACAACATTTGAATGAATAGAGGAATGACTAACTAGTGGAATACAGAATTGGGATAAAGGAGATATTTTCAGGATGGTAACCTGTCACTAGTAGAATGCCACAGGAATTACTGCTCAACAATTATTTACAACATTTATTTATGAATTGGATAAGGATTGTGAATGCACTATTGCCAAGCTTGAGGACAGCAGTTGGGAAGGCAAGTGGTGAGGATGACGCAAAGAATTTAGAGGTATATAGACAGGTTTAAGCAAATGGTCAAAAACTTTGCAGGTGGAATATAATGTGCAAAAACGTGTGATTATGCACTTTGGCAGGAAGAATAGAAAAGCTGAATGGAGTCCTGTACATAAATCACAAAAAGGTAACAGAGATAATAAGGTGTAGAACTGGATGAACACAGCAGGCCAAGAAGCATCAGAGGCGCAGGAAAGCTGACGTTTCGGGTCTGAGGACCCGAAACGTCAGCTTTCCTGCTCCTCTGATGCTTCTTGGCCTGCTGTGTTCATCCAGTTCTACACCTTATTATCTCAGATTCTCCAGCATCGGCAGTTCCTACTAACAAAAAGCGAACATACAAGTTCAGCAGGTAACAGGGAAGAAAATGGACTGTTTGTGTTTATTTCAAGGGGAAAAGAGTGTAAAGTTAGGGAACAGAAACAGTGTTGGAGAAACTAAATAAAAACCAAAAGAACTACAAATGGTGTAAATCAGAAACCTAAATAGAAATTGCTGGAGAAGCTGAGCAGGTCTGGCAGTATCTGTCGGGTTGAAATCGGAGTTAATGTTTCGTGTCGAGTGACCCTTCCTCATAAGAGGGTCATTGGACCTGAAACATTAACTCTGATTACTCTCCACAAATGCTGCTAGACCTGCTGAGCTTTTCCGCACTTTCTGTTTTTGTTGCTGGAGAAACTATGCAGGTCTAGCAGCACCAATAGAGAGAGGAACAGAGTTAATGTTCTGAGTCCAGTGACCCTCCTTCACTGTGTCATTTTAGTTCTGTTTCTCTTTCCAGATCTACTTAGTTTCTCCAGCACTTTTAAGTAGTGCTGGCAGTATCTGTAGATAGAAACAGCTAACAAAATGATACAGTGATGAAGCGTCACGAGACTCAAAACTTGAACTCTGTTCCTCTCCCTACTAGTGCTACCAGACCTGCATAGTTTCTCGAGCACTTTGTTTTTGTTTCAGATCTCCTGCATATGCAGTTACTTGTTTTATAAAAATAGGGGAGTCTTACTAAAGGGCCCTAGTCGACTACTCCTATAATATTGTGAACAGTTTTGGTCGTCTTTATGTAAGGAAAGCCATACTGGCATTTTGATGGATTTCACAAATGTTCAGTAGGTTGCTCCTTGGTATGGAGGGATTTTCTTATGAGGAGAGGATGACCAAGTTGGGACTGTATATGTTGGAGTTTAGAAAGCTGAGGCAAACTTTTATTGAAATATAAAAAGTTACTCGGAGCTTGACAGTGTGATACTGAGAGGTTGTTTCCCCTGTGGAAGAGTCGAGGCGCAAAGCGCACAATCTGAGTAAGGTGTTGCCCAGTTCAGACAGAGATGAGGAATTTCTTCTTTGAAGAGAGTGAATCTGTGAAATTTTTTACCACAGAGGGATGTGGATACTGTATTCAAGGCTGTGATGTATTTTTAATCAGTACCAGAATCAAGGATTATAGGGAAAAGTCAAGAAAATGGATGAGGATTGTCCAATCAGCCATGATCTCATTGAACTGTGGAGCAGACTTGATGGGTTGAATAGCCTACTTCTGTTTCTACATTTTATGGTCTTGTGGACAAAGTGCAGATGTTCGATAATTGACATCAGCACTGGAACAGAGATGTTTTTACACAGATTTACGATTAGGAATGCACTGCCTAGAAGCAGATTCACCAGTAAATTTTGATAGTTTATTGGCTATATACTTGAAAAAGAGCAGTGGAATGAGACCCTTGATAGTTCTTGTGAAATGCTGGCACAAGCATGGATGGGCTAAATAGGCATCATTCTCTGCTATAGCTCACATATTAATTCGGTAAGAATTATTCCAGTTTTGTCTATCTTGCTATAGATGCCAGCAAGCTTGAGATGACTGTGCATACAAAACTGTACGGACAATCTGTTTTTAATTCTAATACAAATACCTTTCTCTTCTAGATCTACCTTCCCCAACAACACCTGTGCAGACATTGGCAACTTTCAAACCACCTGTGAGACCTGATTTTGGTACTATGGGTCGACCAATCAAATTACAGGCCAACTTCTTTGAAGTGGACATTCCAAAAATTGAAATCTACCATTATGACATAGACATAAAACCAGACAAATGCCCGAGAAGAGTCAACAGGTAATGTGAAATAATTAGTTTCCTTTTGTGAATGGCAGGTAGTTTCAGCAAGATGCAAATTTTAGTGATGACTGTATTTTGCCACCAGCTTGGACTAACCTGCGTAAATGGATATGTCCTGAGACACCGTCACCTTTTCCATTTAAGCAATTTAATTTTTCCCCAAACTTTTATTGTCTGAGTTTTGCTTTCACAAATAATATGTGTTATTGGATTCAGTATAACTATCAGAAAAAATTCTACATTTTAGGATTTAAGATGTGTGGCAAAATTTGAATTCCAGTGTTAACTGGAACCTGTTACAACCGCCTATGTTAGAAAGTAATGCTAGTTTATAAATGTGCAGTTCCCCAAATGAGACACTTTTTGTTTCTCAGCTTCGGATAAGTTGATCAAATAATGAGAACTTTGAGCTGAAATCTTTCAGTTTGTTTCAACATTATGAACTGATGGAAACAAAACTTAAATCTAGGTAACTATCATTCTTAAATCGGTGGTTTGCTTGATGGGTCACCACTTTTCAATAGTAACTTGTTGTGTGAAGTTGTTTTGTGATGTTTATACAATTTAGAAATATACGTTATGTGTGAATCTGAAATATGCAAAAATCTACATTTTTCTAATCAACCAGTTCAGAGATGTTATTACATATCTCTGAAGCATGTGGGACTTGAATCTGTGCTTCCTGCTCCAGGGGTCCCTACCTTGCCACTGTGACACAAGAGGATACCTTTGTAAGGCCACTAGGACCCCTTCTATCCCAATTAAGGGGTGTGCTAACGTTCTGTACTTTCATAAAATACTATAATTCCAATTTCAGTGAATTTAAAAATAGACACTGACTCATCTTAATTAAGAATTTTTACAATAGAAGTAAATTAAAACAGTTTGAAAAATATCATTTGAATGCGTGGATGAAAAATGTCTTTATCCAAACAGCTGTGAAGTGAAATAATTATTTTGCTTTTCAGAGAAATTGTTGAACATATGGTTCAGCATTTTAAAAATCAGATCTTTGGTGATCGGAAGCCAGTGTTTGATGGAAGGAAAAACCTCTATACAGCAATGCCTCTTCCAATAGGGCGAGACAGGGTGAGTGAGATTACTTTAGTGAACTCAACATTTGAATTCGTTAGATCAGCCCAAATGTTGCATTTAATATGTAGAGGTATGGAAAAAGTTAGTGTTGATTTTCTGTTGTCATAGTTCCAAAACCTAAACGTCAGAGGTCTGATTTCAAAAAGTTCCATATCCTTCGGCTTTGAACAATATTGCGTTAAGGTTGTGTGCCACCATTGTTAGAGGCAAGGGAGCGATTTGTGCACATGGGTCTAGAAGGAGAAGACAAAAATCACAGTTGAGAGATAAAACTGAAGCGGATTGTTAAATTGAGATAAGAAGGTATTTATACTTTTTTAAACAATACATTTAAGTTGTGCATTGAAGGAGTAAGTGAAGAATCAGTGGAAGATGGAAATGCCATTGGATAATACATAAGGACAAGTTGATGTTGGAGATTCAGATAAAATGGTGCTAGTTAGGATGGAGCTCAGGATGGAGTTTGAAGGGTAGGTACAAGAATTTGCGATGTCCACGGAGGTCGCAATAAGTGGGGTTGGTAGTATCCAGATGATGAAGCTTAATTCTTGGAATCCATTGTAAGGTTCAGCTGAAGCAAGCAACTTAAGAGGGAAATTCAGTTATGGCAATTTTTTGTTTTACTGTTAGGTTAGAGATATTTTGGCATTTGATCTTTTTCACTCTATAGTTGTGATTAATTTGAAGATGGCGCAAACAACTGGGCAGCGGTGGTGTGTTTAAGACAACTTTATCGCCTGCTGGCCACATATAGCAGATAATTATCGCTGTCTTTGGTTTGCAGTTCTTTCTCTTGTTACTTTATCCAAAAATATAAAATGTTTAGGCTGTAGAAGAAATGCATTTATTATTTCCTCCTAGTTGTATTTCAGAACTAACACAATTGCTATAATGAGGTGAGGTAAAGTATTACTGTATACGGAATTTAGCTTTTCTATTAGGTTATCAGATGTTACAATTGGAATTTATAAATTTTCATATTTTGGAGCTGTCTTTAAGATAAAATGAAAGAGAGGAATGTAATTTGTTTCGAAGTCTGCATGAGAATAGGCCTGGTTTGTTTATTGTTACCAAATGAATGGGCCGTAGTTGTTTCATGGGGAACAAGGTGCAAGATTTTAATATGAAAATATGAATTAGGAGCAGGCCGATAGGCTCTAGAATTTGCTCCTCCAAACAATACTTCCAAGATGAAAGAGAGTTGGGCTCCAAAACTAATCAGGATTCCAACTGGAGACAGTGCCTGTATGATCACACTGCCATGAGGAAAGGCACTGAGAGGGAAAGGATTTCAAAGATAACCCTGAAAGCTCTCAGACAAGGTTAGTCTGCCGAGGTCTGGGGATGGCAGTGAGGAAATGTGAAGTAAGGTGCTGTGGTTCACCTTGTAGGACTGTAAGTAGGGTCTTGCACTCGGATTAGAAAGTCAAAATTCCTGTTAGAATGAAGTTGAATGACTTTCTTAGCTTAGTTAAATGGAAAAATCTCCAGGCAAAGTTGCACAATGAAAGACAGTTTCCAAGCTGGGAATGGAAATGATAGGAAGCAAACCGTTAGAGCTAAGCTTCATTTTGGATGGCTTCTGGGTAAATTGAATGTCTACTTAAAGGACAGCAGAATGTAAATCTGATAGTTTGATTTTGTTATCAATGCTGTTCTGTAGAATATTAAGTTTTCAACATAAGGTAGTGTTTAGTCGATAGTGCTTTTAGTCTGTCACAGCAAGCATCTTAAAATGTGAAATCATGTCATCAGTTCATCTATTAACTGTAAGTTTAAAGTTATTTTTAAAAATTAGACTCTACATATTATAATACAAGGGAAATATATTGAGAATTTTAAGTGCCACTTGCAGCACAGGTGTTGTACTGAAACTAACTGCTTTTATACAGCACCTTTTGATATAGTCAAACACCGGGTTCTTGATAGGAGTACCTCTAAAATAAAGTGGTAGCGACCACATGAAATATTTAAACATGTGGACTTGGTTAAAGATGGAGACTACAGTGTCTTCAGAGGGTGAAGAGAGAGCGAGAGAGAGAAATAGAGTGGATTATGAGGGAATCCCAAAGCTTGGGTAAAGCCAACAAAAATCTTTGTGCAAAAGGGGATTTTTTTTTTTAATTGCTGTATTGGTGGAATTATGACCTGGCCTTGTTGTGAGTTAGGACATGATCAGCAGAGTTCTGGGTGCCCTTGGGTTTATGGAGGGCTGAATGTGGGAGACCAACCATCAATGTGTTTCACCCATCAAGCCTAGAAGCAGCCGAAGCTGTAAAATTGAACAGGAAACGTGCAAAGCTACGGAAAAAGAGCACAGAAGTGAAGTTCATTGGATGACTATTTCAAAGAATCAGCCCAAGCGTGATTTGCATTTCTATGCAGTATCATTCTGCAATGATAAAATGAAGGTGCTGAGAAAAGGATTTGGGTTTATAGAGCATGTTTCTGGACCTCAGGACAACCAAATCAGTGAAACCATCATCGTGCCTTTGGTACCTCCTCGGCTTGATCATTGGCCAAGGATTCCTGGCCAGCTTCCCACCATATCCTTAAATAAAAGAAAAATACTGTGGCTGCTGGAATTCTGAAACAAAAGCAGAATACGAGAGAAACTCAGCAGGTCTTGCAGCATGTGTGGAGAGAAAAACAGTGAACATTTTGAATTCAATATGACCCTTCAGAAATTCTGAAGGAGTCACAAGAGTCAAAATGTTAACTCTGTTTCTGTCTCCACAGATGCTTCTCCAGCATTCTGTTGTGTTTATCCCACTTTACAATCTTTCAAAAGCAGATACTTAAATCTGTATAGAGTTTTCAAGAACAATGCATCCTAAATCATTTTATATGTACTTCAAGTATTTCAGTGTTTAAGTTTGAGTTGTAACATTGAAGTCACGGTAGCTGACTTATTCACTGGAAGCTCTCGTGAACAGCAGCACGATAGTCAAAAAAGAAATCAGGATTTACAGGTTATCCCCAGCATTTTGGTTTTTAATCCATATTGCTGGGGAAAGCATCCCATGTTTTTTTTCTTCCTTCTGTCAAATTGCTGTAAAATTTCCATCCTTGTTTTCAGATCCCTCCATAATCTTGTCCTTCCCCATGTCTGTAATCTGTCCAACATCTGCAGTCATCTAAGTCTAGCTGCTTAAACATCTCCAATTTTAACTACCCCTCTATTGGTGGCTGCGCTTTCAGTTCTGAAATTCCTTTTGTTACAGTTCCTGTAGACACTGACAACTCTCAATTCCCAGTGACCAACCCACAGGATCGCATTAAAGGATTTCCTGTTTTAAAACCTGTAAAGTAAAAAAAGCAGACTAAATCAACATCAACTAAACATTGCATCGTAGGCAGGTAATACAATAATACAGAAAAGGTAACCTTCCTTAAAATATGTAAACATGACTGAAAGCCGTACACAGCATTTTTTGCTTTTGCACCTCAGTCTCTGCAGCATTGTAGCCTTTGTAGGACCTAGCCCGAATCTGCTTCCAATTTTTGGCTTTCATCTCCCTTGTGAATTGTAACATTCCATGTCTGTTCCCTCGGTCATCTTAGAATTACCCAAACCGATTTGTGGTAGGATGTTCTGACAGCTCCTTTTCCAGACCATATGCTGAACTTTTGCGGGTCCCATCTCTTCAGCTTGGTAATGAGCTTCCATTTTTCCTGCTGAAACATCTGTTGACAAAAATATTTGTTTCTCCTACTGTCCAGAATAGTCATTATTCTGTTTTACCTTGAATTAAACAGGATAGTTTAAAACATAATCGTTATGTGAAAACCTTGCGCTCCTAACACCTCCATAAACCTGTCTCTTTCTCTACCTCGCTTACTTCCTTTAAAGAACTCCTTAAAACTCACATCTACTACTGGACTTTTGGTCACCTGACCTAATATCCTCCTGCAAAAGGGCTGATCAGACTTTCAGAGTGAAAGTGGACTAATGCTTCATACTACTGAAACAAGTAAAGTGACCATACTTTGGTGCCCTTCTTTTCAAAGTTGATTCCTCAACTAGTCCAGAGAAACCATGTGCTGTGGATGTAAACAAATCAAACAACCTCTACCTGCTGCCCATTTTCTGCCTGCTCATCCTGAAGTGGTTATCGTGCCTTATCCAGAAATGCAGTATCATGCTGTAGGGCAAGGCTACGTGCTGCGTTGACTATAGGGCAAGGCACAGAACCAAGTATATGTGCTCAAACTTAAATTCAATTTGATCTTATTTCACTTTGAAAATAAATGTGAAAACTGTAAATTTTGTGGCATTTCAACTATTTTGAGGAAATTTTCCAGACGCCGGGATGTTTAATGAAAATCTGGAACTGACCGAGCAAAACTGGAATCTTTAGTCACTTTACATATGAGCATTGGTGTACGTTTAAAAAAAAAAAAAAAAATCCAGTAATATGCCTCATGGTGATCTATTACGTTAAGCACACTGGATAATTAGAAATGCCTTTGGAATGTTATTTAATCTACTTTCTCTACACTTCTTCTGGTCAGGCTTTACAGTTCAATTTAGAACAACACCAAGTTAATATAAAATAACTCCATCTGCTCCTTACTTGCCAAATAAATTTGTGCTCATTGGTTCCCAACACTCCTCCAAGTAGCTGAATTTTGTTTGTATAGACTAGAGCAGTTCACGAAGACTGCTGACAATTACCTTCTTCAGGGCAAGAAGAGATGGGAAATCAGTGCTAGTCGGCGAAACTGAGATCCTCTAAATGAATAGACAAAAATCAAAATGCCCATTGCACCATCCTTTTAATCCTATTGGATGTATTAAAAAATCTTGGTATGATTAATATGACTGATATATTGATTTTTTTTTGGCTAATGATTAGATTGTCACAGGATCTGCTTTATTTTGCATTAGACTTCAGAAGGATTACGTTACTAATTTTCCTGAATAAGCAGAAGTTTATGTTAATCTAGTTTTGATACAAGTGCAATGAATTGAGTAAGTGTGAAGGTAGACCTCCTTTCAGTTCCCATTGTGACTATGTGACTATTCTACTGATGATTATTAATCATAATGAATTGTCTTTATTATAACCTCTGTATTTGCTACATAATATTGATTATTGCCATTATTTTAATATGGTTTTTGGTTGATGTAGCTTATGAATAGGTATTTCTGCTCCTTGATTAGTTGTAGTTTTTAATTGTCTTGTTTATTTGTGTTCAGTATTTGATGTTTTTTCTTTTAAATAGGTGGAGCTAGAGGTAACTCTGCCAGGGGAAGGAAAGGACAGAATCTTTAAGGTGGTGATAAAGTGGGTGGCATGTGTCAGTCTCCAAGCTCTGCATGATGCACTTTCAGGTCGTCTCCCAGCTATTCCTTTTGAATCTATTCAAGCACTAGATGTAGTGATGAGACACCTGCCCTCCATGAGGTGAGAAGAGCCATCTAGTGACTAAAATGTGGCATTTAGTAGATAACTTTGCATGTGACATTTTTGGATGTATAGTAAAAGGAAACCAGTAGTACCTCTGTTACAAAATCACGGATGAAGGCTCTTACTGGTACATCATTCCACAAATTGATCTCTCTCTCAATGTTCAGTTACCAAGTTTAGCGAGTAATTACGGATCTTTCAAGCAATACTGACTAAAGAAAATTATTTTCACTTTCGATTAACTTATTCACCACTGCCATGGAATTTCATGAATTCTGTTGTCTAGCAGCTAACCATATGTTTGCAGTCACTCAAATTAGACCTCAAATCATGGAAATTAGATACTCCATCTGTCATTGATAAAGGTTTAATGGGACAAAATTCTGTGGCCAATTTGACTTCAGCCTTGAGAATCTTATCTTTCTTGACTACCTGTTCCAGCAATTGATCCCATTTGACACAAAGCCATACTTCCTGGTATCTGTCCCAGGTTTTCAACAACCCCTATTATCCTTATTTTAAAAATACCATGGGTACCATGTTTTGGGTTGATTTTCTACTATTCCAATAATTATTCTGACGTTCTGAATGGTGTATGCCTCTTTACCAAGCTTATTGAGTCATTCTTTGCCATTCTTTGCGCTTGCAACAAGGATCAACCTTGTTACACACTCTGCATTATTTGTAGGAGTTGTGTTAATCTCCCATTATGTTTGTGACCAGAATTATACTTCAGCTGTGGTGTGACCATGGCATGATGCAATCAGTGGATTCTATGATATAATCTTATTTGTTTTGTTTATAGTCAACCCACACTGGTGAGTGACAGGTCAATTAATGCCAGTAGCTTTCCCTCAAATGGAGATAATTGCTCAAGGTCAACTAATAAGTGTCCTGAAAGGGTGAGTTTTAGCAAAGACCAAGAGTACACCAAATGCACTATCTCCCACTGGTGCTATTGATCTGTTCGGAAGTACTCTGTACATCCTTACATGAATGAGCTAGTTGCCCTTGATTACCCACTGACTAGTTCATAAAACAACGCATCAGAACTTTGCAAATGCCTTCTGGAAGTTCATCACTTCGAAAAATTATCTTTAAAGACAGATTGGTCATGCGCAATTTACTTTGAGAGCATATCTCTGAACACTAGTTCCTGATGAAAATACCTCCAGGTATCCCTTGACATTCATATCCTAAAATAGTTGATTAATCTTAACCTTAACATTCTGTATCTTGCATTTGTCCTTGGTCTCAGTTGAGTTCCTTTTGTAGGAACTTGGCTGCATCCTGCACCCACAAAGCATTCTATCTTTGCATCCTCTGCAAATTAAATTCCCTTGAATTGGTATTGTAATTCTGGTTAAGTTTTATGTAGCCCTGGTTTAACTCTCACTCATACTTCTCCCTTCGTTATTATTATCTAAAGAACCAGGTACACTTCATTAAGTGTTATTATTTGTTAAACTCTGACATTCGGATAATCCAAAAAGTAAAAGTATCTTGGGAATAATTGTCATTGTGTGTGATACGTGTGACGAGAAAGGAATTTAGGATCCATGGGTGAGTTTGTCAGAGAAGGGTTATCCAGAACTCAATGCTGTTTGTAGTACTGTAGCACAATATGGGATGGACGAACCTGTTGGATCAGTCCTGCTGTCCTTTTTAGGGTCTGCATCATTCATCTACTGCTCAGCTTTCCTTGACTTCCTGTTTGTCTGCAGTCAGTTCCAGTCTTCAGTAGTGCTGGTGTTTAGATTTATAGCTTACATTGAATCTAAAGCAGAAGAAGGTGGGCAGTGAATGTAAGCGCAAAAGTTTCATAAAGCAGCTCCACAGAAGAAATAGTTTGCTTTCAATTCTCTGCCATATTTTCCATTTCCTACATTGCAGCACACCAGTGTACTTGGGAAGTAGAAACTGGAGTTGTAGGGAGATAAGTGGGAAATCAGTAGGGATCAGGTAGCCATTGCGATGTGAACTTACATAAGAGCAGAAGCTGCTTGAGTCTGCATCATTCAATTAGAGCCTAGCTGATTTATCTACCTCCCAACTTTTTCCATATCTATTGAAGACATTAGTCTCCAGAAATCTATCGATTCCTGTCTTAATCTGCTCAAAGATTAAATTTCCACAGTTTTCTAGGGTAGAGATTTCCAAAGATTTAATATCCTGAGTAAAGAAGTTCCTCTTCGTCTCTGTTTTAAATGGCCTTTCCCTTATCCCTTAGTTCTGAACTTACCAGCTATGGGAAACATCTAATCTATATGCATTTGGTCACACCCTGTAAGAATTTTGTAAATTTTCAATTAGATCATCACTCATACTTTGAAATTCTAGAGAGTACACACCCTATTTCCTCAATCTCAATTTATAAAATAATTCCACTATTCTAGCAATTAGCCTGGTGAATTCAATTGCACTTTCTCTATGGTGTGTATATTATTTCTTTAGGTAAAGAAGCCAAAAATAAAAACCGTGTTATAGGTGTGGTCTCACCATAGCTCTATACTATTTCAGCAAGGAATCTTTACTTCTGCACTCGAATCCCCTTGTGGCGACACACAAAGTAGCATTTGGCTTCCTAATTATTTGCTGCACTTGCTAACTTTTAGTGACTAGTGAACATCCCGGTCTCTTTAGATATTGACACTTCCAACCTCTCACCATTTAGGAAACATTATTTTTTTCTCTACTAAAGTGAATAATTTCACACTTAATTCACATTATTTTCCATCTGCCATGTTCCTGCTCATTCATTTAGCCTGCAAAATTACCTTGAAACTGAATTCTCATTCAATTTGGTTTCATTATCAAATTTGGAAATATTAGATTTGATCCCTACATCTGTATCATTTATATATATTATGAATAGCTGTGGCCCCAACACTGAAACTTGCACCACCCTACTAGAAACAGCCTGCCATTCCTGAGAATTACCTGCTTACTCTTACTCTCTACTTTCTGCCTGTCAATTAATTTTCAATCCATGTCAGTATATTATCACTAATTCCAAATGCTGTAATTTTATTTACTAACTTGCAGCTTGGAGCTTTATCAAAGAATTGTGAAAATTCAAATAGATCTCATCCATTGGTTCTCCTTCATCTATGCTACAAGCAACATACACAAATACTCCTGCAGGTTTGACAACCTGAATTCTATCTAATAAATTCACATTGAATTTGCCCAATCCTACAATTTTGTAAGTGTCTAGTTATCACATCCCTTACACTAGATTCCATCATTTTTCTGACCATTGATGCTAAGTTAACGGGTCTGTAGTTGTCCAGTTTCTCTCCCTCCATTTTTAAATGGTGAGTTTATGTTGGTTATTTGCCTGTCTGCAGACCCT
>NC_063335.1:105184643-105184719 GCF_021869965.1 Rhincodon typus | reverse complement strand
CACACTCACACACACACTGATGCACACACTCACACACACACTGATGCACACGTTCACACACACACTGATGCACACG
>NC_063335.1:105170364-105184633 GCF_021869965.1 Rhincodon typus | reverse complement strand
GTTCACACACACACTGATGCACACGTTCACACACACACTGATGCACATGTTCAGATAAACAGAACTATCGAAAATAGGAGCAGCAGTAGATCATTCAGCCCTCTGAGCCTGCACCACCTTTGAATATGATCATAACTGATCATTCAATTCAATATCCTGTTTCCATGTTCTCCCATACCCTTTGATATTTTAGCCTCAAAAACGATGTTTAACTCTTTCTTCAAACATTCCATGTTTTGATGGCAGTCATTTTCTGTGGCAGAGAACTTCTTCACAGATGCTGCCAGACCTGCTGAGCTTTTCTAGCAACTTCTGTTTTTGTACATAATATTCTTTCCGTGGTCTGACCTAGACCCTTAACAATTACGGCAAGACATCCCTGCTCCTGTTCTCAAATCCTCTTACTATGAACAGCAACATACCATTTGCCTTCTTCACCACCCGCTGCACCTGCACACTTACTTTCAGTGACTGGTGTATGAGGACACGCAAATCTCATTGCATCACTCCATTCCCAATCTATCGTCATTCAGATAATAATCTGCCTTCCTGTTTTCGCTCCCAAAGTGTTTAATCTCACATTTATCCACATTACACTTCATCTGCCATGCACTGCCCACTCATCTCACTTGTCCAAATCGCACTGAAGCATCTCTGCATTTTCCTCACGGTTCAGCCTCTCACTCATCTTTGTGTCATCTGTAAATGTGGAGCTAATACATTTAGTTCCCTCAACAAAATCATTCATATATGTCATACAAATAGTTAGGTCCAAACACTAACCCACTAGTCATTGGATACTGCTCTGAAAGTCTATAGGTGTGAGGCTGGAAAAGCACAACAGGTCAGACCTCGTCAGAGGAGCAGAAAAGTCAACGTTTCGGGCCAGAACCCTTCATCAGGACTGGGGAGGGGAACCCAGAAATAAATAGAGAAAGAGGTGTGGGGGCTGGGGGAAGGGTAGGAGAGATGGTGATAGGTGGTTGCAGGTAGGGGGTTATTGTGATTGGTCAGTGGGAAGGCTGGAGTGGATAGGTGATTAGGAAGATGGACAGTTTCGGTCAGGTCAGAGAGGTGAGGAGGAGGGAGAGGGCTGGACATGGGATAAGGCTGGGGGTGGAGGGATTTTGAAGCTGGTGAAATAAATGTTGGGGCCATTGGGCTGTAAGCTCCCAAGGTGAACTATGAGGTGTTGTTCCTCCTGTTTACGTTTGGTATCACTCTGAAAGCGGAGGAGTCCAAGGATGGGCATGTTGTCATGGGAATAGGAGGGGGAATTAAAATGGATGGTAACTGGAAGGTTGGGTTGGTTCATGCATGCAGAATGTAGATGCTCTGCAAACCGGTCCGAGTCTGAGTTTGGTCTCCCCGATATAGAGGAGACCACATCGGGAGCAACGGATACAATACATCAGGTTGGATGAAGTGCAGGTGCATCTCTGCTTGATCTGGAAGGATTGTTGGGGGCCTTGGATGGAGGTGAGAGGTGTGGGGGCAGGTGTAGCACCTCCTGCGGTTGCAGGGAAAGGTACCGGGTGTGGTGGAGGGGTTGGTGGGGAATGTGAAGCTTGTGAGGGAGTCACGGAATGAACAGTCCCTGCGGAAAGCAGACAAGGGTAGGGAGAAAAATATCTTTTTGGTGGTGGGGTCTGATTGTAGGTGGCGGAATTGTCGGAGGATGATGGGGTGATATATGAGAACTCGGGGGACTATATCCTTATTGTTGGTGAGGGAGGGATTTTGAGAGCAGAAGTGCGGGAAATGGAGGTAATGTAGTTGAGGGCATCCTTAATTAATTAAACTGGAGGAACAACAACTGATATTTTTCCTTGGGACCTTACAGCACAATGGTTTCAAAATCCCTCCACCCCCAGCCTTATCCCATGTCCAGCCCTCTCCCTCCTCCTCATCTCCCTGATCTGACCTAACCTGTCCATCTTCCTACGCACCTATCCGCTCCACCCCACCCACAGACCAATCACAATAACCCCCTACCTGCATCCACTTATCACCATCTATACAGCCCTACCCTGAGCCCTGAGCCCCCACACCCCTCCCTCTATTTATTTCTGGGTTCCCCTCCCCCTCCCCAGTCTTGAAGAAGGGTTTTGGCCCAAAACGTTGACCTTCCTGCTCCCCTGATGCTGTCTGACCTGCTGCGCTTTTCCAGCCTCGCACCTATCGACTCTGGCTTCCAGCATTTGCAGTCCTCATGGTCTCCACTCTTAAAATAACCATTTATTCCTACTCTTTGTTTTCTGTCGACCAACCAGTTCTCCATCCATGTCAATACATTGTTGCCAATCCCACAAGCTTTAGTTTTACATGCCAAGACTCTTATGTGAACTTATTGAAAGCCTCTGACAGTCCACTAAAACCACATTTACTGGCTCCCCCTTATCGATTCTAATGGTTACATCCTTGAAAAACTTCAGTAGATTTGAAATGCACGATTTCTCTTTCTCTGATCTTGTTGCTGTTTTTCAAGTTCTTTGCTTTTAAATATTTTACAATGGATTCCCACATTTACCTCGCTACCCGTATCGGTGGGGTAACATTAGCCTACTCGCTAATCTAAAGGAACTGTTCCAGACTCTTCTAAATCTTGAAGGCTGACTAACAATGCATCCAATATTTCCAGGACCACTCTGAACTCAGGGATATCCGAGGTGCTCTGGAAATGGCATGTGATAAGATAGGGCTGGGGTTTGACATGAGGGTCTGGGTAGATAATAGATGAGGCACTTTTGGTAAGATACAGTGAGAAAATCATCCAAAAGCCTTGATGCAATTCACACTTAAACCGAAACAAAATGTAACATTCAATCCTCTGCTTCAGTAGAGGCAGTGTCATTGAACATTTCTAGGGTGGCGGTGGATACAGTTTTGTTAGGCAAGGGATTATCGGGGGCTAGAGATGAATGTGAAATTTGGAACGCACGCAGGTGTTAAAGTCTTTTACAAAGGTACAAAAATCACAATAAGGTCATTCCTTTGAGGACAAAAATGAAACAGATCAGTCAGTTTTTAAGCAGATGTACTATACACATATTATCCCGGAAACAGAAAAGCAGCCAAAATATGTTGTGATTAAAATGTTAAAATCTGAAGGAAGATGTATTCTTGTGTTGAATGGATATAAAACTAAGGGCTAAGATTTCATGACCAGTATGGTCCCAAGCGTGCCACAGCCTGATGAAAGGTCATTAATCCGAAATGTTTGACAGGGTCTGTTTCTCGAGAGATGGTGGTCTTGCCTGCCAGAAAGAGATGCTATGAGGGACCTCCACTGCCTCTTTTGGGTAGGCCCACTCAACCGCAGGCCAATCTGACAACAGTGAGGCCAGCAGCGTCAGAGCCTCAGTGGGTGGAGTTCTCACCTGGGACAGCTACCAGACTCTTGTCTTCAGCAGTGACATGGAGGAGGGAGATCGAGGCTTCACAGTACCAGAATCGTAGAGACCCAGGCCAAAGGTAACTACTGGCAGGAAGGGGTTTTTACAGGGGGGAGTGTAGAAGGGAGAAGGATGCAGGGGCTCAGTAGCAAGGACAGAGCAGGGGCTCTGAGTGGGTCGCCTTTTGCTCTGCACTTGAGGTCTCTCAATTTGCCACGTCTTTGATCAAGACAAATCCCTCCGCACCTCCCCCGCAACTCCTCCTGGGGACCTGACAAGATAGCTGTACAGTATGTGATGAGATGCCCACCTCCAACTGGGTTAATGTATTGAGATATCTTTTCAACCTATCTGTTCAGAGATGTTATGACCACATCTGAATCTGGCCTCCTGGCTCAGAGGTAGGGACACTACCACCGCACCACAAGGGGCCCCATGAAACTGGATTACTAGCAGCATTGGCAGCAGATGAGTCCCTGAAATGGTCATTAAGGAGTCACTTAAGGTCATTTACTAACTGTAGTGAGCGAAACTCAACCGTGGGTTTCTCCATACAAAACTTAATTCTGCTGGAGATGGAAAGATGACCAGGAGTGGAGGTGGTGTGGGGGGGGTGATGTTTTCAGTACTGTCCAAATCGTGAGTTTCCTCATCCAGATTTAACCTTTAGAACACCCTATTTACTCCATCCTAAACAAATTGTCCAGTTTTCCAAACTGCTTCCTACCCCACACCATTTCAGATCAAGCTGCATTTGCAGGCTACCATTGACTCACTGCCCCCTCTCTTTCAGTATGTACTCTTCAATCCCGCCACTCTAGGCCTCTGTCCTACCCACACACCCTCTGTTTTTCAGTTCTTATCTTGGCCAATCTGCTCAAAGTTGATGAACGTAAACTAGCTCTTACTATCCCCTCTTCTAACTCTCATGAAGCTCACCATTTATTTCAAGCACTTCTTAAAAAATTCATTCTCAGGATGTGGGCATCCCTGGCTAGGTCAGCATTCGTTACCCATCCTTAATGGCCCAGAGGGCAGTTAAGAGTCATACATTGATGTATGAGGAGTCACACTCAGGTTCAGACAGGTAAGGGCCACAGTTTCCTTCCATAAAGGATATCAGTTAATCAGATGGGCTTTTTGGTACAGTGGCTCAGTGGTTAGCACTGCTGTCTCACAGTGCCAGGGACCCGGGTTCGATGCCACCCTCGGGCGACTGTCTGTGTAGAGTTTGTACATTCTCCCCGTGTCTGTTTGGGTTTCCTCCGGGTGCTCCAGTTTCCTCCCACAGTCCAAAGCTGTGCAGGTTAGGTGGGTTAGCTATGCTAAATTGCCCACAGTGTTCAGGGATGTGTAGATTTAGGTGGGTTATAAGGGGGTGGGACTGGGTGGGATGTCTGAGGGTCGGAGTGGACTTGTTGGGCCGAAGGGCGTGTTTCCACACTGTAGGGATTCTATGATCTAATCAACAATGTTTTCTTAATTCCAGATATTTTTGTTGAATCTAATTCAATCGCACCATCTGCCATGGTGGAATTTACACCCTGCTCCCCAGAATATTACCTGGGTCTGCTGGATTAATAATCTAGTGATACACTAGGCCATCACCTCCACTTTGGGATGTTTTATGAGTTAAAGATGCCAGATAAAAGTGAAACAATGCATGAAGGAAACAGCAAACAATCTGGTACAAAGTGACATTTTTTTTCCTAATAGGCTATAGATTACCGTACCAAGCCAAATCCTGTCTCTGTACAATATGCTGCCCTGTTGCACACCCAAGCCATGCACCATCCTAATGGGATCCCCTAGCTTGACATAAACTTGGAATCATTTTAGATCCTCTGGTCTACATGCAACACAAAACAGCAATTGTTCTGTTGTCTGTCGATTCAGTGACTTTGAATATCCAATGATTCAAAGAATACCCAATGGGTCCAAACACTGGACCTTAAGTCCTGCACAATTTAGAAATCCAAGATGTAAAATAATACGGGGGTTAAGGCTCTGTTAGGGATGCATTTGGTTCTGGCCCAGATGGCAATTTTGGATAGTATTCCTTTCTCACAGGTTTCCACACTAACTCATCTAGATCTTGCCGATCCTAAGACACGCAATGAGCCAACATCATTGGGCAATGCTTTAAACCTCATTCTTCACAGAAATTCTGTTTATAATGTTCCTTGAAAAAGTGGAAAGTTGGGGTGGTTTGATTAATATGGCTGGAAATGTGCTTACCACAAAAAGATGAGCATTTAAAATCAAAGCATCAAGCCAGCACCAGTGAGTAATTCGATTTTAACGTGACTTTTTTAAAAAGATTGTGGAAACCCGCATTGCACGGAACCCATTTCTTCACTTAAAGTTTTGCAGTCTTGCTCGGCAGCTGCACAAACATGAGGAGAATGATGCTGAACAAAAGAGTGCAAAATTGAGCACGAACACCAGACCTGAATTTTTCGCTTTAATTCAGCTCCTAAAATCTCTCACTTTTTAAATGGAAATACAATGAATTTCAAAAAAAAAAAAAAAAAAAAAAAAAAAAAAAAAATCGCCCAAGCAAATGTTTTGTTTCATTTAGTCGTAAGGACAATCACTATTTGATGAATTTAAAACAATTTCATTCTCCACTTAGAACATTATTTAAATGTGGGGCTATTGCTCACTCGATGCTCAAGGATAAAGCCATTCATTTTTAGGACCAGATCATTTATTTTAAAGTCTTAGAGAAAAGTAATCTTCCAGATGTCCAATAGTAAGATTGTGACTGTCAAGCATGAAATGGAACTCACAGTATAAAAGGTTAAGAGTTCAAATCCACAACCTATCTTTCAGATTTTTCACTTTCAAAAGTCACCAATCTGACTACCACAGAAGGGAAGACAGACATTCTTAAAGTTTTGATATAAGTATGGAGCTCAAAGTGATTTTTTTGGCCTGTGCAGCTGGCCAGAGGCTGCTGTCCCTGGCAGCGTACATCAAAAGTTCAAAGTGAAATGGTATGTAGGTTGCCGGGGCGATAAGTATACATAGGCAGATGATAAAAATGCACTGACAGCCCAACTGATAAAGGAGATCCCTAAGATTTTGAGGGCCCTTTTTATGCAAAGGGTAGGCCGAGCACATGGGTGGTTAAAATTTCATTTGGTAAAAATGGACAAAAAAGTCAAAGGTGAAGTCACCATTGTCTAATCAGAGCTTAGGGCTGTTCTCTCATTAGAGAGACAATTAGTGATGGTTTCACGCAAACATCACCACACCTCAGGTGAGGTTGAAAAGATAGACTTTCATGGTAACCACAGCTGGGGCAGGAATTGAACCCATACTGTTCGCATCATTATGCATTGCAAACTAGCCATCTAGCCAACCTCTAGGCCCGAAACGTCAGCCTTCCTGCTCCTATGATGCTACTTGGCCTGCTGTGTTCATCCAGCTCTACACCTTGTTATCTCTAACTTCCTCCCTTGCTGCTTTCAGAGGTCTGTGGACCTTAAGGCATAACAGCAGATGTAGGTCAGCCTAATAAGTCTGCTCCACTATTCCTTACGATCATAAATGATCTGAACACAGAACAGGAGGCCCACCAATATTGTGCCGACACACAATGCCTTTCTAAACTCAAAACTCTTTGTCCGTATCCCTCTATTCCGTGCCTATTCATATACAGTATTTGCCAAGATATCTTTTAAAACATTGCTATTGTATCCGCCTCCACCACCTCTCCTGGCAGCGCATTCCAGGCATTTAGCACTCTCTGTGTAAAAACACTTCCCTTTCACATCCCCTTTAAACTTACCCCTTTACCTTAAATCTATGTCCCTGAGTAATTGACATTTCTACCCTGGGAAAAAGACTCTGACTATCCATTCTATTCATGCTTCTCATAATTTTGTAAACTTCTATGAATTCACCCCTCATCCTTCGATGTCCAAGTGAAAGCAAACCAGGTTTGTCCAATATCTCCTTGTTGCCAATACCGTCCAATTATCTATTTATCTGATAATTCTCAACTCCACTTTCCCGCCTTTTCCTCATAACCCTTGATTCCGTTGCACATTAAAACTTTGTCTATCTCAGTTGCGAACCTACTTAATGATCCAGCCTCAATTGGAAGTGTTCTCAGGAAGGGTCACCGGACCTGAAACGTTAACTCTGTTTTTTCCTTCACAGACGCTGCTGAGTTTTTCCAGCAACTTTGTTTTTGTTCAGCCTCAATAGTCCTCTGTGGTAAAGAATTCCACAGATTCGCAACCCTCAGAGAAGAAATTCTTCCTCTTCTCTCTCTTAAATGTGTGACTCCTCACTCCAAGATTATGCCCTCTGGTCCTATGGAACATTTTTCTCTTCAACCACTCCTCCAACTCTGCTCTTAACGGGACTCTATCCTTTCCCTGGCTCATCCATCTATAACTCAAAAGCAATCTGAGACAAAAGGAGTATTTGATAAATGCAAACAGCCATGAATGCCCATATGAAAATCTCTGTATAGTTCACTACAATTTAATCATTTTCTTGCATCTTATTCACTCCACTCTGCAAATTTAGGAACATTTAAAGAGTTGTAGCATTTCTTTTTGAAGGTTGGTCATAGGAGCAAGTTTAAGGCAACCGTATTAAGGCCAGATGTCTCAGGAATATAAGAAAAGTTAGTTGCTGGAAGTACTAAAGGATTGGGAGAAACTATTCAGGGATTAAGAAGCAAATCTATTTCCCCATTACTTGATTCATGTCCAAAAACCATGTGTCATTGTTCCAGTATATCTGTTAGAGCAAGATAATATTCTATGAGTAGATTTTTCTTTATTTATTTGCCTTTGTGGGATGTGAGTATTATTCCCATCCCTAACTGCCCTGGAACTGAATGGCTTGCTCAGTCATTTCAGAATCACATGCAGGGCAGATCAGGTAAGGACAGCAGATTTTATTCCTTATTGAACCAGCCAGATTCTGCAATAATCTGTGATATTTTTATTATTGACCATTCCTGATACTACCTTCATACTCCAGAGTGTATTAATTGAATTAAGTTTCACCAGCTACCATGGTGGGATTTGAACCAATACCTCCAGAACACAAACCTGGCTCACCACTACACCATCATCTTCCAGCATGTAGGTGTTACATTTGTTGCCCATTCCTAATTGATCATGAACTGAGCAGCTTACTGAACCACTGCAGAGATACAGTTAACCACATTGCTATAGTTTTGGAGTCACCTGTAAGCCAAGCATGGTAAGGGTAACAGAGTTCCTTCCAAAAAGGTATCAGTGAAACAGGGGCATTTTTGCAACAAACCAATTATTTCCTGTTCACAACGAATAAACTAGCTCTCAATCCAAACTTATTCAAATTTATATCCCTGCCTCAATGATAGTTCAACACCAGAGCATTAGCCTGGACTGCTGAATAACTAATAAATGTTTGCAGTATGCCAATATCTCCCCAAATACTGTGTTGCAACTCACTCTGTCTGATCCCAGAGCACTTTAACCAGCATCAAGGATATAAAACATGCCCAATAACTTCAATTACTACCTATGAAAGCTAAACATCATCAGCCTACACAATCTCTAATCAGCCAACTGAGACCAAAAACACGCACTCAGGATCTGGTCCCACTTGAATCCCATTCTGCTGATACCATACAAATGTACTGTGCGAAGAGGCAATGGCCCAGCGCTATTAACATGAATCTATTAATTCGGGAAATCCAGGAAGGATCCTGGGTCCCTGGATTCAAATCCTGCCACGGCAGATGGTGGAATTTGAATTCAAGAAACATCTGGAATTGAGAGCCTAATGATGACCATTGATATTGCTGACTGTCAGGAAAAACCCATCTGGTTCACTACTGCCCTTTAGAGAAGGAAACTACTATCCTTACCTGGTATAGCCTACTGTGACTCCAGAGTGACAGCAATATACTTGCTGCAAATGCTGGCTCAGCCAGCGATTCCCACATCCCACAAAGGAATTTTTTTAAAAAGGCCATTCATCCCCTTGTCTATGTTTGCCATTTCATAAGATCATTTTGCAACCACAAATGCACCACATTAAAAACCATTTGACTAACAAGAATCTAGCCTCCTTTGCCTTATAATATTTAAGGGCTCTGCTTCCATCACATTTTCAGAAAGAGACTTCTAAAGGCAACCAACCTTCAGACTACCACCTACATAAACGTTGCAATTTTTAAACAGTGACCTCTAGTTCTAGATCGTCTCATGAGGGGGCACTTTCTCACCATATCTGCCCTGTTGAGATCCCTCAGATCTTGTATGCTTCAAAGAAGTCAGCTCTTACTGTTCTAAACTCCAGCTGACACATCCTTCCTTCAATAAGGTGACCAATGTGGGTGCACAGTACTCCAGATGTGGTCTTACCAGTGCCCTACAGAACTTAAACAAATTCCCTACTTCTGTATTCAATTGCCCTCAATAAATATTACTGAACCTTAGGTAAAGCCCAGCTCCCAGTTATAAACAAAAACATAAAGTGTTGGAGAAACTCAGCAGGGCTGACAACATCTCCAGAGAGAGAAAAAAAAGAGTCAACATGTGGAGACAACAAGGTGCAGGGCTGGATGAACACAGCAGGCCAAGCAGCATCATAGGAGCAGAGAGGCTGACGTTTCGGGCCTAGACCCTTCATCAGAAAAAACATGTGGAGTTCAGTGATCCTTTTCAGGATTGGACTGAAGCCTTTTTACTACTTCCTCTCCACACATGCTGCCAGACCTGCTGAGCATCTCCAGCAATTTTTGTTTTGATTTCAGATCTTCAGCATCTGCAATTCTTTGTTTTATTTTATCCCAATTATAAATTTTAAATCACTTCTTTGACATCAATTGCTTTCTCTCCCAGGGTAGGAACGTCAAATACCAGGGGGCACAGATTTAAGGCGAGAAGGGGAAAGCATAAAGACGACATGAGGGGAAAGATTTTTAAACAGAAAATGCTAGGTGCCTGGAACATGCTGCCTGGGGAAGTGGCAGAAGCATATACGATAGCAACGTTTAACAGGATTTAGAAAGAGACATGAACAGGCAGGGAACAGAGAGATGTAGACCATGTGCAGGCAGATGGGATCAGTCTACAATAGATCACAGTCAGCACAGACATGGTGGCCAAAGGGCCTGTTCCTGCTGGTGCTGTTCAATGATTGAAAAGGCAAACTTTGGAAGTTTGATCGGCTTCTGTAAACCTTCAGGTAAAAAAGTAAACCAATTCGCCAGTCTGTATTGAGAAAGCCAGTGCATTGGCCTGTTGCAATTATAATGGCAGCACAAAAGTGCCTGAAGGAAGGTAGTGGAATAACATGGCCCGGTGGGAACCGGTAGTGGGCTGTCAAATGGCTCTAATACATTGGTTCCTGAGAACTTAGGCTCATACAGGTTAGCGCTGAAACTTGCTGCTGGCCTTAGGTTTAAAAAAAAACGTGGGAGTAACGGGATTGTAAATGAAGTTGTCTTCAGTTCCCCTGGACAGAAAGACAGTGGGAATGAGCGAGGGAGGGGTAGCGACGCGCTAAACTTGTCCGAATGCCCTTCCCTTATCACTGCAGATGTCAAAACAACAACAAAAAAAAACTTTACAGAGATACAAAAATAATCAAGTGCAGGAAAATATTTTGTTACAAAACATACAATTAATTATCCCAGGGAAGTTTAAATAAAACAATCTGGCTGGTTTTATTTTTTAATTGGCAAGTTCCCCAATTGTTTTTAAACAAATTAGATTGACAATGAGAGTTGGACCAGCCTCGAAACGTTAGCTCTGTAAATGTCTCCTCAGATGCTGCCAGACCTGTTGAGTTTCTCCCGCACTCTGGACAACTAAAACAGGCGAACAATCAAAAGGGAGAAAATAGTTTTTCTTTCACAATAACTTTCGTCCAGAAGTGCAAGAATGGCAAATCGATGTGTGGGCGTTTTGTCGTAGTGAGCATACGAATCTGTACATTTACCGACACTCTTCCACACACACCCCCAACAGACACACACACACACAAAGATACATATCAGCACATACAAATCTCACAGCCACACATGGCTCAAGTATGTACCTAATGCAGTTCTCCGGGAGATAAGAGATTTCTCTCAAAAAAGCTGCCAGCAATGTTTAATTATCAACCCCTCAGCAAACTCTACACGCTCCACCCCTGAACCCCCACATACAATTCCCGAGACAGCAAGAGACTGCAAATCATAGAATCATAGGAAAAATGCTAAGAATGCTGAAATAAAGAACACAGAAATAGCTGGGACTCCTGGCTATCTGCAATCGGAGCGACAGTTCAGCTGAGATAACAAGGTGTAGAGGTGGATGAACACAGCAGGCAAAGCAGCATCAGAGGAACAGCTCAGCTGCATCACTAAGGAACAACCACTGCTTTTGTTTCTTTAACTCCAAATGGGCTACTTCGTTCGAGTTTTATTAGCGTTGCTGCCCATAGACGCTCCTGCATTAACTTCACACGGTTTTACTTTTTATTTGAACCTCAGGCATTTAAAAGTCAACATTTTAGGGGGAGATTGTGATTATTTACCCCCACGCACCCTCACTCTCTCGTTACTGTTCTCACCTTCTGACCCTGTTGCTCGGACATTCTGACCAAGCAGTTAGCTCAAAGGGATGTTTTTGTCTGGTTGGGCACTTACCTCTCTGCTCAGATTCCGCAGGGACACAAAGGAGTAACAGCACCACCGTCAGCGACCACATACCCTGCAGCACTCCCATTCTCCCGGGCTGTATCTAGCTGAGTGCTGGCTGACACCTCCACAATTCTCTAGCTCCTTGCAAACCTGAATCTCTCTCTCTCTCTCTCTCTCTCTCCCTCTCCCTCTCTCTGTCCTTGCACCGTCCCTGCTGCAAAGTCCCAGCAACTTCTATGTCTGTGAATTCAACCTTCTCAAAAAACAGTTACACTTTTGGACCCTCGACACTTCAGTTCGAAGGGGGAGCATCAAGAGAACTTACTGGGTTATACCCGCTTGTTTTGCATCTGGCAGTCCTCAAAACAAAAACAGCCCGCATACTTTTAATATATAAAACAATCATTTGCTCATTTTGCACTTTTCTTGTCGAGGTGTTAAGTATTGTCAACTAGTTTTGGCCCTATTTCCTCTCACTCCCCCCTTCCCATCTTGATGTATGGTATATTCTGCCTGGAACACTCACTGTAAGAGAAGGTTAATAACGATTAGTGGAGATAGTAGGAACTGCAGATGCTGGAAAATTTGAGATAACCAGGTGTAGAGCTGGATGAACACAGCAGGCCAAGCAGCATCAGAGGAGCAGGAAAGCTGACGTTTCGGGCCCAGACCCTTCTTCAGAAATGGGGGAGGGGAAGGGGGTTCTTAAATAAATAGGGAGAGAGGGGGAGGTGGATAGAAGATGGAAAGAGGAGAAGATAGGTGGAGAGGAGACAGACAGGTCAAAGAGGCAGGGATGGAGCCAGTAAAGGTGAGTGTAGGTGGGGAGTTCAGGAGGAGATAGGTCAGTCCAGGGAGGACGGACAGGTCAAGGGGGCAGAATGAGGTTAGTAGGTAGGAGATGGGGGTGGGGCTTGAGGTGGGAGGAGGGGATAGGTGGGAGGAAGGACAGGTTAGGGAGGCGGGGACGAGCTGGGCTGGTTTTGGGATGTGGTAGGGGAAGGGGAGATTTTGAAGCTTGTGAAGTCCACATTGATACCATTGGGCTGCAGGGTTCCCAAGCGGAATATGAGTTGCTGTTCCTGCAACCTTTGGGTGGCATCGTTGTGGCACTGCAGGAGGCCCAGGATGGACATGTCGCCTGAGGAATGGGAGGGGGAATTGAAATGGTTCGTGACTGGGAGGTGCAGTTGTTTAGTGCGAACCGAGCGTAGGTGTTCTGCAAAGTGGTCCCCAAACTCGAACAGTTCATCCACTTCACCAACACCTTCCACCCCAACCTTAAGTTCACCTGGACCATCTCTAACAACTCTCTCTCCTTCCTGGACCTCTCTATCTCCATCTCTGGCAACCACCTAAAAACCGATATTCATTTCAAGCCCACCGACTCCCACAGCTACCTAGAATACACCTCCTCCCACTCACCTTCCTGCAAAAATGTCATCCCCTATTCCCAATTCCTTAGCCTCCGCCGCATCTGCTCCCAGGATGAGGCATTCCACTCCCGTACATCTCAGATGTCCTCATTTTTCAAGGACTGCAGCTTCCCCTGCTCAGTGGTCGAAAATGCCCTCGACCGTGTCTCCCGCATTTCCCGCAACTCATCCCTCACACCCACTCCCCGCAATAACAACCAAAACAGAATCCCCCTCGTCCTCACATACCACCCCACCAACCTCCGGATCCAACGCATTATCCTCCGACACTTCCGCCATCTGCAATCCGATCCCACCACCAAAGACATTTTTCCCTCCCCACCCTTATCTGCTTTCCGGAGGGACCACTCTCTCCGTGACTCCCTTGTCCGCTCCACACTCCCCTCCAGCCCCACCACACCGGGCACTTTTCCCTGCAACCGCAGGAAGTGCTACACCTGCCCCTACACCTCCCCCCTCACCCTCATCCCAGGCCCCAAGAAGACTTTCCACATCAAGCGGATGTTCACCTGCACATCTGCTAATGTGGTATACTGTATCCGCTGTTCCCGATGTGGCCTCCTCTACATCGGGGAAACCAAGCGGAGGCTTGGGGACCGCTTTGCAGAACACCTACGCTCGGTTCGCAGTAAACAACTGCACCTCCCAGTCGCGAACCATTTCAATTCCCCCTCCCATTCCTCAGACGACATGTCCATCCTGGGCCTCCTGCAGTGCCACAACGATGCCACCCGAAGGTTGCAGGAACAGCAACTCATATTCCGCATGGGAACCCTGCAGCCCAA
>NC_063335.1:105158762-105169864 GCF_021869965.1 Rhincodon typus | reverse complement strand
CTGTGAAGAGAAAATCAAAGTTAACGTTTCATGTCCGGTGACCCTTCCTCAGAACTGTCACCGGACCCGAAACGTTAACTCTGTTTTCTCCTCCACAGATGCTGCCAGACCTGCTGAGCTTTTCCAGCAACTTTGTTTTTGTTCCTGATTTACAGCATCTGCAGTTCTTTTGGAATCACTGACTAAGCCAGCATTTCTTGCCCATCCCTAATTGTCCTTAAGGCAGTTAAGAATTAACCACTTTGCTGTGGGTTTGAAGTTACATTTAGGCCAGACCTGGAAAGGATGGCAGATTTCTTCCCTAAAGGACATTAGTGAACCAGAAGGTTTTTATCACAATTGACAACGATTAATTGGTTACTATTAGACAAGCTTTTCATTCCAGATTTTTTTTAACTATATTCACATTTATCTTCTGCCATGTTGGGATTCAAACTCATATCTCCAGTACAATAGCCTGGGGTTCTGGGTTACTAATCCAATGTTACAATCACCATATGTCCGCCTCCTCTATAGAGTGCAGAAGTCAATACATAGAGACTCTCTGAGTCTCCTAATATATTAATTCTGATAAAATTGAAACAGTTTACACTTGGAGAAATGTGTATTTTACACAGAAAACTGGAACATGCTGTCAGAAACAGAACAGTTCAGTGAATAGATTCTCCCCACCTTTTAGAAGGTACAGCAGATTAGTTTGTAGAACAGATGGATTGCAAAACCCTTTCCTCTGGCTCTCGTTGTATCAGTCTTCATTGCTGACCTTAAAACCCTAAAACCCTAAACTTATTTTCAAAAGTTTAGAAATTTGCTTTATTAATGCTGCATGTATTCTATATCTTTTGGTGAATGTGGTGACCTGATTCCCAGAAGTTTGAGTTTCAAAATGCTATCAGAGACCACTACTCTCGACCAGACTCAGGATTCAGCATGGAATGTTTAACAATTTAAACATGTGGAAGTAGGAACAGTTGCATGGATGTCTATTTGACTTTACAAGTTAAACGAAAAGCAAAGGTGTCAACTTTCTTCCACTGCAATAACATTATGTATTTCCCCTCATTTCCACGATTTTCACTAATTCCAGCCTATTTTATTCTTCTGAATTTCAGTTGTACACTGTAATCATCTTAAAAGTAAAGTGTTTCAAGTTGGTTTCCAGGAAGGGACATGTGGAATTGAATTTTGAGTTATCAGTTGACATGACTCCAGTCTAAAGGTGGTCATCTATCATATTCTTATTCAGTTTGTCCTTACCAACCCCTGTGAAAGTTGATCATGTTAATTAGATGGTGTGGACCCTCTCCTCAAAGTAATGAATGGCCTGAAGCATGTGCTCCTAAACTATCTGATACTGGTTAAGTTACTGAACACAACCAGACAAGGAGGCACCCACAAACACAAGTGAATGATTCACACAACAATCTGCCACAGTACACTTCAGCAAAATTCTAAACTTGGGAATTTTGGCAAAGGTTGTTCACGAATTATTATTTCCAAACCCTGACAGTGCCTCAACGGCAGTGAAAGGAATGTTTAATAAGACTAATCAATGCATCAACACCAGGGAATATATTCTTTATTCACAAACTGAGCAGCTAACGTCAGTCTTGGAAAAAACTTTAAGATACTGCCAGAAAGGCTCACAAGAGGAATGTTTTTTTAACACAATTTTTTAGCTTATTAGTTAGTATGACTGTAAAATGTCCATAACTGAAACTCTGCAGAAATCATCAAACCAGTTGAAATGTTTCAACTTCAAGTTTGTACGCAACCAAGCACCAGAGAAAATGTTTGCTTCTAACAGCCCTCAGTTTGAACCTCCAAACCCTTATCAGTTCTGAAGGCCTCTGGTTGTTCCTTTGAACCGTTCAGTTTGCATTTTATCCCTGAGAGAGATGTGACTGATTTCAACTGTGAAACTTTGTCAAGCTATATAGTTGAAAGGCTGACTTTCAGTTTAAAAAAAAGAAAAAGAAAGGATCGTCATATAAAACAAAATAAGATGAGAAATTATCAGAGGAAGATAAATGGTTCTACATATTCATTGGGAATAAGGGCAGATTTTCTTCTGCCAAGGGGGCGCAGAATTTGGTGCATATAGGGCATTAAATATCCTAAGAAAGACTTTGGGTTAAAAACTCAAAATTGTCCCTCCTTGTTCCAGGTTTCTTACCAACATTTGTGATGGTGAATGTTCATTCCCAATGCAATAATCAAACAGAGCATTTTGAAGTTTATAATAAACAATTAACTCCTGTTTTCATCAAGTGTGATAAATTTAACAGGCAGCACTCTGTTTTCTGAGTTCTCAGCAGTTCACCAAGGTAACTAAAGCAACTGCATGCTTTGAATCGAGTGAAACTGATTGGTTGAGAAGTCTTTTAGTAGTTACACTGAAGAGCTCCAACCGTGGCCAAGTGAGAGGTTGCTGCTGTCTCTTCCAGTACACTTTCAGTGTACAACATTTTTGGAAATTGCTTCATCTTTCTTGCATTTTGCTCCCCTTTGGCTGTATTTCCACATTGTCAGCCTTCCCCAAGGCACAGGGGCAGATCTTGGTTCTGCGGTCCTGCCACATCCAGTCGCGAATGGTGGTGGAGAATTAAACAACTCACTAGAGAAAGAGGCTCCACACGTATCCCCATCTTCAAAGATGGGGGACCCAGCACATCAGTGCAAGAGATAAGGCTGAAACTCTTGCAGCAATCTTCAGCCAGAAGTGCCATCTTCACCTCCTCCAGAAGTCCCCAGTATCAAGAAATGACATTGCATGCTGCAAAGGCTACGGGCCCTGACAACATTCCAGAAATAGGTACTGAAGGCTTGTGCTCCAGAACTTGCCATGCCCCTGGCCAAGCTGTTCCAGTACAGTTACAACACTGGCATCTACCCGACAATGTGGATAATTGGCCAGGTATGTCCTACACACCAAAAGCAGGACAAATCCAATCCAGCAATTACCGTCCCATTAGTCTGCTCTTGATCATCAGTACAGTGATGGAAAGTGTCATCAACAGTGCTATCAAGCAGCACCTGCTCAGCAATAACTTGCCGACTGATGCCCAGTTTGGGTTCTACCAGGACCGCTCAGCTCCTGACCTCATTACAGCCTTGATTCAAACATGGACAAAAGAGCTGAGTTCCAGAGGTGAGGCGAGAGTAACAGCCCTTGACATCAAGGCTGCATTCAACCGAGTGTGGCATCAAGGAGACCTGGCAAAAAAAAATGTCTAAATAGGAATCAGAGACAAATTCTCCACTGGTCAGCGTCATACCTGACACAGAGGAAGATGGTCATGGTTGTTGGAGGTCAGTTATCTTAGCTCTTGGACATCTCTGCAGGAATTCCTCAGGATAGTGTCCCAGTACCAACTATCTTCAGCTACTTCATCAATGACCTTCCCTCCATCGTAAGGTCAGAAGTGGGGATATTCTTCAATGATTGCACAATCATGAGATACTGAGCAGTCCCTGTCAAAGGCAGTAAGATCTGGACAATATCTGGGTTTGGGCTAATAAGTGGCAAACAACATTTCTGCCACACAAGTGGCAGGCAATTACCATTTCTTACAAGAGATAATTAATATTTGGTGATACTACTATCACTGAATCTCCCACTGTCCACAGACTTAAGTTACCATTGACCAGAAACTGCATTGGACTAACCACACAAATATTGTGGCGACAAGAGCAGGTCTGAGGCTTGGAATCCTTCTGTAAGTTACTCACCTCCTGAATCCCCAAAGCCTGTCCATCATCTACAAGGCACAAGTCAGGAGCGTGATGGAATGCTCCCCACTAACCTGGATGGGTGCAGCTCCAATGACATTTAAGAAGATTGACACCATCCAGCACAACAGCCCACTTGATTGAGATTATATCCAAAAACATCCACTCCCTCCAACACTGATGCTCAGTGTGTACTATCTACAACATGCGCTGCAGAAACTCACCAAGGATCCTGAGACAACACCTTACAAAGGGCAAGGGAAAAAGATAGTTGGGAACAACATGATCTACAAGTTGCCCTCCAAGCCACTTGGAACTATACCACAATTCCTTCAGTTCCCTTGGGTCAAAATTCTAACAGCATTGTGGGATTTATACACCACATGATCTCCAGCAGTTCAAGAATGCAGATCTCCCCTACCTTCTCAAGGGCACGCAGGGATCGGGACAAATGTTGGCCCAGCCATCAATGCCCACATCCCGTGAATTAATAGAAGAAATGTTTGTGCATTGTACCTCTGAGGGAAATAACTATACCCTCAGTTGTAGCAGCAGCAGGGAAGATATTGGAACTAGCTATCTTCTCCTGGTGGATAGCAACATCCAACTGGAAGGAGGCAAAGCCGCGAACATCTACTCACCCTGTCTGAATCTATCCATCAGTAAGCTCAGTCTCTCATTGTAGGTCATTGCTGACATCTGCAGCCTCTTGAAGCAAGAGAAGGTGGGTGCACAATGCTAGTGCTCAGCAAGGTGCCTGTCACTGGTGGGCCAACGCCCCTCACTAGCCTGCTCCCTGTGTCTTGCTGATATTATGTGCTGTCTTCTCCTGATGGACGGAAAAGCAGAGTTTTCGATGTGTTAGAAAAGCTGTCCTCACTGCTATTCTCCCCCCTCCACCACTTCCTTCCATGCTTACCCTCAGCTGTGTTCATGGGTTTCCCCCCACACCCCCTTCACTCACTCCCCCCCCCCCCCCCCCCCTCCCCTTCCCCCCCTCCACGCCCTTCACTGCTTCCCCCCCACATCCCCTTCACTGCAGCCCCCCCTACACCCCCTTTACTGCTTTCTTCCCCTTGCTGTTTTAACTCCACCTCCCCATACAATTTGTCCCCACCATCCCTTCACTGACTGTCCCAGTCCCTGTGGGAAATACCCTCCTACTCGTTGTGTACGTGCGCAGAAGGGGTTTCCTGGTTACATATACGCTCCTGTCAACATCCTGATCCTTGGGCAGAGTTTGCCACGCTGCCAGGAGTTAGTGCCATTCGAAATCTACCCTGTGGCAGAATTGGCACGTCTTCCTGCCACCCTCACTCATTGGCTGGCAAACCCAAAGGGAGCACATGATTGAGGAGCCACGGGAGCGAGGATTAAAGTCATTGACAGATTCTCCACCTGTGACTTGGGGGCTGGGTTTTTTAAAACCCTCTGAAATGCCTAAATGGGATAGAGAAACAAAGCAGTTCGTGTACTCTATTGTCTGCAATTGAATTATTCGAAAAGAGCGTGGTACTGACTGAGCCACAACTGTCTGCTAACACAGAGGCTGCGACAGAATACTTTTTCCAGTAATCATCCGTCATTGCCAATGGGGCCTCCTCACAGCAATGTTGGCTTAATGTATCTTTGCCAAGATTAAAAAATCAATACTTAATTTTTAGTGGCCTGTTCGTAGGCCATAATAGAGAGCGAAATATTATTACGTTTTGGATTCAGCCATTTATCATAGCTCCCTTTTAAAAATAAAAGCCTGGAGGAAAGATAAATACGAAAACAATACAGATAGAGAACGTGAATCATTTTGGAGATGTCCCATCATTTTGAGTTGATTTCTTGACTCTCAGGATTGACATCCTCATGAGAACTGCTGAGAAGCTGAACACGAGCCATTTCAGACCTATCACAGTGCATGATGGGCATTTTTGTCTCTTGAATGGTTTACACTTCATTTCACTTAATGCTTTAACCTGAATTGAAAATAAATATTCAGTATTTCAATCCATATTGTATCACTCAAGTCACACAGTTGGTCAATTTTACACCCACATTACCTTGCACAATGTCACAACATCACTGTTAATCAAAGTCAATATATTAAATTATTCTCTGCAGCATAGTCAGTACCTGGAAAATCAAAAGACCGTATCAGTTGTTGATGTGTTTGCATTTATGCTGATATAAGTTGTGTTTCTGTAGTTTGTTTGTAGTTCCTTATGGTAGATTTACCAAAGCCTGTGGTAATTTCTGTAATTTTAGCTAAATGACTTTCACTTTACAAAGTAGAAATAAGTGGATTTCAACATGTTTCGAGATTTTTTTCAAAATTTATTCTTGGAATGTGGGATGGCCTTGAGAAGGTAGTAGCGAGCTGCTTTCTCCATCCACTGTAGCCCGTGTGCTGTAGTAGAGCCGCAATGTCATTAGGGAGGCGATTCCAGGATTTTGAACCATGACAATGAAGGAATGGTGATATAAAGTAGAACAGATATTTAGGATCATCCCACTCGTCCCTGTCTTTAAGCAATTGTACCAGAGTCAGGTGGAGCTGGGCAGATCTATCCTCCTCAGGGTAGCCATAGGGCCATAGAGTTACACAGTACAGAAACAGACCTTTTGGTGCAACTCATCCACACTGACCAGATATCCGAAATAAATCTAACCTCCTTTGCCAATATTTGGCCCATATCCCTCTAAACCGTTCCTATTCATATACCCACCCGGATTCCTTTGAAATGTTGTAATTGTACCAGGCTTCACCACTTTGTCTGGCAGCTCACTCCAATCAGACACCCCCCGCTGTTTGAAAATGTTGTCGCCGAGGTCCCTTTTAAATTTTTGCTCTCTTACCTTAAATGAATGCCCTTGAGTTTTGAACTCCTCTACCCTGGGTTAAAGACCTTGCCTATTCACCCTATGTATGTCCCTCATGATTTTATAAACCACTATAAGGTCACCCCTCAGCCTCCGATGCTCCAGGGAAAATAGCCCAGCCTATTCAACCTCTCCCTATAACTCAAACCCTCTAACCCCAGCAACATCCTTGTGATTTTTTTCTGAACCCTTTCAAGTTTAACAACATCTTTCCTATAGCAGGGAGACCAGAATTGAATGAAGTATTCTGAAAGCGGCTTAACCAATGTCCTGTACAGCTGCAATAGGACCTCCCAACACCTATACTCAATGCACTGACCAATAAAGGCAAGTGTACCAAAGGCCTTCTTCAATACCCTGTCTTCCTGTGACTCCACCTGCAAAGAACTATGAACCTGAACTCCAAGATTTCTTTGTTCAGCGACACTCCTCAGGACCCTACAATGAAGTAGACTGAGGAACACAGCAGGCCATGCAGCATCAGAGGAGTAGGAAAGTTGACATTTTGGGTTGGGATCATTCCCTGCCCCGAAACATCAACTTTGCTCCTCCTCTGATGCTGCCTGGCCTGCTGTGTTCCTCCAGCTCCACACTGTGTTGTCTCTGACTCCAGTATCTGTAGTTCTTACTATCTCTGAATGAAGTAGCCTGATTGGCTTAGTTGGTATCTCAATGTTATACTGATTCTCCACTGAGGCCAGAGATGAGATTTAAGCTGAATGGAGCCTCACTGTGAGAGGTCATCACTGCCTCCTCTCCATCACCCCAGCATAGACACACATCACCAGTTTGATAGCTTTGCCATGAATGACTTTTACCCTTTTTAACAACCCAGCAGAGAGGTCTGAAAGGGATTGCTGAGCATACATCATATAAAGAAGGGTCCAGACCAGAAACGTCGGCTTTCCTGCTCCTCTGATGCTGCTTGGCCTGCTGTGTTCATCCAGCTCTACACCTTGTTATCTCAGATTCTCCAGCATCGGCAGTTCCTACTATCTGTCATCATACAGGGCTGTCTGATTGGCTCTCTCACATCACTGGTTACCTGGCAACCCCATTTGGGGCTACCTGAAGGAGCTTCTTCATTGGCCAGTCTGGAAATAAGACCACACTCAACATCCTCCCATGGCCACTTCCAGGTTCGTAAATTGAGGCAGACACTTGGATTACAGCCCGAAGCAGTAGAGACTAGACTGACGAGAAGGGGAGAAAGATCTAAAGGGAAAAGTAGAAAAAAAGCAAAAGCTGAAACAAAGCTAACATTTTTAAAATGTCCACTGTGGTAAAATACTGGAGAAAAGAAACTCTCCACTTGCAATAGTTAGTTTTCAGTGTCAAAATGATTGTTTATTCATTTTAACTTTATCACATTATCAGAGGAGTACTTGGACTGGTCGTGATAAGTGGTAACTTCAGAGTTTACCTGATATCTGCCATGCAAATACAACAACTACGTGCTGTTCAATGCATTTCAATGGTGACGCAGACAAGATGATGCCATCTCTGCAGCATAAAAATTTTGAATTGAAGTTTAGCCATACATTTATCCCTTACCTGAAATTGCAGTATTATTTATGCATTAATGATTATGAGCACCATTAACCTCACTGTTATGCTGACATAAAATTCTAGCCTGTTAAGTCCAATAAATCATTAAGAAAAAAAACAGCCTGTAGTTGAATTGTCAAAAATTGTAGCCGTTCTTAAACAAAATCATGTATTTGAGCAGTGATGCTGCTGAGTGCTTAATTCAATCATTATAATGTATCTGACTATGTGGTCATTATTTCATTTTACTGCCTGTTCACAGACAGAACCCACATTTAAAAACGCGTCTCTTTCCCTATTCTCACCAGCTGCCTACAAGCAGACTGTGGTTTAATTTTTCACCCTTTTCTTTCAACAATAGGAGCATACTTTCTCCCCACTGTCTGTTTACAGCCCTCAACAATGTAATGTTGTAATGTTAAAGCAAATGAGAGTTTATTTCACTCATTCTTGGATGCAGGGAAATGGTTCACAGCATAGGCTGCTTGCAAACATCCAAAAAGAGATCAAATAGGAGGAAATAGATTATTCAACTAGAAACAATCTGCATTCAAAAAGGCCGATGGATATTATTGTACCAATGTGTGTGCTTTCACTATGGAGTCTGAGACTGGCATTAGCAATCTGGAATTCTATTGTGCTGGGCAGCCGATTGGTTAGCCAGTAGTTGAGGAGTTATTGGTAGTTTCCCGTCCCTAAAAATCTGTTCAAAGATCCCCTGAGGATGTTATTGTAATTTTGCTTCAGTGCTTTGGTGAATGAACATGTATCACATGCAGAGAGTATAAATACAGGTTATTGGCTGCTTCTTACAGACAAGAGACTATTCATTTGTAGTCCAGAGTTAGGTCTTTGATGTCATCAGTAGACATTATTAGGGAGCAGCATTGTCCCCTTAACTGACTGCTCTTTCAAAATGATATGGTTAAAAGGGGGTTGGTTCATGTGACCATGGCTTCTTGGTTGGGTGGGGGGAGGGAGGACAGTTACATCACAGCACAAGCTAGCATTGTAGATGACCAAGTGTCCATGGCCCATGTTAGGATTCAGGTTCAAGTGCAATCTCATAAAATCTTTCTGCTGGATATAAAGGTTGGAAGTAGCACTTGGAGGGTAACATCAGCCTGAAGCAGCTCATCTTTGGGCAGTAACAGAAGTCAATCAATTGAGGAAACCGAATGTCATGCACTCTTTGACTTTTTAACTCCCACATAGACTGTGTGCACCACGAATTTGAAGGGAGTAGTCAGTTGTTAAGCTGATTTGAATGTTCCTGCTGTCTTCTATGTTGAGGTTCGTCTACTATCAACCCTCACTTTCATTTTTGAGTTTTATCTCCAGATCTGGCTTTCATCAGTTCGCTGAACAGCAGAGGATTGCCTCCTCTCAGACAGAATGCAGCAGATACTCTATACTTCGGCCAACTAACGGCCCAGTCTGAAAGCCCAGAGGGTGTAAAGAAAATTCATTTATGGCTCTCGGTGCAATCTGCAACAAACTGACCCCAATCACGGCATAAGAATAATCCAATACTGAAGGACAAATGCTTTCAAACAAAATGAAAAAAAAATCACAGCTCACTGGTCTGTTATATTTTTTGTTTCTCTCCGTTTAATTTTACACCTTGTGTGAAGGAAAGGAGTGAGAGTGTGGCTAGTTATACAAATGCCTTTGTGAGTGTTGAAAGTATTTCATTGCTCTTGTATGGCACTTGCAGAACAGAATGTATTTCTCCTGCAGGGGTACTTATCATCTGATAATTTCAAGGCTATGGTACGAATTGAAATTTTCAGTTTGATGTTTACAGGAATGCAAGTGTCTTGAGTGAAGGCTTTGCAATTTGCTTCAGTCATTGTGCTCGAAGAAAGTTCTCCAGCTCCCTGTGTGTTTTCTAAGCAGCATTCTTTACAGATCTGTGCATGGAGACAAAGATTTGTTTTTGAATATAGCTACTACCCCTTGTAGTCCTATTGATAAATGCAGAGCCCTGTGGGGAACTGAGACACAGAAAACCAGAAAGGTTTGGATTTGATTCCCAATTTACTACAGGGCCAAGTGGTCTCTTTGTGTGCCATGAATTTGCTATGATTCCATGAATTTATACAGCATCCTTGCCAGGATTTTCCCTGTGGATCTAATGTGCTAGACATTAGGGAGACCAAAGCTATTGTATGTATCATAACCATCATCAAAACCTCTTTTCAAGAAAAGAGGGATGCAGAGAATAGCAAACTATAGGCTAGTTAGCCGAAAATCTGTCATTGGGAAAATGTAATTATCCATCATTAGAGAGATAGTAGCAGGACATTTAGTGAATGACAATGCAATCAGGCAAAGTCAACATGATTTTGTGAAAGGAAAATCATGTTTGAAAAAATTATTAGTATCCTTTGAAGAGGTAACAGTCAGGGTGCATAAAGGGGAATTAATAGATATGTTTGGATTTCCACAAAGCATTTGATGAGGTATCACATATACAGTTACTGCACAAAATAGAACTCCTGTCACTCAGGGTGATTATAGCATAGAAAGAGAGTTGGCTAATTAACTCTGGTGATTCAAACAAAACCCATCAAGGAAGATCCAGAGATGACAAGGTATAGAGCTGGATGAACACAGCAGGCCAAGCAGCATCAGAGGAGCAGGAAAGCTGATGTTTCAGGCCTAGACCTTTCTTCAGAATTGGGGGAGGGGAAGGGGATTCTGAAATAAACAGAGAGAGAGGGGGAGGCGGATGGAAGATGGATAAAGGAGCAGATAGGTAGAGAGGAGACGGACAGGTCAAGGAGGCGGGGATAGAGCCAGTAAAGGTGAGTGTAGGTAGGGAGTTGGGATGGGGGTTGGTCAGTTCAGGGAAGACAGACAGGTCAAGGAGGCAGGATGAGGCTGGTATTTAGGAGATGGGGGTGAGGGTTGAGGTGGGAGGAGGGGATAGGTGGGAGAAAGGA
>NC_063335.1:105149974-105158262 GCF_021869965.1 Rhincodon typus | reverse complement strand
TCTGCATCAAGATAGGAGGTATCCTCTTTAGAATAGAAAACCACAGGCTGTTACATTTGTAAATAAATGTATAATGAGAGATTTATATAACTTAAATGGCTTTCAAGGAGGGAGGCATAAAATAGCACCCTCTTGTGACCATTTTGTATGGATGTATATACCAGAGTAAACTGGTCAGTTTGGTATTGACTTTCTACATGCCGCATATTGTTTTTAGCCTGCCCTGCAGAGGTCATAGCGGCCAACAGCACAGAAAAAGGCCCTTTAGTACACTGGGTCTGTGCCAGTATCAAATTTATTTCTTTATTGAACGAAATTTAATGCCCTAGCTGTTGTAGTTGGATCTGAACATATATTTATAGAATGAATACATAGGATATAGAATATAGAATAAAATTTAGAACAGAATTAAGCCATTTGGCCTCTCGAGCCTGCTCCATCATTCAATAAGTATATCGCTGATCTAATTGCTCCACATTCCTACGTGCCCCTGGATAATTTTCCACCCCTTGCTCATCAGAAGTCTACATAGCTCTGCTTTAGAAATAATCAGACTCAGCCTTTGAGGAAGAGGGTACCAAAGACTCATGATCGTGTGTGTGAATAAAAATTCTCCATATCTCTGTCTTAAATAGTGACCCGCCCTATCTCCAGACCATTGTCTGGAACATGAGTTCAGAAACAGTCACCAATCTACCGTCCCTTGTGTAGTGAATAATCATACAAATCAGTTAAGCAGAAGATCTAAGAACTGGACTTACTGTATGCCATTTGCCATCATTAATAGGAGTGGGCATGATGGACATAGCTGTGCCTTTCCCGAGGTTAAACAGGAAATGTAACTGTCCTTTCCACAGCTGAAGAGCAGCGTAGTCAATCTGGTTTTGATGGGCTACGTAATACACTAGGCCACTGGAGGCGTAAGTTCTAATATTCAGCTGAATAGCAAATCTGAGGGAAAACAGGAAGGACAATCATCATTTCTTAAAGTGACCAGCATCTTTCAATTAAACACACACTTGGTAGTCAATATCTTTTGGTTTACAAGACACTAAATATTGATCTTCATAAAACAAGATTCACATGTGTGCTGTCTCTGTAAAATGTGTTTAAGCTGCTTTTCATTTAAAATACTTCATTGCAAACCGCGATTCTGGAGAACTCTTCGATACAAGTCGTCGGAAACATGCGATTTTTCAACACGCAGATTAAATTAAATACATCTTTGCTGGAGGGGAAACCCAAACAGGGCCTCTACTCTTTCATTTCTTCTTCATTTACACTTCCCCCATCTGAAGATGCAATTATTGGTGTCAGGCTTAGATAAGTGGAAGCTCATTTGGCCATTCAGCCAGGCCCCGCTCCAGAGGGGATTCAATAGGACACGTGGCCTCCTGTCATTCAGTGTCTGTTTTTGTTCTTCGCTTGAGTCTGATCCTACCTTTTCCCATTATAACCTGCTATTCCAGGGTCCTCAAACTGTGGCTTATGATTGCCACTGGGGATCGCTGGGGCTGAGGCAGCAATGGTGGCCATGGACCAGAAATTCTAGTGGGATAGTCATGGGATCAGCGCTGAGGTTCCAGGATATGTAGTACGTGCATGGTACTCAGCCCTTCGAAGGATGCCAGTCTTCAAAACAGTTGCTGACAATACCACTGGCCCCAGCTGGACAACTCTCCATACTCCCTCAGCCAACAACCCCCAATCCCCCTGGCCCTCACACTCTGGGCTCACATAAATTTTCAAGCATTAAAATAGGTTCACAGTGGGGAAATATTTGGGAAATTCTGCTCTACTTCCTTCTCTGCCTCATGCCTGACCAGTTTTCCTTCAAATGTAGCAACACTATTTGCTTCAATCCTTCCAGCTGTAGGAAATTTCACACTCTCACCACTCTTTAGGTGAAGAAATTCTTCCTCAACTCTCTGTTGGAATTCTTGGTGAATAACTCTTTATATTGATGGCGTCTAAGCTACGGAGCTCAACATCCACACTATCCAAAACTTCCACAATTTTAAAGACATCTATTGGGTCACCCCATCAGTCTTTGTTTTTTTTTTGCCTCAAGTTCAAAGAAGCCCTATTTGTCAATCCTTTCCTGATATCTCTGTCTGTGCAGTAATGGGTGCCTTCTTACTAAGTCCTTGAGCATATTATCTGTGTTGATATTTCAGCAACGTACCAAGGGTGTGCCACAGTGTCAGAGGTGCTGACATTCACGAGTTGTTAACGCTGATGTATCTGTGATCTCGGATGATGACTACTTTTCAAAAGAAAAAACAAAAATCGCTGACTTCTCTCATTGTGGTGTTTGTGGCTTCTTGCTATAGCTGACTGCTATATTTTCTTTCAGTGACGAGTTTACAAAATTGGTTCATCAGCGATTTAGCACTGTGAGATATCCTGATGATGTGAGAGAGAGACAGAGAGAGAGAGAGAGACAGACGCAATCCAGGTTCCTTCCCTCATTATCATGGCCTTGTCACAAAGCCATAGACCACCAGACAACGCAGACCGTTTTCACAGACCTTGCTGTATGTGACAGGTCACCATTATTGCCTATAATCTGACATAAACTGTTACCTTAGCAATAATTTCTTTCCACCTGGAGTTCAGGTGACTGCAGCCTATGTTACGTGGCCCTTAAATGTTCCAGAATCAGAGGGCATAACCTCAGAAAAGGCAGGGGGGTCACACGTTTAAGGCTGAGATGAAGAGGAACGTATTCTCTAAGTGGGTAGTGAATCAGTGGAATTATTTAGTGCAGGTGTCTGTCATTAAACATATTCAAGGCTGAGATAAACAGATTTTTAATCAGTAAGGGAATCCAGGCTTATAGGGAAGAGGCAGGAAAGTAGATTTGAGGATGATCAGGTCAAGGGATTGATTGATTTATTGTCATGTGTACCGAAACACAGTAAAAAGCTTTGTTCCTGAGCGGCACAGGCAGATCATAGTAAGCAAAGGATGTACAGATCAAAATGACTTAGTCAGAGGCATACAGGTTACATTGCACAGGGCATGCGCTAGGCGAGATCAAAGTTAGCAAGGTCAGCGTTATTTGAGGCTAGACAGTCCATTCAACAGTCTGATAATGGCCGGGAAGAAGCTGTTCCTGAACCTGCTTGTGCACGTGTTCAGGCTTCTGTATCTTCTGCCTGATGGAAGGGGTTGTAGGGGGTCATTACCAGGGTGTGATGGGTCTTTGATGATGTTGGCTGCCTTTCCACAGCAGCGAGCTGTGTAAATGGAGTCCATGGATGGAAGGTTGGCTTCCATGATGGTCTGGGGTGTGCACACCACCTTCTGTAGTTTCTTACAGTCCTGGCAGAGCAGTTGCCGTACCAGGCCGTTATGCACCCGACAGTTTGCTTTCAATGGTGCATCTGTAGAAGTTGGTGAGGGACCTTATGGACATATCAAATTTCCTGAGCTGCTTGAGGAAGAAGAGGCATTGTTGTGACTTCTTGATTGTCGCATCCACATGGGAAATCCAGGATAGGTCGTCGGCTATCGTCTCTCTGAGGAACGTTGATGCTGTTCACTCTCTCAGCCTCAGTTCAGTTCATATAGATGGAGGTGTGTTCCCCTCCTTTCTTTCTGATGTTGATGATCGGTTCTTTAGTTTGGTCGACATTGAGAGACAGATTGTTTTCATTACGCCACGTCACCAAGCCCTCTATCTCCCTTCTGTACTTTGACTTATCGTTGTTAGATATCAGTCCCACTGCGGTGGTGTTGTCAGCAAACTTGTAGATGGTGTTCATTTGGAATTTGACAACACAGTCATAGGTGTCCAGGGAATACAGTAGGGGGCTGAGGACACATCCTTGAGGGGCTCCAGTGTTGAGTGTTATTGTGAAGGAGGTGCAGTTACCTATCCTCACTGATTGCAGCCTGTGGGTCAGGAAGCTGAGGATCTAGTTGCAGAGGGCGGAGCTGAGACCAAGGTCACACAGTTTTGAGATCAGTCTGGAGGGGATAATAGTGTTGAAGGCGGAGCTGTAGTCAACAAGCAGGAGTCTGACGTGGGTGTCTTGGTTGTCCAGATGTTCCAGGGATGAGTGCAGGGCTAGGGATATGGCATCCTCTGTGGACCTGTTATGTCGACAGACAAACTGTAGGGGATTGAGGCAGGTTGGGAGACTAGAATTGATGTGGGCCATGACCAGCCTCTTGAAACACTTCATGATTATTGAAGTTAGGGCTATTGGGCTGTAGTCATTAAGGCACACTGCATGTGTTTTCTTAGGTACGGGGATGATGGTGGTCTTCTTGCAGCATGTGGTGACGGTGGATTGTAGGAGGGAGAGGTTGAAGATGTCGGTGAATACCTCCACCAGCTGGTCTGCACAGGATCTGAGTGCTCGGCTGGGGACACCGTCTGGGCCCATCACTTTCCCTGGGCTAACTCCTAGGAATTCCGATCTGACGTCTGCTGTGGTGACCGAGGGAACAGGTGGGTCTGTAACTGTGGGGCAGGAGTCACTGTGCCACTGGAATTCAGTTCAAACCGAGCACGGAAAGCACTGAGCACATCAGGAAGGGATGTGTCTTTGACTGCTATCTTAGTTTGCTTCATTTTGTATCCTGTCATGTTGTTTAGGCCTTGCTGTAGGCGGCGGGAGTCTGTTTGGTAGATTTGGGCCTCTAACTTGGTCTGGTACTGGCACCCAGCCTCCCTGATGGCTTTGCAGAGGTCAGATATGGATTTCCTATATTGGTCCGGATCACCCGACTTGAATGCTGCACGTTTGGTCATCAGTAAGGGAGTGGACTTCCTGGTTCACCCAAGGTTTCTGGTTGGAGAACACTTGGATTGATTTCTTTGGTACACAGCCCTCCACACATTTGCTAATGAGGTCCAGGGCGGTGGTGACATACTCGTCTGGGTTTTCCACTGAACACTCGAACACGGTCCGGTCCACCGAGCCCTAGCAGTCCCGGAGATGGTCTTCTGCTGGCCTGAGGCCAGCAATGTACTTCCTTTTGTGAAGGATTCTCTTGTTTCAGCTTCTGCTTGTAAGCTGGGAGGAAAATCGCAGCACTGTGATGTGATTTTTGTGGGCGGGGGATGGAGTGGTAGGCGTCTTTGATGGTTGTGTAGCAGTGGTCCAGGATGTTCGGTCCCCTGGTGAGGCAGATGATGTGTAGGTGGTACTTTGGCAGCACCCTCGAGATTGGCTTGCTTGAGGTCACCAGCCACGATGAATAAGGCCTCGGGGAATTACGTCTCCAGAGTATTTGTGGTGGTGTATATCTCCTCTAGGGCATTCTTCACATGTGTACGGGGTGGTATGTAGACTCAGCCACGTCTCATTGAATGGTGGAGCAGACCCAATGGGCTGAATGGCCTAGTTCTGCTCCTCTGTCTGATGCAAAGAGAGTCCACCTTCTGTTGGTAACATTAATCCAACTTAAGTTTCAAAGATGAACAAATTCATTTGCACTGTCGTGTTTGGAAAGAGTTGCAGACATTGGCACAACTCTGTGCCGTTTTGTAACTATTCATGGATAGGACAAGGCCACCCTCTACTGGTGAAAGGGTGGGTAAACAGTTTTCCTTTGCTTTTAGGGATGCAGCTGGTCGGAAGGATTTTGAATAAAAGCAGCTCAAATGGCCTTGCGTGCAGAGTCTTACATTTAAGCCGGTCGCCGATGAATGTTATAAATAATAAATAACAACAGATGATCCTTGGAAGTGCTCAGGGCATTTGACTGCCTCTCTGAAGGAGGGAATCACAGTTACCGGTTCTGAGGAAGGGTCACTCGACCCGAAACATTAACTCCGATTTCTCTCCACGGATGCTGCCAGACCTGCAGAGCTTTTCCAGCGACTTCCGTTCCTGTTTCTGATTTACAGCATCCGCAGTTCTCTTGGTTTCTAACGTCGCAGGTTGACGGTCTCTCAGCGGAACCAGTTCTCCCTCCCCAGATACCCGCCTGACCTGCTGAGAACTTTTGTGCACCTTCTGTTTTTGTTTCCAGAGCCTCTGCAGGATTTTGCTTTTCCAGTAGAGGTCACTGGTGCCCCGCTCACAACGATCAATTGATCAAACGCACTTACTTTCTCCTCACTGTGGTCTCATCGAGGGACAGGATCATGTGACTGCCTTTGGAGAGTCCAAACTGATGAGCACTGGCCACATGGCCTGGCAATTCGTCCACAGCACACTGACCAAAGACAAAAAGCACAGGAAAACATTCAATATACAGGTTAAACAGGGGTATCTTTGAGATCGTCACTAGTAATCTTTTGCCCCAGTATTGTTCGACTCCTTCACAGCTCCATTCAGGTTAAAGGGCAGGAGATTTGTCACCCAGCCTCAGCAAATACTGGCCCCTCTCCCATTTCTGATCCTTTAGATCAGTCCTGCACTGGGCAGATTCCTGAACAGGGGCCTGCTGTTCGTAAACAGCAGAGGCCTGTCTGGGCAACACTGGAATCAGGGGGAGGGAGAACAACGATTGAAAGCAGCAACGGGCCACATTTTCAAGTTTAAACAGACAATAGCATAGCCAGCCACTTTAACAGCTCCTGTGGAAGACTGTGTGTGGAGGTAGGGTGAGTGTTGGTGTTGGGAGAGACTGGGATTGTGTAAGGGGAGGGGGTAGGGTGCCAGGAGGTGGGTGACAGGCATCAGGTGGGTGGGGAATCTGGCAGCTAACTTGATGATTCATTAAGATATGTTGGAAAGTGGAGGGAGGGATGAGGAAGGGTCTCGACCTGAAACGTCAGCTTTCCTGCTCCTCTGATGCTGCTTGGCCTGCTGTGTTCATCCAGATCTACACCTTGTTATCTCTGGAGGGATGAGACTATTGGGTTTGGCTGGGGACAAGGGCAGTCAGGTGTTTAACCCTTTAACATTTCCCTGGGTAATTAGTAAGCTTAAATGACTTGGAATCTTCTTAAGTTTCTATCTTTAAGGGATTTTTCGGAGGGCAATTTTCAATTTTCCCAGGATTTCCATATGAAATCAGCTGCATTGGGAGATTCCTGTGGCTCCAGCCCATTCTGGTATAACCGGGATCCAGCCGTCGGATTTTCCGAGCTATTGCTTTGAACCAACTTCCTGGAGGCTGCCCTGGGAACTTTCTCCGCCTGACTCTCCTCTTCTGCTTCCTACATCACCCTGCGACTTCCAGGAAACTTCCCCATCCTGGGAATCTCTGGGATGAGGGATCTGCCCCTTCAGAAATGGGTGGGGCTAATTCCATCAGCAGAAGTCATTTTAGAGTGAGTCAGAAGTGATGTGAGGAAACATGTTTTTTACTGGTCGGTGGAAGCAACAGTAACAGAACTGGAAAATGACTTGAAAGGACTTACAGAGCAATGGAGAAAAAGCATCAGCAAGGGTGTGAGACTGACTGGATGGGTCCACCAAGGAGCTGGCACATATACCATGGGCCGAGTGGCCTCTACATTCTATTATTCTAAGATTCTAGGGTATGAGGCAATTTGATGCCTCTCAGAATTTCAGAAATACAGGAGTCACTTGGCCCATCATGTTTGTACTGGCTGTCCAAATGAGCATCATGGCTTGGTGCCATTCCCCTGTCACTTCCTCAGACCTTTGAACACTGGCTCTATCACTCCACTCTCTGCCGAACAGATGAAAACATTTTGAAACCTGCAACTGACCAATATTTGAAGCAGGAATGATAGCTGGGCTCATGTAAGATTGAGAGTTTCAACAATGAGAAAAACCACAGCGTGCCATTTTACGAGATTGTCTTTGAGATCAGTGTCTGCCAGGGTTTTATATACAATCATATTGCAATCAGACCTGACTACACAATGCATTTCCTCAGCCAGGGAAGAGTTCTTCAGACCTTTTGTTCTGGCTGGTTAATGTTTAATATTACAACCACACAGACTGGCTTTTCAGTTTTTATTTTGGACTACAAAAACTCAACACTGGGTTTGAAAATCTCCCAGGCACTTTCCCCAATCACTAATGTCCACTTGTTTTCCTTTGGGGCAAAGGTCAATTTCACAAAGGTATTTGCAAAACCTTTCCTGCAGTTCACTGAGGAGCCAGCCCATTGAACGGATGTCTATGTTAAATTGACATGTCAAAATGCAGACAGAACGATAATCAGATCAACAGAGAAAAGGAAGCAAAATGACAGCCTTGGAGTAAAATAGTCTCATTGATGATTTATTCAAATGGAAAATCTTCTACATGGAAACAAGATTAGAAAGTTGGAGATAGCCAGAATTGCAGATGCTGGAGTCAGAGATAACACAGAGTGGAGCTGGAAGAACACAGCAGGCCAGGCAG
>NC_063335.1:105140325-105149874 GCF_021869965.1 Rhincodon typus | reverse complement strand
TTTCTGAAGAAGAGTCCCGACCCGAAACGTCAGCTTTCCTGCTCCTCTGATGCTGCCTGGCCTGCTGTGTTCTTCCAGCTCCACACAAGATTAGGACGTTTCTGTTCTGAGTGAATGTGGTGGAGACTGTTTCCTTACAGTTTTCTTGTTGGAGGAGGAGCTGTACGGAGTGTGGGTGGGGTTGGTGTTTCTCACAGGTGGTTGGATGGGATTAGCAGTCGGCTGTAGGGCCAGCCCTGAGTCTCTCGCCTTTAGCTCAGGGGCTGAAAGCAGGCAGCTGTCCAGATCGATATTCTGGTACCTCATGATGCCGCTGAAGTCCAACAACCTGGAATTAACATAAGATTTTCCCTTTTTAAAATCATGTGGAGGTCAAACACACCAGACACAAGTGAACCGTTGCCACGACAGGTAAATATTCTAGGGTTATATGAATACTGCTGACAGGCCATTGGTGACTCCCGTCCCCTTTTGGCTGTGGCCTCTTTCTGCTCTCCCCCAAACCTTCACTGTCAGACAGCCATTTTAAGGTCCAATGACATCGCAGAGGTCACTGGGTTGTACCTGGCATTGTCTCTAAAGCCAGCAACAACTTGAAGGCAGCCTTGCTGGGATAGGCAGGAGGGCCTACCCTCACTTTGCACTGTTACTGAAATGGTGGTGGTGGTGGGGGGGCAGCGTCTCCAACTGAAGGCCTGATGAGCCATGGGCCTTCCTTGTAACTAACTCTCAAGCCAGGGCCTCCATCCTGGAATTAAGAATCTAATAATGACCATGAATCCCAAAAAAATCCATCTGGTTCACTAATGCCCTTTAAGGAAGGAAACTGCCATCCTTACCTGGTCTGGCCTACATGGGACTCCAGACCCACAGCAATGTGGTTGACTCTTATCTGCCCCCCTCTGGGCAGTTAGGGATGGGCAATAAATGCTGCCTCGCCAGTGATGTCCTCATCCCGTTCATGAATAAAGAAAAAAAAAATTCCAGAGACATTCTCGCACTTTCTTAACCAGCTTCAGCAGCACCCAGGGGTGTTTCCTGCTGGGCTCCCGCTTCAGGACCGTGAACACGGAGGTGCCCGCTTGGTAGATTCCCTCAGTGAGCACAGCTCTGAGCCATGTGGGGTCATGTCTGACCCACAAACAATCCCGTTACCTGCCATTTGTCAAAGGATGCAAGTTGGGTTCAGGTAGTGCTGGAATGTGGGAACTGGGCAGAGCTTGAATCCCGGATGGATTTCTCACTGTGAGGATGACACTTCAATGGAATTGTATCGGGATAACCTGTAAACATTCTAATGGCCGAGCAATTCGACTGATATCTGTTTTAATGAGCCTTTGCTGCCTGCCTTATCGTACCTTTCAGTTATTTTATCGAGATCAGGAGATGGTGACAGAGGATCATAAACCCATTTCCCACCGGGATTGGTGCAGGGTCGATTTTCGGGTAAAGCAAAAGGTCACTTGCTCGGTTTGGTGTAAAGTCAGTCACTACACTAAAGGGGGAGGTGATGGTGTAGTGGTATTATCGCTGGACTGTTAATCCAGAGGCCCAGGTAATGTTCTGGGGACCTGAGTTCAAATCCCGCCACAGCAGATGGTGGAATTTGAATTCAGTAAAATATCTGGAATTAGGAATCTAACGATGACCATGAATCCATTGCTGATTGTTGGGGAAAAACCCATCTGGTTCACTGATGCCCTTTAGGGAAGAAAACTGCCATCCTTACCTGGTCTGGCCTACATGTGACTCCAGACCCACAGCAACGTGGTTGACTCTGAAATGCCCCCTCTGGGCAATTAGGGATGGGCAATAAATGCTGCCTGGTCAGTGACACCCTCATTCCGTGAATGAATGAAGAAAAAGGATGGGGAAGGGGCCTGTTGGTGTGAGACTGCAGCCTTTATTCACTCCAGCTGGGGCTTTAAATATACAGATAGGGGCATCTGAGGGATCATTGAATATCTCAGGGACCACTGTGTATTTGAGGGATCACCATGATTCTGAGGGATTACCAGATATTTTCCCCTGCCAGGGGACTGGTGTTGGCTCTCTCTTTCTGGGACAACACCAGCTCTCCCCCAACTCCCCAGGCCTGGGACAGCTGACAGGTTCAGGAGAGGATCAGCACAGTATGATTTTTTTTTTAAAATTGTGAGATGTAACTGAGCGTGCACCCATTGCTTTCCATTTTTATGCTTTGATTGATTGATTTACTAGACATAAAAGGCTCTTTTGTTTTTAAAGTTAAAATCCAGACCACATGAGATACAACAGGTAGCCTGATGCCGTGGATTATGACCACTGAAAACTCTTTTACATTAAACATTGCAAGAAGACCTCACTTTGAAATGTAGAAACTCCTGTGTAGCATATTTCATTCCACATAAATTACACTAGCTTTTAACTTCAGGCAGTACAAGAACACAGTTCTGGTTGGTTTATACCAATGCAGACTTACTCTGTATTCAGGACCAGGTTTTTAATGCAGCCCTTGAAGGATCTTGTTATCTTAAGGACAATAGCGCCCTCTCCAGTTGGAACTCCACCAACGTAGAGTCTGGTAATATTCAAAGGACTGGTATCTGCTGAGGCGCTGAGTCTCATTTCAAGGAGGTTTCCTTCATCAATCTGTAACATCATTATCCTGTACGAAGGAAGCAAGAGGATACAGTCAGTAGCCTCCCACACTATATGGTCGATTAATTTTGAGGTTCATGGACAGAATAACAGTTGTAGAAATTGAAAAGTGCAGGGCCCATTTTGCAGGTCAAAGTCAAAAGGGTGCACTATGGTATAAATGTCATGTTTTGCCAAAGGGTTTGGGGCACCCTGGCATCACTATTTGCAAACTGAGTACCTGGCCCCTAACACAGACGCTTTTGGGAAAATGGCTTGTGACTGAATCCAGTTTGATGAACAGTTATCAAAGAGAGACAAGGTGGCTTCTGTAACACAGACAGCTGCCCCTTATCTGAAAGTTGAGCGAGGCAGAAGCAGGAATTATCTGGTGGAGAGGCAAGAGGGGACATAACCGGTTTTACACTGAAACTGCAGCCTGCTGCTTGTTATCAACCATAACCCTTCCAGTCTCCTATGTAACTGTCGACCAGAAAACCCGACAGTATAATCTCTGGACCTCAATACTCTGCAAATCACCTACTCTCAAGAAACTGCTCATCTGAGAAGTTTAACTCATTCCCCTTAAACAGCTGTTGCTGCATTTAAATGTGCTCTTTCACTGACCTCCTGCATTCTTCATGTGGTGATAGTAGTGTAGTGGTCATAGCATTGGATTTGTAAACCTGATGCCCAGGGTAAAGTCCTGGAGACAGGAGTTCAAGTGCCACCATGACATTTGGTGAGGTTAAAAGCCCAGTGATGACCTGGTAATCAGACCCCTAGCAATGCGACTGACTCTTAACTGCCCCCTGAAATGGTGTTCTTGGCCAATGCGTTCAAAACCAATTAGAAATGGGCCTTGATGGCTGCATCACATCCACGGATTTTGAAAAATCTGGTGCGTCAGTAATAAAACCAGACCTGATGAAACTCAGTAATCAGCACTCATTATCCTATCTTTCTTTCATTTCATTTGTACCCATTTCATTGTAAAAACTCTCATCTTAATCAGATCTGTGCATGTTAACACACACCTCTTACTTCTTGTCAGTATGATAGAATGTTCCTGTCCATCACTGAAGGTTCCTGAAGGGGACTTGGCAACGACTCTCCTAGTATGGACTCCATCGCCAGTGTTTACGTGAGCTTCCACACGGCCATCAATTATCATAACGGCAAGGAACGCCTGTGGATATCAAAGAGGAGCTCATCAAATCCTCAATCACATGCAAGGTACACATCATAAGGAGTTGGCTAAAAGGCAATCACTTTGAAAAATACTACCCACAACCCATGGCACTGTTACTCAATGCTGCTCAGGTACAGTCAGCATTTACCAACTCCCAAGCATTTATGCGAGTGCTTTATTCCAGGACTACACTCCTGCTGAAAGGGGAGTAAGCAACCTGATGTAATCAATCCTGACAACAGTCTTAGTAACGATAGTATCACAATGGGGTGTGCAGGAAGACAGAAACAGAGCCGCCCAGAGATTTCAGATGTAAGGTTGGAGAACAAACACAGAGGACGCTGGAGAAACTCAGCAGGTTTGGCAGCGTCTGTTGAGTCCAGTACGGCACCTCTTCAGAAGACGGACCACGGAATGTTACAAACCCAGTGAGGAGATGAGGCAATGAAGAGATTTGAACGCAACAATGAGGATCTTTAAAACAACGATGTTGCCAGACTGGGAGCAAATGTAGATCAGTACTGTTAGGGATCAAGAAGACTGGGTCGAAATTCAATTTCATTCTAACATTTAAGCGCGTATTCTGTGAGTTTAATAGTAGTACGAGCCACAGTGCACTAACTGCAGTGGAAACTCTTGGTCTGTTCTCTGACTCCAGCTCCAGGGAGTGGCAGCATGCAGTGGAAATGGAGCTACTGTTGATGTAACAGTGAAAGTACTCTGACAAAATACTCCACCTCCTCAAGGGCAATTAGGGATGTACAGCAACAATCACCAGCCAGCCAATGATATCCACATTACACAAAAGGAAAAAGGGTTTCCCTTCACTGGCATATTCTGCTTCCTCAGTAGGTATCGAGTTACCTCAGTGACCTGGGTCGTGAAGAGAAACTGAGAAACAGAAACAGAATGGGGCATGGAAGAAAATAAAAAATAAGGGTAAATACAAGGAAGGTAAGGAAGAGGTATTAGAGGACATAGTGTATGACTTGAAATTACCACTGGTATTAGTGATTAATTTCATTATAAATGTGTTAATGTCCTCATTAAAACAGGAAAACGTACGTTCTTGAATTAAATATTCTATCAAATGGGGACTTCTCACAAATAGAATTTGCTACTCTTTTAATTGCTTTCTCTCTCTCACATCAGGTAACACCTCAGCTCTATAACCCAAGACTGAACGTCGCCCATCTATGATTTGTAAAAAGCAGCCTTTTAATCAGGTAGAGCCCTCAATACAGACATACACTGCAGCCAGAACCTCCAAACACTTCTGCATTTTAAAAAAAAGATGATTGTCAAATGGAAGTGCAGAAACCCTGCCACAGTATAGTGGCATATCCTTCAAACACTTGTCCATCTCAAATATTAAATTTCTCAATCAATCAATATTAAAGCACAAAGAGATCACTTCAAGACAGCAGTTAGCCCATACAACTTGTGCACTCGGTGCGGTGACACCAATATCTGTTTGGATCTTTTGTATAAAGTTGCAGTCTGCTGATGGGGTGGTTTGCTTTTGGTTTCAACGGTTTAAAAGTTGCTTAGTTTCGAAAATCAAACCTTAAAAAATAGACAGAAACGGATTTTTTTTTGTTCTCTACAGGTCAGTAAATGGGAAATAATCATATTTAAATATTTAAGAGAAGATTGCCTGTATAACAACATTGCTTACAATCAATTACTTTGAACTGCAGTCAAAGTGCATTCAGATGTTCCTCTGAGACTTGAGAAGGCATTTGATCAGCTTACTTTTTACACTGTTCTTTCATTTTAAGACCTTTTAGTTTGTGGTAAAGTGATCGAGAATGTGACTTCTTGTCCTCTTGTTCACTGTTACCTGAATCGACATGTCTCTGGAATGTTCTTATGCTTTATTCACCTTAATCCATTCGGCCCACTGAACTTGTGATAGCTCTTTGGAAGAAATATCCCATTAGTCCCTTTTTCCTGGTCTCTCTGCATGGATCTGCAAAACTTTCTCTTTCAAGTATTTATCCGATTGTCTTTTGAGAGCTCTGATTGAATCTGTTTCCACCAGGCAGGGTATTCCAGATCAAGGTAAGTGACTTTGCTTTGCAAACAAAAATCCCTTCCTTTCCTCCTTGTTTCTTTTGTCGAATACTAGACTGGGTCGACACGACTTGACTCACCATTTTTGTCTGCCGACGATTGCGGCTCCTCGTTGGTTTGCCAAAACCGGCAAAAATGATCCCAGTGTCGTTCTTTGTGCTGAAGGTTGCCATTAACTTGGTTTCCACTGGTAGGACTCGCGGCCGTAACTGTACATAGCCGTCATTCAAAATAGTGACACTACGGATAGGCTGTTAAACAAAATGTTAAGGAAAAGTTACAGATAGCATTTTCATCTATAATATACCTCTTGCCAATGCAGTTACAGAATCAAATAATCAATTAGTTTACAATTCACCCTCACAATGGAAAGTGATCAGAACTGAGTGCTTACAGCTAAATTACCTATTCTTGTTGGTGGGAAAAATTGCCACGTCATGATTTGTCACAGGTAATAGCACAGAGCAGACCTAGTTTCAGCAGTCAGTAGCTAAGAACAAGAGCTGAAAAGCTTTCCAATTATTTTGCAGCTACAATCCACAGTTACACGATTGTCTAGTTACTTCAGTTTTGTTTTAGCTAAATCACTTGCCAATCTGCTAATTTGCTGTTTTCTTTTCGTGGAGCAAGAATAAAACGTTGTGTTATATCAACATCCAGAGCGCAGCATCCAGCACATCCTAACGTTGAGGCAAACAGCCCATTACTGCCCTGGGAAACAGTCTGGTCCTGGTCTCAGTGGCATGGACTAGTGGTGGGTGCGTGGAATGCGCTGCTGGCGGTGATAGTGGAGTCAGATACATCTGGGACATTCAAGTGACTCTTGGATAGGCACATGGATGATAGCAAAATGAAGGGTTTGCAGGGTAGTTTGATCTTACAGTAGGATAATAGGTCGGCACAACATCGTGGGCCGAAGGGCCTGTACTGTGCTGTACTGTTCTATGTTCATGGAGAAGGGGCAGGGGCTGACTTTGGGTTCAATTCCTGCAGGGTGCAAGTGTCTCAGCCACACAAAGAGCAAACGTGATAACCAGCTGCTGGACGTTCTTAACAAAAGTCAAGGAATGCAGCAACGAAACATCACAGCAATGGGTGCAACAAGGGTAAGTGAAAGTTCTAGAGGAGGTGAATGATCCATTGAGAATCCAAAGACCTGGAGGGATGTGCTGAAGAAAATGGTTGTCTGCAAGAAAGCAGCGAAAGGTGAAGCTAATATCTCAGACTGATTTATTGAATTATAGGGCAAGCAAGGTGACAAATGATAGAAGGGAATACACATACGAACTGGATATGTCTGAAGCAGAACTCACCCAACGTTCTTTCAAAGAGAGCTGTCTGATTATAAAACAAAAGCTAAATACAAGAGAGCGGGGCCAAAAGCATCAGATTTCTACAATATTTCTACCATCAGATTTCTGATGAAAGGTCTAGGCCCGAAACGTCAGCCTTCCTGCTCCTCTGATGCTGCTTGGCCCGCTGTGTTCATCCAGCTCTACACCTTGTTATCTCAGATTTCTACCATAGCTTGCTCATAACACATATGCACCAAAAGCTTGTAACATTCCATACAATATACTACTATTTATTTGAAGGTGATTAAGTCATACTGCATTCTGACTTTGGTTTGTTTTCTTAAGGCTGATGGACAGACACAAGGCCACTGTCTCTGAGCAAGCCAGCATCCTGTGACTTTCCGTGGATCTTTGTAATTCAGCGGCACAGTTAATGCATCAAGTAAGACCATAAAATTCACAGACTGTACTTGTTCAGTCACAGTGCACAAACAGGAAAGCTGGTGAAGACCAGGGATCTATTTCTCAAGGGCTCACATATCAGTGCCTACAGATTCAAACATCTAGCTCTATTAGCCTCCTCACTGTGTGCTGTTCTGTTGGAGGGCTGGGCCAGTTTGTCAACCACATAATGCACGCTACCAAATACGGTCATTGAGTCATACAGCATGGAAACAGACCCTTCGGTCCAACTAGTCCATGCCAATCAAGTTTCCAAACTAAACAACCCCACCTGCCTGTGTTTGGCCCATATCCCTCCAAACCTTTCCTATTCGTGTACTTATCCAATGTTATTTAAACGTTGTAACTGTACCTGCATCCGCCACTTCCTGTGGCAGTTCAGTCCACAGACTAACCATCTGTGTAAAAAAAGTTGCCCCTCATGTCCTTTTTAAATCTTTCCCTTCTGACCTTTAACATATGCCCCCTAGTTTTGAACTCCCCCACCTTAGGGAAAAGACCTTTGCTATTCACCTTATCTGTGCTCCTCATGATTTTATAAACTTCTATAAGGTCACCCCTCAGCCTCCTACACTCCAGTGAAAAAAGACCCAGCCTATTTCTAAAATTCAAACCATTCCCATTCCTGGCAACATCCCATAAGTGTAACCTCTATTATAGCATCAGTAACATCCCTTTCCAAATCTTCTAGTCCATAGACTTCCTGCTGTAAGCCAATCCCCCAGGAGAGAGAGGAGTAATCAAACTGTTTCTTCAGCGGAAGTCTTGTTCCAAAAAAACCTCCAGTAATGCAGGGAACTTTACAAATTCTTCAACATTCCCAGATGGTCTCAACTCACTTTCCGGTATCTTCCATGCCTCTGAATGTTCTCAGTGCCTTCAACATCCAGCCAAGTTGTCCGCAGGTACAATCAACCACTAGTTACAATTCATAGATGAGGCTCCTGCACAGATATTTCGCAACATCTCTGCACCCTGAGGGGAGTCAACTTATAATTGTCAATTTGAACATTAAGAGTTAAATGTTAACGCAACTGTGATTGTGAGAATCAATTTTGTAATGCATTTAATAAAGCTGTCTGGATCCCACTATGTTTAACTTAGCCCTTTCACCTGACAGGAGGAAAGTCTGACCAGCTTGCTGCTAATGACAATGGTTAACATCAGCACCTGTTAAACAACTTGCAGCTATCTTTTTATCCCCTGTGGAATGTGGGTGTCACTGACTGGGCCAGCATTTGTTGCCCATCCCTAGTTGTCCCTGAGGAGGTGATGGTGAGCTGTCTTTTTGAATGGCTACAGTCCATGTGCTGTGGGTTGACCCACAATGCTAATAGGGAGGGACTTCCAGAATTTTGGCCCAGTGACAGTGAAGGAATGCTGATATATTTACAAGTCAGGATGGTGAGTGGCCTGGAGTGGAACTTGTAGACGGTGGTTTTTAAACTTCAAGATTTCTCTTCTAAATAAAAAGTCCTCACTCTTGATGAATTTACATCTGTTATTCTTTACCTCAAGTAGACACCCTTTCCTCACACCCAAGGAATTCCTCAGCAGGTCAAATGTAGAACGGTAAATCTCCAACTTCTTCAAGCAACCTACAAACGATTTGCTGAGAACCTCTTTCCTGCAAAAAGACAGGCTCCATTTGTAGATAAAGCAGCATCACCAGTGGGGCAACAGGTGCAACAGATAGTTTAACTTAACAAAAACTGAAAGAACTGCGGATGCTGTATATCAGGAACACAAACAGAAGTTGCTGGAAAAGCTCAGCAGGTCTGGCAGCATCTGTGAAGGAAAAAAATCAGAGTTAACATTTCGGTTCTGAGGAAGGGTCACCGGACCCGAGACGTTAATTCTGATTCTTTTCTTCACAGATGCTGCCAGACCTGCTGAGCTTTTCCA
>NC_063335.1:104994736-105139825 GCF_021869965.1 Rhincodon typus | reverse complement strand
TGGAGAAAGGGAGGAAGTGACGATGACTCTTTAATTATCTAGATCTAAGGGTTTTATAGTTCATTTATTCTGTGCCCAAGTGTGTGAACTTGTTTTAAACCTATTCCTTTTATTTGTGCAGTAATGGATTGATTAAGTGTAAAAACTACAGTTAATAATTGATGTCTGTTAAATATTTCTTATGTTTAATTGCTGGAAAGTTGTCACTAATAAAAATTACTCCGGTTACTGCAGCTAGAATAAACTGCTGAACAGGTGGAATTTTGCATTCCTTTAAAAATATTTAATTAACTTCATATATATGTTTAACAGTGAATGTTCTTACATGTATCAATGGTGCTCATACACGAGGCTTGACCACACAAATTACTGACACATACTTAGTCATTGGCTGGTCTTTCTGTTCCAAGTTGCTGAATTTGTGCGTTGTAAATTTTTGGCATTTTAAAATTGAGCATAAGCGTATGAGGACTTTATTAGGAGCAGGAATTTTCAGATGCAGGATTTTCCATCCAACCTCCCAGAGTGCCAGTGAGGAACGCATCCTCACAAATCACAGCAGCTCTGCAGCCATTTAACCCTTTGTAGAGTGTTAATTGACTGGAGATTGGACTTGCATCCTCAACCTGGTTGGCTAGGTGCTCTGCTGTCCTGGCAGCACCGATGGCAGTTGTGGCCAGGATTAGAACTACATTTAGTCCCAGAATCTTTGTTTGCAGCCCAGAACCAGATAATTGTTGGGGGCTTCACGGAAGGAAAATGGAGAAGATTAGGGTCTTGACAGGGACGCCATTGGTTTGGGGGAGTAACTGCTAGAGGGGACAGCCTTTTGTTTCAGGAAGGGGGTGAGGGGTGTTGGTGAGCACCTGGTGTGGAAAAGAGGTCCTCAGATGCATCTCCACTTGCCACCTAAGACTCCAGCGGTGTGTACTGAACTTCCCAATTCCTTGAATTCCTCCTGACAACTTCAAAATTTAAACCCCGCAGGTGCAGATACTTAAGGGCCTCAGCTGGGGCAAAACCAGGCATTGGGTTGAAATTACAGACAGATGAGGGCGGGTTGGAGGACTGTGGGAGGACCATCTCGGGAATTTTACTGCCCCTTAATCCGTATGCAAACCTACTGGCAGGGCAGTATGAAATTCTGCCCTGTGTCTGGATTGCTGTAAAGAGAACGAAGATGACATGGATAGCCTTAGAAAAATACATCAAAGTTGTACATTCAGTTAATTTATTTCCCATAGTTTCTAAGATTAAGAACATTCCCCAGCTTTTTCAATGGCCTTATTCTCTCCCTACTCAGGCCTGTATTCTGTAACCCATCCTTTGATCTAATCTGAAATCACCTTCTCGTCTCATCCGGTATTTTCCTTTGGCTATCATAAAGCATAGCTCATCTCAGTGACCCTCTTCAGACTGTGTACCCTCCCCACAAATGTTGTTACCCTGCTCTCCTCTAAACACCAATGCTTAATTCCTCTGGTCTTTCCAATTACTGTTTGGTAATCAACTATTGTATTCTCTCTAAATGCTCAAATGAGTTGTCACCACTCAGATTGGACTTGCATCTCACAACATTCCATAATTAATCCCAGATCACTTTATTTTGTTTTCTGCTCACAGCTCCAAGGCTACCCTGGTCAAAGTGACATATCTCTGATTTCTCTGGACGGTTGGATACAATTATATAATCTCAACCATCAGCCATCTTTAGATTGTATATCATGATTCCATCCTGCCTGCCCCAACACCCTGATGGCTTCATCAGATACGTACCCAGTCTTTAATTTTCCTCCTTACCTTTTATATTTTTGGCAACATCAATTGTCATCTGTGACATGCAGCATATGCTGCACCAGATGGACTGCAGCTGTTCAGGAAGGCAGCTCACCAGCACCTTCAGGAGCAATTTGGGATGTGCAACAAATGCTGGCTTTGCCTGTGATGAGAACACCTCAATAATACAAAAGGATTAAATAAACTTTGGCAATATTTAAAGCTATTCAATACCACTGTCCTATTTGACTGCATAGACAGTATTAAATTCTGGATCAGGAAGAGCTTTGTTCATTGCAAGATCTCCCACCCAATACATGGAAGCAATTAATTTCCTCCCTCTTTGTGGCAATTTAAATAGAATACAATGGTGCACAATGTTGGTGCCTCATTTTATCCTGCGATGGAGTTTAAAACCCTCCATCCTGGATGCCACCAATTCTATCTTTGCAAAGTTTCTGCCTCTGACCTGACTTCATCCCTCAGCCTCTTTTTGCCAACTAAATTGCTCCAACGTTCTCCTTGGCATGCATCCAAGTTCTGCCTTCAGAAACTTGCCATGCGTTCAAAGCTCCATCACCCAGGTTCAACCTTGCATTGCCATGCTGCCCTTTTCCCCTTGTTTGCTAGCCTTCATTTGATGTCTTTTTGCTTTTAAATTTCCTTTTTTGGACAATCCATGACCTCACTCCTTATTATCATTGCCACTACTTTCAGATTCTGTTCCTGTACATTTTTTTCCCCAATCTTCCATGTGTTCCCTCTTCTGTGTACTTTTCACTGCAGAACTATTAGCTTTGGTTTTCTACCCTGCTCTTCACATTGAATTGCAACCCCTCCTTTAAAAGCTTCTTGAAAATGTATCTCTAACTTACCATTTTACTCACATTTTTTGACTGAAGTGTTCTGGGGTGTTTTATTAAATCAAAACGGCTATGTAAGTGAAAGTGTTAATGCATATCAAGTGACAGATTTTGTACTTCAATTTTCTGTGAAGTAAATGAATTTGGTTAAATGCTTTAAATGCCACTACATATGTGTGTTTAAAAAAAATCGAGGAAATCTATAAACATTTTTTGAAATTATATTACATTTAACTAATGTAAATAGTCCAAATGAAATACTTCTTTTTTAACCAAAGTTACTAGGCCAATTGCCAGAAATTTCAATGTGTGGGAAGTCATCAGAACTGAATTCTGGGAAAAGACCACCTTTGTTTTCCCTTGTGTTGTACTGCTCGATAATAACCTTGGCCAGATAGAACCTTGACATTTTGCGTAAATCACAGGGGGCCAGCAGAAAGGGTTTTGCCAATTTTGAGCTTGCCATGGTATACAGATCTTTTATATTGAGTTTCCTTATTTAACCTTTGAGGGTGTTTTAAATATAGATCAGTGCTTTCCTATTTTATTTAAAGATTTGTTCATGTTTTTTTCCATCTCATCAGGGGTCATCCCCTACTTGCCGTTCTTCCTTTTTCTAAGAAGGAAGGCTGTACTTAAGATTAGATGATGTCATCTTATTCTCCAGGAATAGCTTTGCATTCTGGCTGTCGACACACGTCACTTTCTGTACTAGCAATTGAGAGAAATCTAAGTAGTTTCTTTTCAAAAGCGTGGGCTTCAGCTTGTCTAAAAGGAAAGCAGACATTTATCTTCTAATGCCTTCCTTATGCTGTACGTCTAAGTTTAATTAGAAACGGTTTGTGCCTTAAGCAAACTCAGTAAAAATGCGTGGTTCTTCACTTGCAGAAACCGATGACTACGCAGAGATCATAGATGAAGAGGACACATATACCATGCCCTCCAGTAAGTACATTTGCTGTTCTGTAATGGCTATATGTGGCCCAGTTTTAAACATCTGTTGAATAATAAACGTTTACGTCAGCATCAGGTTTGTACTAGTGTGTGTCTGACTTAAGGCATTCCAAGTAAGTTGATGTCCAAATGCTAGCTCGATTGAGAGTGGACAAAAAAAAACTCTCTATAGAGTACTTTTTTATATATTTAAAATAATTAGTTTCTGACATTGTTTAGGAATGTTCATAATGCTGTTGATGGAATATGGTGTTCAATTTCATAGCCACATTTAAAGGTTAAATCTGTTTGTTGCTTGTGCTGAGTACTTCTTGGAAATTGTGAGGTTTAAATGAAGTTACTCACAGCAGATTTGTTAATACACCCAGTGATAATTGATAAATTGTTAACATTTGTTTCTTTTCAAAGTCCAAAGTAAATTAAAGTGCTTGTTATTTGGTTCCTTTATTTTGTTTCATAGTTTTCTTTGGATGTAATTCCATGAAATATTGTTTTTAATAGCACTGTAGTATTGCAGTAGTGCAGGGTATTAATCATAAGAGAACTGAGGGTGAACCAATTTCTCCAATGATTCATCCAAGTTTCACAGTGGACACTGGCCATTGTTGAATGGATAATGGATATTTGGAAGTTATTTACAACAGGACTAATTGAGTAGTTGAAGCATGACAGTTGATTTGACTACGGCTGTTAACTGAATTTTGGTGTGTATTGTTTTCCATGATACATTGGTACTTGAGATATTATATCACTGTTGCATCTAATATTAAACTTTTCTGACTGAGTAGAATATGTTCCATATTCTGCCAGAGTGATGTAGGAGAAAAAGAAATACTTCATATACAGTTAAAATCCTATATTATATTTTCATGTTGTTTTCAAGATTATTCAATAGTTTAATTATTAATATTAATGAATTTTCAGAAACTGATCAATATCACCACTTATTCTGTTGGAATACTTAACAAAGTTTTAATGTCTGCTGGATAAAAATCGGTGATAGGTCAGTCCCCAATATCAGTATACAACAATGACGTAGTTCCCTGGCACATTCTTGTAAAATGTCCCAAGGCTTTTCCAGAAAGCTATCAGATAAATTTGAGAAAGGAAAGGACTGGGTTTTAAGGAGTAACTCAAAGGAAGAAAGAGAGATAGATAGGTTTGTAGAGGGATTTACAAAGCTTAGGTCATCAGCAGCTCAAAGTATGGATCTCCAGTGATGAAGCAATTAAAGTTGAGGATGCTGAAGAGTCCAGAATTGGAAGAATACAGGTATCTTAGAAGGCGTAAGGGCTGAAAGGAATTAGAGATTGGAGGTAGCAAGACCCTACAGAAATTTGAAAACTTTAGATTTTTGTATGTTCATTTCTGCCTCAATCAGTTTCCATGGTCGGTCACAACTTAATAATATATTAAAACAGGAAAGCTAGCAATTTGGAATAAATCAGTCAGTGTTTTAATGATGAAGTGAAGACTTTGGCTGGGATTGTACTGATTGACCTCCTTTCATCTTTCAGCACTTTTAATTTTATTTCAGAATTTTAGCATGCATAATTTAGTTTTCTCTAATTATTTAACCTGCATACTGAACCTGTTACTGCTTACTGAATGTTTTTTCAATCAGTGGGTGCTTGGTGCTTGGAACTTGGAACTCACTGTATGTAAGGGTGATGAAGGCAGAAACCCTCATAATATATAAGTATTTAGACATATACTTGCAATGTGAAGGGGCCAAGTGTGGGCCAAGTGCTGGAAAGTGAAATTAGAATAGTTAGATGGTTATTTTTGATTGACACAGATTGATGGTTCAAAGGGCCTTTTTCTGTGCTGCAGACCATGCAATGACTGATAGAAAAACAGTATATGTGAGAATTTTGGGATTTATCTAAGTTTCTAACACTGGGGAGGTGGTTCCAGCATTTGTGAGCTGATAATGAACATTCCTTCTGATACAAAGATCTAAGAGATAAAAGTTGCAGCCTGTCAGTTCTCCTGGAGGGGTAGTTATAGGAGTTATGATGTTGAAAGTGCTGTCAGGATCTAATTCAAGATATAGAGTGATTCTGGAATTTGCAGCACTTGGGGATGTCCTGGTATGTGGGAGGGTGTGAGCTGGGATAATGGTGATCAGATGTGGGATTATGGGGTGGAAGATATTACCAAGTGTGGTTGACACTGCAATGATAGGAAAATAGAGAAGAATAGGAGTTTCAGATGGCCATGTAAAGGTTGAGGGCTGAGAGCTCAAAAAAGGCGAGAAGTATGTAAAAAGTGGGAGATATTAAAGAATGACTTACATTTATATTAAACCTTTTATGTCCTCAGAATGGCTCACAGTGCTTTTACTACCAATGAAGCACTTTTAAACTTTTAAACAGGTTGTAGGAAACATAACTGTCAATTTGCCACAAAAAATCATTTTGTGAAACCAGGAATACTCCATGCACTGCACAGAAGTAATGATTGTGTCTACCACCTGAGATATCTGTGAACAATTGCTGATTGTCAGCACTACTGTTTATTTCACATTACAGAATGGGCAAGAGCTAGGAACTTTGATGTGATGCTTTGGTATTATGGGATATGGAGAATAAAATCCATGTGACCTTGCATTTACCTCTGTATTTGTACACAGCTTCTAAAATATCGACTGTTTGGTCCAACTCCCTCAAGTTGCAAATACTCAAAAAGGGCATTGATATAACTGTGTACCATTGATACCCAAAAGGCCAGAGAATCACTGATCCAAACTGTGAAGACTTGATGCTTTTTTTTTGTTAATAGAATTGCATATTTATCAATGCTAATTCTACGCTGATTCTGCAATTACTACATTATTGATAATGCAGTATCCATTGAGTTGTAGTCACTGGCTTGTTGGTGGTATCATTTTCCTAGAAGATTAACTACCATAGGGATCTCAACCTTTGTCAGTCCCCTGTCAGTGCCCTTATGTGATCCACATAGATCAACAATGTTCTGTGCAATATATCAGCCATCCATTTGCACCTCTGCTCAGTTTTCAATCAATCATTCCTTCCAATATTTGTCTCAATCCACTATCAGCTCTAATGATGTGACCAAAATATTGTATCTTCCTCTCTCTGCCTTCAAGTACTATTTTCCCTGTATTTTTTTTCTAGCCTTTTCCTGTACTTCCTCATTAGGCTTCTTGTCTTTGTGGTATATATCAAACAACACCTTTTGGTTATTTAAATGTACTGATTTAGATAAATTTTGAAAACATTGTTGCATAGTTAATTGCCAAAGCCAAAGAAAGATATTATTACTCACCACAGAGAATACAAGAAACATCCTAGGAACAGCTATAAATTAGGAGGTAGAAGGGAAGAAGGAACTTGGGGGTGGGGTGGGGTGGGTTGGGGTGCTGAGGGGGAATCACAGACCACAGTGAAATGGGCCTGGGAAAATAGTTGGAGCTTCAGCCTGACGAACTTCATCCTTGGGCCTTAAGAGAAATGACTAGTAAGAAAGTTGATGTATTGATTTTAAATGTCTAAAACTACCTTGATTTTCACATTAGGTTTTACGGTAGCAAAAATATCTCCTTTACCTAAATATGGAGGGAGACAAATCGGAAAATTACAGGCCAGCTAGTTTAAAACCACAGGCCAGTTGTGAAAACTTTAGAATCTTTTATTAAGGAAGCTATAGAATGACACTTCTATATAAGTAACTTGTTGATCAGTTCAAGGTAATCTGGCAGAGTTAATGTGGTTTTATAAAAGGTAAGTCATGTCTAATAATCTTTTGGAATTTTTTTTTGAGGAATTAGTATGTGCTCTGAAAAAAAGGATACAGGTGGATGTATTGTACTTTGATTTGCAGAAGGCATTTGCGAAAGTGCCACATCATAGGTTATTGTGGAAAACAAAAGCTCACAATGTGAAGGGGAGTACATTAGATTGATTAGAAAATTGGCTGGCTGACAAGAAATAGGGAATGTACACAAATTGTTCTTTTACAGGTTGGCAAGGTACAATGAATGACATGACATGGATTGGTGTTCGGATCTCAACTGCTTAAAAATCATATAACTGACTTAGATGAAGGGATGGAAGGGATAGTTGCTAGATTTATTGATACAAAAATAGGTAGAAAAGTAAAGAGGATGTAAGAAGGCGTCAAAAAGATATCAATAGGTTAAGTGAGTGTGCCAAGGTTTGGCAAACGGAATATAATGTAGAAAATGTGAAATTTTTACTTTTGGCAGGAAGAATAAAGAAAACATATAACTTCTGAGAAATTTCTGACCCCTTAGAGGAGGATTTTGGGTATACTAGTGTATGAATTGCAAATGTAGGTATAGCGGGTAATATACAGGTACAGCAAGTAATTAAGAAAGGGGTCTTGACATAATAGATATGAACAGGATGTTTCTAGTTATGGAAGAATTACTCTTTTAGAATAACAGGTCAGTCATTTAAAACTGAGATGAAACTAAATTTTACTTCAGAGGTCAGAGAGTTTTCGGAACTCTTGTCCTGAAAATGTGATAGAAGTGCATATTTTTACAACAGAAGTGGAATGAATCTTGATAAACAAGTGAATGGAAGATTATCAGGAGTGGACAAGAATGTGGATTTGTGGAGGTTACAATCAATGGCCTTATTAAGCAAAGGAGCAGGCTCAAGGGGTTCAGTGGCCTATGGCTACTCTTGTTTGTTTTATTATATTTTCACCATCTTTCGGACTCTTCCACTGTTGCTTAGTTATTGAATCCAAGCATCCGGTACTAGGTGAGCAGAAATTTTCTCAATTAAACACTGCAGAGACTTAACAACAGCAATTTGCATTTCTATTGCACCTTTAACATAAAACCTTATTTTCAGTCCCACTTCTAGATTAAAACTCTCCCTGGCAACAGTCTGATACTAAACCTGACCTATTGTAAGAGAGTCATTGCCCAAGATTGCCAATTTCTACCTCCGTATCATTGTCTAACTTTGCCCTTGCCTCAGGTCATCTGATGCTGAATCCCTTAGCCATGCCTTCATTACTTCCAGACTTGATTATTTCACCATGTTTCTGGTTGGTCAGCCGCATGCAAACTTCTGTAAACTTCAGGCCATCCAAAACCCTGCTCATGTTCTGACTTGCACTAACTTCCCTTTGGCTACTTCCTTTGTGCTTGCTGATCTACATTGGCTTACATTCATGCAACATCTTGATTTTAAAATTCTCACCCTTTTTTCACATTTTTATGATTTCAAATGCCTCTTGGACTTCTCCTGTCTCTTACTCTGTAATCTTCTTCAGCCTCTTAACCCCTTTTGATAAAGCACTCATCTAAATCTTGAATCAATTCCCAATTTTAATTGATAAATGATTGTTGGAAGTGCTTTCAGTTGCCCAGCCCCCAAGCTCTGGAATTCCCTCCCTACACCCCTCTGCCTCTGTGTGTCTCACTTTCTTCTTATAAGACACTCCTTAAACTCACTACTTTGTCTTAACTGATCTAAAATTGCCTAATATGGCTTGGTGTCATATTTCATCTTATTACAATCCTATGAAGTACCTTGTTTTATTGTAGTGGAGGCACCATAGTTTGTTTTTATCTTCTGTCTGCTTTTTCTGATTTTATTTTATTCAACAAAAAATTATTCCCTGAAATATACCAATTGGGCAGTATACGAACCCACAGTTTGATGACTAGTTTTATAAATTTAACAGGGAATGAAGTTCACTTTGGGTTAAATTATGCCAAATACCATCTTGTTCCCTTTTCACGCTGTTAAAGATACCATCTTTGGGTGAGGTGTTAAACTAAGAATCTACCTGCTCATTCAGGTGGATGTGGAAGATGGAATAGCACAGTTTCAAAGAACAGAGGAGTTATTCCAGATGTTCTGGCCAGCATTTGTCCATCAATCCACAACAGAAAAATAGATGATGTCATTGATGTCACACTGCTGTTTGTGGAAGACTTCTGTTTGCAAGTTGGCTGCTGCATTTGGTACCTTATAACAGTTCAGAAGTAATTAATTGATTGTAAAGCACCTTGAGACTTCCTGAGATTGTTAAAAATGCTGTTTAACCCACATTTCTTTTGTTCTACAAATTTATAAGAAACCTGCTGCTTCATCTGAATTTTTCATCTACAAATGGTTTTGTTTTCTTTTAAGTTTTTGTTCTTTTTTGCGCAAAAGAATTGATGGTTTAATCCATTGTTCAGCATTCACTGCAGTACCATGCTACATAAAATGCATTATTTCATATTTATCTACAGAAACTGTAATATACACTGCTTTTTGATTTTCTTCCTCCTACTCCCAATTGCAATGCAGAAAGCTATGGCATAGATGAAGGTAATGAAACTGTTTATTAATCGTTGCCTGATTTTTCTGCTTGCTGCCTGTTGGATGAATATAATTTTTGCCAAGTTGTGTGTCACTTAAGTGTGTAACCTTCTATCATTTTTGAAAAAACTGTGAAAATAATTTGACACTCAAATTGATTTAATAGCTAATTATCTCCACTCTTTACAGCCAGAGATTATGAGATACAGAGGGAGAGAATCGAATTGGGCCGCTGCATTGGAGAGGGGCAGTTCGGTGATGTGCATCAAGGAATTTACATGAGTCCTGTGAGTAATTTAGAAATTAAGTGTATATGACAAGGTTAAAAGCATTTATGGTTAAACAGAAAATCAGGACAGCGCCAGTGGAAGTGTGGAATCTCATTAGGCAACATCACGTTCAAAAGTTGTTTTGCCTTTCATTCTGTGGAAGAGGCCCTGAATTGCATGGGTAAAATTTTTGCATTGAAACATGTTTCACAAGCAAAGATCTCCTTGTAATCACTGCAGAGGCTGTCCAGTTGCCAAAATATCTGTCATTCAGATAGTCTGAAACCAAGCATAAAGGGAATTTGAAAAGAATACCTTTTAACACTATAGCCAGAAAGTGTAAGCACACTCCTGATACTCCCTACACTTCTCTACTGCCAAAACCTTTTTTGCTAAGTGCTGCAATAATAAGTATGGGAAGCTTAAGTTTGGAGGTATCCTCCATAAACACGATTTGCACCCTGGAGTTTTGGGGCAGGAGTCATCAAATTGGGCCAGCCTCAGTTCTGAGACTGCAACTCATTCCTGTAACAGGTCCTTAATCCCTCTGGTCTCACCCTCATATCCCTAAACCACGTCTATGCCTCTTCATGCCCTCCAAGTTACCTCCATACTCATCCTTACAACTTCATACCATTCATGCTCACAGCTGTAGCCAATCACCCAGTATCCACTGTGGGCAGACTCAGGAGCCATGTGGAAATGAAAACTACTTCTAACAATTTTTGAGCAGTGTCACTCCTACACATTTTGATAACGAAAGAAAGAACTTTGTTTTATTTATTCACCTGTCGTGGGCATCACTGGTTGGGCCAACATTTATTATCCATCCCTACTTACCCTTGAGATGATGGTAGTGAGCTGCCTCCTTGGGCTGCAGTCCACGTGCTGTAGGTAGATCCACAATGCAATCAGGAGGGAATTCCACAATTTTGACCCTGCAACAATGAAGGAATGGCAAGGTGTTTCCAAGTCAGGATGGTGAGTGGCTTGGAGGGAAACTTGCAGGTGATGGTGTTCCTATACTTCTGCTGCCCATGCCCTTCTAGATGGTAGTGGTCATCAGTTTAGAAGGTGTTGTGAAAGGATCTTTGGTGAATGTGTGCAGTACATCTTGTAGATGGTACACACTGCTGCTACTGAACGTTGGTGGTGGAGGGAGTGGATGTTTGTGATTGTGGCGATAATCAAGCGGGCTGCTTTGTCCTGGATCGTTTCAAGCTACCTGAGTGTTGTTTGAGCTGCGCTTATCCTGGCAAGTGTGGAGTATTCCATCATGCTTCTGACTTGTGCCTTGTAGATGGCGGACGGGCTCTGGGAAGTCAGGACAAGAATTACTCGCCAAGGTATTCCTAGCCTCTGATCTGCTCTTGTAGCCACTATATGTATGGCAAGTCCAGTTCAGTTTACAGCTGAAAACGCAGTTGGGCTACTTCAAAGAATTTAAATTTCTATCAGTTATAAAGCAAACCAACCACATCAAAACTAGAGATAACAAGGTGTAGAGCTGGATGAACACAGCAGGCCAAGCAGCATCAGAGGAGCAGGAAGGCTGATGTTTCGGGCCTAGACCCTTCTTCAGAAGTCAGGGTCTTATGCCTGTTCAATATGTGACTCTCTTGTTTGGTTGAAGTCCTTGGAACAACCAAAATGTGGTCTGTTTAAAGTCTGCTCTAATTTCAGAAGGTCCTGATCAGTTCAGATTCAAGCCCTGTCTCCTGTCCCCAGTTGACACAAATGGTACCTGCTGAAAACGGAGGCTGCACTCCACATCTAGGTATTGCATGCCATTTTAAAAAACCTTCAGAGTTGGCCCAATGGCATAAAAATCTGGCTCTTGTTGTATCTTGTCATGATATAAGAACCCAGACAGTGCAGTACGTTCATCTTCACCAAATCAATAACTTGGATCTTATAAGATTTTTAATTTTTGAAAGAAACAGGATCAGATATGTAATTAAATTACTCATTCTGTTAAACAGTTGAAGGAGAAGACTCAGGTCCATTTCTATTAAATAAAGGGATAGCTGAGTTTAATTAGAAAAAATAAATAATGATCAGAGGTCCAAGAAAAAATTGGACTAACCAAACTGTCTTTCCTGGTTCCCACATCATTGTATTCAGAAGCTGTTTTGCCCCCTAGATTGTTTAATAGAGGTTTGTTGTTTGTTTCCACTGGAAAGAAAATACGAGCCATTTTTAACTGGTCAGGTGAATTCAAACTTGCATTTTTCAGAAAATTCTGACCAAGTTGTGCTTCAGCATAGAGTGTGTCCTAGTGAAATTAGCAATAAATATACTGTTTGAAATTGTCCCTTGTGGATAGTGCATTATGGAATCTGCCATCTCCATCATGTAGCTTGTTTTGGAAAAGTTTCATAGTTTCATATGTCAGTAGAGTTATTTTTCATTGTTTTCTATTACTTTGTGTGAGGAAAAGAGCCTTTGGTTACACATTTTGTCAACGTTTTTGAAAGTTGCAATGCCTGGATGAATAGAATGTGTGAAGAGTATACATTTGTAGTTTTCAGGAAACCTCTATTGATGCTGTTGGTTATTAAAATGAATTAAAATCGAAAACATTAAACATTTAATATTGTGCTTAAAATTAATTTTCCTTTATAACGAGCCACTTATTTTGTTTTGGGGCTTTACACATAACATTGTTCCCAGGTGAAAATCTTGGTCTGGCTTAGCTGCACTCTAGCCATTAGCAAGTCTCAGAAACTTGTCCTCAAAATTTTTTCCCCTTTCTACTAAAGACATTCTTGATTTTGATTCAGCACTCCCAGAAGAGTGCTGAGTAACAGGCACCCTCTTCCAGTCTCAGAATTATAAAATTTTAGTCTGAATGAAATGAATCTTATTCTGTATCCTGTTTGAGCCAAGAAATTCTCAGTGTTCATATAAAACAACTCGAAGCATTTCATATTCTGAGGGCTGTTTGGAGATGCAGTGAGTATTGCTACTTGTTTTCTGCACAGCAGATTCCACACATATGCAATAAAATGGATGACCAGTTGATCTGTTCTGGGCAATTCTGATTAAGACAGAATACTGACCAGGGCATCATACCTTTGGTGGTCCCAGGACATACCAAAATGCATCAGAACCAACAAATGTTTTACAAGTACAACACTATTATAGGAAAACACAGTAGCAAGTTGCTGCACAGAACAGGTTCAATGCAAGAAGTAAATGGTCAGAGAAAAGCTTGATCAAAGAGATAGATGTTAGGGAGTTAGGTTGTGAAAGAGGCAAGAAAGGTGAGCAGAGGAAAGGAATTCCATAACTTTGAGACTTCACAGCTGAAAAAGCCCACCCACCAATTATGGAATGACTAAAAGCAGGGATGGCCAAGACTGGAATCAGAGACATACTGAGTATCTGTTTGGAGGACCAGAGGAGACCATTGCAGAGAGCAGGAGAGGCTTCAATGTGTAGGAATTTAAAAACTGAATGGGAATGTTAAAATCAGTTGCTTCACTGGGGGCTAGTGTAAGGATGATAGCTGAACAGAACTTCTTTTTTTTAAATTCATATATTGGAATATAGGAACCATTGGTGAGGTTAGCATTCATTGCCCATCACTTGAGAAGGTCATGATGAGCTGCCTTCTTGAACTGCTGTCGTTCTTGGGTTTAGGGACACCCACAGTGCATTATGAGGGGAGTTCCAGGATTTTGACTCGGCGACAGTGAGAGAATGGCGATTATAGTCCGAAGTTAGAATGGTGAATGACTTGGAGGGGAACTTGCAGGTGGTGTTCCCATGCATCTGCTTGCCCATCTAGGTGGTAGAGATTGCAGCTTTAGAAGATGCTGTTAAATGATGCTTGGTGAGCTATATAGTACATTTTGCAGATGGTAAACACTGCTGCTACTGTGCAGTGGTACACCTATTAGTTTACTGATTATCAAGAGTAAACTGATGGAGCAACAATTTAGGTGGTAGATTTGGCTTATTTTTAACATAAAGATGTACCTGGGAAACTTTCCACATTGTTGGTAGATGCCAGTGTTGTAGTTATGCTGGAGCGTGGCAAGTTCTGGAGCACAAGTCTTCAGTACTATTGCCAAAAAATTACAGCATCAAGTGCTTTCAGCTGTTTTTTTTGATATCATGTGGAATAATTGAATTGGCTGAAGACTGGCATCTGGAATACTGGGGACCTCTGAAGAAGGCTGAGTTTGATCATCCATTCAGCACTTATGGTTGACGATTTTAAAGATGCTCCAGCCTTACCTTTTGCACTAAAATGTTGGCCTCTCTCCTCTTTGAGGGTGGGAAATTTGATTGGATGCGACTGGACTTCAGGGCATAGATAACATCCATTGGATGTGGAATTGCTTAGTTCTGCCTGATATATGGTGCATATATTTGGCTGGTATTGAGCTATTTGTTTACAATAGAAAGCAGGTTTCCAGGAGTTTCATGCTTCAAATGATCTGAGGTAAGATGGAATATGAGACCTTTATATCCTCAGGTCACATACTGTGATACAGTGGTGATATCATGAGAATGTCTCTTAAAGGCATACTGACCATGAGAGATAACATGATAGCTTCTACAATAAAATAAAGAACTGCAAATGCTGGAAATCTCAAACAAAAACAGAAAATGCTAGGGAAATTCGGTAGGTCTGGCATCATCTGTGGAGGGAAAAGCAGAGTTAATATTTTGAGTCCAGTGACCCAGTTAACTTTGTTCCTCTCTCCACAGATACTGTTGAGACCTGCTGAGTTTCTCCAGCACTTTCCATCTTTGTTACAGTCAATAACCCATTGACTTTATGCTAAATTGAGAATTTACTTGAAGCATATTTCTGGCCATGTTCACTGAGAATGAAATCCCCGCCAACCCCACCACACCTGACATCTTTCTCTGCAACCGCAGGAGGCGCTACACCTGCCCCTACACCTCCCGTCTCACATCCATCCAAGGCCCAAGACAAACTTTCCATATTCGACAGGGGTACCCCTGTACATTCTCCTATCTGGCCTAATGCATTCATTGCTCCCAATGTAGCCTCCTCTGCATTGGTGAAACCAAGCTGAGACTCAGTGACCGATTTGTGGAGCATCTGTGCTCTGTTCACTATATTCAACACTGCCTTCCCGTTTCCAACCATTTTAACACCCCCTCCCACTCCTTTGGTGACATGTCCATCCTGGGCCGCCTCTATGTCACAATGACACTACGCAAACTGGAGGAACAACACTTCATATTCCACCTGGGGAGCCTTCAGCCCGATGGCCTGAGCATAGAATTCATCGGTTTCAAAATCTCCCCACCTCTGGCTTCGTCCCAAGTCCAACCCTCCCTCCAATCTCCACGTCCTTGACCTGACACAGCCTGTCCATCTTCCTTCGCACCTATCTGTCCCACCCTTCCTACTGACCAATCCCCACTACCCCTACCCACATCTACCTGTAACCATCCCACCTACCTATCAGCCCCATCCCTCCTCGCTCTATTTATTTCCCAGCTCCATTCCTCCTCCCCAGCCCTGATGAAGGGTCTCAACTCGAGACATCAACTCTCCTGCTCTTGTGATGCTGCCTGACCTGCTGTGTTCCTCCAGCTCTACACTGTATTGACTCTGACTCCAGCATCTGTAGTTCTTGCTGTCTCCGAATGAAACACCGTGTAATTTGTAATAGCTTTATGCAGAAATTGTTTGTTTGGATCAACATTCTTATTTAAGTGTTTCAACGTAGTCCTGTGCTTTGTGCAGTTATGTGTTTATTCAGATTGCTCCACTGGTTCTGGAAACCTTTATAATTGTGTATTATTTTTTCTCCTTGCTTATACAGGAAAACCCTGCAATGGCTGTTGCCATCAAAACATGCAAAAACTCCACTTCAGATAGTGTGCGAGAAAAGTTCCTACAGGAAGCCTGTAAGTTTATAAATGTACTCTTACTTTGCAATTTAAATATAGCACTTAGCCTAACTGCTGGAGAAGTGGATTTAAATTAGAGTTTAAGAAGTAACATTAGCAAACCTTCTGTGGATTGGGTGGGGGACCGTCTTCTGTTCTGCAAATTTTATTGATTCTTTGAGAGATATCTAAACTTGTAACTTAATATTTAATGGTACTTTAGCATGTTTTGACTAATTTGGTTCAGGATATAATATGTCTCGGTGTAATATGTGCAATGAAAATCTATATTAACGATTGACTTAAAGGTAAGATCATTAGCTTGTGTCGGTCACAACTTCAAATATGTGAGACCAACTTTTTTTTTATTAATTATTAATAGGAAACCAGGAGAGATCACAGACAAGTATTTAATATCTTTTCTCAGGGTAGAAGACACAACGATAAAGAGAAAATCAATAGGCAAAAAAGGGGGAGGAACTTAAAACAATCACTCTCATTGGAGAAAAGGTACAAGGAAAATTGAAGAGATTGACAAGTCCCTTGAACTTGATGGCCTACATTCTACCGTTTAAAGAAATAGTTGCAGAGATAGTGGAAGCACTGTTGTAGTTGTCCAAAATCCCCAGGCTCTGGAACAGTTCCAGCAGATTAGAAAATCACACCTTTATTCAAGAAAGGAGAGCGATGAGAGCAGGAAAGGCCTATTAGCTGAATATCTGCCATTGGAAAAATGCTGGCATCCATTGTCAAAGTTGTAGCAGGGCATTTTTTTTTTAAAATGTTGCACAATCAGATTGAGTCACTATGGTTTTGCTGAAGGGCATTCACGTTCGACAAGTTTATTAAAGTTCTCTGAGGGTGCAACAACAAAAGATTCAAGATTTGGATTTCCAGAGGCATTCTGTGAGGGATGGGCTACAAATGCTGGCCTTGCCATTGGCATTCGTATGCCAATGAAAATAAGTTTTAAAATGTGTTACATAGAAGATTACCACACAAGATCATGTGGTAGGTGTAATATAGTAGCACGGATAGAGGAGTGACACAAAAATAGGGAACAGGGTCGGGGTGTGCAGATCATTTTCAGGTTGGCAAACTGTAACTAATGGAATGCTACATGGATTAGTGGTGAGACCTCAACTATTTGTAATATTTATCAATGGTTTGGATAAAAGAACTGTGGAGTGAATAGAATAGACTGAAAACTGGCATTTATGTGTTAGATTCTTGAGGAGGCCGAGCTGGATCATTCACTCAGCACTTCTGTTTAAATATGGTTGCTAAAGCTTTAGCTTTGATGAGCTGGACTCCTGCATTGCTGAGGAAGGTGATGTTCATGGAGCTTGATCCTCCCACTTGTTTATTTATTCCCTGCTAGGGCTTTGATCTATCAAAAATTGCCCAGGATTCTACTTCATGGTTAGGCCGCTACTGCTAACTGCATTGCTCTGTTACTGATAGAAAAAAGACTTCTCCATAACCCTATAACAATTTGGAAGTTGTACACTTGCACTAAGCTTTGCACTGCCTTTGCTGAATCACATCCCACTGTAAGACTCTCACACAAGGTGAGATCTTAATATCTTAAATTATGTCAGCGTATTTTTCAGGGGGAACTTTCAGGGATGAATTCCAAAACCTTTCTACTGAGTGACAACTGTTTTATTACGTTTAAAATATGTATGCCAATCATGCTATTTAATTATTTTAGATGTCCCACTAGATAATTTGCCCCCTTACATACACTACTTTGATGTTGCCTTGTCTCCTCTGCTACCAATTGAAATTCATGGTGGTGTGACTGACCATCTTAAAACTGGAGATCACTGGAAATTGCATTTGCAGTCCAGATGGCTCTCTGCATTTACGCAAAGAAAAACCAGGCTTCACTCGTCTCCAATATTTAATCAGAAACCTTTTAAATTTGTTTTTGTCAAGAGATTTGGACGTCATTCACTGAACCAGCATTAATTGCCCATCCCTAATTGCCCTTGAACTGAATGGTTAGCTAAGTCATTTCAGAGGCCAGTTAAAAGTCAACTACAGTACTGTGGGCCTGGAGTCAGAGAGGACACACGAGGTAAGGACGGTAGATTTCCCATTTAACTTGCTGTCGGTAGGCCTTCCAAGTCATGGAATATAACTGTAACTAGTCTTGGTGCCTTAAAGTTTACATTTTAGTATTGTATAATATGTCAGAACAGCTCTAAGTTGTATGGAAATTGTTCAAAGAGTTCAGTTGTTGATCAGTAGGTATAAAAGAGAGTGAGGCGCGGGACACTAACATGAGTGTATCTGAAACAAATTAGCACTTTGCTTTTAAAACCATAAATTGCATGAACAACAACTTGTGTGTACATTTTTCCTATGATAATGTAAATTACTGATTCACAACATTGTTACACTGTAGAGGATGCCATTTGGTCAATTGTCTTAGGTCAAAATCCTGGAATTCCCTCCCTAATAGCATTGTGGCTCAACCCACAGTAGGAGGAATGCAACGGTTCAAGAAGGCAGCTCACCACCACCTTCTCAAGGACAACCAGGGATGGGCAAGAAATGCTGGCCAGCCAGCGATGCCCACATCCCACAAAATGAATAGAAAAAAAAAATATGCCTGTACCAGCTCTATTACCCAGTGCCAATCCCTGCACACTATTTCTATCTTAATAATCATCCAAAGCTCTCTTCAATGCCTCAATTGAACCTATCTCCATTACATTTCCAAGCAGTGCATTCTATACCCTAACTACTCATTATGTGAAAAAGTCTTTTTCTTGCATCACCCTTTCTCTGTTTGCACGTCACTTTAAATCTATGCCCTCTCATTCTTTTTTATTTTCTGAGCAGAAACAGCTCCTCCCTACCTACTCTAGTGAGCCTACTCGTTAATTTGAAAACCTCTATCAAATCTTCTCTCAACCACCTTCTCTCGAAGGAGAACAGTCTCAACTTGTTTTATCTATCCTCATAACTGAAGTTGCTCATATCTGGAGCCATTCTTGTTTTTGCTTCTGCACTCCCTCCAATGCATTCACATCTTTTCTAAAATGTGGCACCCACAACTATACACTCCAGCTGAGGTCTAGCAAGTGTCTTGTACAAGTTCAACATCATCTTGCTGCTCTTGTTCTCTATGCCTGTATTAATGAGCCGAGAGCACTGTGCTTTATTATCTGCTCTCTCCACCTGCCCTGCCACCTTCAATAATCTGTGCACATATACACCCAGGTCCCTATGTTCCTGCACCCACTTTAGAATTATACCCCCATTTTACATTCTGCCACCTATCTGCCTACTCCACCAACTTGTCAAATGTCCTACACAAAGCCTTTTAATTAGAAAGCAATTTGCTTGTACACATGTGAAAGGCTTGGTGAACAAGCTGTCGCACAGGCTGCAAATAATCTGGGAGGTAGATGAAAAATGGAAAATATTCAGAGCTTGATTGTTCCAGCATCCAACATTTCCTCCGACCCCAATTCTGCCTGAGGCTAAAACTCCTAACACTTCAGGACCAAGAGCTATTTTTTTTCTTTATTCTTCAATTAAGTACAGACATTGCTTGCAAAGCCAACATTTGTTGCCCATCTCTATTGGCCTGAGTAGTTAGCTAGGCTATTTCAGAGGGCAGTAGGAGCCAACCACCCTCCTGACAATTTGGAGTGACACAGAAGCCGGACCAGGCAAGGATGGCAGATGTCCTTCCCTAAAATACATTGTTGAACCAAATGAGTTTGTAACGAAAGTCAACAGTGGTTTCAGGGTCACCATCACTGAGACCAGCTTATATTGAAGATTTATTAACTGAATTTAAATTCCTCCAGCTACATTGTAGAATTTGAATTTGTCTCCCCAGAGCATTTGATTGGGCCTCTGGATTATCAACTGGTGATATCACCATTACCTCCCTCTCTTGGATCTGGAGCAGCGCTTTCTCAGGCCATTTTAGTCTGATCTCAAGGAGCTCCTTGTGGTTCTTAACTCCTCATCTCACATATCTTACCTGAGAGATATATACCTTCATCCCTATTCCATATGCTTCATATCTTTGTGCACATCCTTAGCTTTGAAGAGGTTATAGTTGTTTTGGTATGTCATTCTAAATTTTAATAGATTAAATATTACGTGATGAAAAATTCCTGTCACTGAAGAATATTATTAGAAAAATGACAGATGACTTTTTTTAAGATTATCTGTCTGGGACTCCCTGCCTGTATCTAATCAATTATGTTTTTTTATGGCATATTATCTTGTTCAGCTGCTAAACAAAATATTTAAAAACTTGAATGCAATCTTTCTGACCGTCGCTGATTCTTTTAAGATTAAAGGAACTGTTTGTCACATTAAAAGGTTTAAAATAACATTAGACTTGGCTATCCAATTATCTTACCTTTACCATGATGGAAGTTTAAACTAACACTAGTGGGAAAAAATCACTGAGAAAGTTGGAATGTTAAGCCAGGAACCGAGCATAGTGAAAGCATTATTCTAAAGCTGGGCATCAAACTGTTGTGGAGCAAGCCTGCTTTTCAACAAGAGTGTTGAAAATCTTGTGGTCCTTTTTTTAATTATGAGGCTGCTTTTGATGTCATTATAGCAAAGCTGTGGTAAGAGAAAAGAATCATGCAATCTTACAAGGCTTGCTTTTTCCTTCTCTTCGGTGATGGTTTTTTTGTGATTCGGCACAGCCCCATGCTTCTAGTTTCTAAACAAAACCTGCCTTCAACTAGTCTGTAAAATATACAGATGGAAATATGTTGTGGTGCTGCTAAAATTATAATGGAGAACACAGCCCTTTATATACTGATGCCAGATATTCTTCTGAGCCTCAGAAGTCTACGATGAATTATATCTAACAATAATTTTTTCCATGTGGAACTTATACAGAAATAATTTTCTATAACTGAGAAAAGATTCAATCAAATAGGGTGGGGAGGGTTGAGATAAAACTTTATTTTATGTGGGTGCCTGTGCCAAGCCCTGCATTTGTTGCCTGCCCTAATTGCTCTGACAAAGTGCTAATGAGCTGCTGCCTTGAATTGCTGTATAATGTTTTGATATAAGAGAGTGGCTTGCCTGGCCACTTCAGGATAGTTAAAGCCAGTCACATTTTGATACTGGACTAATAGATGAGCCAAACTAGATAAACACAGGAGGTTTCCTTGCTTAACAGGCATGAATGAACCAGTTACGTTTTCGCAACAATCCAGTAGCCTCAAATTCGTTTTCAGTAGTGCCAACATTCTATTTCCAGAATTCATTTTAAATGATCAAATTTTCTAAATCTCAATGGTATTTGAGTTTGCTTTTCCTTGTTTATTAAGATGGGATGCAGGATTACTAGTCCAGTGTATAATAATTAGACTTTGGTATTTTGTTAAAATTGTGGTTTTCGTTCAGTACCTCTCCCCATTCAGGAACTTTACTTATCTGGAAATCTATCCTTTGTAAGACTTCTTCCTATTTTTGCTACCAAGTTTATTCTTAACCAATTGTAGCATTTTGGAACAAAAATGAAAATGCTAGAGAAAGTCAGCAGGTTTGACAGCATCTGTAAAGTTAATGTTTCAAGTCCAATGTATCTCTTGTTTGGAACTGAGGGAAATGGAAATATGATGGGTTTTATACCATTGGAAAAGGTGGGACGAGCAAGTAGAAAGAAAGGGAAGATCCGGGTAAGATTAGAGAATAAGAGAGTTTGATGATCAAAGGTATCACACAGCAAAAGGCAAAGGGAGTGCTTAGATCCAGGGTAGGTGTTTGTAACGGAATAAAAGATCAGCTCAGCTGAAAGCAAAATGAATTCCTAAGTATGTTTAAAAAAAATTATGATATCCAATTTAGTAGGACTCACAGTTTAGTGCACTGGCATATACTGGAATCTATATATATCAATGTACAGGGCCTAGTTCTTTGCAGGCAGAAAGAATATATGTTCTACAAAGCGGTCATCCAGTCTGTATTTGTTTTTCCCACTATGGAGGAGACCATATTGTAAGCAATGAGTACAATAGACTTGAGTTGAAAGTAGTAAAAGGTAAATTGCTGTGCACCTGGAGGGAGAATTTGGGGCTTGGGCAATTAAGAGCTAAAAGGGCATGTATTACACCACAATTGCCTGAAATCGTAAGATGAGAGCGAGACAAGCTTTTGTGGGAGGGGGTGGTGATAAAGTGAATGCTGACAGTAGAGAGGACAGGAAGATTTGTTTGGTAATGGCAATATGCTGGAGGTGGCAGAAATGATGGTGGTTAATCATTTGTATGCGGAGGCTGCTGGATGTGGAAAATGAGGAAGAGTGGAATCCTACCATTGTTCTGGGACTTCACCTGAAGAAGGAGCAGTGGTCTGAAAACTTGTGATTTCAAATAAACCTGTTGGACTATATCCTGTTGTCATGTGTCCTCTGACTTTGTCCACCCCAGTGCAGCACCGGCACCTCCACATCATTATTCTGGGAGGGTAGGGAAAGGGTGACGGCAGATGTGCACGAAATGGATTGGATCCAGTTGAGGACTCTGTCCACCCAGTGGCAAGAGACCCTTAGTTGGGAAAAAGGAAGATTTGTTGGAAGTGTCATTACGAACGGTACTTACAGCAGAACAGATGCAATGGTGAAACTGGGAGTAGAGAATGGGGTCCTTGTAAAAAGCAGGATGTCAGGAGGTATAGTTGAGATTGTTCATTAATGTTAATGAACAAATGTTGCTGAGTTACATTCATTCAGGCAAGTGGAGAGTATTATTCCTTGTGACTTTGGTGAATCAGAATGTGAGCCACAGGCCAGACAAGATACAGCCTCTTACCATGGAAACAATAATGTCATTAGGAGCTGATCATGTCATTAGGGCGTTCTCTTACTGAAGATGATCATCGGTGGCCACTTGAAACATGTACACCATTTGCCATTTACCAGCCTAAAACTGGATGTTGCCCAGGTCTTGATATATGTGAGCAAGGACTGCTTCACTGTGAGAAATTGCAATTGGAGTTCAATACTGCCAAACAAGACACTCCGCTTCTGACCCTGTAATGAAGTGAAGGTCATTGATGGAATAGTTGAAGGTAGTTGGGTTTTGGAGGCGTTAACAGTCTGTTCTGAAGTGGATATCATATTTCAACATTTCAACACATTAGCTGACTTCCAAGTACTAAATAATTACTGCATTGTCATTTGTGAGGCATCAAAGCTTGCTGGATATAAAAGATCCCATAATGCTATCTAAAGTGTGTGTACATTGCAGGCGACGTATTAGTTGTTGCATTAATCCTGTTAACACATTCTATCTCAAAAATTTTGATCTACAGTGAGTACTTGGTGATCTCCTTGGGATATGATAGGATGCTTTATAATAGCAATTCATTTTCTGTGCAGAGTGGGTGTCCAAGTTATCACACCATCTAGGCTATAATTAGTATTGCTTATTCCTAAAGAAAACAAATACTTCACACACTTTTATCAAGTACCTTTCCCCACCCATTTATTAATTGTGGTTTCACTTGAGCACAAAACAAGAGTTACTACTTAAAACTGTCTGAATTAGGTGGTACTTGCTTTTAATGTTTACTGTAACCAAATATAAGATTGGGAGGGACCTCTTGTGGTGCAGTGGTAGTGTCCCTACCTCTGGACCAAGAGATCTGGGCTCAAGTCCCACCTGCTCCAGAGGCTTGTATTAAATCTGAGCAGGTTGATTAGCAAAATAGGTTAATAAAAAAAAAAAGACTGGGCAAAATATTGAATTCGGTACAATTCTTTACTAACTGGCTTATTCCTAGACAGGGAGATGTAGTGCCCAGGTACTCCAATTTTATCTATTGTATCCATTGGGAGATATTTCTTCTATTTGGCATTTGGACCTGTGTTTAACCACTTCGTGCCATTACACGATTGGAGTATTGCTGCCTTCTATTTTAGGCAGTGTTACTTTATCAGATGTCACTACACAATATTGAATCAGAATTTACACTTCCATCCTGGACTCAAGATTGTGGAGATGCATTTATATTATGGCAGAGATAGTGTCACTCCACAGGAATTTTGTTTTGACTTTGTAATTCAGCTGCGAACAATTGTTTACAAAATAACTCTGACATTGTTGGCTATTAATGAATTCTTCCTAATTGGCCAGTGTTTCGTATTGAAAAGATTAAACAGCATTCAGATGTTTCAAATTAATTTCACTGGCTTCAGGGTTGCATTACTATTTTGCATATGCATTTAATAATTATGCTCATGTCTGGACATACAACATGCCATTCATGCAGGGGTCCTCTTAATGTTCTTGGTGAAATTTTGACTTCGCTATTTAGGCACAGAACAACAATAATGGGTGATTTGAACAGTGGTCTTCCTGCATTGTCATCAAGGAATAGTCAAATGCCTGCCACACTTTTTCTGATGGCCCAGCTGAACATTGAGTTGATGATGACAAGAACTGTGTCAGTGCAAAGTAATATTCTGGCATTATTATTGTACGGTATTTGATATAAACAAAATTGATGGAGATTTTCAGAACAATTCACATGGATTAATTTTTAGTTTTATTTCTTGAATTGAAATCGGAAATCTACAGTTCTCTCACGAAGAATCTGTAGATGCTGGTTTATTTTAACCTTACAAGACAGAAATTGATAGTTTATTTTGTTAGATCAAGATTGCAAAAGACATTGCAAAGGCAGATAAATGGAATTGTTATGCAGATCAGCCTCAGTCTAATTGTTTGACTGGCTCAAAGAACTGAATGGCCTCCTCCTGATCTGATATTTCCACTGCAGTATGGACCTTCCTCCTTTATTCAGTTAATAAAACATGTCTTTGCCAAAAATAACAAATCCTTATTTCCTTTCTTAAAGTGACAATGCGACAGTTTGACCATCCTCATATAGTGAAGCTGATTGGCGTAATTACAGAAAATCCGGTCTGGATAATTATGGAACTGTGTACCTTTGGAGAGGTATGATCGTATTCACTGCCAGATTTGTTCAGGGATGTGTGAATATTATGAAAGGGTCTGTCTAGTGTTTTGTTAAAATGTATATTAATTTAGAATGACATGGGATATTTCAGGATTGGCAACACATATTTGCAAAATAGCTATGTCTAAAATACATAATAACATTCCTGAAAATTAAGAGATTCCTGAAGAATTAATAGGAGATATTCAGTGGATGATGTATACTTAAATTATCAAGCAACATTTAATAAGATGCTATAAAAATGGTTTTTGACTTTTTAGAAGTTGTATTAAAGAGTTATAATATTTACTTATCCTGTAGGATATTCATTCCCTAAAAATCTTCTGTGTACAAAAATCTTAAATTTATGCCCATTATTTAGTGAATAGTGTCTGGCAATTCAGTGCAATGTATCAAATGTGTGTGTGGAGTGTGTTAGCCTGCTTTTGTGAGCTAGTTTGCTTCTCATTTTAATTGGGCCTGTAATAAGAACGAAGGTGATCAAAGCAATTGCAACCCTGCAATCACCCTGTTGAACATTAGAAAAAGTACTTGCCCTTTTTACCCTTGTCAGATTGCAGCTGCTGGCTGAACACACCTACCTTGAATTTCAGCATGGTTTCAGAACTGGAAAACCCACAACTTACAACATCCTCCCATTATGGCAGCTTCAAGAAAAATGCCATGAACTGAAGAGACCACTATATATTGCCTTTAATATTCTCACCTAGTCTTTGATCATTGGAGCAGAGGCAAGATTCTTGAAGATGCTGAGAGAAAATTGGTTGCAAACCTGCTCAATGTGATCTGCTCTTGATGACATGTGAGGTCAGTTATGAGGTGACTACATCAGAACTTGTGATCTGCACTGGGGTCAAAAAGGTTTATGTTCTTACACTAACACTCTTCACCATTATTCATCTCTGTTGCTGCCATATACCTCCAGGTTGTCTACAGAGGGTATCTACTTTCATACCAGAATTGACAGAAATCTGTTCAACCTTGCTCATTTGAGATGCAAGACAAAGATATGCCAAGTCCTCTCAAAAGAGTATTTCTACATGGCTGGACCTCCACTAGCACTCCTGAGAAACATCTTCAGCAAATGAAAGACCATCAAGATTGCAGAGCAAATGTCATAGGACAGGATGTTGTCATACTGCCATCTGTCAGCATTGATGATGTGATCCTGGAGGTTGTTGATAGCTTCACATATCTAAGTTCCACAATTACTAGCAATCTGTTACTTGATGCTGAAATTGACATATGCAAGGCATAAGTTGCAGCTGTTATGATAAAGCTGTTTGAGAGTGTAGAATTACAGTGATCTGACTGAGAACACCACATTATGAGTTTACTAAGTCTTTATCTTCACTGCACGGATCTAAAGTGGATGACCACTGCATTCACAAAAATCTGCAAGTGAGACATGAAGATGGTAGTCATTGGAACTGAAACTGGAACAGAATCTCGCTGACACCAGTGACTGCTGGAGGTTGACTGGAAGGGCAGTGAAAGAGGCAAGCAGAATCTAAAAGCTTGGCTGACTGAGAAGAGGACCCTGACGAAGAGATGCCAGTGAAATGTGCGCCTTTACAACCCATTGACTTCCTCGGTAGTCAATGCAGCAGAGACTGCCACGCCAGAACTGGCTGCCTGAGCCGTACCAGGTGATGCTTTAACACAGAGTTGATCACAAAGGTCATGACCGTCAGGATTGGAAAGTGCAAACCATTTATAAGATGGGACATTACCACAAACCAATGAATGGAAATTTTTTTCACAGTTTGCTTTATTAATTCTGGGAGGGGGAAAATTGAACACCTGTTAGCGCACCTCTCAACCTCCTTTGTCCTTATGAAAAGACCGTAGTTTTTCTCAACTCACTTAAGTAATGTTTCTCAACCCTGCCAGTGATGTTTCCCTGCACTATCATATGTTTCCTGAATTAGGATGTTCCGAATTGGGCTCAATGTTTTAATTGCAATGTAACCAGTGATATGTATAATTTAAAATTCATTACTTTTCATCAGACATAGGTTCAGTAATTTAGTTTGATCAGTTGCTTCCAGGTTATAAAAGAAATTAAACACCTGAAATCAAAAGCGATGATGAGAAGAGATTCTTACTTGTTTTTAAGCTTAATTTGAATATAAGCTTATAGAAAACAATACATGTTTTGCCAAACGTTTTGCAATGTGGTACATTTACAATATTTTGCTTAGTCAATGTCAACAGAATAGTACCTTTTGGAATTGCTTTCATAAAAGAATGACTATTATAATTGAATGTTTTTTGCACTCAGTTACGGTCGTTTTTACAAGTAAGAAAATACAACTTGGATTTGGCCTCCTTAATTCTGTATGCTTACCAGCTCAGCACAGCATTATCTTATCTGGAGAGTAAGAGATTTGTACATCGGTGAGTAAATGTGCAGTTTAGTCTAGTTGATTAGAGGAAAGGATGTTATAGGAATATTGATTTGGATGTGGGCATATCTGGCATTATTAACCATTTACTAATTAATGAATGTAGGTGTAATGGTGTTTGAAATGGAAACAAAGTACCATTAGGTACTGAGGTCGTTCGAGATAAGTACTATTCTGTTGCATAGCTGCACATATGTTAAGTGCTTCCTTGCTAGCTGAGTTGAGCAACATAAAATGTTGCACAAAAACAGAAGTTGCTGGAAAAGCTCAGCAGATCTGACAGCATCCATGAAGAAAAAAATCAGAGTTGACGTTTCAGATCCGGTGACCCTTTCTCAGAACCATTCTGAGGAATGGTCACTGGATCCAAAACGTTAACTTTGATTTTTTTTCTTCACAGATGCTGCCAGACCTAAGCTTTTCCAGCAACTTCTGTTTTTGTTCCTGATTTTACAGCATCCTCAGTTCCTTCAATTGTGATCAAATATTGCACACATAAGTTAGTCTTCAGCAGCAGAGGTTTGGGTGAAGCTATCGGCTCACACCACAGCCAGCATATATTTCTTAATAAAAAATACTATGGGCAGATCAAAATGAAAAGAAGGTTAAAAGAAACATAATTTAATCTATTCTTGTATATTCCTACATACAAAGAAAAACAAATTACCTTTTGGAAACACTGCTAAATAAGTGCCACCTTCTGGATTATAGATGAATTACAGAAAAAAAATCCATGTCTGCTTCTTGGTGACATGCTGCCTCAAATAAGCATGCAACATAAAAACGTATTGTGAGCAAGTTTACAGGAAGTTAAAGCCTTGAAGCACCTATATTAGCCATAGAAATGGAGATTAAACTCTGGAAATTACCATTGGAAGAAACTACCCTTCAAACAGAGATCACTCAATCTCAATTTATTCTAATTTTGCTGTAAAGTCATTTATTCACTGTTGAGCCTTCCCAATTGCCTTGACTTGAAGATCTGAACAACATTTCTGATCTTTTGCTGTGGATTAGGATTATCTCGGATAAGATTTAACAGTGCTATTTATTTTTAAACTGCATTACTGACGCACAGAATATAGCTTGTTATTTTTAAGGATTAGAAAAGAGACTGTTTACCAAACTATAATATTGTTCTGTTTTTGTTTCCAACATTAATTGCAAAAAGTTTTAAAGACCAGTGTTTCTAAAAAAACACATTTCTAAGAGTTCTCCTGATTATGAAAATTGAAGTAATCAAAATCATTCACTGCGGCATATTTAATAAAGACTGCATAGCAATAGTATGCCACTCAGATGAATTTATTGTTACACATGCAGGAATAAGATGAATTGTAATCAGTTCTTTGTTTGGATGGATCACACTACTTTTCTGGTGTATAACCTATTGTAAATAAAATCATTAATGGATTATTTCATAATATTCAGTGATAAGTAACAACAAGACGTTTAGTGGAGCTGGTAGACACCTACAGCTGTCATAAATGAAAGAAGATAAACTTGACATCATGACAGTAGAAGATGGAATCTGCCCACGGACAGTGGGATCAGTGGCTTCTGAGCAGAAGGATAGCACTTAAAGCAAAATTCAAAAGTACGTTTCTGAGATTTAGGCTTATGTCAAATTGAGTGGCATTGCAGCAAATCATATTGACTAAATTCTGGATGATTTGTTTGATGTGCGTAAAACACTTTCAAATTTACTTGCGCAAAGAAACTTGTGTATGAAAAACAATTCCGGGGAAAAATATCTTTATCCAGTAAAAATCATAATGTGAATGATCCTTTAATATGAAAGAATAGAAAAGGATTTATGTGACCGAGTCAGCACTTGATCTTCAAAGGATTAGTATAAATATTTTAATCTGTACTTTTTATTCTTATAGGGATATTGCTGCCAGAAATGTCTTAGTATCATCATTAGACTGTGTAAAGTTAGGAGACTTTGGTTTATCGAGATACATGGAAGACAGCACTTATTACAAAGGTAGGGATCAGAGTTAATACAAAGCTATAAAACTTGGACAGGCAATGTCTGCAAATAATATTTTGATAGTCTGCACTAACAAGGAGTCCAATATGTGATGTGTTTGGTATCAATTGAATTCTTGACATAATAAATTGTAAAACTGTTGGATTTTATTGCTGGTGAAACAGAATCTGTTCCCATTTATTTGAAATGTTTGAACAATAATCTTACAAAGAATACATTTCCCATCTCTGCAGTGAGTACAACCTGTTAATAGTTAACGCAGTAGTAATTCACAGCTTTTGCGTGCGATCCCACTAAGTAATTATTGTCCAATGGAAACGTCAAAAGTCAGCATAACATTTGAGTAAGTTGTGCTTGTAACTATTGTGATGTTCTGCAATCTTTTACATTGGTTCAGAAGCCACTCTTAGTAATTGACTGCACCTGCAGGTTAGTATGACAAGTTTATGCCAACTATGCCTTTTTGGGAGTGTTTATCACATTATGATAAGGATTTCAGATGTGCAAAAACCTGTGGGCATGTTAGTTCATCATAATGACCGTGACCTGTCAGTTAAAGCCTCATTCAGGTCTGTTTATCAACCTGTGTTTAAGTGAGTTCAAATTCAGTTAATCAATCTGTCTTTGATACTTAAGATTTGTGATCGGCAGTCAAGTAAAATCTTTGATTCTGTTTCTTCCAACTGTAGCACTCATTGAATTGTTTGAATGCATTTTCAGTTGTCTTGAATCCTTTGGTCATTTTTTAAATGGTCATTTATAAAATTCATTTGTGGAATGTTGTTATTAAAGGCTACTCTAATAGTTAATGCACATTCCTGTTTGTCCTTCAGAAAGTGAGCTGTCTTCTTGAGTGACTTGCTGGGCTGTTAAGAGAGGGTGTTTAACAGTCAAATGCAATGCTGTGAGTCAGAAATCCAATCTTGGCCATGCCAGATCAAATAGAATGACTAATCTCCTATAAGGAAGGAAATCTGTAAGCTATCACAACAATCCAGCAGAATCATCATCACTTTTAGTAGCTGAGGCATTTACATCCATCTTACCCAGAAGTACCAAGTGGATGATGCCTCTCAGCCTCCTGCCGAAGTCACCTGTATCACCGATGCCAGTCTTCAACCAATTAATTCAATCCATGTGATATCAAGGAACAGCTGGAGATACTGGATACTGTAAAGATTAAGGGCCCTGACAAGATTCCAGCACTAGTGCTGAAGACTTATACTTCAGAACTAACTGCGCCCCTAGCCAAGCTGTTCCAGTGCAACTACAATAGTGGGATGCCCCACAAAGAATTGGAGAAATAAAACCTGGCCAATTATCACCCCATCAGTCTATTCTTGATCTTCATTAAAGAGATGGAAGGGGTCACTGACAGTGCTATCAAATACCATTTGCAAAGAAATAACCTGCTCACTGACCCCTCGTATGAGTTCCCCTCAGGCCATTCTGCCCTTGACTTCGTTAAAGCCTTGGTCAAAATATGGACAAAAGAGCTGAACACCAGAGGCGAGGTGAGAGTGACTGTCCTTGAAATCAGGCCAGCATTTGATCAAATGTGGCATCAGGGTGTCCTAACAAAACTGGAGTCAAGGGGAACGAAGGGAAAATCTCTCTGTTTTCTGCAGTAATTCATAGAACAAAAGAAGATGGTTGAAATTGTTGATGTTCAATCATCTGTACCAGGACATCTCTGCAGGAGTTCCATAGGGTAGTGTCCTGCTTCATCAATGTTCTTCCCTCCATCATAAGGTCAGAACTGGGGATTTTCATTGATTACACAAAATTCACCACTCTTCATGACTCCTCAGATACCGAAGCAGTCCGTGTCCATGTGTATCAAGATTAGGACAATATCTAGGCTTATAAGTGGTGAGTATACTAGTCATAATCAATGTGGATCACCACCAAGAGAGACTTTAACTGTCGACCCTTATCACCATCCTGGGGGTTACCATCGACTAGAAGCTGAACTGGACCAGCCATAGAATTATTGTGGCTATGAGAAAAGGTGAGAGGTGAGAATTCTGTACGGTGTAGCTCAGTTCCTGTCGTCCCAATACCTGTGCGCCATCTACAAAGCAAGTCAGGAGTGTGATGGAATAGTCCCTACTTACAGATGAGTGCAGCTCCAAGAATACTAAAGATGCTTGACACCATCCAGGACAAAGCAACCCACTTGATTGGCACCCCATTGAAGGGAAAGTACATAGTATCAGAAATAGGAGGAACTGATATGGGGGTGGCCAATAAACATTGCAGGTTTCCTGTTACAACTAGTACGTGTTTAGAAGTACGAGACGTGAGCGTATATCATAGTTAGAATATGATCGGATAAAATCGACTGAAGTTGAATACAATTGAATAATATAGACATGTGTATTACCACAAATGTCTGGTATGCAACCAGGGTTGCTCAGAGATGAAAAGTGTGTAAGGCTTTAATTGAAAAGTATTACATGTAGAAATAGTCATCTAAGAATTGTATTAAACCTTTGTTCTTGTGATGAAGATTTGAGTTGTTCGCCATTCTCTTCGTGTGCACTTCTCCCGTGCATGCATGAATAAGTTTGTAACAAATCTGAGTCTCGTTTGGTCGAAGAGGAAATAAAGAGAGAATTCACTCCTAACACCATCTGCCATGTTGAATAATCACTCCCTTCGCCTCTGATACACAGTGGCAGTTGTGTGCTCTACCTACAAGATGCACTGCAATAACTAATCAAGGCTTCTTAGACAGATTCCAAACCTGTAGATTCTGCCACCTACAAGGACAAGGGCAACAGCTGCGCAGAAAAGCCACAACCTGCAAGTTCCCCTCTAATTCACACACCATCATGACTCGAAACCACGTGGGTTTTCCTTGTATGTCACAGGCGGCTAAGTCCTGGCACTCCCTTTCAACGAGTGTGTCTCTACACCCAAGGACTGCAGTGATTCAAGAAGCCAGTTCATCACCACTTTCTTAAGCAGTTAGTAAATGCTGGTCTAGCCAATGATAGCCACACCCATGAACAATTTTTAAAAAAATTCTACATTTATTTCATAGAATCTAAATTTCCTAATTGCTTTTGTGGATTTTGAAATCGTACCTCTGAATCATTAATCCAGACTTCCAGATTCCATTTAATCAAACTATTATGTTACTTGTACATCTATTCCAGTCAATTATCAATTGCACTCATTCATGCTTCTCAGTTACACTGACTCAGTGGATTTTATGTTTTGACTTATGCAACTGAATTTGAGCAGAAACATGGAGCTAATTTTACCTTGGCAAAACTGATGTTGTGATCAGCTCATTATAAATGCTTTTTCACAAATCCAGTCTGAGCAGAACTTCGTTCTTTTTACTCTTGCTAATGGATTGCACTACCTTGCTTTCTGAGGGCCAGATTTAAATTTGTATAATTAAAGAGTGGGATTAGGTACAGAAACTACAGCATGGATGGTACAATTTATGAGCTTTCATCCTTATCTTGACAGCCTCCAAAGGGAAGCTGCCCATTAAATGGATGGCTCCCGAATCGATCAACTTCCGCCGGTTTACCTCAGCTAGTGACGTGTGGATGTTTGGTAAGTTTGTTTTAACTCCATTCACATAAATCTTGTTGCTGTCTGAAGGAAATACATTTGCCTCCTTTAAACTCTCTACTATTTTGCACCCTCTATTCTAAGATGGAGTGCCAGCAAATCGCAGGCTACTTTTATCGTTAAGATTGAGTTGATTTATACACATGCCTCTATGGTTTTGCACTTTGATAATAAACTGAATTTAATCCCTTGCCCAGCAAACCAAACCTTCCTTAACCTGAATCCTCATTCTAGCCCTACCCCTGAACTTGTTTTCACGGTTCATCCCTTTCCGAACTTATCATCCACTAGATTGAGTACCTACTCACCTTGATTGCATCCACATTAAATTACTGACCATCCAAACACACTTTCTGGCTCCCATTCATTTTTATTCTCAGGCAGTGACCCGTTTCCTCTCAAAATGACCATCATCATCAATCTCTTTCTCCTCTGTTAAGATTCACCTGGAAAACCTGCAGTCCTCACAAACTATTACTCTGTCGCAAACACTAGAAGCTGTTCAACCATTTATTTAGTCTATGGCTGATCAGCACTTCAGCTCCATTTTGTCCATATATCCCAATACTCTTATATGTTCAAATTCTATCCATATTAGCTTAAGAATTTCAATTGACCAGCATCTTTTACTGATAGAGTTGCAGATTTTTACAATCTTTTGAGTTTCAAAAAATTCCTTTTGATTTCGTTCCTAAATGGCCAAACCCTAATTTTAGCATTAAGCCCATGTTGCAGAGTCCCCCCACCAGAGAAAATATTTTGTTCCCACCCTATTAAGTCCCTCTATTATTTAAAAAAATGTTTCCTTTTTGCTCACTGAAACTCTCTCCCAAACTTATGGAAGGTTCTGCTCCCTGTCCTCTCTCAAATTCATGTCCATCTTTTCTTGCAATCTTAAGTTTGAATTCCTGCATCAGTGTTCCATCACTGCCATGCTCCATGGCTGTGACCTGTTTTATAGTTTTTGACATGACTGGCCACTTTCTTTTAACACCTCTTGTTCACCTTGGTAGGTTTCACTCATTTGTTTCCACTCCCATCAGTTTGATTGCTCAGGATCATTTCCTAAAATGGCCTCTCTTTCCTAATCCGCACCATAAACTGTAGACCTCCATAAGGATCTGTTTCAAACCACATCCTTCCTTAAACTTTGCTTTTGAAAATCCATGTCTGAGACATGAGTTAGTTTCCATGTGTACATTAAAATTAATAACACTTAGCTGTATCTCTTGACTCAATCTCTTCGCTGTTTTTCTTATGCCAGCGCAGTAGGCAGCTAGCTATTCAGCATTGGTTGAGCTACAATGTCCTTTGGGTAACATAAAGGCGATGGAAGCCTTGCCATGATTCATGCCATCCACTTTCCACACAGGTAGCCACAGATGCATTGCGTTTCTCTACCATTGTCTAGGGCCAAACCAGACTGTTCTTAATCTATTCATCCATTTCAATCCCAAATTGGGATTCTGACTTGATAGACGCTTCATAATGAAGAACACTTGAGTACTTAAGAGGCATTTAGACGGACACATGAACAAGTAGGGGATAGAGGGATACAGACAATGTGCAGACTGATGGGATTAATTTAGAATGGCATCGTCGACACAGATCTGTGATGCACTGTTCTTATATTATATCTCCGTAACATTGCATGTCTCTAGCTCTCCTTCCACCCTCTGCTTAAACCCTCATTCCTCCCTTCAGGCCGGGTGATTCCATTCCATAGAGGATCAGTTCATTCAAAACAGCTGCATGTATTCACACTGTTCTAGTTGCTGCTCATCTGTCACCCTATGCATGCTGAATTCCATTGGCCCCGGTCTTTGCTATGGTCTCCACAGAACTGTAGAACTCTGACTTCGAGAGCATTCCAGCTCACTCTCCTGAATAGTTAACCAGCAATAGTTAAAGGAATTAAAACTGCTATCACTATTCAACTGACCCCGCTCCAGTTCCCCATTGAGCTTCAGACTCCCAGATGCTGCACTGGCCTGACCCCAATACCGTGATCTGATCCAATACATACCCCCATCCAACTCCACCAAAACCTCATAACTGTACCTGCCACAGCCCAACACCCTATTAATTACCCCACCCTCCCCCGCCAACCCAACATCTCAACCCAATCTGAAACCCAACCTATCCTGCCCCTTCATCCACCAGCCACCTGTCACCCTGCTCACTTACATTCTCCCTGTAGCTTCTCCCAGAGCGTTGGGATGTTTAAACTTTTATGTGCAGCAGTTACTACTTAAAAAATGGATGCAACTTGGCGTCCATTCTGACTCTGTGCTACTCTTACATTTAATATACTCTATATTTGTCAAGAGGTCCAAATGAGAAATTTGGTCCTGAAACTTAGAGCTCCATGGCACAGTATGTTAAAAGGAGCAAAATAGCAATCTGAATATGATTGCCCTTCTTTGGAAGATTCAGGCCACTGTTATCTGTGGTTAAATCATTAGGTTCGATGCAGTCTTCTCCACTTTAGGTAGATATGACTTATGTGGTTTGTCTAATTCTGTATTCAAACTGCTATTACGAAAGTTCAATTTTATGTTGTTTTGTATTTAAATTAAAATATTTTCTACTCTTTGTTTCTTTCTATGCTTTAGGTGTTTGTATGTGGGAAATTCTAATGTATGGAGTGAAACCATTTCAAGGAGTAAAAAATAATGATGTAATTGGTAGAATTGAAAATGGTGAGCGGTTGCCAATGCCTCCAAATTGCCCTCCAACACTCTACAGCCTCATGACCAAATGCTGGGCATATGATCCTAGCAGAAGACCACGGTTCAATGAACTGAAACAACAGCTCAGGTAGGAAGAAGTTCTTATTTTCTTTTGATTAAATTTTTAACAAAGCAAATTGCAGTTATGATTTGATTTCCATTTCTAAATGAAACCCATAATGGTGACTAAAAGTTAATGAGGGAGTGCTGCCCAATCAGAAGTCGTATCTCTCGGTTGCCATTTTAAGCCAATGTCCCATTCACCACCTCAAATGTAAAATCTCCCACTAATATTTCTCAAAGAACAGCAGGGAGGTTCTCCTGCAGCCCTGTGCAACAATTATTCCCTCACCTAGCATCAATAAACGCAGATTATTTAATTGTTGTCATTCATTTTTTGTGAAAACCTACTGTGTGTAAATCAGCTTTTGCATCTACTTTTGTTACGACAGTGACTTTAAAATGCTTTATTGGCTGTTTAAGTGCTTTGGAATGCACGGTATGTGAAAGGTATATTGTAAATGTGCATTTTTATGGTAAAATTCATGTAGATTGCTACACGTTTATCATATGAAGTGAAACACTAAAATTCAGACACTGATGAAGTGGTGGGTATCAAAGGTCAGTGGACCAGATTTTATTACTGTTGCTTTAATTCTTTTAGTGACTTTTATGTTTCGTGCCCTTGTCTAATGAGTGTTGCTCTAAAATTTGTACATTGTTGAAGAGGGCAGGCACAAAATAAAGAGACTACAGCATGGTTTAAATGTGAAGAAACAGAAATTGTTGGAAAAACTCAGCAGGTCTGGCAGCATCTGTGGAGAGAAAGTAGAGTTAACATTTCAAGACTTAAGGCTCCCTGGCCTTGAAATGTTAGCTCTGTTTTTCTCTCCGTGATGCTGAGTCTCTCAAGTAATTTTTGATTTTGTTTCAGATTTCCAGGATCTGCAGTCCTTTTATGGACTAAATGCAGTCCTATATTGAATACAAGGAGCAAAACACATTTCTGTTCAATAAAAACCAAAAGAACTGCGGATGCTGTAAATCAGGAACAAAAACAAAGTTGCTGGAAAAGCTCAGCAGGTCTGGCAGCGTCTGTGGAGGAGAAAACAGAGTTAACGTTTCGGATCCGGTGACCCTTCCTCAGACATTTCTGTTCAAACCAGCTATCTATATTTTGAATTCCATTCATTAGAATGTCATTCTCAGTCATGAAATCTTTGGTCAACCTATGAGCTACATGCTAAGTAAGCAAATGAAAGCGCAGGAAAAATTTAATGAAAAATAACTTTGTAATGTCGTGCTTCATGCCATCAGTTTGTAGAACCTGATAAGTTGAAATTTGGAATTTTCATTATTTGGCAACCATACAAATGTAAGAGGTGAAGGTTTAAAAATAAAAATACTGAGTATTGGCATTATAAAACAATAAATAGGTAGCAATCAGTATTTTATTTGAAACATTTTCAGGAGCTATTAGTATTCTGTTGCTTCTAGATAATTAAGACCAACAAGTGAATGGTATTTTGCTTTTAGAATGACAACGAGCATTGATTTACCAATTTTATTATTTAAATGTTGCATTTATGGCGCTGTAAGGAGAGCTTGTCACCATTCCAGAAAGAAGTTGTTTAAGTTCTGTCCTTGTACTGCTATCATGTTGCAAAATAATTAATTGGTAAACCCAAATCCTTAAATGGAGATTAATTTCAATAGATTATCTTAACAGGTTCTACTCATTGTAAAGTATTTACAAACCCATTTGGGATTTATCCTTGCCTTTCCCCTTCATTTGTTCATTGAGCAACATTTTAGTGTACTAATGCAGTTACTGTATGTGGATCAATGTTATTGATAGAATATATTTCCCCTTCAAAAGCATCATTTGAGCTGAAAGTACAATTTATTTTCATACAGCTCTGTTCAAGTAAGCAAACAATTGTTGATGGTACATGGCTTGTGAATGGAGTTGGATTTCAATATTGATAAGTGGGGGTTTATTTTGAAGCCAGAATAATGAATGGAAATTTTTATTGGCATAAAATTATCAAGACCATCTGTTGAACCTTCCAATTTCTGTCCACTTCTTCAATGGAAGAACAAAGGGCAAGCTCTCAAAGGCTGGTAATGTGGTCTGCCAAGTTATCATTGGGGCTGCAAAGTTCAAAATTGTTCCCACTGATGATTCAAAGAAAGTTTAGAGAAGGACAATGATCTCTGATGTAATTTCTCTTAGCTATAAAGAAATAATCACTGAATTGAGTCGAAAATAATCCAAATTTAATTTTAAAATATTAATACAAAGGAGTTATCGGTAGAAACAAGCTAATTACTTGGTCTGTGATCACAGAACAAGTTGATGCAAAGACTAACCAGCATTAAGTGAGACTTGATCAAAATCTGCAGAGTGATGCATATGTGGAACAGGAATTTAGCAAAAACGCATAATACTATGTCAGTTAATCATTTTGAGAAGATAGATAAGTATCTGAAATGGATGACTTCACACATCTTTACATTTAACCCTGTCGAAGTTGCTAGAAAAGCTCAGCAGGTCTGGCAGCATCTGTGAAGAAAAAACCCTTCCTCAGAAGGGTCACTGGACCCAAAACGTCAACTCTGATTTTTTCTTCACAGATGCTGCCAGACCTGCTGAGCTTTTCCAGCAGATTTGTTTTTGTAACCATTTTGCTTACTTTGGTTGTTTGACATTGACCACCACAGAAGAGGGCTGCTTCATGTAAACAGAATTTCAAACTGTGAGCAATTGCATTCTTTAAACAAATATTATCTATAATTCTGGCTCAGTTTAGCTCTTATAAATCCTGTATCTAACCTATAACATACTGCTGTTTACATTTGAATAACTTTTCTAAATACTAGTCAGAATATGCCAAAGCAACTTGATTAATGACTCATTGGAAAACATATTCTGTCAAACTTTATTGAAGTAAATCTAAACTGGCAATGTTCTGTAAAGGAAACTGAAATGAATCAAAACTCAGTTAAGAAATTAATTTCAGTGATTTAGGTTTGCTTGTACTTTGATAATTAATAAACTACTGCTAAAGGGTTTCTGAAGAAGGGTCCAGACCCAAAATGTCAGCTTTCCTGCTCCTCTGATGCTGCTTGGCCTGCTGTGTTCATCCAGCTCTACACCTTGTTATCTCTCTACAACACAAAGTGTCGTTTCAGCCCATCATGTCTGTACTGGCAACAAAAATGATCTAGCCATCCTGCTGCTATTTCCACTCCTACCTCTGATACCTTTTCCATATCCTTGAAGGTTACAGCACTTCAGCTGCAGATCACGGTACCTTTTTATGGATGTCGAGGCTTTCTGCGTCAACCATGAACCCAAGCAACAAATTTCAGTCACCCACTACCGTCTGCATGAAAAACATTTTCCTCCTATGTCCTCGCTAATCCTCCTCCTGATCACCTTATAAATCTTCCATGTCACTAGCTACTCCCGCAACAGATCTTTTATCCATAAAGATCCTGTCAAATATCTAAGTAAGCAAGTTAAGGTGTTGGGGTTCAAAAAGAGTGGTCATTCTTGTCCAGCTGACTGGAATATACCATGTGCTGCTTTGCATAATCCTGTTGCTAGTTAGAAGGATGTGCTTTTGAGGCTTAAGCTAACAAGACATCTATCACCTGCTGGACATTGCTAAGGCTCTGCAATGACAATCATTAACCCCTGTGAGTAATTTATAGTTGTTATAACTGTCATGCAGCTAACAATTCATAATTTTCACCATGTGCATCCTCTGCGAAGGAAAGGTCCAATAAACAAACAAGTATGCTTCAGTGCTGTCACAGCAGACTCCCCCATCACCACCAACTCTGGTCATTGATGGAGGGCAGATATTTTACAGACTTTGCTTTCACCTGTCCCTGAGGTAGAGGTGCAGATGTTGGACTGGGGTGGACAAAGTCAGAAGTCTCACAACACCAGATTATAGTCCAACAGGTTTATTTGAAATCACAAGCTTTCAGAGTGCTGCTCCTTCATCAGGTGAACTTCTGTCTGTCTCTGAGGGATTAATTGACCGAGCTAAAGTGGAGATGGACCATGCATCTCTCCCTTGTGCCAATCTGATCTCATCTTGTGATGTGAGCTTATTTTTTAATGTTATTTTCATCCTCCTAAGTGGATCTTTATAAAAGTGAATGGCAAATGTTTCAATATCTGAAATAGAGCTAAGTTTGAACTATTTTCTGAGTTTTGAGCTCTCTGTCTATATTCCTGTCTGGTAGAGGCAAAACGCTGCACCTCCTTCAGTGTCACTCTGGTGTGATTATTTGGTTTTCCTGGACCTTTCATTAGGTACATGAATTGCCACTGCTGCATATGTTTCTGATTTATTCCCTTGCCTGAAAACACACAGCTTCCTGATACTGGTCAAGTGAGTGAATCCTGTGCAGTAATATCAGTATCTACTATAAGTTGAATAAAAGCGAAGTACTGTGGATGCTGAAAACCTGAAACAAACTTGAGAATGCTGGAGAAATTCAGCAGGTCTGCCAGATGCTGCCAGAGTTGAATTGAGTTCCTCCAGTATTCTCCATCTGTTTCAACAAAGCTGACTGCACTGTTCTCCCTTGCAGCCTTAGCCTTTCTCTGCTAAATAGTCTGGCACTTTGTTTCAAAAGCCACATCATTTCCTTATAGATCCTCAAATGTGATGATTGTGAAGTATTCACTCCTTTATAAATAGGATATTCAGCCAAATCATGACCAAAGGTATGTTTGGGACCCCTTGAAGTTTGGAGTGCATGAGATTGCAAGTGGGCTGAGAAAGCTAAAGAGTATGAGGAATTTTTTTACATATCAAAGGAACAGTAAAATTTTTTATTGGTAGGTCAATTGAAAGAAAATTGTTGGAAGTGGGGTAGAATCTTTGAGAGGTCTGAATGATTATCAGAAATAGCACTCAGTTATTTATAAGGAACTTGTCAATAATTTTGAATTGATATGAAATGACTGAGTAAGCTGAATGCATGATGAGCGCGAGTTATATTTTACATAAACTGTTCAGCTAACAAAAGAAAAATCCTTAGTGTGTGACCCCACAGGAACAAATTTCAGAAGCATTAGAAACTGTATCTCAGGACCTTATTTAAGTGTGCCAGATGAATAGAAAATGATGCAACATCTTTTGAAAGGGAAAATAAACCAATGAAAATACAGAGTAGTAGTGTTGCTGGTTTATTATCAGAGCATCTGTTCAACTGTATTACAGCAATGAGCCTGAAGTTTTCTATCATGCTATGTCTGATCAAATTCTCTCAAAGGAGGGGAGATGAGCAGTGGCAAAAAGAAAAAAGAATGCCTTGAGCTGTTGCTTTGGCTATAAAAGGAAAACATAAACACTCATGGTAACTGAAACGTACAAGCTTTGAAATGATGCAAACTGTTCTCAAAAAAAATTGTCACAAACCTTGAATACCTGGATGAGAATGTGATGCAAGAAGGTGGTGTCTTTGATAGAGAGTGCTGCCTGCCATTTTTATCTGTCAATATTTTATCAAAATAAACATCTTTATCCAAAGAAAAGCAAAATACTGCAGATGCTGGCGATCTGTAATAAAAGCTGAAAGTAATGGATAAACTCAACAGGTCCAGCAGTATCTGTGGAGAGAGTTAACCTTTCGAGTCCAATATGACTTCCGAACTTTGAGTTCTACAAAAAATCATATATTGGGGCTGTAATCTGTTTTCTTTTGGTCAGTTTCTGTGCATTCACTGATTTCTTTAGGTCATCTCCAAGACCCACAAAACAAGCTGCTAACTCAACTCCTTAATTATTTAACATAGATTCCTGGATTCATCTCTTTCACAGACTTGTAGGATACCGTTCTCTCTGACATACCACAGCCTTCACCTTCTCACTAACATCTAGGCATCTCAGGCCTTGTTCCCCTACTGACTGACTGCTTGGAAACTGCTAATAACAATCTGTTTACTGTTAAGGGTCTCTTGCATGAACCTGCTTCTGGCTGCTCCCTAGTGGTTGTACAACTCAAATCAACAAACACCTTAGCAATTATGTCTCCAGACGGTCTGTTGTTCATTTAGCTGAAAAGGCTTGTAAGTGCTGTTTTGAGCTTACTGTTCAAGATTACTTTCCGATCTTTTATAAAAAATCAGGTCAGAACTAAAAAAACTCAACACAATTTTCCCTCCATTTTGTTTCTCAAATATGATATATTATGAACTTTCATAACAACATAAAACAGTAGATTTAGAATATAGTATTCCAGTCACAGTGAAGGACAGTAGTGACTGGATTTCTGGCACTTTGGGTGAGGCAGAATTTGATCTGTTTGTTTTGGTGGATATTAGCATTGAATTCTGCCAAGATATGACTGCAGAAGTATTATTTGCTATGGAAGTTGTGGAATCAGAGTCTGCAGAGCACGTAAATGATGATGTGTCAAAACGGAAATTCCCCAATTTAGTGAGGTAGATTTTGCACTGCGTAATTTATTGATTTATTGAGTCAAAGGAGAACAATTTGTTTGATCTTATGTACTAGAAGGGAATGTGTGAAGTTTGATGACTTCTGATCTCCAGAAGTAGAAATTGCAGTTTTCTCCACTGCAGTTAAAAAACTCAAGACACAATTTGTTTTCATGATTTAGTAAGATGCATGCTTAAAATGCATGCTGTTGTGGTACTGCTCCATTGCAATAAAAAGAAAAAATCTCGACGCAAGGAACTTTTATAAAGAAAAATACAATATATTGAGGATCAAACAAGCAGTTATTGTTATGCATTGACTAAAGTCCTTAGAGAAAATAGACTCAGTACAACTTAGTTTAGATTGATTAATCTAAAATTATTTGGGAAGCTTGTCCTTGCTGCTAATTCCAACTGTTTTTATAATATGAGTTTTTTAATGAATCAAGTTGAAACAGGATTCTTGCATCATAGGACAGAACTGAAATGTTAAGGAACATGCTTTGACACAGTATATCTAGCAACCCAAAGAAAATTGAGACTTGTAGAGATCTGAATGATAACCTTAGGATATGTAAAGGACTGCTCCCAATCTGTGCAATACGTAATCACCTTTGAGAGGTGCAGCCATAATTATCTTATCATAATTGTCTGGCTGGAAAACCTTTGCTCATTGCACATGATATTTTTTTCACTAAGACAACAGAAAGCTGATGAGTGGTTCATGGCAATGATGAGATAGTCCTTCACACACAATGCCTTCACAATGGTTCCACGCTCGCTACCTTCTGGAAGAAAGGGAGGGATCATCAGAGAAAAAGACACCTTGGAACTATGCTGATATATATTCTCAAGATATACTTCAGCACAGCATTGGTGGAAGCTGAATCATTTCTGTTTGGGTCAGCTTGTTCAGTATTGAAGGACTGCTGAAAGTGGAATGAAAGTAAATGACTATGAAGGTGCATTGTCTCCAGTCTCACACAAAATATCTACACTTGTGAAAATAAGGATAATGTTGTAGATTTATTACCAAAAATATTGTCCAGAATATGGTTTGAATTGAATGAGCATGCATGGTCATTTTAGAGGCTGAAGGGGCTAAAGGGATCAAAAGATAGTGGGAGAAAGATGGAGTAGGTACTGGGTTAGATGATTAGCCTAGATCATATTGAATGGTGGGTTAGGCTCGAAGGGCCAGTTAGCCGACTCATGCCTGTGTAATCTATGAATCTTGATCTTACCCAACACCCAGAATGTTACACACCAACACTCTGAACTGCTGTTCTATCTTAAAGTAATTCTTGAAAACCACTTTGTTTCTCAGCAAGAATTGCATTAAATTTACCAGTAGGTTTTGTTAATGCAAAATAGATTGTTCCTCAGTAGCCCAAGCTGAGTGTTATCCAAATATATGATGAAGAGGGTTGGCATGAAGTTCATGTGGAATGTAAACACTGGCTTGGACCAATTGGATTGAATGGCTTGTTTCTGTGATGTAGCCTGTATGTAAATAGTGCAGTTTTGCAACTGTTTTCCACAGTGAAAGGAAAAACAATAATTTGATTTGGCCGTACTGTTATTTAGGCATTGCTTGGAGTTAAGATTAAAGTCAGCACTTGGATGTGCTTGGGGCTGTTAACTTGCATACCTTAACAAATAATTTTCCACTGAAATGAGTCATTCTGCCAGCTGCCAGCACATCCTGTTTCATCAGAATGGGTTTGGTGAGTAGTAACGCATGTGGCTATCACTGAACTGCTTACCAGATTTTTTATTTTGCCATCACTTATGCAACAGTGCTGAAAAGCTTTTAACTTTCTTGGAATCATTTCCTTCCCTTATGACAACATAAAGGTTCCTAAAACAACTTCATTGAAATCTGTTTTGGGTAATTTACTTTACATTTCTTTTCTAAACCTGTGGAGTTTTGTTTAAAATGCTGATAATGCAGTGGAAGCGTAAAGTGAAGCAACTTTTCGATAAGCATGAAGTACAGTTCACCAACTCTAAGTAAGTATTTTATAGACGTATCTAGATCAGACTATGTAGCATTCTTCAGTCATCTTTGTGACCTAAAATGTGTTTAAAAATGTTTTCGTAAAAACAAAATTGCTGCATTGATTTGAGAAACTTGCAAGCTGAGTAGAAATGTATCAGTTGTCATTGGGTGTGCTTAAAACTTTTAGTATTTTTTTAGTATTTATGCAAGATATTTGTCTCCTTTTGTTGAGGAAATGCCACAGATTTGCCTTTAATGTCATCACAACTGTTGTGATTATCAAGTTTGAGGAGTAAAGGTGATCTATCGAGGGGAAAAAATCAGAACATAAAAATTGAATTATCCAACTTAATTTTTTAACTAAGTGAAACTTTACATCTTCAAAGCTGTGCTGATTTTACAGTAAATAGCAGAGTCATCTTAGCACCCTTGCTGATTATTTCTCAAACAATAATGTAAAAGAGCAGGCAAATGTCTGATCAAATGTAAACAGAGTTTTAAACGTTTTGTTAAGGCAGCTGACTGTCATAGCTGAATTAACTAATTTTACAGCTTAATTTTGAAATGGCTACCTTATTTAAATAAACTGTGACTTGAGAAATCATCAGTTGTATCATTCAGGAATACATTTTAGTGTGTTAATACATTGCTGATTTTGACCATGTTTCAGACATCTGGCAGTATAGTGTCCATTTCTGCCATACTTTAAGCCAGGATTTGGTAATGAAGCTCATATTGTGTGATGTGATTTGGGTAGACAGTTGTGATTTGTTGCTTGCAAGCACCATTTGACATCCCAGTTAAGAGAAAAAGGATTACATACAGTTGGACATTTATTATTGCTGAATATGGAACTTAAACCTCAATGTCTTCCTTATCCCTTTAGATTTGGTGGTCTTTATTCTGTGTCAAGGTTTGTGATTAAGTTGTTACAAACATACAAATTAGAAGCAGGAGTAGACAGTTTGGCTCCTCATGGTTGATCTGGTTGTGGATTCATTCACACTCCTGCCTACCCGCAATATCTTTTGACTCCATTATTAGTCAAGAATCTACCTCTGCCCTGAAATTATTCAACAATTTCACCTCTACCACTCTCTGGAAAAGACTGTTCCATCTGAGAAAGAACCAAAAATTCCTCTTTGTCTCTATCTTAAATTGCCAGCCCTTTTAATAAGTAGTGTGCCTTAATTCTTCTCTCATTCCCAATGAGAACATCCTGTCAGCATCCACCCTGTCACATTGCCTTAGTTTTTTACCAACTTATTAGAAATTTTTGAAATGCTTTTTATGAAATTATGTTCTGAATGATGAACCATTACAAATTATAAGTTTTTTTTTAAGATTTTCTCTACTTTTCATAACAAACGGAAACAAGAGTGGAGCATGTAGCCAGTTGAGCCTGCTCCACTATTCAGTCTGGTTATGGCTGATTTTCCACCGTAATTCCACTTTCCCACATGTTCTCAATACCCTTTGATTACCTGTGGGATTTAAAAAGTCTATCTGAGCTTTGAATATATTAAAAAGAATGGAAATTTCCAAAAATTCACAACCCTGTCATCTCCATCCTTACTCTTAGACCATTTATCCTGAAGTTATGCTTTAAACTCCCCAGCAGGGGAAACAATTTCTGTGTCTGCCATTGTGCCCCTTCAGAATTTTGTATCTTTCAGTTGGATCGCATGTCATGTAAACTGAAGATACTATAGACCCAATTTACTCAGCCTCTCATAAGATAATTGTCTCATCCTCAGAATCCATTTAGCAAACCTTAGTGAACTATAGACCTCAAATACAAGTATATCTTTCTTCAAATATGAAGGCCATGACTGTGTACGGTATTGCAGGTTTGGTCTCACTAAAGCCTTGTACAATGTAACAAATTTTCTTGTTTCTGTACTCCATTCCCCTTGCAATCAAAGCCAACATGCCATTTCCTTTCCCAACTGCTTCCTGTACCTGGCTGCTATTTTCTTGATGAATACACCTAAGTCTCTCTGAACATTAACGTTTCTGTGTTCTGCAACTGTTCTGGCAAGGGAGGTGTGCACTAAATTGCCCATATCCTGTGAATGATCTTTTTTTAAAAAAATTAAATATTATTTTTTTTCTATTCATTTCCAACTAAATAACTTCTCACTACTCCCGTTATGCTGCAACTACCATCTTGTTGCCCACTTAGGCTGTCTATATCTCTTGCCAGTCTTTTTGTTGTTCTTTGACAGCTTATATTCCCAATTAGCTTTGTATTGTTAACACACTTGGATAAATTGCTATTTCTTCAATTAAGTGGTTAATATAGTTTCTAACGAGTTGAGACCACAGCACTGATCCTTGTGGCACTCCAGATATAGCCTGCCAACTTGAAATTGTCCCATTTAACTTGTACTCCCTGCTTCTTGCTCTTTAGCAGTCGTATATCCATGCTGATATATCACCCCATACTCCATGAGCACTCATCTTGTGTATTAATGTTTTGTGAGGCATAATGAATGCTCTTTAGAAATCTGAATAAATTGGATTTACAAGCTCCCCTTTACCTACCCTACAAGTTATATCGTCAAAAAAAGTTCTCTTCAGTAAAACCATGTTTTCTCTCTAGTCGTACAATCTAGACTTCTCTTGACCGTCCCTCAAATTGAGAGTGACTGACTTTCCTCCATTCCATTGTTGAGATGACTAAATGGCCCAATACTGGGTCCACAAACCCTGCTATAGATGGGACGGGTATGTTTGCTGATGTGGGCGCTTTCAATGCTTAAGAGTTTTGCACTTTTCTTCAACTGTTTGTTCTTGGCCTCCATTTGGCCTGTTGGAGATGCTCAAAATGGTTGGCACCTTCACAAATCTTCTCCAGTTTGACCCAGAAATTTGGGCCAGAAATTGCCATGAGTCCCATTGATGTCTTCATTATGTCTCAAAGTTCTTTACAGGCAATAAGATACTTTTTAAGTGTACTATTATACTGAGGAAAATGTGGCAGCTGCTTTGCACAGAACAAATTTCCACAAGAGACAATATGTTAATGGTCAAGTAATCTGTATTGGGGATACGGACTGAGGGATGAACATTGGCGAGGACAATAGGGATAACTCTTCTTTACGTTTTGTAATAGCACCATACAATCTTTTATGTCTTGTTGCGAGGCTTTGGTTCAACCTGTCATCAGAAAGACAGCACCTGTATTTGTGCAGTACTATACAGAACTATCAGTCTGGATTTTCAAGGATCAAATCGATCAAATTTCTCTGGTGGTTGGATATCATAAAGGGGCAATGTTGGGATAGGTGGTTTTGTATTTGCAAAACTTTCAAACTGTGTCATATGCAAATGGCATGTGTTTATTTTGCATAATGAACTTTCACTTTAGTTAGAACTAAATCTGCAACACAGCATAGTTGTGTTTCAATGAATTATCACCTCATTAAATTGAAAGAAATCTATCAAGCCAGATCTAATCTGGAATCTGACTTGTCCAGTAATAACATCAGCTGGGATCATAACAACACCAGCACAAGCTTATTTTGAACCTGCTATGATGTGGAGGTGCCGGTGTTGGTCTGGGGTGGACAAAGTTAGAAGTCACATGACATCAGGTTATGATCCAACAGGTATTTATTTGAAATCCCAAGCTTTTGGAGCACTGCGCCTTTGTCAGGTGAACGTTTCACTTGACGAAGGAGCAGCGCTTCGAAAGCTTGTGATTTCAAATAAGCCTGTTGGACTATAACCTGGTGTTACATGACTTCTGACTTTGAATCTATTATATTAACTGTGCAACTTCAAACAAATACACTTTCCAGTTATGTTAGACTGAAGCCCAGCAAGTAAGCATTTTGGTATATTTCAAAGTTGTAACAATCCTAAGACAATTTGTATTCCTATTTTTGTCTTTAACTTGGTTGGAATTTAATTAAATAGATTGAACTATGGATATAAAATACTGGTACGTTTGTCTACTAATGTAAGATTAAAAAGAAACAGTATTGAGAATTGAAGGAAATCTCAGTTACTGTTTCTTTAGTACTACTTCTATTATGTGGTTTCTATGTGGGCAAAATTAAATGGTACATATTAAAATAGTTCCTGTTTTAAGTATACTTGTATCTCTCAAGTAAATCTAATTTTAAAATTCTGTTTTAAATATTAGAAATTAGCTGTCAATGAACAGCCAAAATGTAATTTAGCATAGTTCTGTACAGTGGAACGATTCTCTTTATTAATTTTATTTCATATTACATGAAATCATCTTATCTTTGTCTTTTTAAATGATTTTTAAATCAATTTATTTTGAATACGTTTTCCTATGTCTAACCACGTAATTAAATATTTAGACAAATACTTTGATTTACTCTCCCCATCACATTTCTAAATTTCACATTTCTAAAATCAGTCGAGGTACAAGATTTAAACCTTGCTTTTAATTTTATTATAGTTTGCAACAAAATAATTGGTGAAGTTATTTTCTAATTGTGGTAACTCAAACATTTTCATGTATTATATGTTGCCTTGGAAAATTATTACTCAGAGGATTAAACAAAATCTACTCCCTTTTGTCATCACTCAACTTGGTTAGAATAACTAGTCTCTACTTATCTTGCATTGCTTCATCTTTGCTAACTTTACCCCTCCTTTCCTTCTTCAGCCTTATTCTGTATATTGACTCCTCTCACCAACTCGAATTGAACACTAGGATTATTTACATTAGAAAGACGGAGGTTGAGGGGGGACCTGACTGAGGTCTACAAAATCATGAGAGGTATAGACAGGGTGGATAGCAAGAAGCTTTTTGCCAGAGTGGGGGACTCGATTACTAGGGGGTCATGATTTCAAGGTGAGAGGGGAAAAGTTTAAGCAAGATATGCGTGGAAAGTTCTTTATGTAGAGGGTGGTGGATGCCTGGAATGCGTTGCCAGCGGAGGAGGTAGAGGCGGGCACAATAGCATCATTTAAGATGTATCTAGACAGATAATGAATGGGCAAGGAGCAGAGGGATACAAATCCTTGGAAAATAGGCAACAGGTTTAGATAGAGGATCTGGATCGGCGCAGGCTTGGAGGGCAGGAGGGCCTTTTCCTGTGCTGTAATTTTCTTTGTTCTTTGTTCTTTGTACTACACAAAGTCCTCCACCACAAAAGTCAAAAATCATCAATAAGACTATATTTATTTTTTTAATGTCCTTAAATGACATGGCAGGACAATAGAAAGCTTAGAGGAACAGAGGGATCTTAGGATGTTTGTCCATTGAAGGCAACAGATTAATAGGGTAGTTAAGAAGACACTTGTCCTTGTCAGTCAAGGAATAGTTTATAAGAGCAGTGAGGTTATGTTAGAATTTTGGATAGGTGCAACTCAAGTTCTGTGTACAGTTCTGGTCACTGCACTATAGGAAAGATCAGGTTGAACTGAAGGGGTTGCAGAGGAGATTCACCAGGATGTTACGTTGAGCGAAGGATCTTTGATACGAAGAGAGACTGAGTAAGCTTGGGTTGGTTTCTTTGGAGCAGAGACGGTTGAGGAGGAACCTGACTGAGGTGTACAAGATTATCAGGGGAATGGACAGGGTGGATAGGAAGCAGCAGTTCTCCTGTTGAAGGGTCAATAATAAGTGGTCATAATTTTAAGGTGAAGGGCAGGACGATTAGAGGGGATTTGAGGAAAGTTTTTTTTCATCCACTGGGTGCTGGGAATCTGGAATGCACTGCCTGGAAGGATGTTAGAGGCAAGAAATCTCAGTACTTGAATGAGCACTGAAGTGTCATAACATTGAAGGCTGTGGGACAGTGCTGTAAAATGGCATTAACGTTGGTGTAGAATTCATGGGCAGAAGGGCCTCTTCTGTACTGTATAAATCTATGACCATTGACATTTGCCAGTGTTTAAAACATTAGAACACTCCCACCATATACTGTCTTGCTTTTTCAATCACATTCACCATAAGTTAACTGCATAGCAACAAAAACAATCTTACTAGTACTTAATCTAACTTTACTTCTTATTTACTAGTACTTCAGTAGCCTAGTAAACCTGGCATCTCTAAACTTGAACATTATATCAATATTTGGGATAAGTGACTGAGCTGAAGATGTTAACTATTGACTTCAGGTTCGTGTCAGATTGCCCAAGTTGTTTAAACATGTTGATATTCATGGCTGGCAGCACTTGTTCAAACCTGTGCATGGCACACGGACAAGCTACACCGCTTTAATATGATCGACTTGCAGAGATTACTCAGAATTAGATAACAAGACAGGGCTGCTGTCTAGGCCCGAAACGTCAGCCTCTCTGCTCCTATGATGCTGCTTGGCCTGCTGTGTTCATCCAGCCCTGCACCTTGTTGTCTCGGATTCTCCAGCATCTGCAGTTCCTACTGCCGCTGCTAATACCAATGCTCTCTCCCTGACCATCATGCCTAGTGACCACACTGAAGAAAGCTTAGATAAAAAGCACAGAATATGTTGCTTAAAAAAGCACTTCCATAGTAAACTAGTTTGGTTTGTTTGGGGAAGTAGAGGGGAGAGAGGTGACATTCACATGTTAGCCAACAAATGTGTGCTTCGAGGACACCCTTAAAGACTAACTGAATAGTTTCAACACTGCCCTGAAACATGGGAGCACCTCACACAAGATGGTCTATTTGGTGTAGCCTCAGAAAATCCAAACCCCTTTTATCAATAGAACAGTCACATTGGGCAATGGGAAAGAAGAACTTCAATAACACCTCTTCAGCACCAAGAATAAATGTGTCTAACCTGCACCAGATTTTTTCATTCCCAAAACCCCAATATTTTCATAGCCCAGTATTAGAAAACTTGTGTTTTACACTGCAGTTCAGTAATTTTCACTTGAATCCCCTCAAGTATATCACACACGTCGATATAGTATGCTCAAAATTATAAGCCTTTCTTTATCATTTCTGAAACCTGAGAATTGCTTTTGAAACTAATTTCTCAGTTTAGCAATTTTGCTTAATTATCATATTTTCACCACGCATTCAACATAAGACTGTAAGGAACAGGAGTGGGCCGTTCAGCCCCTAAGGCCTGCTTCTCTATTCAATAGGATCATGGCTGATCCAACATTCTTCATGTCTGCTTTCCTGCCCTTTTCCCATCAATATATTAACAGTGAGTCTTATTGATTTCCAGGTGAGAAATGTGTGTAGAAATGTTGTTTCATTTACAACTCAAGCTTAGACTTAAAGGTTGAAATGGTGCCATGGTGTATTGTCATTTCCTGTTGGCATTCCTGCAGTCTTTTGTTAAATGAGTTCAGATGCTCCATATTATCCATTATCAAAAATAAGATGTGAAGCCACTCTTTCTCTTGCAGTTTAGAAGTATCCTTCCTATTCTGATTAATTAAAAGTTGGGCTGTTATCACACAATTGAAAAACTATCTCAACTTGATCATTTTACCTGCAGGAGATAGAGGGCTTGGTGTCATGTACAATGATAACAGCCTCTCTCTGTCAGCAAAGCAAAAGAACTATTCATTTCCTTCAGGAAGAAAGGAGGAGGACACACCCCGACCTACAGCAATTGAGCTATAGTGATTGGAACCAGTGGACCTCATTGACTGAGGTCCTTGACTGGGGTTGTTAACCTGGGCCATAGCTGACCAATATTAACAGGAGATTTAGAATCTCCTCAGTTCACGGTACTGGCTCCAAGCTAGCTAGCCACAGCCAGTGTACTTTGCACAAGTAAATAAAAGGTGATTTGCTGATGGGACACTGGCCTCTGTGTAGTTATCTCAGGAGCTGAAGTGGAGAAGGTTGAAAGCGTTAAATTTCTAGGAGTGACGATAACCAACAACCTGTCCTGGACTTCCCACGTGGATGCGACGGGCAAGAAGGCACAACAACCTCTTCTTCCTTAGGTGGCTTAGGGAATTCGGCATGCCCATAAGGACCCTCCCCAACTTTTACAGATTCACCATTGAAAACATACTGTCCGGGTGCATAACAGCCTGGTGCAGCAACTCCTCTGCACAGAACCATAAGAAATTACAGAAGGTTGTGTGCATGACCCAGACCATCACAGAAGCCAACTTCCCATCCATGGACTTCATTTACACTTCTCATTGCTACGGAAAGGCTGCCAGCATCATCAAAGACCCCTCCCACCCGCCAACCCTGGTAATAGTCTCCTACAACCTCTCCCATCAGGCAGAAGATACAGAAGCTTGAACACACACCAACAGGTTCAAGAATAGCTTCTTCCCTGCCATTATTAGACTGATGAATGGACTCTCTAACTTCAAATAATGTTCATCTTGCTTTGCACACCTCCTGTGCCGTTGTAACCTGTATGCCTCACTCTGTCTAAGCACCCTATGATCAGTATGTCCTTGTTTGGTGTGATCTGCTTGTGCTGCTCGCAAAACACTGTACTTGAGTACATGTGACTACGATAAATCAAATCAAACCAAACTGTAGCATGTTATGGAAGTACAGGAATTTCAATATCTTGCAACACCTGCCTTCACTGTAAGTAGTTGAGATGTCAATGTTTGGATAAGAAGTTAAACCCAGGTTCTGTCTTCACTGTCACATGTTATGGAAAGTCTCATGGCAATATTCGAAGATCAAGGTTTTCCCGATGGCCTGACTGACATTTATCCCACCAGCCACTACTTGAATCAGATGATGAGCTTAACCATTAATTGTTATGCAAATGTCAGATATCAATACCATTTCAACTGTAATTTGTCTAATATCGTAACAGTGACTAAATATCAAAACTACTCCATCTGATTGTGATGCCCTGAGACCATGCAAGGTCGCCTATAAATGTTCTTCTTTTCTAGATGACGACTGAGTTGAAAAATGAATACTTTAAATTAATCTCGCTTTACGTCTTGTTGCTTCAGATTTAGGGAAAAATTCTATATTTTATGGTAAATTTTTATAATATAACTTGTGTCCTTGATACTTTAGATAACACTCAAAGCATATTTTAAAAAAATAAAACCACTAATCAATAATTCTTTAAATTTTTTTTTATATAAGTGGGCTCTGAGCATCAATAGAATATCTAGTATTTGTTACCCATACCAAACTGCCTGAACTAGGTGGTGATGGTGAAAGTGGTGATGAATTTGCTAAGTCATTTCAGAGGGCTGTTGACTGATTGTGGTCACACACGGCCTGATTAAATGAGTGCAACTGATTTCCTTTCGTCAAGGACATTGTTAACCAGATGAGTGTTTATGAATATCTGGTAGTCTCCTGCTTGCAATTGCTTATGTTCCTTTAAGTAATTTAAATATACTTTAACTAGTTAACAGAATTTAAATTCCCCCAGTTGCCATGTTGGGATTTGAACTTATGTTACAGGATCATTGGTCCAGGTTTTGGATTACTGTGCCTTCAATGTGACCACTAGGCCACTGTGCCCATTCTGTCAACAACTTTGCTTCACTTTCAAAGCAAGACTGAGAATGTGTAAGCAAGTGCCAATCAATGCTGGAAATTCTCTCATATGCTAGCCTCGAAATTAATTTGCAGGTGCCTATTTGGACTGCTTGTCAAAAGGGACTAACTGAGCATTGACCTTAAAGGAACAGGCTATATTGAGCACAGTTGACCTGATAGTGAACATGAGCCAGAGTTCATAATTTGATAGATTGTGACATGTGAAATTGCCTGTAATTATTGGTTGTGTAACCAGGAGCATTAACTTATAGTTTCAACTGTACCTGTGACACAGAACTGCATAACTTTCTCACAAATTATTTGTTACTCTTACTTAAGGAATGAAAATTGGATTTCTGTCAGCCATGCAGCAGCATGATTATATAGGAGATAACAAGGTGTAGAACTGGATGAACAGATCAGGCCAGCAGCATCGGAGGAGCAGGAAAGCTGACGTTTTGGGTCTGGACCCTTCAGAAGAAGGGTCCAGACCCGAAACGTCAGTTTTCCTGCTCCTTTGATGCTGCTTGGCCTGCTGTGTTCATCCAGCTCTACACCTTGTTATCTCAGCTTCTCCAGCATCTGCAGTTCCTACTATCTCTGAAGCATGTTTATATACTTGTGTGTGAAATTAAAACTACAAAGAGCTTCCCTAATGACTCCATAGATAAAACAAAAATGAAAGTAGGAAATTGGACAAAATGCTAATCTTGAGGGGTTGAGTGTGGATCTAGGGAAATGATGGAGAACGCTGGCAGAAAAAGAGAAAGAATAGTGATATAGTTAAAGTGGTAATCAATAGAGTTCCAGAGAAAAGTATTCATCGAAAAATGAAGCAAGCGCCATTGAAATATATTAAATGAATAAAGAAATAAAAACAAAGTGCTAGAGAAACTTAGCAGCTCAGGCAGCATCTATGGAGAGAGAAACAGAGTTAACATTTCAAGTCCAATAAAACCGTCCTTCATAAAGAGTCCGTGAAATTAAAAAGACAGCTGCAACAAGCAGTTAGGAAGGCATATGTATGCAAGAGGATTTAAATTCAGAGGTAAGGGTATTTTGTTGCAGTTATATGGGCCTTAGTGAGCCCACACCTGGAGTATTGCGTGTGGTTTTGGTCACCTTATCTAAGGAAGGATAAACATGCATTGGGGGTATGTACCATGGGTTCACTACGCTGATACTAGAAGTGAAAGGACTTTACTATGAGGACAAAAACAAAGTTGCTGGAAAAGCTCAGCAGGTCTGGCAGCATCTGTGGAGGAGAAAACAGAGTTAACGTTTCGGGTCCGGTGACCCTTCCTCAGAACTATGAGGACAGATTGGTCAGACTGAGCCTGTATTTGGTCAAGTTTAGAAGGATGAGCGGGGATCTGATTGAAATGTATAAAGTTCTAATAGTTGAGGAGTTTAGAACCAGAGGTTATACTCTCAGCCTACGGGGTTTATCATTTAGGACTGAGGTGGGGAAAAATTCTTCACTCAAAGGGTAGTGAACCTGTGGAATTCTCTACCACAGAAGACTGTAGAGGCCAATGATCGATAAAATTTTAGATGTTAAAGGTATCAAGGGGTTTGGGGAGAAATGATGAATATGGTATTGAGATAAAGGATTAGCCATGATCACATTGAATGGTAGAGTAGGCTTGAAGAACTGAATAGCCTACTCCTGCTCCTAGTTTCAACAGTTTTATGTAATTTAAAATTAGAGTAGGGGACACCTTTAGGTAACACAAAGGAAGAATGCAACAAAATAAAGGCAAATGGACCTAATGGTAAATGAATTTCAGTGTAGCTAAGTGTGAGGTGGTGCATTTTGTTAGAATGAAGAGGTCACACAATGCTTGCATAAGAAGGAATACAAGTGGGGTAGAGGAGCAAAGGGATCATAAAGGTATATTTTCACAAATCGCAACATCGTGATTTAAATTCATAAGGTCATTAAAAGATCAAGCCAAGTGCTAGGGATTTATTTTTAAAGTGTTTGAATTGAAAAGTAGAGAAATTGAACCTTGCTAATACCATGCTTGTACTCGTTTGTCGTTATAGTTTTTGTATTATATAAAGACTCTAGAGGCACCGGAGAATGACATTATATTTATCAGAATAATACTGAAACCGATAGGATTCACTTGCCAGAAAAGTCTAGTACAGGCTGTGCACCTTTCTTCAAAAAAAAGAGATTGAGATTTGATTGATTTATTGTTACATGTACTGAAATACCATGAAAAGCTTTGTTTGCGAGCGGTACAGGCAGATCACAGCAAGCAAAGGATGTACAGATCGAAAAGATTTAGAGGCATACAGGTTATGTGAGACTAGAGTCCATTCAACAGTCTAATAACAGCTGAAAAGAAGCTGTTCCTGAACCTGCTTGTGCGTGTGTTCAGGCTTATGTACCTTCTGCCTGACGGAAGAGGTTGTAGGACGTCATTACCAGGGTGTGATGGGTCCCTGCTGATGTTGGCTGCCTTTCTGTGGCAGCGAGCTGTGTAAGTAGATTCCATGGATGAAAGGTTGGCTTCTGTGATGGTCTGGGCTGTGCACACCATCCTCTGTAGTTTCTTATGGTCCTGGCAGAGCAGTTGCTATACCAGGCTGTTATGCACCCGGACAGTATTCTTTCAATGGTGCATCTGTAGAAGTTGGTGAGAGACCTAATGGACATAACCAAATTTTGTGAGCCGCCTGATGAAGAAGAGGTGTTGTTGTGCCTTCTTGACCATCGCATCTACATGGGAAGTCCAGTACAGGCCGTCAGTTATCATCACTCCGAGGAACGTTGATGCTGTTCACTCACTCAAGCTCCATTCCATTGATGTAGATGGGGCCGTGTTCTTTCCTTTCTTTCTGAAGTTGCTGATCAGTCCTTTAGTTTTGCCGACCTTGAGAGACAGATTGTTTTCATTACGCCACGTCACCAAGCCCTCTATCTCCCTTCTGTACTTTGACTCGTCATTGTTAGATATCAGTCTCACTACGGTGGTTTCGTCAATGAACTTGTAGATGGCGTTTATTTGGAATTTGGCAACATAGTCATAGGTGTACAGGGAATACAGTAGGGGTCTGAGGACACATCCTTGAGGGGCTCCAGTGTTGAGTGTTATTGTGAAGGAGGTGCAGTTACCTATCCTCACTGATTGCAGCCTGTGGGTCAGGAAGCTGAGGACCTAGTCGCAGAGGGCGGAGATGAGACCAAGGTCACGCAGTTTTGAGATCAGTCTGGAGGGGATAATGGTGTTGAAGGCGGAGCTGTAGTCAACAAGCAGGAGTCTGACGTAGGTGTCTTGGTTGTCCAGATGTTCCAGAGATGAGTGCAGGGCTAGGGATATGGCATCTTCTGTGGACCTGTTACGTCAGTGGGCAAATTGTAGGCGATGAGGCAGGTTGGGAGACTGAGTTGCTGTGGGCTGTGACCAGCCTGTCATGTCTTTCATGGTGACAGTTTTCCTGGAAATTTCCCTTTCTTGCAAAAGCTAGGGAAACTTTCCAGACTCACTTTAATTTCCCATAAATTTAGTCTTTTCGTAGAGAAACAATATAAAACATGAATACAATGCTTAAAGGAGGGGACCGGAATGGATATCTAGTGATCATATCCTTTATATTGTATTGTAACATTTCCATACTACTGATGTTAGGCTTTAAAGACTGTAGTTACCTGATTTTCTCCCTACTTCCTTAAACAGTGGAATTATATTTTCAATTTTCCAATCTGAGGCACTATTGCAGAATTAATAGAATTTTAAAGGATGATCACCACTGTGTAGCCATCTCTTTCAAAAGTCTAGGGTGAAAGTCTTCAGGATCCAGAGATCTGCCAACTTTCAATCCTATTAATTTCTCTAATAATAATTTATTTCAGTTCTGCACCTTCACTAGACCCTTGGATGTTAATTATTTCAAGGACAATTCGTGTCTACCTATGAGAGTGCAGATACAACTTACTTTTTCAGCTTCTCTGCTATTTCCCAATTTTCTACCATAAACTCTCCTATCAGATTGTGGGTTTCTGATGGCTGTGCAAGCAACTGCTGTTGCTTCTGCCACCATCTCGTTGCCTTGGAGTCCGTCATGTTATCTCAGTAAGTCTGACTGCGCAGATTGTGAATGGAACCAAAATATAATGGCTGGGTCTGCAATCTCAGACCATCTCACTGTGGGGAAGAAAGAAGTGTAAAAGTTCAAGACTTAATCACAGCTCCTGTCAAGATTAAGTGAGTATATTTCAAATGCCCTTGAGGGAGAATCCTCTACAGCCACCTGTAGAGTTCTTATATAGGCACATCAGCAAGGGAGGATGATTAATGTGGCTTAAAGGAAAGATAGACCTGGGCTCTCATTTCAGAACAAGCAGATCTTGAGCACAAGAATGTTTGTCCACTGTGTGATTGGGAGCACATTTGGGGCTACTTGAGCGAGCAGGTGCAGGATTGAGTTAGTTTTCAATAATTTTGACTTTATTAAGCAAGTTCAGAGTTAAGTTTTATGTTCTGTTTAATTGTGGCTAGTTGTAAAACCCTTCCTTTAATGAAAAATAGTCATATGGACCAGGTCAAAATTGAGATCATGGATTTATGGTTTAATGGCTGTTTTTGTGGCTCAAGCTATGTGAACTTAGACTAATAAATGTGAGTATGTTTTGAATGAAAAGGCTTTCACTCAAAGACTCAGCTATCCTTTAAAATGATTTGGTTTGTAATTTAAAATATGTAACAGACCCATGTATATTCGTTTATATGGTTATTTTGAAATCAATTTGTTTCAGGCTTGTTACAAAGTTGTATAGAGTAATGGTAACTTGGAAGGCGGGAAGCTAGAATTGATAGGGGGAAAGAGTGCATGGCTCCTTGAAGACGTAAAGTGCTTTTCTAAGCTTAGAGATTTATACAGAAAATGTGTCTAAGCAACTGAAGGGGGTACAAACCATTCTGAAATTGAAATGTTTATCAATTGGCTGTGTGATTGGAAACCTTATGCTTGTTTTGATGTTTTGGCAACTAGCTCGAATCAGCCAATTAATTTAAACCAAGCACTTAGCAATTGAATTCAAATCTGATGGTTTTGACAACCTCGGACCAATGCTAGTGTAAGAAAATCTATATGTCATCCAAGGTATAAAAGGAGAGGGTTTTTGAAAATTGGTGTGAAAGCGAACCACCATCTGAGAAGTAAGCATCTAGCTCTCACAAGAAATTGCTAAACTCTCTAAGAAAGCACCATCTATCCATAAAAGGTACCACGGCACTTTTAGCTAAGTGTCCTCCAGAAGACCTCATGGAGAAAACATCCCTGATGGCCGGATCAGTGGAACAAAGGCGTTTATGACTTGAGAACAGCAGAAGAAAGGCGTGTAGACTTTGAGAGACTAAGTCTTAATTTTTTTTCCTATTACTTGTATTTATATAAGTGGGACTTGTGTTTATTGAAACAGCATATCAATAGAATTTAGTTCACTTAGGGAATAGGTAGTAGTTAAGAGGGAATTGTTTGGTTTGTTAATAATTCTGTTAATTTGTTCACTGTTAGGGTTAAATAAATAAATTGTAACTTTTTAACTTATAAAGTGAACGTCAGGGATTTTCTTTCATGTAACCTCCCCTTTTCCATAATAGTTTAATAGATTAGGCAAGTTGAAGCAAGCTTCTCTGGGTATTTCGGGTTTAATTATTAAAAGGTGATCTCTACTCCTGCCCTAACAGATTGGAGGCTAGTGTTTCGATTTGCATTATCAAAGGCGTTCGACCTCCTCTTCCTAACAGGTATCAACAACTTGTGGAGTCACACATGGTACTCTTCATTAAAGGATATTGATAAGTTAAGGAGAAAGCTTAGATGTACAGTTGGGACATTTGGAATGACACTAATCACTAGGGATGGCCCTACATAGTCCGAGCAGAGATACAAACTACTGTACTATTGCCGTGTTATAAGTAGAAAAGTAAAATGTTTGCAGGTTGGTACAAAAAATCTGTTATAAAGATTGGTGATCTTTCAAAGTCATAGGCATGTCAAAGAATGAACAAGGAGACAGTTTGAATGACTATTACTTATAAAGAAACTGACTAGAAACTGGGCATGCACAGTTTAGCCAATCTGAGATTGATATCTGTCTTTCATGCAATGGCAAGCCAATTAAAGTTTAGAATGTTCCCTGTCATGCACGTGTGGTAGTGGCTAGCAACAGTTAATATGCTGTAATTCTTAGTGGTTCAGTACACAAAACAGAAGACCAAAGACAGAAGGACAACTTTAGTTAACAGAAGAAAGCAAGATATCTGAGTCCATTCAGCCTGAAATGTGAGTTGATGGCCTTCAGTGGATAGACCTCTGTTCTGTTGAGTGTTGTTTGGTTTACATTTACTATGATAAATTTAATTTCTGTAAATCTTGAGAAAGTATACTTGTAATTAACTTAGGAGCAGAAGTAGGCATTTCAGCCCGTTGAGTCTGCTCAGTCATTCAGTGGCTTATCTGATTATCCTCACTTCCACTTACTTGCCTTTTCCCTGTATCTCTTGATTCCCTTACTGATTAAACATCTACCTCAGCTTGAACATACTTAACAATTCTGCCTCAACAGTCCTCTGTGGCACATAATTCCACAGATACCTTCTGAGAGAAGAAATTCCTCCTCATTTCTGACTTAAATGGGCAACCCTTTATTCTGAGATTCCGATCTTTGGTCCGAGGCTCTCCCACAAGGGGAAACAATCTGTCTACAGCTAATCTGTCAAGTCCCCTAAGAATCTTGATTGTTCCAATGAAGTCATTTCTCATTCTTCTAAATTCCAAAGATTAATCAAAACTAGTATATTTTTAGATTTTTAGATTTAGAGAATGTTGCATATATGGAATGAGCTGCCAGAGGAATTGGCAGAGGTGGGTATAATTACAATATTTAAAAGACATTTGGGCAGGTACATGGGAAGGAAAGGTTTAGAAGGGTACAGGCCAAATGCAAGCAAATGGTACCAGTTCAGTTTAGGAAACCTGTTTGGCATGAACAAGTTGGGCTGTTTCCATGCTGTATGACTCCTTGACTTTATAATGTAGTTAATAATTGGAATTAAGTTGAACCCCAAAATCTTAAGGGGCAGTGCTGTCTGTCCCAGGATCCCCATATGCACAGTTCCCAGGTAAATGGCTCCATCTGTGCTCCCATCTCCCTTGCCCTGGTGTCATATGCTGTGGTTCTGAGTCATAGAGATGAGGAACATTCCCAGGAGTGATCCAGAATACGTTATAATTGATTCTAGGTACTCCTGTTGGCCCTGTTGCCTTAGTGCTGGAAGAGAGGAATAGAATCAGCTAATGTTCCCACTGTTGGTTGTTGGCTAGTGACTAATGCTAGAAAAATGTTTGTGCAATTGTGACATGCTCAAGCTTGGTTATGATACCCTCATTGCAGAATAACGTTCGCAAAGAACTGGTGGGCAGTCGAATTTCCTGAAAGTAAGTGGTTTTGGATGTTAAAAAAAATGCATTGATGGAAATACTACCAACTAACTTGGATTTAAATATCTTGACATTTTTCACATTCTTAATGTATTAAAATGAACTTGCATTACATTCGATACTACAAATAAATGTTACCTCAAGCCAACTTGTTAGACAATAAAATGCTTCACTTGTTATGTCATGTTACGGGTACATATGTTGATATAATGTGGCACTCAGCTTGTCCTGAAGCCATTTTTTTGTTACAAATGCTTTATAACTCCATTGCTACACACGTAATGTGTTCCACATCATTGAAGAAAAAGTTTACCACCACTCTGTTATTTTAACTGAGATCAGAGAAAGAGCTGTAATGAAATTTGGTTGAGAACTTAGAAATTGATAAATGCAAGTTTCTGCCCTTTTTGAATGGCAAAGTCAATCCCAGCTTCCTGTGTGCAGGTGCATGTTTAGATCAGTAATTCCCTCTGAGATAAATATAATGCTTTGTTAACATTTAGCATTTATTGCAGTTGCATGTTTCGTGGCAAGAAGATTGTCATTTTAGAATTTCAATAAGCGTTAGAAAATATTATGTAAGTGTCCAGTTTTGGGTAAACTCCATTTGTAACCCATGTTTCAAATAGATGCAATATCTTTTTGAGTTTTGTTTATCATTTTTAACTTGGATAATTGAAGAAATACCCTAGCGAATTAACATAAATGTGTCCTTAGAATTGAATCAGTGAACAGGATGAATGCTGTGAATGGATAGGGTTAATTAAATCATGAAGGCTTTTGCAATCAAAGCTTTCCTTACCAGGGAAGAAAATAAGCAATTAATACAGCAGGACAAGAGACAGCTCCCTAATGCATGATTTAGTTAAGTCCTGTGTGAACTGGATACAACCTTTGTGAGAAAAGACATAAAATGCTTGAAATGAACAACCAATTTGGCATGTTCTGATTTATTGAATGAATCCTGTGACTATATTATTTAATTAATTTCAAAAGTTTTAACTTTTCTAATATTTATTTTAGTCAAAAGCATTTGATACACAAGGTGGTCCTTTCTGTTGCTGAAGATTTCAGTTCCCATTCCTAAGGCCTTAGTTTGTAGAAAACCAGCTGACGTATTGATTATAAGATGCACTCTGACCTATGCTATATCAATATGAACATACTTTCAAAGTTAGAATTCTGAGGAAGGGTCACCAGACCTGAAATGTTAATGCTGATTTCTCTTCATAGATGCTGCCAGACGTGCTGAGCATTTCCAGCAACTTCTAGTTTTTTTTTATGATTTAGAGCATCTGCAGTTCTTTTGGTTTTTTTATACTTTCAAAGTTTCAAAGTTGTATGAAACATCCATTTGAAGCAGTCAAACTCAGTTCTAGCACAGTCATTGTAAAAGGCAGGCTCTGGGGAGTCAGGAAGGGAGTTATTTGCTGCAGAATTCCTAGCCCCTGTCCTGCTGTTGTAATCACTGGTCTAGTTCAGATTTTGGTCAGTGGTGTCACGGACACTGAATTAACCACACGGGTAAACACAAAGTTGCGAACCGCAGGTCCATAACTCAAAACCTTCAGCCCTGAAGAAGGGTAATACCCAAAGCATTGACTGCTCCTTTCCTCCTGATGTTGTGTGGCATGCTGTGTTCTTCCAGCCTCCTGTTTGTCTACCTTGAGCAGATAGGATGTTTCTCCTGGTAAGAGAGTCTAGAATTGTTGGATACAATTTAAAATAAGAGGAATGCCATTTAGGACTGAGGTGAGAATTTTGTTTTGTTCAGAGAGTGTGAATCTTTGGAATTCTCTACCCCAGATGGTTGCAGATGTTCAGTCTATGAATAAGTTTAAGGTTGATAAATATTTGATTACCAATGGTATAAAGTGTTGTGGCATTGTGTGGGTAAAAGAAATTGAAGTGTTCGATCAGCTACGATTGTATTGAATGGTGGAGCAGGCTCAATGGGTTGGATGGCCTATTCCTGTTCCTTTGTTCCCAATTATTGGTCAGTTCACCTTGTTTTCTTGCTAAATAAACAAAGCATTATTTTCTTTCTTTCAGTACAATATTGGAAGAAGAGAAAGTGCAACAGGAAGAAAGAGTGAGAATGGAGCAGAGAAGGCAGATCACAGTTTCCTGGGATTCGGGAGGATCAGATGAAGCCCCTCCAAAGGTATCGTGAATATTCAATGCACCTAGTTTCCTGTACTATTTAAAAACACCTAATTGTTTTAATATTCATATCATGCTGTTCTTTTGGTGTTTGTTCAATTCATTGCTTGGGATAGTGACACCTTGAATCTCTTTATGGGTTATACTAAGACATTAAATAATTTGAATGTTTGCTACAAATGTATTTTTTTCTTAAACTGCTAACACTCTTCCAACCTAAGTAACACAGGATAGTTGTAACTATCTTTTATTTAGCACTTGTGGAAGAATGCCTTAAAGTATTTGTTTTTAGGCTTGATTGTCAGTGGTGGGAAAATATCATATGACTTATCTTCAAAGTTTTACTTTTATGAACTCAGTAGCAGCAACAACTTGTATTTATAGAGCACCTCTAAAGGCTTAAAACCTCCTAATTACTTCAAAGAAGCATTACCAAACAAAATTCAACATTGAGTCATAGAAGGGAGATATTACAACAAATAATAAAAAGGTTGGTTCAGTGGATAAGTTTTAAGAAGCATCGTTAAAACAGGACAGAAATAAAGAGATGCAGAGGCTATTGGGGAAAAAATTCCCAGAACTTTGGGAGTTAACAGCTGAAGACATGCACGTATTACTAAAGCTGAGAACAGTGAATGCTTTATTAACTGCTCTCTCCACCTGTCCTGCCATCTTCAATAATCTCTGTGAATACATACACCCAGATCCATGCACTGCTGCACTCCATTTAGAATTTTACTCCCTATTTTATATTGTCTTACACTTTGGTTGGAAGAACTTTGAATCACCTCACACTTCTCTACTTTGAACCTTATCTGCCACCTGTCTATCCACATCTCTAACTCATCAGTGTCCTTTGGGAGTTCCACAGTTTACATTTCTTTCAAGCTTTGTATCATCTGAAAACTTCGAAATTGTCCCCTGCGCACCAAGATCCAGATCATTGATAAATCAGGAAAAGCAAGGGTCCCAATACTGACCCCTGAAGAACTCCACACCAAACCTTCTTCCAGCCTGAAAAATATCAGTTGACCATTATTGTCTGTTTCCTATTAGTCATTAACATGACTTAAACTTTCCCCTCTGGTCTGTTGTATGGCATTGTATCGAAGTCAAAATCCATTTTTGCCACGTCAATAGCATTACCGTCTTTGAGCTTTCCAACTGCCTCTTCAAAAAAACCTCAGTAAATCAGTTAAATACGATTTTTCCACTTTGGAAATCCATGCTGACATGAAATGGATTGTTCCTGCATTATATAGTATCTTATCAAGTCTGCGCTAGCTATTAAAGAACCTGATTCTAGCAAATAAGCTAGACGGTCTACTGCAATTTTGCGATACTTCCATAAAGACACAACTTTAAATTAATTTATATTGTCTGGCATTACCAAAGTACGTATTTGAAACCACAAAGTATGTGAAGTATGTGAAGATACAAAGAAAGTTTTTTATTTGACGAAGCTAGTTTAACAGAAAGACCATAAGACATAGGATCCGAGTTAGGCCATTCAGCCCATCAAGTCCCCGTGCCATTCATTATGGCTGATATATTTCTCAACCCCATTCTCTTTCCTTCTCCCAGTAACCCTTGATCCCCTCATTAATCGGGAACCTATCTATCTCTGCTTTAATACACTCAATTACTTAATGTGTGCTCGTACTATGAAATAAGTTGCTTTTCAGCAGACTGTATATTTTGTATACAAATCCAAATGGTCATACCTTTGTGATTTATTAGTAGTGTATTTGGAAAATATTTGTTTTATTATTAGGATTTTTAAAAAGTAGCACATTGAATCTTTCCTCTTGTAGAAGTGCCTGGTGCTTGCAATGTTCTATTTTATTTGTGGAACACAGTCTCTATTTAAATTGCACTATGAAATTAACATCATTTTCCATGTTTGACATGTAGCATTGTCTTCGATTTTAGTTTGCATATTTATTTGTCATTCGTTAAAGTCTCACAATTTTGTTAAACTGATTCATGCTGCTTTTCTACTTTAATCTGCTTTGTGTCTGTCTGCAGCCAGCCCGTTGGCCATCTTTGCAACACAGTTTTAGCTTGGACAGTCTGTCTTTACCTGAGTTCTCCCAACGCAACACCATGTTTTGTTTATATCTAAAACAACCATCAGAAGCTTATGGGCATCCATTCACTGCTGCTGCGTCTGCTTCTGACAGGCTTCTTCCTATGTGGCCTCGGCGCAGGCATCCTGTACCCACTTCAGCATATCGACAGAGTGCTCGTCTGCTTCCCTTTTATTTTGACAGGCTGAATGCAAATCTGCAGCAACAATTGATGTCTGGCGAATGGAGAAGGGCCCAGGAAGAAGCAATGGTTAGGATTTACTGTGCAAAGGGAACAAAACATCAGCACAGAACTGTCATGTAGCTAAAAATGAAGTAAATAGTGTTGTTATAGTGGACGCATTTTAACTTTTACATCTAAAACACATACTGGATAAGATTAATGCAATTTAACAATACCCCTTCCATTTCAACAAAGAATTTAATCATAAAGATGCCATTTTTTTTCTTTTAAAGCCCAAATGTCACAAGAATATAACAAAACAATTTTCCCTCCTCATTTTCTACAAAGAAACACTTCAGTTCATCTTCAAAATTTGTGAACTGAGATCAAAAGGCCACTACGTAAGTATTTTTTATTCATTCACAGATTGTAGGCATCACTGGCCAGGCCAGCATTTATTGTTCATCCCTAATTGCCCAGAGGGCAGTTAAGATTCAGCCATATTTCTGTGGGTCTGGAGTCATATGTAGACCAGATCAGGTAAGGACAGCACTTCTTCGCTAAAGGACTTCAGCGAGCCAGATGTTTTGTTTTGAGAATTAACAATAGTTTCATGATTATCATTAGATATGATCCTTAATTCCTGATTTTAATTGAATTCAAATTCCATTACCTGCCTGTGGAATTTGAACCTAAGTCCCCAGCTAATTAATTAGGTCGCTGGATTAATAGGTTAGCGACTAGGCCATCAATTTCCTGAGGTGCACATTCATCTGTTACCACTCTATACAATCAGCGCATACTTTTTCTTTTACTATTTATGTTTTTGACATTATGTACATGAAAGTTAAGAGCAAGAGGTGGCCAGATTGCCCCTCGATCCTGCTCTACCACTCAATAAGATCATAGCTAATCTGATCACCCCTTTCTTGCCTATCCCCCTTAATCTTTCACTCCTTTGCTTCTCAAGAAATATAATGACAAGATGTTCTCCAAGTAATAAATATGTTATGAATACTTTGGGAATGATTGGGTGATGCAGTGAGTTTGCCACTGGCTTTTCACTTCTGAGATTTGGATTTAAATCCAGACAAGATTAACAGGAGTGTATCCTCTCTGTCTGAACACTAAGCTCTCTATAGAAATAAATTTTGTAAGTTTGATCAGTTTTTTGGCGGCAGTAGCCAGCTAACTTCCTATTTGGCATGAAATTGGCAAATCACAAAATACCTAATGTGGGATTTAGTAATGAGTCATACTGTTTTCAAACTAGGGATGAGGCGCACAATTTTGGAGCAGTAACAATAAGTAAAGTCACCATTGTCCCAGAGAGACAGCTGGTGGTGAGTTTAACCTGAGGACCGCACCTCAGCCATAGGGAGAGGTTGAGAAGGTAGGACCTTCATGGTGACCTCAGCCGGTAGAGGAATTGAACCCATGCTATTTGTGTCACTCTGCATCACAAACCTGCCATCCAACCGAGTTAAACCAGCCCCCAGCAACAATATACACCTTCCAACTAATAGCACTATTGCAGTGCCTTCACCACATGAACTGCAGTGACTCAGTGTCACCTCCTTACAACCAATTAGAAATGAGTGATAAATACTGGCCTTGTTATATCCTATGAATGAATTAAGAAAACTGAAAATACTTCATGATTAAATGTGGTGCTCAAAAACTGGAGCACTCCAAATGAATAACACTTGTATCCTACATTTTGAGTACAAAATTCTCACATACTTTAATTGGTACGAGATTGCTTTGGAGAAAATTCTTAAACCCACTTCTCAACACATCATTTTTCTGTTCTGATGATGCAGCAAAATATTCAACAGTGACAACATTTTTTAACAAAACTTTTGAAAGCTACCATTTTGTTTACTTACTATCCATGCAAATTATTATTTCTTCCTGGATGCAGTGAATGAACTGTGTGTTCAGTCTAAGCCAGCATGTCCGTTATAGCTTTCCTCCTCACAAAGTATCTGTTCTAAGCTTGAATACTTTTCCTTTCTTTTAATTGCTTGTCTTTTCGTGCTTCTATATATCTTTAAATCGCTCCTTCCTGTTCTCTGATCAATAAAGCTGATGGCAATACTTTTTCACGTGAAATGGTATTGTCAAATGTGCAGCTGATATTTTTTTCCTCTACTAACAACGTTATTTCTACATCATGATGTATGGTGTATATGTACGATATGGTGGAGTTTCTCTAATTGTGATTCATACCTGGCAACAGCTTATTGTAGCAGCAAGTGTTTTATATGGTACTTATAGAAATGAATGAGAGATCTGAAGACATCTGGTTGGCTTGTGTTGGGATTTGAATGTGGCCTGTAACCTACACTGTACTTTTCCTACAGCCATCCCATACCCTTTGCTCAAGCCACATGAATGAAAAGAACCGGCCATTATTTAACCCTTTTCTTTGTTTTATAAGTCTGAAGACTTGATTGTGTTATGTAGTTTTGAGTTGTTACTTTGAATTTTATTTTGCTGTTTTGCCTGCTAGATCCATAAATATTCCTGGATCTTGCCAGAGGAAATCCAATTGAGTTTTCAGCACACACATATTGTTCTAAAGTGAAAGTTACTTTGTGTGCTGACTTAGTTGGAACAGAAAAATATAAACCATTGTATAATTTTAATGCAACTAATGTAGAATGTTTATTACTACATTAAAATCTTAAATCCACACAGACATTTTCTTTTATTTTGCACCATTATAAATCGGTGTGTCTACATTTATAGTTGAAAGTAGCCAAGTAAATGTTACATATTGTCGTTGGAGTTCTGCCATTGAAGGTGTTGATGTAATCACTACCTAACTTGTATACATGGGCATTAAAATATTCAAAGAAGCAGAGAATGCATTATTTAATGGGGAACTAAACTCCTGCCTGCTGTGGCCCAATTATCCCCCTTTCTCCAAACCCGTTAACCTGAAAACTGCCTTTAATGTTGGACCAAAAATTTAAATTCAGCAGGACCTCAAGTGGGTGGGAATTAATAGGCTACCCATTCTACAACCTGCCTGATTCTGCCCTCTAATCACTCTATGTTACCATGGAAGACAAATTTGATAATTATGGCTTGAAGATTTGAAGTATTTCATGAATCTTTGATGTCATCATGGCTTTGATTCACAGTGCTCAGTTCTCCTGTGATACACAGTAAATTCATGTGATAGAATGACACTTAACTTCAGGTTAGCTGATTATTCAAGCTTGTCTTACGTCTGTTACTGTTTCATGTCAAACTAAACAAAGAAGAAACCTACCAGAAAAATGCACTCAAACTCAAGCAATACATTTTGTGTTTAGGACTGAGATGACTGGAGTAAATTATCTAATGTTTGTTGTCAGCTGTTATTGATTTAATTGCTGTCACTTGCTGTAGGATCATGCTTTGAACAAATTGGCTGGTGCAGTTCATTACAATAATAGCAGAGTTAACTACAATAATAGCAGTGAGAATTTATAAGATGCTACAAATGTGAGTTCCTCCCTCTCTCCCTCTTTCTATGGGTTGTTTTGGCAAGGTCAGAAATCACACAACACTAGGTAATAGTCTAACAGTTTATTTGAAAACACAAGCTTTCTGACCCTCACTCCTCCTTCAGGTGATAATGAGAGAGGTGGCATCAGATAAAGAATTTATAAGTAAAAGATCAAAGGGTCACACAAATGATGAGAATGTATTAAACAAACCTCAGATGCTGTTAAACCTTTAATAGTTAGAAAGTTTTAATTGATTAATATGTATATGTAAATCCCCAAATTCCTTTCAACTCACTGCTCTGAAGAGAACTAAAGGTTTTATCAGTGTAAAGAAGAGGTGATATTTTTGGTCAGACAGTGCATGTTAGGATGAGACCTTGTTTAGAATCTGTTTGTGTTTTGGTTTGGAGTCAAACTGGTTTTATTCTAAAGTAGGAATCTATGAAACGCCACATTGACTACCTATAAATTGTGTGCTTTTTGAACAAAATAGAATGTACCTGCAAATACAACTTAACCCCATAGATTGTGTGTGTGTGTGTGTGTGTGTGTGTGTGAGAGAAACAGAGTCAGTTGTCACTGTGTTACCAAATCTCTGATTTCACCAGTTAAGACTTTACTGTGTGTGTAGTTATATTAAGTTTTAAATGAGCGCAGTTTCTACCTAAAACTTCATAAAGACCAGGCTGTCGCCTTCCATTTCTGCCAAATTCCCCATTACCCTCACGACTGAATCCGTCTCCCTCCTGCCCCCTGCTGCAGAAATGACTATGCACAATCTCAGTGTTCTTCTTTGATTATGAACTACGTCACTGACTCCATGTCAGCTGCTGTCTCCTCCACCTGCATATGTTACCTGCTGCTTTGCTCCCTGCTGGCATTCCCATTCAAGATTTTCTCAAGTCCACACCAAACTATTCAAAAGCTTTCCTGGCTCACTTTCATTCTGCACCCTCTCTAAATCTATGCTGCCCATATCCCAACCCACACCAAGTTTTCAACACTTATCACTGTCTTCCATCAGCCCATAACACCTCTCTCTCCATCTCTCCAAAGGTCTCTGTTGCTCTGACCCTGCCTTCTTGTGCGTCCTTCCTTTCTTTGTCCTCACCATTAACACCCATGCTTACACTGGCCTTAGCCCAATACCAACCTGTCCACCTCTATTTCTTTAAAACCCACATTTTTGACCAACTGTTTGATCAGCTCTCCTCATCTCTTAGTATGTGGCTTGCCATTTAAGTTTGTTTCTTGTGCCTCACTCAAGGGGCTTGGGGCAGCTGATACATTAAAGGTGCAAGTTATTGTTGTGTCATCAAATAAACATTCAAAAAATTATGGTTAAGATTATTTAATGGCACTGCAACAAACAACACATGGCTAGGTGAGATTCCTTTGAAAGAAATTTAACTGGCAGGTATGTTTCAGCATTACACATTATCATTAAAATATAGGTTTCTTTTTAGACTATCTCAGTAGTCAATGATATTTTAGCATGTTGAAAGAGACCATTCAATACCTCGCATGATGAAACTTTAAAACACATACATTTATGTTTGTTTTAATAAAATTACTATAAACAGACAGTGATCTTTTCTTGTTATCCTCTGTATGCTTCTGCAGATAAACAAGCTAAAGACAGCACAGTTGAAAGATGATCTTTTTTGACCTTCATCGTTGGTCTTTAGTTTGAGCAAGTGATTACTGCAGTTAATGGGTAGATTTGCCTTCAGCTACACTGGATAATTGTGATGGATGGTGTCTGTTTTTCTACAAGTGTCAGTTCTCCACTTTATTTCCACTGCATCTGATGAAAATTTGACTTTGGCTAATCGTCAAATTTTCTTGTAGATTGTAGAAAGATTACTTGCAGAAATTAACCTCAAACTTTAAGGCCAATGTGGAATCTTCCAGCCAACTGTCTGAAATGACCAATTTTCTTTCATACTTAGTGCACATATCATGTACCTGACCTCTTCCATTATCTGCACTGTGCAAGTATTTGGGTCTTTGTGTTTAGCTGTAATAGCAGATATAATTTACCGTGTATTTCTTTCCTTTGTTTCTCTACAATAGCCCAGTAGACCAGGCTACCCAAGTCCAAGATCCAGTGATGGTTTCTTTCCCAGTCCACAACATATGGTGCAGCATAATCATTATCAGGTAAATAACAGACATTGTAAGACATTTTTGGGGAAAAATACCACTGAATTTGCAACACATGGTAGCATTATAACTTGGATCAACCAAACATAACTGTAACAAAGACCAAATTGATTGAGTGGTGATGGCCTTGATACATTCATCCAGTCACAACCTTGAATAACTTGGAGTATCTCAGCCTACCCCGTAGCAGAACATGGAGTTTTAAAACTTGTCTAAGTGAAGCACTTAATACTTGAGAGACCATGGACCAAGAGTCTGTTTTGGCAGTAATAATTTTTCTGTTATGTAGTCATAGTAACATGTATGTGCTTTCTACAGAACACCAATAAAGGAAACATCATCTTGCAGCACTAATTCTACTTCAATCATCATTGATTTATACGTACTCCTGTTGCAAATCTCTAAACATATTAACTGTAATATTGAATTCTAGAATCCTTTGGTTTATTCCATGTTAAAAATGCTGTGTCCTCTTGACAACTGTGAATTGAACTAATCTATAGCTGTGGTCACTGTAGATCATTTCAGTTAATTGTGTTTATTAACAGGTTTCTGGATATACTGGTTCACACGGAATTTCGCCTATGCCTGGAACTATATATACTGCACAGGCAAGTGTATTAGATGCTCATGATTCCTGGAATCATCATAGAGCTTAGGATATTCCAATTTGGCCACAAAATCTGGAGGTAATATAATTCTGCAACCAAGGTATTCAGTTCATTGAAGCTTGATTGGAATAAAGCTGATAGCTTGCCCTTCAAGCCATGCCCTGGATGTTAACATATAATGAATTAAAAAACACCATCAAGTCATGATGGAGTATTTGAATAAAATATACATCCGTTGTAATTTAGATGCTGGAAAAGGCATCTCTTGAGTTTGACAGAACCAGGGATTTTAGATCTTTCTCAGTGCGATCCAAACAAAATAAGTACTGGATATTTTTAATTGAATTGTAAAACAGTGACATAATCTCTAATTCAGATGATGTCATTACCTTGAGCTTTGTGTTTGATCACCCATTTAAATTAATTTATGATATTGCATGTAATATGAAATTTTGTTTAAAGTTTTAGCAAAGATTTGTAGCTCGGGTTGTGGGGCGAGGTTGTTGACTTACTCGCCAAACTGGCTTGTTTTTGTTCAGACGTTTCGTCACTATGCGAGGTAACATCATCAGTGAGGCCTCCGATAAAGCGATGTTGTGCTACTCCTCTTGGAATTTATACCGTCTTGTTAAAAACTCATACAGAACAAAACTAGAAATGACACTACTCACCATGACGGACCAGACAGTATAAATTCCAGATAACAAGGTGTAGAGCTGGATGAACACAGCAGGCCAAGCAGCATCAGAGGAGCAGGAAAGCTGACGTTTCGGGCCTAGACCCTTCTTCAGAAATGGGGGAGGGGAAGGGGGTTCTGAAATAAATAGGGAGAGAGGGGGAGGCGGATAGAAGATGGATAGAGGACAAGATAGGTGGAGAGGAGACAGACAGGTCAAAGAGGCAGGGATGGAGCCAGTAAAGGTGAGTGTAGGTGGGGAGTTAGGGAGGGGTTAGGTCAGTCCAGGGAGGACGAACTGGTCAAGGGGGTGGGATGAGGCTAGTAGGTAGGAGATGGGGTTGGGGCTTGAGGTGGGAGGAGGGGATAGGTGGGAGGAAGGACAGGTTAGGGAGGCGGGGACGAGCTGGGCTGGTTTTGGGATGCGGTAGGGGAAGGGGAGATTTTGAAGCTTGTGAAGTCCACATTGATACCATTGGGCTGCAGGGTTCCCAAGCGGAATATGAGGTGCTGTTCCTACAACCTTCGGGTGGCATCGTTGTGGCATTGCAGGAGGCCCAGGATGGACATGTCGCCTGAGGACTGGGAGGGGGAGTTGAAATGGTTCACGACTGGGAGGTGCAGTTGTTTAGTGTGAACCAAGCGTAGGTGTTCCGCAAAGTGGTCCCCAAGCCTCCGCTTGGTTTCCCCGATGTAGGGGAAGCCACAACGGGAACAGTGGATACAGTATACCACATTAGCAGATGTGCAGGTGAACATCTGCTTAATGTGGAAAGTTTTCTTGGGGCCTGGGATGAGGGTGAGGGGGGAGGTGTAGGGACAGGTGTAGCACTTGCTGTGGTTGTAGGGAAAAGTGTCGGGTGTGGTGGGGCTGGAGGGGTGTGTGGAGCGGACAAGGGAGTCCCGGAGAGAGTGGTCCCTCCGGAAAGCAGATAAGGGTGGGGAGGGAAAATGTCTTTGGTGGTGGGGTCGGATTGCAGATGGCGGAAGTGTCGGAGGATGATGCGTTGGATCCGGAGGTTGGTGGGGTGGTACGTGAGGACAAGGGGGATTCTGTTTTGGTTGTTATTGCGGGGAGGGGGTGTGAGGGATGAGTTGCGGGAAATGCGGGAGACACGGTCGAGGGCGTTCTCAACCACTGAGGGGGGGAAGTTGCCATCCTTGAAAAACGAAGACATGTGAGATGTTCGGGAGTGGAATGCCTCATCCTGGGAGCAGATGCAGCGGAGGCGAAGGAATTGGGAATAGGGGATGGCATTTTTGCAGGAAGGTGGGTGGGAGGAAGTGTATTCTAGGTAGCTGTGGGAGTCGGTGGGCTTGAAATGGATATCAGTTTCCAGGTGGTTGCCAGAGATGGAAACAGAGAGGTCCAGGAAGGAGAGAGAGGTATCAGAGATGGTCCAGGTGAACTTAAGGTTGGGGTGGAAGGTGTTGGTGAAGTGGATGAACTGTTTGAGCTTCTCGTGGGAGCACGAGACGGCGCCGATGCAGTCATCAATGTAACGGAGGAAGAGGTGGGGTTTAGGGCCAGTGTAGCTACGGAAGAGGGATTGTTCCATGTAACCTACAAAGAGGCAGGCGTAGCTTTAGCCCATGCGGGTACCCGTGGCCACCCCCTTTGTCTGTAGGAAGTGGGAGGAATTGAAAGAGAAGTTGTTGAGGGTGAGGACGAGTTCGACTAAGCGGATGAGGGTGTCGGTGGAGGTGGACTCGTTGGGCCTGCGGGACAGGAAGAAGCGGAGGGCCTTTAGGCCATCTGTATGGGGAATGCAGGTGTATAGGGACTGGATGTCCATGGTAAAGATGAGGTGTTGGGGACCGAGGAATTAGAAGTTTTGGAGTAGGTGGAGGGCGTGGGTGATGTCACGGATGTAGGTAGGGAGTTCCTGGACCAAGGGGGAGAAAATGGAGTCGAGATAGGTGGAGATAAGTTCGGTGGGGCAGGAGCAGGCGGAGACAATGGGTCGACCAGGGCAGTCAGGTTTGTGGATTTTGGGAAGGAAATAGAAGCGGGCGGTGCGGGGTTGGGGAACGATGAGGTTGGAGGCTATGGGTGGGAGGTCACCTGAGGTGATGAGGTTGTGGATGGTTTGGGAGATGATAGTTTGGTCGTCGGGGGTGGGGTCATGATCAAGGGGGCGGTAGGAGGAGGTGTCGGAGAATTGGCGCCTGGCCTTGGCGATGTAGAGGTCAGTGCGCCAATCTACAACTGCGTCTCCCTTGTCCGCGGGTTTTATGGTGAGGTTGGGATTGGTGCGGAGGGAGCAGAGGGCTGCACGTTCCGTGGGGAAGAGTTTCGAGTGGGTGAGAGAGGTGGAGAGGTTGAGGTGATTGATGTCATCACGGCAGTTGGAGATGAAGAGGTCGAGGTAGGGTATGAGGTCTTGGGGTGGTGTTCAGGAGGGGGGATGTGTTGGAGGCGGGAGAAAGGGTCAGTAGAGGAAGGGTTAGGCTAACGGTTAACGAAGTAAGCGCGGAGGCGGAGGCGGCGGAAAAACTGTTCAACATCCAAGCGTGAGCGGTATTCGTTGATGTGTGGGTGGAAGGGGACAAAGGTGAGCCCTTTACTGAGGACTGACCGTTCGTCCTCAGTAAGGGGGAGGTCTGACACCCTCATCCGCTTAGCCGAACTCGTCCTCGCCCTCAACAACTTCTCTTTCAATTTCTCCCACTTCCTACAGACAAAAGGGGTGGCCATGGGTACCCGCATGGGCCCAAGCTGTGTCTGCCTCTTTGTAGGTTACGTGGAACAATCCCTCTTCCGTAGCTACACTGGCCCTAAACCCCACCTCTTCCTCCGTTACATTGATGACTGTATCGGCGCCGCCTCGTGCTCCCACGAGGAGCTTGAACAGTTCTTCCACTTCATCAACACCTTCCACCCCAACCTTAAGTTCACCTGGACCATTTCTGATACCTCTCTCTCCTTCCTGGACCTCTCTGTTTCCATCTCTGGCAACCACCTGGAAACTGATATCCATTTCAAGCCCACCAACTCCCACAGCTACCTAGAATACACCTCCTCCCACCCACCTGCCTGCAAAAATGCCATCCCCTATTCCCAATTCCTTCGCCTCCACCGCATCTGCTCCCCGGATGAGGCATTCCACTCCCAAACATCTCACATGTCTTCGTTTTTCAAGGATGGCAACTTCCCCCCCTCAGTGGTCGAGAACACCCACGACCGTGTCTCCCGCGTTTCCCGCAACTCATCCCTCACACCCCCTCCTCGCAATAACAACCAAAACAGAATCCCCCTCGTCCTCACGTACCACCCAACCAACCTCCGGATCCAACGCATCATCCTCCGACACTTCCGCCATCTGCAATCCGACCCCACCACCAAAGACATTTTCCCTCCCCACCCTTATCTGCTTTCCAGAGGGACCACTCTCTCCGGGACTCCCTTGTCCGCTCCACACTCCCCTCCAGCCCCACCACAACTGGCACTTTTCCCTGCAACCGCAGGAAGTGCTACACCTGCCCCTACACCTCACCCCCATCCCAGGCCCCAAGAAGACTTTCCACATCAAGTAGATGTTCACTTGCACATCTGCTAATGTGGTATACTGTATCCGCTGTTCCCGTTGTGGCCTCCTCTACATTGGGGAAACCAAGCGGAGGCTTGGGGACCGCTTTGCGGAACACCTCCTCTCGGTTCGCAATAAACAACTGCAGCTCCCAGTCGCGAACCATTTCAACTCCCCCTCCCATTCCTCAGACGACATGTCCATCCTGGGCCTCCTACAGTGCCACAACGATGCTACCCGAAGGTTGCAGGAACAGCACCTCATATTCCGCTTGGGAACCCTGCAGCCCAATGGTATCAATGTGGACTTCACAAATTTCAAAATTTTCCCTCCCCCTACAGCATCGCAAAACCAGCCCAGCTCGTCCCCGCCTCCCTAACCTATCCCCTCCTCCCACCTCAAGCCCCACCCCCATCTCCTACCTACTAGCCTCATCCCACCCCTTTGACCTGTCTGTCCTCCCTGGACTGACCTATTGCCTCCCTAACTCCCCACCTACACTCACCTTTACTGGCTCCATCCCTGCCTCTTTGACCTGTCTGTCTCCTCTCCACCTATCTTGTCCTCTATCCATCTTCTATCTGCCTCCCCCTCCCTATTTATTTCAGAACCCCCTTCCCCTCCCCCATTTCTGAAGAAGGGTCTGGACCTGAAACGTCAGCTTTCCTGCTCCTCTGATGCTGCTTGGCCTGCTGTGTTCATCCAGCTCTACACCTTGTTATCTCGGATTCTCCAGCATCTGCAGTTCCTACTATCTCAGTATAAATTCCAAGCAGAGTGGAACAACACCGCTTTATCGGAGGCCTCACTGATGATGTTACCTAGCATGGTGACGGAACATCTGAGCAAAAACAAATCAGCTCAGCAAGCAAGTCAACAACCTCATGTAATTTTATTAAATAATTTTATTACAGCAAGGGCCAAATTTCAGTTTTTTTTTAGTTCATCATTGTAACAGATTTTCAAGCTATTCATGTCATTGCAAAATAACGGAGTGTTACAGAACTTTTGTCGGAACTGAACTTATATTGGCTTCAGCTACATTATGTATTTGGGAAGGGGTGAAAACTGCTCATAAAAGCAAGAGTTGCCAACGGTTGTATGCTGTTGAAATTCAGTCAATATCTTTAGTCTTATACTGCATGATATGGCATGGCATGTAAGCATTTAATTAAACTTTCAGGATTCCGGCTCTTTGGATATGCGTGGAATGGGACAGATGCTCCCAACAAATGTAATGGAAGAACAGTTGTTAAGGCAGCAGCAGGAAATGGAGGAGGATCAACGATGGCTTGAACAGGAAGAGAAGTTTCTGGTAAGTTCCCTCTTTTTCCTTTTAGTCTCTAGCCAAATATACTGTGCAATGACAAATTTTAGAGATCGATGGGTAAAATTTTAATTATTAGCTTGAAAATGTATTGAATCTGTGTAAGTGCTGATTGTATAGCCTTTAGATTAATCAGTCACCTGTACTTCAGGTTGTTAATGAAAAGGATCCAATAGAAAGCAATTGATGAAAGAATAATATCCAGTCTTACTCTGAAGCATTGCATAAAAGGTTGCACAGCTTAGATGTTATTGTTAACTTTGATATTTCTGTCTTTCTGAAGTGTTTATATTGGGTCTTCTGATTTAAGTGATAATAAATGCTTTATTACCATTGAACTGGGTTCCAATGTGACCTGACATGTTTGTCTTAGGGTCTTTAACATAATGAACATTATGATATTCTTTGTGAAAATATGGCAGTCAAGCAGCAGGAAATAAGAAGTGGAAGGGATGACCAATAGCAGAAAATAGTGTCAAGGCAATGAAAGTTATGCCAGGACTGGCGGAGTGTCGTGTGGTAAGAAAGGTTCACAGGATGCATTCATAGAGGATGAGTCCAAGTTTTGGAGAGTCGGAAGGATGACTGCCTTATAATAAGGATCGTGGCATCAGCACAGATGTTACAGTCATCAAAGGCAGCAGATTGGATGAGATCTTGAATCTCTGTATCACTGTCAGCTTTAGATGAAAGGTAGCTTCCCAGGTAAGGGAAAAGCTCCACCATTGGAAGTTCTCCATGGATCTTAATGGAGAGATGGATCAAAACTTCACTTGGAACAGATTGGCAAAGGATTTGAGTCTTCTTGAGGTTGAGGCCAAGAACAATTCTTCAGTACGCTGCCACAAAGACGTTAAATAAGGCTTGAAGATTCCCTTCCAAGACAGCAGAGATGACAGTGTCATCCATATACTAAAGTTCCACAAGCAGTGTCATTTTCTTCTTGGATTTCAATCGGTTGAGGTTGAAAGGGTTTCCATCCATGCTGTAGACAATCTCTACACCATTGGGAAGCTTGTTCTTGACAAGATGAAGAATGGTGGCGATGAAGATGGAGAAAAGCATGCAGCCAGTGACACATCCCTGCTTGACCCCTGTCTTTACCTCCAAAGGATTCTGTCATGTTGCTATCAGTGAGACCGTCATCTCTCAATGCTGTTTGAGGTGGTTTCTCTGCGTCAGCTGGGAGGACAGGCATACTAACATCAGCGTCCTCGAAGCAACCAATTGCACCAGCATCAAGGTCATGATTATCCAAAACCAAATCTGCTGGGCCAGCTATGTGCTTAGGATGCCTGAGTTCCAACTGCCAAAGCCAATCTTTATCGCCCAGCTCAAGGAAAGCACTTGAATAAGAGAGGAGGACAAAGAAAACATTTCAAAGACTCCCTGAAGGATTCCCTCAAGAAGTGCAACATAGATGTCAATGCATGAGAGACCTTCGTTCAGAAGAAACTGACTTACAGGAAACTCTTTTCTGAAGGGACACAATTCTTTGAGAACACCCAATGGCAAGAGGAAGTACAGAAAAGGAACCGGGGAAAGGAAACTCAGCGATCTCAAGGCTAAGGATCATTCCCACTTCCTGAAAACACCTGCCAAATGTGTAGTCTGATATGTGGTTGTAGGATTGGTCTCATCAGCCACATAACAACCCATGGAACTCCTGACCAAGGACACGGAATTTCCTAGGTGGACAATCATACTCATTGGTGAGTGATTGCCAATGATGAAGAGACTGAAATGTTGAGCTAGAACATATATTGATGAGGTTGGAAACATAGTTTTGCGCAAGGACATGGATAAACTAAGAAAGGGTATTAAGGATTTTAATTTGAGATTTTTTTTTCAAGAGACAATGGATGAGTGCAACCTAATGTGAGAGGTTATGTTTTGACTTTTTTGAGTATTAATACAGTGGTTCTTACAAAGTTAGCAAAAACAGGTATTCAAGAAAAGTCTGTTGGTATTGAAAACATAGAGATATGCTTTTCTCTCGCAATGGGAACTGGGTTATTGAATTTATTTAAGGCAGAATTAGTTAGATGTTTGGTTGCCAAGATGATTCTTAGGTTATGGGGTCAGATGAAAAAGTGAAGTTGAGACCATAATCAGATTAGCCATGATCCTGTTGAATTATGGAACAGGCTGGATTAGCTGAATGGCCTACTCCTAAATCTAACCCTATGTTTCCTTTGTGGGTTTTAGCAGCTGTGAAGTGACACAAAGGCAAAGCTTGATAGTGTTATGGAAATTGGTATTAATTGTCTTGATAATGGATAAAATGAGAAGTTTGAGGATCAATTCCAGTTGAACAGGATACTAGACTTGCACCTGAGTTTGCCTTTATTAGCAGCCTGGGAGGGGAATCAAAACAGGCAATGATTTTGGATTTTTCCCCCTTTGGAATCCAAATGAGAAGCTGTAAAGAGCAGAGTTATCCTAGCCAGTGCCCAAGCCGCAATTTATCTCTTTACCAACATCAACCAACATCATAAATCACTTATCCAATTATTATTCTATTACTGCTTCATGGTCTTTGCTGTGTGAGTATAGCCTGCCATGTTTCCTACATTGCAATCGCACATAATTGCCCTTTAAAGCCCTTTGGAAACCCATGATGTTGTGAAAGATATTATGTAGATCGAATTTCTTATTTTCTTAGTTGTGCCCAAGCCTGGGAACATGTTATCTCACCCTGAGATTGGGAGGAGCAGAGTTTAATGGAATTGTAGTGTGCTGAGAAGAGTTACATAATGGAGAAATAATGCCCTGAACCTTCAAAATGTCGGTGTTCAAGCTGCTTGCTTTTAATAGTTTTGAAGATATTTTTGTATGTTAGATCTTGTTCCACTTCTTTTTGAGAAATTAAAAACTTCTGTAAGTTTCTTGAGCCAATTCTGATGAATGAGTGACTTACAAGTTCATTCATTATTTCACGGAATCTCTTTCCATCAAGACAGTGTAATCCTATTACAATGAAGGAAAAGTGGTTTTTTTGTGTTTTGTTTGAATATTCTTTGAAAACAACAACATCAAGATTGTTCCTTTGTCATTGGTGATCTATTCTCAACTTTGCTATATTTCCCATGAACTTAATAATCTTCCATTTGAACTGTGTATTTCTTTCATACCCAAAGACCGTTAAAATCTTTATTTTGGCAAACAAGAGCATAGTTAAGCATCCTGAAATTGGCAGGAGAGTTGTGTCAAAACGATTGAGGCTATAGAAAATGCACAACATTGTGCTAAATAAAGACTGAGTATTCATTCCACACTTAAGCCACAAATATGGTATGTTTTCTACCCACTTTACATTGTTATATAGACCATCCAGAACAGAGAGAGACAATTAGATTCAGTTTGTCCGAGTTGGCATTTATGCTCTACTTGAGCCTACTCCCAGCTAAACCATCAGCATAGCTGATGTGCTGATCTAGTCTCTGATCAAATACTTCAATGATCGTTCACAACTGTTTGTCATAGGATATTCTTTGCATTAGGATTTTTATGAATTTCCTGTTCGATTTATTTTTGACTACCTATAAATTTCTACATTTTTCTACATTTATTCCATAAAATCCTTTTGATAGCGTAAAGACACCTCGTCCTATCAGGTCATCCTCAGCCTTCTGTTTTCTAGAGAAAATAGAATGACTTCTAGCTGTTTCAGTGTAGGTTCACTGTCTGTCTCAGTGTCCCTTAGTTTTCACAGATGAATGTCAGAGAAAATGAATAATTGAAAACGTGATACTGTACTGAAAACAAAACGGTGGAACTATCATAAAATAGTGAAGAAAGTGGGAAGGAATATCTGGGAAACTGGCCACATTTCCGATATTAAGTACTGCTGAAAGAAACCAGTTTCATTGATTTGACATTGACCTTTACATGAATGCACCACTCAAGGACGCCTTTGATATTTACATTACAGCACTATAACATGGCAGTCTAGACCCTCCCTCTAATATGCACAACAAATCATTGAACTTGAGAACACAACAACTTGCATAGTTGAATTTAGTTTTAACAATGCCATGGGACAGCAATGGCCTGCTAGTATTGTCACTAGTAAACCAGAGACCCAGGTAAAGTTATGGGGTACTCAGCAAGGGCTTTCCTTGCCCATGTTTGTCTTGATGCTATGAGACCTCTTGTTGAGGACTCCCAGGATGACTTGGGCTATTTAAAACTGGTTGGTGTTGGGGCCCAGCTCTAAGGAGTAGATCAGAAGATGTGATCTTGGAGTGGATTACACGATCAACTTCCACCAGATTGACAAAAGGCCCTGGCAGACAAAGAGAACTGGGACACAAAATATCTTGCATTGTAACTTGTAATTTGACCCTTGTAATATACAAAATTAACACTAGTGTTTCTGATATGGCCTACGACAGTTGGAACTGCTACAAGTTATTTTAACTGTCGGGTAAATCCATGAACCATTTAAATTTACACTCATATAAATTTCACTGTCAGCTATCACTGTTCCTAAATTTTAGGGAGATGGTGGTACAGTGGTAATGTCACTGGACCAGTAACTGTTGGAATTTCAACTCAAAATCTGGAATTGCAAGCTAGTCTGGTGACCATAAAAATATAATTGATTGCTATCCTGCTGTATTGTAGCCTCTGACCTTCTCTCGTAGCCACCTTATGTATATGGCTTGTCCAGTTCAGTTTCTGATCAATGGTGACCCCCAGAATGTTGATAAAGGTGGATTCAGTAATGGTAATTAGGTTAGATTATCTCTTATTGGAGATGGTCATTGCCCAGCATTTGTGTGGCATGAATGTTGCTTATCACTTTTCAACCCAACCTAGATGTTATCCATGTCTAGTTGCATTTGCACAGACTGCTTCACTATCTGGTGCAGAACATTGTGCAACCATCAGCAATTATCCCCTTTACTGGTGCCTTATGATGGAGAGAAGATTGTTGACGAAGCAGCTGAAAGTGGTTGGGCCTAAGACACTACCCTGAGGACTTCCTGCAGAGATATTCTTGAACTGAGATAGCTGATCTCCAACAACTATATCTATCTTCCTACATGCCAGGCATGACTCAGCAAAGAGTTCTCCCATTGACTCCAGTTTTACCACTGATCGTTGATGCCGAACTGGGTCAAATATGGCCTCGATGTCAAGGGCTGTGACATTCACCTCATTCTGGAATTTTTTGCCCATGTTTGAACCAAGGCTAAAATGAGGTCAGGAGCTGAGTAGCCCTGGTGAATCCAAATGGAGCATCAAGTGAGCACGTTATTACTGAGCAGCTGCTGCTTGTTAGCACTGTTGATGACACCTTCCATCACTACTGATGAGCGAGGATAAACTGATAGGATGGTTATTGGCTGGTTTGACTTATCCTCCTTTTTATGACAAGGGCATTGCTGTGCAATTTTCCACATTGTCCGGTAGATACCAGCATTGTATTTGTTTTAGAGCAGTTTGGCTAGGAGTGTGGCACGTTCTAAATGATAAGTCTTGAATACAATCACTGTAATGTTGTCAGGACCCACAACCTTTATAGTATTGAATGTGTTAAACCAATTTTTGATATCATGTGGAGTAATTTGAATTGGCTGAAGCCTCCCATCTGTGATGCTGGGGACGTCTGGAGGAAGCCATGATGGATCATCCACTCGGCACTTCTGGCTGAAAATTGCTGCAAATGCTTTAGCCTTTTCTTTTGCAGTGATGTGTTGTGCTGTCCCAGCATTGCGGATGAGGGTATTTGTGCAGCCTCCATGATAGTCTTCAGTTACTTAATCTGTTCGAAGTCTTTCCTACTTAGCACAGTGGTAGTACGACACATGACATAAAGCACGTCCCATGAATGTATTTTAAAAAAGCCCTTTCAGAGGAGATATACCAGAATGCCACCAATCATGATGGAGTAAATGAGATTGTTTACCTTGAAGCAGAGAAGTTTAAGGGGAAATTTCATAGAGGTACTCGGAATTATGAAGGTGTTTGATACAGTTGAAAGAGTTAACTGTCTTCGTTGGCAGGAAGATTAGCCCCTGGATTTATTTTGCTCTATTAGTATCTGGATTGTATTACCTGAAAAGGTGGTGAAAGCAGCTTCAGTCATTTCAAAAGGAAAAAGACTTCCATGAGTAAAGAATGAGAGTAGCACTTGTTAGTTCATTGTTCAAAGATGCTGGAAAGTCATCTGGTCACCACTTTTCTGAAGAAGGGTCTAGGCCCGAAATGTCAGCTTTCCTGCTCCTATGATGCTGCTTGGCCTGCTGTGTTCATCCAGCTCTACACCTTGTTATCTCTGGTCACCACTCCTGCTGTGTGGTCCTATGTTATCAGCACGGAGATCACCGTCAGTCAAGGACAGCGTGACCTAAATTGATTGCATTCTTGTTTAGCAGGATACACTCCATTTGTTCGTGTCAAACGATATTAAATTAGGTGGTTGATGACTTGATCTCCAGCTAAAGCTGATGGAACCTTCAGATTATCAGTTTCTTTTCTCGGGTCTGATGCTTTGTTTCTCGAAAAGCAAGTGTAGATTTTCATAGTTTAGCATAAAAGAGATGAATTTCTCCTAAAACTGAGGTCAACATAAATTGTGGTTCTCCCTCAAATGCCATTTTTTTTTTATTTAATCAGCTGTCTCAATTTTGCAGTAATTTTACTGAAAGAAAACTGAGTTATGGGCTACAGGAAACTTAAAACTTTCAAGTCATGCGAACTTGCCCTTTTTTTGTCATAAAAATGGTAGCTTTAATCTGTTTGAAGAGTTTATGGTTTCAATTAAATGAATAGTTAAGGGTTAAGTCACCAGTGGATTGTTGACCTCGCTTGTGTTTTCCTTGCCCAAAGCCAGGATTGAGATTGGGTGGTGCAGTGTGTTTTACAATTCATGGTGTTGCAGATGCAGATTCATTACCACATTCCCTGACTGCTTGTTGCTGACCTCAGCTGCACTGTTAGGAGTTAAAAAGCAGTAATGAACAGAGATTCACCTCTGAAACACCTTTCTAGAACTGGATGATCACACAGATTTGCTTTTTAAGCCGCAAAAGGTCTCCCGAATCATCTACTCTTATTAACAACAGCAGCTTGTCTATCTGCGCACAGAGCACTGTAAGTAACTAAAATATTGTGCGAGAAGGGGAGAGTTTAGGGAGCACTGCAGAAAGCTTGGTGAAAGAAATGGGTCTTGAGAAAATGTTTTCACAGGATAACTTACAGAAGTTTGGAAAGGTTACTTCAATACGCAATAGCTAGAGGCTCTTCACTAAGAATTGGGTTTTTTTCGTATTCATTCTGTGAATGTGGGGTAATGCTGACAAGGCTGTATTAATGCCCAACCCTGGTCATTCCGAGAAAGTGCTGTTGGGCTTCTTCCTTGAACTGTTGACTTGCATTCTTTAAAACTGTCATATGTAATTGAGTATCTTTCTAAGCGGTTAAGGGTTAACTGAATTCATGTGGAACTGGAGTCACATGTAGGTTGAACCCAGGTGAGTACACCAGATTTCCTTCCTTTAATGGACATTAGCCAACTGGTTTTAGTTTTTAAACCAAAATCTAACAGCTTCAAGGCCATGTTGTGGACATGGAGCCAATTGTGGAATAAGTTTTATTCAGGCTGGAAAGAACATAGATTCTGAAGCTAAACTAGGATGAATAGAGTACCAAAGTTGTCATCTGTTATAGTTGGTGGGGAGGGGAATGAAATTAGCGGTAACAGATTACAGTTTGTGCCAGGAGCTGAATTTGATGTCTTCAGACTTTCAACCAAAAATCTCAAATGTGATGTATCAGAGCTTGACTCCCAGTCAAGTGTGGTGCCATTATTTTAGAAAGGCTGTAAGGAAAAGCCAGGAACTAAAAACCAGGAGCCTTAGGTCAGCGGTGGGCAGGTTGATGGAGGGGATTCTGAGAGACAGGATTTATATGCATTCGGAAAGGTAAGGACTGATTAGGGATAGCCAACATGGCTTTGTGCGTGAAAAATTGTGTCTCACTAACTTAATTGAGTTTTTTGAAGAGGTGACAAAAACAATTTTCTGAAGGCAGAGCAGAAGATGTTGTTGATAAGGACTTCAGCAAGCATTCAACAAAGTTCCTCATGGTAGACTGGTTAGTAAGATTAGATCACATGAGATCCGGAGAGGCCTAGCCAATTTTATGTAAAATTGGCTTGCAGGTAGGAGACAAACGGTGGTGGTAGAAGGTTGCTTTTCAGCCTGGAGGCCCATGAGCATCAGTATGCCTCAGGGATTGGTGCTGCGTCAACTGCTTTTCGTCATTTATATAAATGGTTTGGATGTGAATATAGTAAGATCGCAAATGACGCTAAATTAGGTGGCATAATGGACATCGAAGATGATTATCTCAGTACAGCGGGATTTGTATTTGTGAGATGTTGTATTTTGGCAAGGCAAACCAGGCAGAACCTATACTTAATGGTAGGTCCCTGAGGAGTGTTGCCAAACAAAGAGACCTTGGGGGTGCAGGTGCATAGTTCCTTGCAAGTGGAGTCGCAGATAGACAAGGTGGTGAAGAAGGTATTTGGCATGCTTGCCTTCGTTGGTCAGAACTTTTGAGTACAGGAGTTGGGATGCCATGTTGTGGCTATACAGGACATTGGTGAATAGAATTCAGTGTAGAATTTTGGTTGCCCTACTATAGGAAGGACGTTGTTAAACTTGAGAACGTGCAGAGAAGATTTACAAGGATGTTGCCAGAACTGGAAGGTTTGAGTTATAGGGAGAGGCTGAATAGGCTGGTGCTTTTTTTTCCTGGAGTATTGGAGGCTAAGGAGTGAACTTATAGAAGTTTATAAAAATAAGTTTATAAAAAGTCATGAGGGACATGGATAGGGTGAATAGCCAAGGTCTTTTTCCTAGGTTGGGTTCAAAACTAGAGGACTTGGATTTAAGGTGAGACGGGAAAGATTTAAAAAAGACTTGAGGGGTAACTTTCTCACGCCAAGAGTAGTGCATGTATGGAACGAGCTGCCAGAGGAATTGGTAGAGGCAGGTATAATTATAACATTTAAAAGCCATCAGGATGGGTACGTGAATAAGAAAGGTTTAGACGGATATGGGCCAAATACTGGCACTTGGGACAAGGTCAGATTGGGATGTCTGGTTGGCGCCAAAGATGTTCCAAAGGGTCTGTTGCCGTGCTGTATGAATCTGTGACTGAGTTGGTCAGTCAGCCAATCCAACTGCATAAAGCAGTCAGACATGTAATGGAGAGAAAAAGAAGTGTTATTGGCATACATGTGCAAAGTGACCTTATGCCTGTGAATCATATTCCCAAGACTAGTGAGCAGGAAGAGAGCCTAAAGACATCCTTAAGAGATTCTAAAAGCTGGTATTGTGGGAATGTAAAGGAAAGCATTTCTTGAGATACACTGACTACATTTAAGTTGGTTGGAATGACATTGTGGGTAATCAGTCCTGACAACTAGAGACATTGGAAGAAAATAGATGTAGGGCTAGATGAACACAGCATCAGAGGAGCAGGAAAGCTGACGTTTCGGGTCTGGATGCTGCTTCAGAAACGGGGGAGGGGAAGGGGACTCTGAAATAAATAGCGAGGGGGGAGGTGATGATGGAAGGTAGATAGAGGAGCAGATAGGTGGAGAGAAGACGGACAGGTCAAGGAGGCGGGGATGGAGCCGGTAAAGGTGAGTGTAGGTAGGGAGTTGGGATGGGGGTTGGTCAATTGGGAGGGAGGGCAGACAGGTCAAGGAGATGGGGATGAGTCTAGTAGGTAGGAAGTGGGGATGGGGGTGGAGGTTGGTCAGTGAGGTGGGAGGAGCGGATAGGTGGGAGAAAAGACAGGTCAAGGAGGTGGGAACGAGCTGGGCTGGTCTTGGGATGAGGTCGGGGGTGGGGAGATTTTGAAGCTTGTGAAGTCTACATTGAGACCATTGGGCTGCAGGGTTCCGCCTTCTCTCCACCTATCTGCTCCTCTATCCACCTTCCATCATCGCCGCCTCCTCTCTCTATTTCAGAACCCCCTTCCCCTCTCCCATTTCTGAAGAAGCGTCCAGACCCAAAATGTCAGCTTCCCTGCGCCTCTGATGCTGCCTGGCCTGCTGTGTTCATCCAGCTCCACACCTTGTTATCTCAGAATTCGACATCAGCAGTTCCTACTATCTTTCATTGGAGGAAAATAGCCAATTTTATCAGTACCTCAGAGTGGACAACGAGGAATAATGCCCTACTATCATTATCGCATCATTATGATTGTAGTAAAGTCATATTGTGCTGTGAGAAGGGTGAAAGCCAGTCTAGAAGGATTTAAAGGGAGTTACGGAGAGGAGTCAGTGCAGCTGAGCAGTGTTGATGCATTCAAAGATACTCTACTAGAGAGGAAGTGAGGCAGTGAATATTGAGGACAACAGAATGGAGTTGTTTTTTGAGAAAGCACTTTCAATGGAATCTGAATAGGTGAGGAAGTTGGATATTGAGGCGTTGATTGATAAAGGATCAAAAAGTCAGTGTTGGGTCTTACAGTAGAATGGTAATGAGGAGGAACAACAATTAGGTCACGGTATTTCTGGACCACCTGCATCTAAAATGTACAGCTGCTGTTAAGTCAAATACAAATGTGTTTCAGCTGAGTAGAACATAATGTATTGACTGAACAGTTAAGGGAAAGATATAAAAAAAATTCTTGCAAAATAAAGACCTCAATCTTTTCAATATATAAGGTAACTGCCAAACTAAAAATTACATGCAGACCTTTTTGGAATTATGCCTGGAAAATGTGTTGAGAAATATCTTCAAAAATTATAGTCTTTCGCATCATCTGAAAATGCTTATTAAAACGCTCCTTCCTGTTTGTGAGATTTTCATCCTCTCATTACCTTAAGCTAACTTCCTGTTTATAAAATTTTATTTCTTACCTGCATCACTGCTATTGCGAGTTTGGATGAAATGCCTCAATAATAAACAAGTTCAAACTTGATTTTCTTATGACTGTAAATACAATCGAGAAATGCCATATTGGCGAGGAAGGCTTGAAATATCATTGGAAGAATAATTATGCCCAACTTCTCCCTATTTGGAAATGCTACTGCTAGAACTACAACTGTGCTGACAAGTTATTTTGGCAGAATATGATGTTGTCTTAATCTGGAATTTGAGATCACATCTGGCTGGCTGTGTGTTCTGGATTGGAGTCAAGTTTGTTGTTAACGGGTTAAAACAAAACAGTGTAAATTCTGCTGCAAAAGCTTAACATCTATCTACAAAGAATGCTGGAAATACCCAGGAGGTCAGGCAGCATCTATAGAAAGAAAAAAGTAGTATTTATGGTCAGTGACAGGAGAAGAATTGTAGCATCAGAATTGGATACAAGTAGTGATGTAATAGCGAGTACAGGGACAGTGAAAAGGCAGGAGGTGGGAAGAAAAAGAAGGGTGTATGGTGGCGTGGAAGTAAGCAATTAAATGACAGTTCTCCAGTATAGAGACCAATGAAACAGTTAAGTAGCCAATTAAGAGCCTCTTCCAACCTCCACTAGTATTTAGCCAGAGGATAGAGGAGGGATTGGGCTGGCTTTGCCACGTGGGTTAGCTGCAAATGCTGGTCAACTGCAGGTGGTACACTCATTTGTGGACACTCTTTAGCCCACAGAGTGACCCTGGCACCAATGACTGTCTACACAGCGACACACCACCTGCCCTCCCTGACTCCCACGTCACCAGGATCTGTCTGAGTTGCCCTGGGACCTCAGACCTTACTGAGCTGGTTGTGTCGCACATGTCCATCACGGTTTCCCCTTCCTCCTCCAAGTAAGGCCTTTGTTCCAACCCAGCTGGGTGGGCAGCCATCCTTAGTAGGGAATAGCCAGTGTGTTTCCACTGATCAACTGACTGTCAAAGTTGAGCCATCTACACACCCAAATGCCCCTTTCAGGTAGGTCTGCAAGTCTCCCACTGATAAAACTGCATTATGATCACTGATTCACCTGGAAGGAATACTAAGGGTACAGACAGTGGTAAGGGAGGAGACAGAACGGCAGTGTTCAAGCCCTGCTTTAAAAGACAAGTGCTGTAGGTAGAGGTGTAAAGTAACTTAACACTTTCTCCCCAGTAAAATATTTTCATTAAGTTTCTATAAGACTGGTGACATAGGATGCAAGAATTTAATATCATTATGCCTATTTTGTGTGCGTAAAAACAACGGCGATCTCCTGGAAGTGTGCAACAGCTCACTTGAAATCCAGTGATTTGTGGCTGTACAAGTCACTCACCTGTAATTGAGCATTAGGTAAGTTGCAAATGCAAATCAGGATAATGACATCAGTTCTTGGACCTCAATTAAAATTAGTCCGCCACACACGCACCAGGTTGTTCCACACATTCAGTCTATCCAGTGCTAGGTAAAGGCACTGTAGGAGCTGCTGATAACATCCAGAAAATATCATAATTTGTGGAGCCTTGAAGTAGAGGAGTGCGTCTCCTATCTCTGTAAAGGTATTGAAATGCTATTTCACTTGGCAGCATCAACCTCAACCCTGGGATTCACCGATCAATATCGGCACTGGTCAGGATAGCATGGCTCACCAGTTAAATTCAAATGAGACCCAATTCCCATTTTAAATTGGGCAGAGTTCTTTGAATGAACTTTCCACTAATGGCTTTCTTCACAGGTTGAATTTCTTCCCTGATTTTTCTGCAGAGAAATCCCTCATGCTGTTATAAAGTTACGAGTGTGTCAACCAAGATACGTTGACTTAAAAATTATGACAATCTGCAGCAAATCTCAATGTTGCAAGCTGCTCCAGGAATGGAGACTTCTTATTCTGTTTAAAATCAATTTCAAGTACTAGTTTATGTTCCTCTTAAAACTGTATTCATGACAGCATAGTTGGGTTAGAGAGGAAAAATAGTTGATCCAAATAAAGACATTGGTCACAAACCAAATATTTAAAGTATTTGTTTAAAGAAGAAGCAAATAATTGATAGATCACAAACAAAAATTCTCATGGGGATGAAGCTTGGGACAAATTGATTACAGACCATGTCAAAAATAAAAAAAAATTCACAAGCTAGGATTTAGAAACATCCCCATTTCCTTCACTGGGTTTTAATCTTTATCATTCCCACACTGACGAAGTGAAGAGCTGTCATCATGTCTTAAGTAAACAAGAATTTAACAAGTTATCGGTTTAATTTGAAATGGTCTTAGTACTGTGTCTGTAAGTTGTAATTGAACACTCTTTTTCTGTATTTCTGCAGCCAAGTACATATAAGCCTTCCTCTGACAGGAAACAGGAATTATTGCATGTTATTCCCGTCCTCTGTATGTAATTACTGCTGCGAGGGGAGAATAGGCTGTTGTTTCGCTCCCAGACAAAAATTGTATTATGGAAGTTTTCAGGTCATGTGTTGGAAAATTGGTAAAGTAACCATTTTGAGTTTGAATTGTTTACACTTAGATCTTGCTGAATTGAATCCACTGCAATCTGTGCAGCAGAGAAAGAACAATATTGTCTGAATGTTTTAATTTCTGCCTTTTAATTTCCTTTTCAGAAACCTGATCCAAGGTCAATGAGAAACAATGTTGATCGAGATGATGGTGGTCTCCTGGACCCAGTAAGTTTTTGCAGTACACTGTTTCTGGTACAAGTAGACTTTCTTACTCCAATGAAGAGAACAAAAGATGTGTGATCTCCTTATAATTTTGATGATAGATGATTTTGAATGATAGATTATTCCAATCCAGTCCATTTCTGCTAGTATAATTTAAGAGCTATGCTTGACGTTGGTATATGCACAGTGTGATTTAAACTGAGGATTTGGCCAAATAAACTGAATCAGTTTTGTGAAGAAACCAATTTCCTCCATAAAATTACTTTTAACAGAGATCATGCATTGTTGTGCACTAGCATTTTATGCACGAGTTCCAAATTTGTGACTCTCTTCCTGACAAATCTTGCGCCCATCAGGATAATTCACAAGAGTGCCAATAAAGGGGGAGAAAAATAGCATTTATATTGTATGAGGGGTGAATGTTAATTAGTTAACAAGTGGATTCTGATTGCCTTTGCATTACCATGGAGAATGCAGTTGTTAATGATGATTGACTGATAACTTTGCGGCTTTATTTAGATTTGAAACCAGGCACATTGACTTTGATTGGTCAGGGTATTTCCTTCACAAATGTATCAGCAAATGGCTGTCATGTATTTTGTTGCGTTGAAACAGGTGCAGTGCTTGCACATGTTTTTTTCTGTCAAAAAAAACCAGCTCCCTGTGAATTAATATGCGGGGCTTTCAGCACATGAGTGCCACAGTAGGAGCCCAACTGTCCATTATGAATTGGTTGTCAGTGTAATTCTTCACAAACTTGCGATTATCCAGCAAATGTTGTTCAAATGCAGAATCACATCTAAAGTTGAACACTGTTGCAAGTTTTGCAAGCATGAGCTGGTTGGGTACTGCCATTATCTTGCTTATTGTGAATAGCTGAAGGGTCAAGCTGTTTAATACAATTCGCTAATCTTTAGGACTTATGGCCTACATACCTGGCATAATACCAGCACTGAAATTCCGTATGCCATATTACTAATTTGTGTGACAAACACAATGTATTTTTGGCTTGACAGCACCATCTTGTTCATGGTGAACTTATATTGCTACTGCGTAGTAGCAGTGTGAAATTGCTAACTTCACCTGTTGTTCAAACCTTTGCAATACCTTATCCTTCCAATTGCAACTTTCTCTGTCATCCACTACTTGTATCGTCAAAGTGACCAAGGTGAAAAACTGTTTTCCACCTTTAGCATAGTACTACGCACTGTGGGTAACCCAAATAGAGAGACAAATAAGAAAATCAAAAAAGTTTAAGTTCTGGGCTGTCTAGTGAACTGCAAGAATAACTTTTAATTTTGTTTTTCTTTCCAAGAGCTTCTATTAAAAACTGGCATTAAAAAATTAATTCCATTAAGTAATGCAATTAGAAGTCATTATGCTGCTGCCAATCAAATATGTAAGCTGTATTATGATAGTCTTTTATTTTCATACCTTCTCTTTTTTTATTTAGACTGGCAATCATCACATCTACCAGCCTGTAGGGAAACAAGGTAAGAATTGAAATACCTTAAAGGTTTCTTTTGTGTTCAATAAATGAGGATAAATTTTAGAACAAAATTTTAATGACCCATTTTCAGATCCAACATTTGTAATTCTGCCAGAAAACTCATGGCAACTTGGCTATGGCATGCATGGCACTTCATAAATGTGGTTTTCCCTTTCACTTTTCTGATGCAACACCAACAGTGCAGATGCATTGATAAGCTTGAATAGCAACTTGAAATGTAAATACGATATAAGCAGCCTGATTTTTCGGTCACAAAAAGACATTCTAAATGGTGTATCAGAGGGAAAGACTTAACTTGATGGAAAAAATGTGAGGACGCAGTCTGGCATTGTAATTAACAAATAAACTGTAAGTAGCGAAATAACTTCTAGTGTCATGGTCAAGAGCAATAGGAAAACAATTCACTGTCAACATATGGAATGAGTAACAATATCCAGAGGAAATTTGAAAGTGTGGTAAAAGAGAGGAAGACTTCAGGAGGACTTGGGCTGGTGGTATAGTGGACAGACAAAATTCACTGCAGGGAGGTGTAAGGTGATGCTTTCTGATCAGTGTAAGGAGAGACAATAAAATTTCAATGGTATAATTTTTAAAAAGATTGCAGTAAAGAGATTGAAGATGGTTGGGCCCAAACCTTAGTTGGTGGGATTAGTTAGCAAAGTAGTTAATAAAGCATCTGGAATCCTCAGATTTGTCAATAGAATTATGGAGTAGAAAAGCTTGGAAGATTTTTTTATTAATTCCTATGATGTGGGCACTGTTGGAAAGGCTGGCATTTTTTTGCCTGTTCCCAACTGCCTTTGAGGAAATGTTTGTGGGGTGTTTCTTGAACTGCAGTCTCTATGATGAAGGTATGACCACAGTACTACCGAACAGTGAGTTGCAAGGTCTTGGACCAACTGAAATAAAGGAGAGAAAAATTGTCCCAAGTCAAGATAGGATGTGGCTTGCAGCGGAACCTGCAGATGTTGGTGTTCCCATACACCTGCCCTTGTGTTTCTAGGCAATTGAACCTGTTGGTTTGGGAAATATGTTACTACAGATCATTTTGTAGATGGTAAATACAGCTGCTCCAACATGCTGGTGGAAGAGACAGTGAATGTTTAAGGTGAAGTTGGGTACTAATCAAGCAAACTGTTTTCTTTTGAATGGTGTTAATGCTAATGAGACCTAGTTCCCAAAATTGACCAGGTCTCCCACATGGCTCTTGAGCAACCAAGTGTTTCATTCTGCAGGTCAGACTCACAAAATGCACACTGTGAAGAAGTCTATTCTATATTCTTTAGAAGTATTTCTGATTATCGATTATTATATATTTTGACAGAGATGTACTATTTCTAGATTTCCAGCATTATAACAACCAATAAAGTAACGGTTTTGATTTTTTTTTCTTCTTTTTGACAAGCAGAGCATGCAGCGCCACCAAAGAAGCCTCCTCGACCTGGTGCCCCTAGCCATGGAGGAAGCATTGCCAGCCTAAACAGTCCAATTGACAATTACAATGAAGGAGTGAAGGTTAGCATTTAGATACAAGCTTAATATTAATTAATGAGGCATCCTATCGAAAATAATTATTATATGCAGCTTTCAATTGAGACTTTAGTTTGAGTCAGAGCTGATACTTTTATAAGATTTCAGCTGAATCCTTATAAACATTTTGATAGTTGGAGATCAAAATGTCTAACATGGCTGTTCTAAGTTTTATTTTAGTAAAAGCAGAATGTGTTCAAATATTAAATAGGTTAATGAAAGTCAGGAACAAGACAATTGATTGAGATAGCTACTTCTCAAGTCTATCTCATAATTTATTAAAGCAGCCCTTTACTTGTTTTAAATTATACATAGGGGTCCCCAATTTTACAAACGTCTGACTTAGGAATGCTCGTATTTCTGAACACAATCCCATACTGGGGTACAATTTTAAAGATCCAACATATGAATATTTCCTGTACTTACGAATGGCTGTTTTATATTGCCCTGCATTGTGTTCTAACTTGTAGACAAGTCAACTTGCAAACAGATTCCAGAACAGAGCCCATTTGTAACCAGAGGACTGCCTGTACATATTTAGTTTCTGAGCCCTTATATGTCAATTGGTTTCTACAGAAATAACTAGAATAGAATGAATGAAAGGCTTGATTTATCTAGAACCTGTTCTAACCACCAGGGCTCTCCAAAGTGCTTTATCGCCAATTAAATATTTTTGAATATATTTGTCATTGTAAAGGAAATGCAGGAGCAAATTTTCTTACAACAAGCTCCCACAAACTGCAGTGTAATCAGCTAACCAGTTTTCATGATGTTGATTTTGAGGTTAGTATTGGGAAGGGCACCAGCTTGTTTACAAAATAGGTCCATAGTATCTTTTACATTCATCTGAGAGGGCAGATGGGCCTTTGGTTTAGCATCTCAATCCAAAATTCAGCACTTCCAATAGTACTGCACTCCCTCAGTACTACATGAGAATGTCAACCTGGATTTCAGTGCCAAGTCCCAGTGTGGTATTGGCCTGCAAAAATCTAGTAAGCAATGTATAGATTGATTTCAATGCTCAATTCAACAGAATGCTCATTTAAGCTGTGGGAAGTTGCAAAATAAAGTAGTGCAAAGCAAGCCTCAGTAATGTGAAAATAAAGAGAGATTGTACCCAGACGGGATTGAGGTTCATAAGGAGGAGGTGTTAGCAATTCTGGAAGGTGTGAAAATAGATAAGTCCCCTGGGCCGGATGGGATTTGTCCTAGAATTCTCTGGGAAGCTAGAGAGGAGATTGCAGAGCCTTTGGCTTTGATCTTTATGTCGTCATTGTCTTCAGGAATAGTGCCAGAAGACTGGAGACTAGCAAATGTTGTCCCCTTGTTCAAGAAGGGGAGTAGAGACAACCCTGGTAATTATAGACCAGTGAGCCTTACTTCGGTTGTGGGTAAAGTGTTGGAAAGGATTATAAGAGATAGGATTTATAATCATCTAGAAAGGAATAATTTGATTAGGGATAGTCAACACGGTTTTGTGAAGGGTAGGTCGTGCCTCACAAACCTTATTGAGTTCTTCGAGAAGGTGACCAAACAGGTGGATGAGGGTAAAGCGGTTGATGTGGTGTATATGGATTTCAGTAAAGCGTTTGATAAGGTTCCCCATGATAGGCTATTGCAGAAAATACGGAGGCATGGGATTGAGGGTGATTTAGCGGTTTGGATGAGAAATTGGCTAGTTGTAAGAAGACAGAGGGTGGTGGTTGATGGGAAATGTTCATCCTGGAGTTCAGTTACTAGTGGTGTACCTCAAGGATCTGTTTTGGGGCCACTGCTGTTTGTCATTTTTATAAATGACCTGGATGAGGGCATAGAAGGATGGGTTAGTAAATTTGCAGATGACACCAAAGTTGGTGGAGTTATGGATAGTGCGGAAGGATGTTGCAGGTTACAGAGGGACATAGATAAGCTGCAGAGCTGGGCTGAGAGGTGGCAAATGGAGTTTAATACGGAAAAGTGTGAGGTGATTCACTTTGGAAGGAGTAACAGGAATACAGAGTACTGGGCTAATGGTAAGATTCTTGGTAGTGTGGATGAGCAGAGAGATCTCGGTGTCCATGTGCATAGATCACTGAAAGTTGCCACCCAGGTTGATAGCGTTGTTAAGAAGGTGTACGGTATGTTAGGTTTTATTGGTAGAGGGATTGAGTTTCGGAGCCATGAGGTCATGTTGCAGCTGTACAAAACTCTGGTGCGGCCGCACTTGGAGTATTGTGTACAGTTGTGGTCACCGCATTATAGGAAGGATATGGAAGCATTGGAAAGGGTGCAGAGGAGATTTACCAGGATGTTGCCTGGTATGGAGGGAAGGTCTTATGAGGAAAGGCTGAGGGACTTGAGGCTGTTTTCGTTAGAGAGAAGAAGGTTAAGAGGTGACTTAATAGAGACATACAAGATGATCAGAGGATTAGATAGGTTGGACAGTGGGAGCCTTTTTCCTCAGATGTTGATGGCTAGCACGAGGGGACATAGCTTTAAATTGAGGGGTGATAGATCTAGGACAGATGTCAGAGGTAGGTTCTTTACTCAGAGTAGTAAGGGCGTGGAATGCCCTGCCTGCAAAAGTAGTAGACTCGCCAACTTTAAGGGCATTTAAATGGTCATTGGATAAACATATGGATGATAATGGAATAGTTTAGGTTAGATGGGCTTCAGATTAGTTTCACAGGTCAGCGCAACATCGAGGGCCGAAGGGCCTGTACTGCGCTGTAATGTTCTATGTCCTATGTTCAATGTTCATATGAAATCTGAATTTAGTGGTGAAACAGCTGAAGCTCTTTTTCTGTCCAGTATTATCTGACCAAATATAGTGGCATAAACTACAAACAAATCTCTTCTGAAGATACTGATTGCTTGCTGGTATATAGTTCATGGGTACTAATTGACCTCTGATATTTTGCTGTTACTCACTTATGAGCCTTGACATTTGTTAAGCTATTTTTACATCAGGGTACTTCAAAGCTGAGCCTCCTTCTAGATGAACTATTCACTGAATCATCAGGGAGATTTTCATTCTGTTTTTAAATCATGTAGTTGATTTTATAGGAGCTTAATTGTTTGGTGATGCATCTGCAGGGTTGTGTTGTCTTGGTCTTCTGCATGAGCTGCAATTTTAATGATTTATTTAAATAAAGTTCTATGGTACTGTATTGTTGTCCTTCATAATGTTGAGAAATAAGGAGGTTTTTAAACGTATGGGTGTCTTTCAACTCTTTAACGTGTTGTACTGCTGACTAAAGGCAGTCAGGGAGTAAACTCAGTAGGCTAGATATTTTCTGAAGAAGGGTCTAGGCCCGAAACGTCAGCCTTCCTGCTCCTCTGATGCTGCTTGGCCTGCTGTGTTCATCCAGCTCTACACCTTGTTATCTAGGCTTTCCTGCCTGCCACCTACCTTCCCCTTCACCTCTGCTCTGTAAGCATTCTACTTGTGGCTGGTCATTGTGTGGCCTACCTATTTTTGAACCAGTTGAGACCCCTTAAATGGGTAGTTCTAGCCAACTTAAGAGCCTCATCCCACTAATTAACTGGTGGCAGGAGATACCCACAACAAGAACACAGCCCTAGATGAAAGGGGGAAGAGTACATCTTTAACAGCACCTCTGGGGCACATTGGAGACACACAGGCACAGTGTAACCCTCTTCCTAACCCAGCCACACACTCCACTTTGCCTTCCCTAACCAGACTTACCCCTATTGAGACCCTTATTTGAAGCTCAAATCTTTTCATGGGCCTTGCTGAACTGATAGTATTCACTACTCCCACTGGTGCTGTGAGCCTCTAACTTACTGCTCCTAAGGGGTGGAAGTTTTCCCTCAATCTGTGTGGGGCAGTGATGGGAATCATAGGCAGGCTTGGTTGAAGAATAAAGTTAGCCCATTAAATCCAGCTGAGTGTAACAGTCCTCCTTGTTTGAACCCATGAAGTTGTGCCCAGCAATCTAAATTGTTTTAAAAATCACAAGTTCTAGAAAGGTGCATATCACAGAAATGTTGATGAATAAGTTAAGGTTTTTGAGTGCAGGACCTTCTTCTGACAAGGGATCTACATCCTTAAAGATTAACCAGTTGTCCTTTTCACATGCCAGTGGATGCCAGCTATATTGTAGCACTTTTGAGGTCCCGATCCGAAATGTCAACTTTCCTGCTCCTCTGCTGCCTGGCCTGCTGTGCTCCTCCAGCTCCACACTGTGTTAACTGACTCCAGCATCAACTGTTCTTACTATCTCATATTGTAGCACTTGTTGCTTTTCTAAAAGCCTGTAATCTATATTGACTTCTGGTGTAATACAGTGTTGAACTGTTCAAGGTTGTATCCTTTGGATAGATATCTGATAGCCCTTCACAGTTTAGATGGAATTAAAGATGCATGATATATGAAGATAAAGCAGAACGTCTCCCTGACTCCCAGCTAATATTGCTTCTACAAAAATCTCTTCAATATGAGATTTGTTCATCTGCCATTTCTGCATTATTTATTAATTCATCATAAAGATCTGGAAGATGGGAGTGGAGGTAGAAAAGATCTAGACCGTAGTCTCAAGAGAAATAGTTAAATCTTGAAATTCGGTGTCAGTAAGAATAGGGTGATGATTTTGATTGTTGAAAAGAGCAGTAATAGTTTCCCAATGGAAGCAGGCTGGTGTTTTTCAAGAACAAATAGATTTAAGATGACTTGTCACCTCAAGATATTAAAGAATGCACCTCAAGTTGATAACGCCTTTTAGAAACTAGAATTTGGTAAGTTGCATCTTGAGATAAGGAAATTAATAGCTAGAGGTAATGATGAACCTATTTATTAAAATAATAAAACTTTAGTTATGGTGCTGAGCACCATGAGGGGAACCATGCTATGGAAAGAAGTTAAACCTTTAGAGGGCATAAAGACTAGGATGCTGGTCTGAATAAGGAAATATGAGTATGAAGAAAGTCTTGAAAATATGGAGCTTTTGTTTTAGTTAGAACAACATAGATTACAGGACAGTATTGTAGATTTAATTAAAACTATGAAAGGATGAGACAAGATAGATAAAAACAATTTGTTTTCAGTTGTTGAGAGATCTTTACTGAAGGACACAGTTGAATGATTTTAAACAGAGGGCAGGATGTAGAGAGTCATGAGGCTATGAATTCACTTCCAGGATTCGTGGTTGAGACAGAAACAATATCAGCGTTCACAGCTAGATTGGGAAGGTGGAAGAAGGAAAAAGGGTCAGGATGACATCAGAATGCGGGGTAAATATAATTAAGACTTTTTGCTTGAAGCCAAATCAGATTGATTGAGCCAATGCACTGAGTTCTCTGTTGCAATTTTTTTTTATTTATTATAGATGTTTCGACGTGGCAAGCTATGAAAATTGAAATTTTGCTTTCTGACCATTTCAAAACCAAAGTTATATGCAAAATCACAACCCCTTTTCACAAAATCCAAACCATATAAACCTAAATCATCATGGCCAAGTACTCATTACACAACTATGCTGATCATTAAGAGCGATGACCAGCAGTTAGGTTTGTGAAAAGTAGAATTAAAAATATGCATTTTTAAATCATGCTGTCTTATTCCACAAACATCAAGAAACTGAATCGGTTTAAAAGCAGTCGGTGATGACTGAACCAAAGCTTTGAATGCTGAAGTTTTTGTGCTAAATTTTGTGCAACTGAATGGGAAATGGGCTGCGGTTTTTTTCCATCCAAATAAATAAAATTGCCTGGTTCCCATGAGGTGTGTACTGAGTAGAGTACACTTAAAGGCACCACAAGGGAGCAAAATAATAAATGCTTCTTGTTATGAAAGTGTTGTCCTAAAGAGACACTTGGTTGAAATAACAAGTAACAAATTTTAATTACAGGCTCTTGTTGTCTGTGGAATGTCCATTTCACCACACTAACTATTCAATTTATCCATATTTGTTCCTCAAATGTTTCTAGTGGACAAAAGCAATTCCCAGTCTAGTACGAAGTCTTAAAGGTCTTATGCTCCCAGACTCTTTTGCAGGTCAGTGCTAAGTCAACTTATCCCAGCTGGGCCAGCAGTTGGGACTTTATAATTGGCTTTGATCCCAGTTGGCCTCATTGGGTCGGGAAGCAAAAAAATCAGCAGCGTTCAGATTCTTGGTGAGCAGTTTTCAGCTGAATTCTGGAATACATTCAGCAGTGATACCCTCCACGAATGAATATCCTGCCAATACTCACTGATCACTATTTTTATCTGCCTACTGCCTTGTTCATTCTGAAACCGATGACCAAGAATTATCTGTCTTGATTTCAAAGTCAAAATGTTCCTGCCCAAAGCCAGCAACAGATTTACCTCAATGTTTAAAAGGTAGTAGCCTGACAAATTTTGTGTACAGGTGATTAGACCATGTGTTATACTCGACTTTCTGCTATGGCATTGGCTCATAAAGCTTGGCATGGGCATAGTCGATTTTCCCACATTCTGTTTTATTGGAAGTAACAGACTTCTAGTCATGTTCCAGTTCTGACATGCCTGAAATTGGAAATAATAAGATCACGGACTCAAACTGCCCTGTAATCAATTCTTGGCTCCATCTATTGTTTAATACTTTCTGTTTTAAATTCCGACGTTGCTTTGTGATTCATTATTATTTTACAAATGCTTGCCCATGTCAGACTCCTTGCCAACATCAACATGGTTGCCCTCTGAAGTGGTAGTAAGCCACTAGGTTGCATCAATCACTTCATGATCCAGATTTTGTGGTCACCACTGACCTTGATAAAAGTAATCCACAGAGATCTAACGCTCGTTTCCTAACACTAATTTGGATCTGCTACCAAATAAAGAGGATCTTTGGTCATCCAGAACAGTGATGTCATCAGCCAAGTGTATGAAGTAATTTTCAAAGACAGCACACCAAGAAATAAAGTTTATTTTTATTAATTTTATAAGGGTGTAATAATGTTGGATAAGCAAATGAGCTGTTGAATGAATGAATGAATATTTTGAAAGAAATGCTATATTAAAATTGATGAGAATTTTATTTGAATGGCATTACAAAAATATAAAATTAATTTTCATGGACCAAGAAGTTGTTCAGCAGTGTTTATGACTTAAGTAGACTATTATAAACCCAGTTATACCTCATTAACAAAGGGTAACTATTTGTGATATTACAGTGATATTACAGCATAAAAGAGCAACTTTCATCAATAAAGTAATTTCTAAAGATTTGCAAGGACTTCAGAGTCATACCCTGTACAGGAGCAGGAGATCACAGCCAACAACCTTTGGATTCATGTTTAACTACATATATGTGGATGCCAGGTGTTATGGTCAGATTCATGAGGTAATCGTGGTGAAGGTTAATAGCTTCACTATCGTTACAACTGCTAACTCCAGTCATAGAATACAGATCACAGCACTTGAAGGAAAAAGGCCTGCCCTGACCTATAGGCAACTAGAATGTAATACATTCTGGCCTTGCTTGTGACCCCTGAGAATAAACTACAAAGGAGAAAAGCATTCTGAGAATCCCTCACGAACTGGTTATGTGCTCGATCACATCACCTTGCACAAATTTTGTAATTCGGTCCAAAGAATCAGTAACTGACATTACACAGATTTGTTTCCCTTTTGCTTCTGTCTTTCCATGCTGAACTCCGTTTCAGTTTTGTTTTTTTAAATTAGTGATAGGTTCATGAGTTGATGCCAGGCATTTTTTTTTTGTTAAATCTGATCTGCATCCAGTGTGCTTGAGTCCTATGATAATGTAAAATATTCAAGACTATTTTCTATTTGAACCTTACAGTTCCCAAACTCCAGGCTTTCTTTAAACAAAAAAAAACTGCAGATGCAGGAAATCTGAAACAAAATTAGAACTTGCTGGAGAAACTTGGCAGGAGAAATGGCTTGGTTCTGAAGAAGGGTCGCTGGACCCAAAATGTTAACTCTGCTTTCTCTCCACAGATGCTGCCAGACCTGCAGAGATTTTCCAGAATTTTCTGTCTTGTTTAAGGTTTTCGTTCTTTGTAACATACAATAAAACCCCTTGCCCCTGTTGGTCAGTGCATTGAGTATAGGAGTTGGGATGTCATGTTGCAGCTGTACAGGATATTGTTGAGGCCATCTTTAGAATACTGCATTCAGTTCTGGCCTCCCTGCTATGGGAAGGATGTTATTAAACTTGAAAAGGTTCATAAAAGATTTACAAGGATGTTGCTGGGATTGGAGGATTTGAGCTATATGGAGAGGCTGAATGGGCCGGGGCTTTTCTCGCTGGTGCGTCAGAGGGGTGAGGGGTGACTTTATCAAGGTTTGTAAGATTATGAGGGGCATGGATAGGTTGAATAGTCAGGTCTTTTTCCTAGGGTAGGGAAGGCCAAAACTAGATGTTATAGGTTTAAGGTAAGAGGTGAAAGGAGTAAAAGGTACCTGAGGGACGGCATCGATACGCAGAGGGTGGTGCGTGTATGTTACGAGCTGTCAGACGAAGTGGTGGAGTCTGGTACAATTATAACATTTGAAAGGCATCTGGACAGGTACATGAATAGGAAGAGTTTAGAGGGATACCAAAGGGTCTGTTTCTGTACTGTATAACTCTTTGACTCTATCCCAACAACTTTATTAGGCTAACAATCCTATGTTGCAGTGTTGATTTTTTTAATTGATTAAAACTTAAAATAGATAATTGCTGTAAGTAATTCACAGCCAATCTATTAACAATTAAACAGTCATTAAGTTATGACAAGTATTTCATACAAAAAATGGTGACAGGCAGCATTAGTTTAATAAGAACAAGGATTGGGAACAGGCCATTCAGCCCTTCAAGCCTACTCCACAATTCAGTAAGAAACAGCCAATCTGATTGTAACCTCAACTCTACATTCCTTCATATCCACGATGATCTTTCAACCCGTCACAATAAAGAATCCTGTCTACTTCTGCCTTAAAAATATGTAAAGATTCTGCATCCATTGCATTTTGAGGAATTTCAAAGACACTCAAGCCTCTGAAAGAAAAAACGTTTCTTCATCCTGGTTTTAAATGTGCAACCCCTTATTTCTAAACAATGATCCCTAGTTCTAGATTCTCCTACAAGAAGAAAGGGCAGTCTAATGCTCCTTTATTTTGATTTTCTCTTTATCAGTGAAGCAAACATACATCATTGAAATTATTCACCTAATTAATAAATACTCTGTATCTATGAAATCACAAATTGTGTATCCACAATTTTTAACCTTTTGTAAAGAGTTCAACACTCGTGTGTTTCATCATTCACGGAGGTTCTCAGGAACTGAACCCTCGCGTATACGGCAGAATGACTAATGTGCCTAAATGTAAGATTCTCAAAGCAATCACTTCATAAACCCAACTGGCCTTCAGTTCTGCACCATACTGGTAGGAAGGCTAACTGAGTAGAGAAATGCTATGGCATTGTTTTTACCCACTCAACCCCTTAAAACTTACTTTTTATGATTTCTGTTTTGATTGAACTTATTTGATGGTGATGCTACATGATTATCTGCAACCTACAAATGAATAAGGAAAACAGGCAGCTTAGAATTGTGTAGCAATCACTCAGTTCTGAAATTATTACACTAATTAAATGACCCATGTCTTCCAGCACTATGCTCCTTGGAATAGTATACTATATCCCATTTATATTTTTATATTATTATGTCCCAATCAATTTGTTATAATTTGACCATGTACTGTCAGCTTTTTTCCAAAACTTTGAAATTTTTGACTTGAAGGATAGATTTATTGCTTTTACTGTAGGTATGAGTCAACCTTGAAAGTTTTAAAAAATGTTTCCAAAAATAAAGTTGACTAATACATCAAATATAATGTGAGCCAGTGGTATAGAGGTGGTCACTTTGAAATGTAACGGAAAATGTCTGTTTTGGTCACCGTACAATCTGCTCTATATCGGCATGTCTTAAACTTCATAGCATTATGTTGGCAGCATAACTCAGATCACCTGCTTGATCCAAAACACCAACATATAGGATGACACTAACCTTAAAGATGTTTTCTCAGTTGAAAACCTGAGGCCAACTCCTAATGTGAGCATAACCCTCAACATACTTGTACGAGCTGAAAAAGAGGGGTGGTGAGAGGGAGTGTCAACTGATACGCTGCATATAGACCTAAATATGCATTTTGGCATCCAAAAACAGGAGGTGCCCTATATGCTAGGGCAATATATACACTGTTATCTGTAGTGGCAAAGCAAACACAATACTATTATTGAATTAAAATTGTAAGAAATATAATAACTTGCAATATAATGCATTTCCACAAAAGTAACAGCTCTAACCTAGATTTTGAGGTTGACACATTTTATACTGTGTATGCTTACCTATCAAGTTAAGTTGGCACCTAGTTTAGGTTGCATAATTAAATATGAGTAGTTTAAGCCATGTACCGTGAACCACGATATAATTTACTTATCAATGCCATTCAGAAGTTTCATTTGTCCCTGCTTGAGTGTAAACCTTTGAGTTATTTCCTGTTTTACCAAAATATTGTTTGCATTATTATCTAATACGAAGTGACTGGTAAAAGTGTTCATGCATGGTACAGTTCATAGTTAGGTAAGTAAATCATTTTAATGTGGTATGTCGCAATATAGTCTAATATAATAGTCTCCAAGCATTGGATAAGCATGAGGCTGTTTTGATAACATTTTAATTTTAAGTTCTAAACTACATGCATGCCAGAGAGTGAGTTTCCATTTCCTTGTTAATTTTTCTTTAAATCACGACTGTCTGCAAAGCAATGCTTATATTGTTTCAGTGAGAAAGTTCAAAACTCGAAACTCTGTATTGATATCCTACAGTAAGTAATCTTACCTGTGCAAGTAAAGCAGGAGAGTTGGAAGAACTTCTTTTACAAATTCCTGTGAAACAAGTGTGCAAAGATCATAGAAATATTATTAATTGAATGGAAAAAATGGCATTAGCCAAATTTGTTTATTTTTTAAACTGTAAATTATGGAAGAGTGTGACTGTATTTTTATTAAATTATTTTCAGAAGCCTTCAGAGGCATAGCGCCTTAAAGGGCATAATATTCTATTTTGAAATCATTGGGAGGAATATCTGGTGAGCTTGACAGCAAGTGGATGATCCACTCTTCCACATTATTGCACAGGTTTGCCTTGGTTTAAAGGCCAAATTGAGGAAAAAAAACAAATTCTTGCCGGTATTGAAACATTTTGATTCTGAATCACCAAGAGTTATCACGCTTTCACCTTTTAAACAATTTATAAATATGTACATAATTGCAATAACATAATCACGTGCAAGCAGCTTGTAGAAAACTGTTTGCAACCCCATGTTGAGGAGCATATGATCGCATCTGTCTTTCCTATGGTATTTCAAGCAAAATTTCTCAATTACATATCTCCGTTGGCAGATAAGAAAAGGAAAACAGGAAATAACTTCTTGGTGTGAATTTAGACATGCTGTTGTATAACAATAAACATGTTTGATGGTACAATTGCAAATCTATGTCCAAAATTTCTCATTCTATTCTATGAGTTTTTTTATCACTTGGATTGCATTGCTAACTGCTGCAATATTTTATTGCCTCTATTGGGAAGTTAAACATTTCTCCAGTTTCCTGCTCTCATGGTTCTTCTCTATGCAGTAAAGCTATTTAATTTTAACCAAGTACCAGACTTTATTACTTGTTTGATATATTCCAGTGATTTGATTTGCATGTTTTTTAGAAAATGCTTTTACTTTAGCGGAATTTCTTTTTAAGATGAAATATGTACACAGCTTTTAAATTGCACTCTAACAAATTTGATGATGCATGATATTCTTAGACTGCCATTGTTTTCACAGCTTTTAACTGCACATTGCATTATTGGTTTGCTTGCTGCATTTTTAATAATTGTTTTCCTTTTTTTCTCCTTTTGGTAAATTTCTTTAACCTTCCTTCACATTGTGTTCACCACTAGCCATGGAGGGTAAGCAAAATAATATGTGTATTTCTTTTTAAATTTTATCTTGTGTTTACTATACAGTATTTGTTCCTTCAAGGTGACATGAAAAGGGCTGTATAATTGCAACATGTTTCTTTGAAAACAGTTAATTATTTAAATTGATTATTATAGCAGTAGTCCCCTATCTCTCTGATTCTGTACTTGACTAAGTAATTTTTTTTTAAAAATAGCAGTGATTCAGAGATGGAGAAGAACATTGAGGCTATCATGCCAGCATGGCCCTTTGAGAGGACCCTCTGCTCAATCCCCAGAGCCCTGTGACTTGTCTTATTTCTAGCATATATCCAATTCCATTCTGAAATCTACTGTCAAATCTGCTATAGCCATAATTTCCAGTAGTGCATTCCGGATAATTGAAATGCAATATGAGAAATATCCACTTAGTTCAGTTTATAGTGCACTTTGGGCTTCACTCAATCTTTTTATTTAAAAGTTGTTGCACTATGGCTTTGGCCTGTGTGAAAACCAATACCCCAATTTGAAAGTCAGCCACATTAGAATCCAAGATAGCAGAAATTAATTGTAAAATCATAGCCACATAATGTTAATATGGAAACTTCTATTTAGGAATATGATCTTATGACTAAAATTCTGAAATGAGATTTGAGAAATCACTGCTGTGTACTGGACATAATCAAGGTGGGAACATCAGTTCAGTACTGTTGATGCACTGTCCATTGCCAATTGTCTTGTTTTCATTGATTTTGCATTTTTACCACAGCTATATTCATTCCATCTGTGTGTTTATTTTTGTCCCAGTACTCAAGTGGATAGAGAAACTTGCCTCCTTGTAGCAATGGACTATTACAATTTGATCTCCATGGAAACCATAGTGTGGGTTGAATGAGTTATACGCTCCATCTAGTTTGGCTGAGTCATCATAGACTGAAAAATGGATTAATGATATGAAGACACAAACCAAATTATTATTTTGATCATCAGCAAAAGCAAGATTATTTAGCTTCACTTCATTAGCAGAACAATTCTATTGTATTAATTACACTCCATATTTCCCATCTCAAATAAAAATAGTTATAAAATTTTCTAATTATAATATTGCCTTTCGACTAAACTTTGCATGTGTACCAATCTGAGATACTTTGAAAATAGGCATGTTTATAACATGCTTCTACATCTTATAAATAGGAGTCTATAATCTACATAAAGTACACAACTTCAATATTTGGTGTCTCTTTTTTTCAAGTCTGTTTCTTGCCTCCTAGTCCTAACAAGTGCAAAATGAAAAGCTTGTTTCTTTTAGCAATGTCTAACTTACATTTTAGGATTCTCCAGTTTTTTGCTTTGTTGCAACCTGACAATTTTTTTGGTCTCTCTTTCATTACTATTGTTTGGGATGGGTCAGTATTTCCACTGAAGTGGAAAAGTCAGTCGATTAATTTGAACTGCTTCAAGTGTGAAATGGGTAACGGTCGAGGAGCTTTTGTCACCTTGGTATTTTTGTTTCAGCTTGGCACATTGGACTGGAGAAAGGGACAACAACCTAAATGAAATAAATTAACCAAAAAGTAGATTTGGGATTTTCATCAAACTTGACCAGTAATTTCCTTTCTTCATGCTATAGATGTATAAACAGACCTCCTAGGTGCAATGAAGTTCTGACTGTAATCTTTCTGCAGATGAATACTGCATTGTTATTTTCACTTCCTTGATGATCAGAAGTGATCTGAAAATTTTGGCAGCAGATTAGCATGAGGTTATGATCAATGACACTGCAATCTCAAATGAATTATCATGAAATTTAAATCAAAAGTTATAATTGACTTCCTCTTAGGCACACTTCTTTAAAAAAAATGGTACATTTGTAACTTGGTTTGTACAGGGATCTATATTTCCAGCATATCAACATTGTTAAATATGTGTGATCTTAGCACGACCGCACATTTATTGTGAAGTTTTTTTTTCTTTATTCATTCATGGGATGAGGACATCGCTGGCTAGGCAGCTTTTATTGCCCATCCCCAATTGCCCAGAGGGCAGTTAAGAGCCAATCTCATTGCTGTGGGTCTGGAGTCACACGTAGGCCTGACCAGGTAAGGAAGGCAATTTCCTTCCCTAAAGGACATTAGTGAACCAGATGGGTTTTTCCGACAATCGACTTAAAAATATTACAAAAGGCAAAGCCATTTCATATTGTTTTAAATAGACAGCTTTGGCAAGCATTTAATATTTCCTTATCATGCTGTTTGTGTGACTTTAATAGTCTCCACTGAAACAAATTTTAATGTAAAAATAAGTCAGAATTCCAAAAGAGCCCCAAGATTGTCTGCTCCACAATAACTTGTAGGATACTATATATGAAGTGATATGCAAATGTATACTTCTTACAAGTGAAATAAGTAAGGACTTTGAGCTTTTAATGAAAGGTTAGAGATCAATTGCCCATTTTTGCAGAAAGTATATGCTCCCTTTTCTAGTCACCTTCTGTTGTCATATTTAAACAATAGCTGTTTGTTGTGTGTCTTAACAACACATATTCAACTTAATTTCTGGAGTGTGGTTGTAATCACCCTTTTTACTAATGTTCAAATTTAAATTAAATCATTTAGGATGTAGACTACTTTTACTAATGTTCCTGTGGCCTCGTTTTAACGAATTGCTGGTAGAATCTGTTATTTGAATGCAATTCCATATGTGGTGTACTGAAATGCAAGATTGGAATGAAAGCATGTGTTTGGTAGATACTTTGCTAGAATTTCATTTGTCCACTGCCAAGCTCATAATGCTTGAATTGAACATTTGCAAAGTTACTGAATGGACAGTTCCATTATTAAACTAGTTCATGTCGAAAAATTGTACATAATTTTTTTTAAATCCATCATTTGAGATTTAAAACCATTTGCTGCACAAAAGCATATGATTATTGATTTTTCTCCAAAGTTAATGTGGGGCAGAAGTTTGTTTTGTTTATTCAGTTTAAGTGTAGCTATGTTTTGTTCCTCTTTAATCTTCCTTACTATTTTATCTCTTCATTTACATGATTGTTACCTTAATAGAAGTTCTAAATCTTTGTAGTCATATGTGATTCCACAAATGAAAGTTCTAAAATGTGAATCTGATTTATCTGTCTACTGCAGTGTGCTATATGTCTGCAATAAAGATGTGTTGGTCTGATATATATCACCAGGAAAAATAATGTATTGCTCAATGAGAAAGTGCATTGAGCAGTGAACTAATAGTTGATGCTTTCACGTTTCGAACTTTAAATTCTGCCCAAACCAGAGGAGAAGATATTGTCAGGGTTTGATAACCCTGTATGAAATGAGATTGTGCAACAAAACAGTCTGTCATTCAGCACAACAACACCCATAATTTTAACACTCATTGTTACTAAATTTATGGCTTACTTAGTGCAGCAGTAACAATAGCTGCATGGGAAATGGGTCTTTTAACTGCCTAGAGATTAGGATTGAAGTACAATACTGGCACGAGCAGATGGAACCTGCAACTGACTCTGCTGCCCATAATTCAAGAATGGTCATTCCTGGGGCTTGGTTCTAAAACTGTCAGACTGTTCCCATGTCTAATACTTCCATTCTTCACTTTTGTGAGCAGAGAATGGGACAGGCAATTTGTTTATAAAACAAATCAAGTTTTTACATTGAAGAACACAAATGTATTCCATCCAAATAACAAAGTTTTAAATTCACGTAACAGGAAATGTATGTAATAACACCATTAGTATGAGTTGAGGTCCTGTGTTTAACATTAGCATATTTTTCCAAGGCTAGGGTTAGGACCACAAGAGTCCGAAGGAGAGTGTATTAGTACTCGAGGATTAATGCTTCAAGTGAAATGTTTTCAAATGAGGTTGTATAAGGCTCTAGTCAGACAGCAACTGGAATATTGTGAGCAGTTTTGGGTTCTATATCTAAGAAAGGATGTGCTAGATTGGAGGGGGTCCAAAGGAGGTTTACAAAACTGATCCTGGGGATTAAGGGCTTGTCGTATAAGGAGTGGTTGAGGATTCTGGACTGTACTCAGTGGAGTTTAAAAAGATGAGGGGGAGGTCCCATTGAAACTTAGAGTATTGAGAGGCACAGGTACAGTGAACTTGGAGAAAATGTTTCTACTAGTAGGAGAGATTGGGATCCGAGAGCACCTGCCTCGGAGAAAAGGAATGACCCTTTAGAACCAAGATGAGGAGAAATTCCTTCAGCCAGAAGTGATGAATCTGTGGACCTCATTGCTGCAGAAGGCTGTAGAGGCCAAGTAATTGAGGGCACCTAAGACAGAGGTAGATAAGCACTTGATTAGTCAGATGATCTGGGGTTACAGGGAGAAGGCAGGAGACTAAGACTGAGAAGCATATCAGCCATGTTTGAATAGCGGAGCAGACTCAATGGTCCGAATGGCCAGATTCTGCTCCTATATCATGGTAAGTTGGCAACAAGAAGTACCAGGTGCATTTGGTGAAAATTGTTAACATTAATGCACCTTATCAAATGAACAGGTATTTTGGAAATAATGGTTTCTTGAGAGTGATAATCATACAATCCCCCAAGTGTGGAAGCAGGCCGTTCGGCCCATTGAGTCCCAGCCGACCCTTCAAAGAGCATCCCACCCAGACCCACCACTCTACGCTATCCCTGTAATCCTGCATTTCCCATGGCTTCAACTAACCTGCACATCCCTGGATACTATGGGCAATTTACCATGGCTAATTCACCTAAGCTGCACATCTTAGTAGCCTCATTGAGAGGAGTTGGTGCTGTGGCCTAGATGAACAATGCTATGTAACATGAGGTAGGTAACGATGAACTAAACCCTTTAATTAACCTACAGTATTGCTATGGTTCATGATTAATTCTTTTTTGAGGTCAGTTTTTATTGTTTTATGGTGTCTGTGCTACAGCACACTCTTTACAATGGCTGAGTGACGTCCTTAAAGTGTGAAAATGTTCGCACAACAAACTAACCATTGTGGCATTGTTAAGAAATGAGGTGCAGTTAACAGCAGAGAATTCTTTTTTGTGCAGTATATTCCATGATTCTATGAGACTCTGTAGTTATCCATGGAGTTTCAGAAGTTTCTTTACCTAACAATCAGTGATGTGTTATCATTTAAAAATGTAGAATATAATATGATGCTATAACTAGCTTGATTCTTGTAATCCAGATTCAACCACAAGAAATAAGCCCCCCACCCACAGCTAACCTGGACCGTTCCAATGACAAAGTGTATGAAAATGTAACTGGATTGGTGAAGGCCGTGATAGAAATGTCTAGTAAAATACAGCCAGCACCTCCAGAAGAATACATACCGATGGTAAAGGTGAGAAGCTCTTCTAAATTTGGTACTGTGGAAGACTTCACAGTTTTGTCAATAGTAATACTTTGGAAAAAGAATGCAGAAGCATGATGAAGGGATTAAACACAAAAACAGAAATTGCTGGAGAAACCCAGCAGGTCTGGCAGCGTCTGTGGAGAGAGAAACACAGGCAACTTTTCAAGTCCAGTGACCCTTGTTCAGAATTGGTAGCATCTAGGAAAATGTAGTTTATCTTGTTGACAGGAAGTGAGGGCAGACTAGGTGGAGCTTAGAGAGAAAGGGAAGGAAAATTTGGGTAAAAAGACTGTTGATAGTATGAAGGGAAGAAGAAAAGATAGGAGCAAATTACTGCAGATGCTGAATCTGTACTGAAAACAAAAAAGGCTGGAAATCACAGCGGGTCAGGCAGCATCCATGGAGAGACAGAGCAAGCTAACATTTTGAGTCTAGATGACTCTTCATCAGAAACAGTGTTCTAGAGTCAACGTTAACTTGCTACCTCTCCACTGATGCTGCCTGCCCCACTGAGATTTACAGCATTTTTTTGTTCTCAGTCAAAAAAAAAAAGATAGATAGGTAGTAATGGGATCATTGAGAGAGTGAAAATGGGTTGGCTATGGTGAAAGCAATTCGTCATGACAGCACTGGGGTGTAGGGTTGGGTAAAAAACCTGGAAGGGGGTGTTCAGGCTCTAAAATTATTGAACTCAATATTGATACCTGAAGGTTGCAAGGTTCCCAAGTGGAAGATGAGGTGGTGTTCTTCCAGTTTGCACTAAGCTTTGTGGGAGTGCTGCAGCAAGCCCAAACAGAAATAGCAGCCAAGGAACGCAGTGGTGTGTTGGATTGGCAGACAACTGGAAGCTTAGGGTCATGGTTATGGACAGAACCTAAGTGTTTTGCAAAACAGTCTGTGTTTCATCTATCCAGTGTAGAGGGTACCACATTGTGAGTAGCGACCTCAGTAGATTAGATTGAGTGAAGTGCAGGTGATTCACCATTTCACCTAGGTGTGTCTGGGGCTTTGGATAGTGAGGATGGAGGAAGTAAACAAATAGGTGTTACACTTCTGCGATTGTATCGAAAGGTGTGATGGGGTTGTGGGGAGGTGTTGGGAGTGGAGGAGGAATTGACAAGGATGTTCCACCGGGAATAGTCCCTATGAAATGCTGACAAGGAGGGAGGGAGAGGTATCCCACTGGAGGTAACAGAAATGGCAGCTTATGATTCTTTGGATGCGGAGGCAGGTGGGATGAAAGGTGGCCTGTATTGTTATGGGAGGGAAGAGAATGGGTCAGACATGGCTAAGGGCCTTGTCAACCACAGGGGCAGGGAATCTTTGGTTGAGGAAAAAGGTGAACCCTTCTGAAGCATCCCTCCACCACCACCACCACCACCCCCACCCTCCTGCCACCTCCCACGCCCCGGAAGCAGAGAATCTGGGAGAATGGAATGGAGTCCTTACAGGAAGCAGGGTGTGAGGTAATATAGCTCAAGTAACTGTGGAAGTATGTTAGTGCCCAACCTATCCCCAGGAATGGAAACAGATGTCAAGAAGGAGTCAGAGATGGACCAGGTGAGGGTGAGAGCCGGATGGAAATTGAAAGAAAGTCATAAAGTTATCATCATCCGTCCTGCTTCCTTCTCTTGTTTGGAATGGTAAAAATTGGAAAAAACAATAAAATTAAACATTAACTCTGTTTCTCTCACCACAAAAGCTGCCAGACCTGCTGAGTTTTTCCAGCAATTTGTTTCTGTTGCAGTTTGCTAACATCTGCAGTTCTTTGTTTTATATAAATGATTAAACATTGCTCTTTCACCCCGGGAATCACGGCAAAAGCTATCCATTGACTGTAAGAGTAATATTGAAATGGATTTGTGCATTCCCAACTGAGCACAAAACTGCACCTAATTAGCACTAATTTGACAATCTCTCTTAGAAAGACATGGGAAATGTCACACAAGTGTACATTTTAATAGCAAGAGGCAAAAATAGCTCAGCCACTCTGATGTGGCATGCTGTAAAATCATTTTGAAAAGGGTTAGAATGTTAAAAGCAAAAATTGGTAGAATGAGAGATAATTACAGTGCAGTGTTATCCATCTCAATTGCCTGCCAAGTGTGCTGTTCTCAGACTTTTTCAATTATACCATTTCTAACCTTATAGTTATGAGAAAATAAATCCAACAAAGGGATTTCTGATTGATTTCATTTCGCAATAAGTCTAGATTTTTTTTCGGTCATGTCAAAATCAATATTATAAGTTTGACTGTAGGTTGAGACACAACAAGATAATTAAACTAAAATATGGAGTTTATATTCCATTATGAAAGTATCATTGTGAATTACAGATTTTTAATTTCCACAATTCTGCAATGTTTCCCAGAGTACTGAGATCATCTGTGGTAAAACATCGTTGAACCTTAATGCTGCCCTCAAAATGTGATGAAAAACAGCCAAATAAGATCACTTCACTACCCTGAACAGAAAGGGCTTCAAAATTGTTCCTTTTCATCTCACCATGGTAAAAAAACATTCAAAGCAAAATTAATTAAAAACGCTTGAGTATGTCACAAGTCAATGGTGTTTATAAAAAAAAAATGTTTATTGATTCCTGTTCTGCCAAACACAGCTCAATTTATTTAAACTCGGCAAAGATAAAAAAAGTGAGAGTCTCACTGTCCATGTTCTGCACTAAATTGATCAGTTTATTGTCAGAAGTGCTTTGATTCTGGTAAATGTGTTCTCAGGAGGTTGGTTTGGCATTGAGAACTTTATTGGCTACAGTGGATGAAACCATTCCTTCACTTCCAGCAAGCACCCATAGAGAGGTAAGCAAAGACTTTGTTTAGCCTTTAATTGATCAAACTCATTGCCATTTACCATACAGCATTTGCTAGTTAATAAGTAAATCCTTCTGTGTATGTGTTTATAAATGAATCGAAACTCACTTCTTGGCAGCATGTTCATTATAAATTCCTATGCCCACATTTATCATGGAAACTACTTGTGTAAACTTGTTAAACCACACACTTTGCCCACATTCCTGTATGTGATGACAGTCTCCTGTCAAATTTACTGTCTGCTCAGCTTGCTTCAGTTGAAGACAGCACACGGTACTGATTCCCTGTGTGCAACATGATAGGTAATAATTCTATAAAACCCCAGCTTTAACTCTTTTCAGACCTGCTGAGCTTTTCCAGCAACTTTGTTTTTGTTCCTGATTTACAGCATCCACAGTTCTTTTGGTTTTTAACTTTTTTCAAGTTGTGCAGCTGCAATGTAAATATTAAAAAATAGAATGTGCTCTTTTTTTGTATTTGAGTGCATTAGACAGATCTAGCCACTGTTAGATGCATGGCAGCTGTCTGCTATCTCAGATTCCAGAATTCTAAACTGCTTTTTAAGGACTCGCGTGGCTCCTGAGCTCGAATAATGGAACTCATATTAATGGTAATTAAGTTTGTTACATTTTTAAAAACTTCTATTAGCATTTTACTTGTGTGAAAGAATAATTTCATCACCAATGTTTTTGTAATCTGCTTCAGTAGCCATTAAAGCATTTTAAGATCTAATAAATGGAAAAGAAAATGACTCAGGACTTTCACATTTCTTCTTCCATTAAACTCTAAGAGGTCGTTTGATTACCATTCCTCCAAGTAGTACAAACAATCAGTATTTAGCCTCTCAAAACCCTTCATTATTTTTTCAAAACTTCTATTAAATCCGACCCCCACCCTTAACCATCTCTTACTCCAATAAAGACAACAGCGTTGAAAGAAGAAAATCTGCCACTTGTACCTTGCCTGGTTAGCTGGTAATTCCAGTCCCACATTATGTGACTGAATGGCAATCTCCTGGCCAGTATCAGGCCAGCTAGGGATAGCAACAACTCATAGTGCCTTTAATCTAATGAAATGTCTCAAGGCACTTTAGCGTTGTAAAACATCAGTGTAACCCCAAGGCACATCAGAAGATAATAATAGGCCAGAAGACCAAAAGCTTGGACAAAGAAAGAAGTCTTAAGGAGTGCAGTAAAGGACGGGCTACAAACATGACTTTGCTGGTATTGCTGATATCTAAATGACATATATTTAGTCAAGTCATTCTTCATTACCATATCCTCTTGTTCCTGAGAAACTTAGCCTTAGAAAATTGGCACAGGAGTAGGCCATTCATCCCTTCAAGCCAACTCTGGCATTCATGAAGATCACAAGGTTCACAGTTTCTCCCTGTACCCTTTGATCCTTTTAGCACTCAGACCTATATCTAGCTCCTTCTTGAAAACATTACATGGTTTGGCCTCAACAGCTTTCTGTGGCAGAGAATTCCACAGGCTCAGCACACTTTGCATGAAGAGATTTCTCAACTCAGTCCTGAGTGGGCATCCCTATCCTTAATAAAAACCGAAAGAACTGCAGATGCTATAAATCAGGAACAAAAACAAAGTTGCTGGAAAAGCCCAGCAGATCTGGCAGCATCTGTGAAGGAAAAAACATAGTTAACGTTTCAGGTCTGGTGACTCTTCCTCAGAGCGGACCTGAAACGTTAACTATGTTTTTTCCTTCACAGATGATGCCAGACCCGCTGGGCTTTTCCAGCAATTTTGTTTTTATCGCTATCCTTAAACTGGGACCCCTGGCTCTGGACTCCCCAGTCACTGGGAACATCTTTCTTGCGTTTACCCTGTCTAGTCCAGTTACAATTTTTGAATTTGTGAGACTGTTTCCCCCCGCCTTTCAATTCTTCTAAACTGATCCAGTCTTTCTTCATACATCTGTCCTGCCATCCAGGAATCATTCTGGTAAAATTTGGTTGCATTTCGTCCATAGTCAGAATATTCTTCCTCAAATGAGGAGTCCATAATTGCATACAATATCCCAGGTATGGTCCTACCGAGGTACTGTAAAATTGCAACAAGACTTCCCTGTTTCTGTACTTAAATTCTCTCACTATGACTGCCAATATCCATTTGCTTTTTTCACCACCTGCTGCACCTGCATGCTTACTTTCACTGACTGGTGTACAATGATACCCAGGTCTTGTTGCACCTCCCCCTTTCCCGATCTACCATCGTTCAGATAATCTGCCTTCCCTTTTGCTACCAAAGTGGTTAACCTCACATTTATCCACATTAAACTTCATCTGCCATGCATTTGCCAACTTATTCATCTTGTCCACATTACACTGAAGCATCTTTTCATCTTCCTAACAGTATGTCCTCCCACCCAAGTTTGTGCTATCTGCACACTTTTATATTGCATTTAGTTCCGTCATCATTTGATAAGGAGCCAAAGAAAAGATACTATCACATGAGGTTAGGGGTCACTTATTAGCTTCACTAACCAACAGAAAGCTTGAATTCAAGATTTTGATCCCAACAAGAGCCCCCAGTTTGTTATGGTTATGAACCAGACCAGACCCCCTAACTTTTTCTTATTTCAAAGGTAAATGCGAGGTGCTGTATCCCAGATGCACTTTGATCGGTCAAACTACTCGACATTAAGCAAAACACAATTCATTCCAACACTATAGTTAAAATGCAACAAAAGAAAGAGGAACTTAGAATGATTTAACTATATTGGAAAACTTAACAGAATAATAGATTATTTTACTACTAAACAGTAACTGTTCCAATTTAGTAAACATCCCAAAAACACACCTTGGCAAAAAGGCAAATTCAGAAAAACAGATGATAGGATTCCTATCAACAAGAAAGACATACCTGCAGCAGCTCCCCAGAGAGAGAGAGAGAGAGTGTAGTAGCCAGGAGAGAGTCGCTGCCTTCCAGACCTGCTGAGACCCCAACAACAACTGTTGAAAGCTAAAACTCCTGGATCAGTGAGAGTTTGACCACACTCACTCATATCGCTTCTATTGTTTTATTTAAAAAACTCCAAGGACTCCAAGTTGCTTTTCTTTTCATAGACTGCTCCTCACTTGTGTCCCTGTCTCTCTAAAAGAAACCAGGACAAAGCACACCTCTTAAAGCTACAGTATTGTCACAATCTGCCAAGTATGATATCCCTTTTGTAAATTCTGATATCACTGTAGCCAATCTGTGCTATAGTACTCATATCCTTCCTATAATGAGTTGCCCAGATCATCATGCATTCGTCCTGCTGTGACCTAAAAAATATAACGTCAATTCCTCCATTATATTGTCAGTAGCTTGATATATAAAATCCAGAGTTGTCTCTTTGTACTTCTCTCACATCTTTAACAAGCTATGTATTTTACCTTCTACATCTTTGTTCCTCCAATTTACCAATAAGCTTACCATTTAGGCTGTACTTGCTTTCATTGTTTTTCTCTGAAATGTGTTAGTACAAAATTTTATGCATCGAACTTGGTCTGCTAACTTGTTTGTGTCATCTCGCATTCCTTTTCAGCATACAACAGGAGTTGTAATTTAGTATCACCAAAATTGTGAAAGTGGCATTGTTGAAAAGGTTTCAATTCCTATGTATCTGTAAATCAAATCTTGCAGAAATGGAGCATTTTACTGCACCCTTCAGCTCAAGTATAATTTGCACTTTCAGCTCAGACTTGCAGTAACTTAAACAGCACACCAAGGGCTCTGAGGTACCTGGGAACATAATGATCAACATTGTTGTTCCCTTCACCAATTAAATAAGGTTTCAGAAAGAAGTAGAAGAACAACTGAGAAAAAGGGTGAATTAGTGAAATCAGATACCGAAAAAATAAAGAGAAAAGGTTTGGCTTAAGTGGGACAGGAAGATAGCAAGGATCTATTTTTAATTTGAATCTTTAAAAGGAAATTACTTCATTCAAGAATGAAACTCACTTATTTAAATTATTTTCTTGACTAAAAATTTGTTCTAACCAGCTGAGGAGGGTTGAATCAGCTCCCCTCTTTGCAACCTCCTGGGTTGGCCATAATAAGGATTTGTGTTCTTTTCAGCTGGAGGCTATGTGTCTCTCTAATAAAACTGTACTTACCCTATGTCTGTATCAATTATGAATTTTTTTCTTAATTGTTTTCTAACCCCAGAGAAATAATAAGATGCAAGATCACACTGTCTATGCATACTGGTTACAAAGGTTAAGGGAGAGAGTCCAGTGCAAAAGGAATCGAAAGGAGAGTACAGTTTAAAGTCCTTGAGGTGGAGGGTTTTAACTTCAGACTGTGCAGACTTGAACCATCAGCAATGGCAAATCAACAGCAGTTCCCCTTTGAGTTTTCAGTTTGTGGTGTTTCTTCTTTATCAGTTCTGTCACTAGGCACTTTTCCTTCTTGAGAGCACTTTCTCCAAATGGTTCCAGTTTGTGGTCAAAAATCTGTCTTTATGCTCTGCCAAAACTTGAAATACAGGTTGGTTTGTGTAGTTCCTTGTCTAAGTTAATTGTTTCTAAACTTGATAATTGCAGTTCACATCTTTTATTTTTAACGTGTGAAACTTCTCGGAGGTGTGAATCAAAACAGAAAATGAGTGGTTTTTTTCCTGACTCGGTGAATTAGTTTTAGTATCATAAAATTTTACTTTGAGTTTAGACAACTGTGTTTATTCCATGTTGTTTTCATGAAGCTTGGCTTACAAGTGTGGTCAGGTGATTGTTGTGGCTATTTTAAGTTGATGTTTTGTTCCTTTTTTATAAAACAAGTCATTCCATGAAAGTCTCTGTTATTAAAATCATAATGATGGAATTTGAAAATCACTAGCACATATTTTATCTCGTTACAATAAGGTTCATTGGTATTGCATTACAATTAAGTATTTAGAAAGATACCATTGATTGCAAGCCCTAACTTTCTGCTCCAAGTATAATCAATTAATATATAAATCCTGCAATTTCTTTAAGAGTACAGTGATGGGGTTGAAGCATGAATTGCCATTTGTGTGAGGCAGAAGTTTGCCTGAACTTGTTGCCTAACCTATGCATTAGTAAAACATGCATCGTGACCACATCAGTGATTTTCCAGCAAATGTTGGCCTGGTGCTCTTTTAATTAAAATGAACCAAAAGGCCCAAAGAATCTTTGATGGTTAACTCAGAGGATATGCAGCACAAAAATAGACCACTCAACCCAATCAGTGCATGCCAGTGTTTCTGCTCCTGTCAGTCCTCCTCCCATCTTTTCTCTTCTCCACCATCACAACCTTCTCATTCATGATTGTGACTAGTTTCCCCTCAAATGCATCTGTACTATTTACTTCAAACGCTCCCTTAAGTGGCGAGACCCACGTTCTCACCACTGTTTGGGTGCAGATGTTTCTTCAGAAATCTGGGTTTCATGATGACAGTCTTACACCATTTGCCTCTGGTTATGCTGTTCCCACAAGAGGAAATGTTCTGTCCCTCTGTATCCACTCCATTGAAAACTTTTCATAATCAAAAATTACATTTTTCTTATATTTGACTGCATTTTTTTCTTTATTTTTCTTTTCACAACTCAATTTTTTAATTTGCCTGTTTCATAGTGTAGTAGAATATCAGCATTAATGCTTAACAATGCAGTTGGAGTAGTTTTATTAATTCAACCAAATGCTGCTTAATTGATTGAAATGTTGATACCAGCTTTTAGAATTATGATCACATACCATGATTAATACTTTACATGCGTTTGACTGTGGAAGCCTCTAACCTTACGTTTCCTCTATAGATTGAGATGGCACAAAAGCTACTGAACTCTGACCTAGCAGAATTAATTGGAAAAATGAAGCTGGCCCAACAATATGTGATGACAACTCTTCAGCAGGAATATAAGAAGCAGATGCTGACAGCTGCACATGCATTAGCTGTGGATGCCAAAAATTTGCTGGATGTTATCGACCAAGCCAGACTGAAAATGATTGGAGGTCAACCTCGGCCACTCTAGCTGCCTGAAGCTTGCTCTGGGGGTTTTTGAAATGATTGTGTGATCAAATCTACCACCAGCATGTGGAATCACAAAGAGCCAAAAAAAGACTTTATCTATCAACATATGTATAAAAAGCAGAGAAAGTACTGTCAAGTCAAGGATTCCGGGACACCCGAGGGCTGAGAATTCTTGCTATACAGTACAACAACTCCAGACTGGAACTGTAATCACTGAATAGAAATAGACCAATATTTAGCTGCAATACATCGACAGGATTTGAACAAAGATGTTATATTTTCAGACTGAAGTCATTTAAGGTAACAAAAAAAACTTTCTTCGTTACTCCACCTCAGCGTGTGAATGGAGGTTCACCTGTATTTTAGCAACACTCTGAAGTGTTAATTAAAAGACTAGCATGTAGAATAGACCTGAGACTGTATCATGCTTCAAGCAGAAATACATGCTAGTTGTTTAGAGAAAACCTGGAACAGATTGTGCTGCAATTGCAGATGCAGCAAAATTTGAGTGCTGTGTATTAATATTTCTTCTACCATTGTTTAACTTCATTTTTTAATTATTTAAAACAAAAGCCACAATCACAATTAAAAACAAACTAGTTACTAACCATCTTGTTTCTGGCTTGTCTAGGAGTTTGTGGGAACAGTGTAGTATGCAGACGTGGTACATTTTTATTTCTATTTTCCATATGTATTACCTGTTCTCTGGAACTCCCTCCTTCATTTTGGGGTATAAATTATTCTCAGGAAGAATATAATGAACTGTACAGTTATTTGACCTATTAAAAAGGTGTTAATAAAAAGCAAAACCTTGTAATGTTTTGTACATATTACCTGATATACATCTGCACTTTGTCTCAGTTAAACATAGGATTGCACAAGCAATTTCAAAATTGTAAATAATTTATCAGCTGGTACCAGAAGTACCAGTCACAAGAGTTTAAGAATCCAAATGGTTGAAAAATATTCTCATGCTCTACAGGAAAGGGAAGCTGGCCTGTGTAGTTCTGGTGCCAATTTATGGTTCATAGCTAATGTTGTCTGGGAAATAAATGTGGTTTTGCCAAACCCATCCAGACTCCTGAGAACAAAAGATATTTAAGGATCCTCAAATATTTTTGATAGACAAACATGTTTTTGTCTGTTTCGTCTTGTGTTTCTCTTTATCTGGAGAGTAGATGAGATCTCTCAGATTTTGTCCAACTCTGTTGTTCCATGGATTTGCCTTCAGGAGCTTGTATAATTGAACAAGATGTCTTTCTAATTCTCATAGTGATTCTATCTCCTAGCCATGTTGCTGCTTTTAAGCAGTATATCTTTGGGAAGTAATTTCCTGAGCAAACTGGGTGCTGTTAGAGGAACAGTGATGTAATTTTCCAGAGTTTCAGAAATATTTCAAAAGTTAACAGTAAACTACAGCTGTTAGCAAATTACTGTCCTCATTTTTCTTCTGTAGCTCTACTTTAGCTGAAGATGAGAAAGACTAGACCATTCTGTCATTCATTTAGATCATGACTGATCTGTACCACAATTCCATTTTGCCGATCTTTGCTTTCATGCCTTATAACCTTAATTTAAAAAACTCTATTAATCTCAGTCTTGAAATTTAAATTGTTGCAGTATCTACAGCCTTTTGGAACAAAAGAGTTATAAATCTCCTTTGTATGAGAGAAGTATTTACTGATTTCGTTCCTAAATGACCTGACTCCAATTTTAAGAAATGCCCTTTGATGGGGAAATCCAGGACAAGAGGGAACAATTTCTCTGAAATACTCCATGAAATTCTTTCATCATTTTAAACACATCCATTAGATCAGTCTTTAAAACGCAAATAAAACCTTGCGCTATTAATTTGTTTCTAGACCCTGGGTATCAGTTAATATATTTATCGACCCGTCTGAACCCCTCAATTCTAGTCTTAACTCATTTCCAGGAAGAAACCACCTTGAAACCTTTGATTGGATTCCAATCTCTAACTCACTGCTGGGTATCTGTTGTTCTGTATATAAAACACCACAAACTAAAAAGACAAATTTATGTCAAACTCCGAGTTCACACACACACAGACAAAAGCATTGACCACAAACATGCTCTCTCACACTGGTACAGCCAGAAATGATGAGGGTCAGTAGTGAGCTGCTCTATATTGTGGAGTTGTGGTAGGGAGGTGTTGGTTGTTTTGAAAAGCATTAAGTCCTCAGGACCTAATAGGATTTATCCCAGAATGCTGAGGGTGGCAGGTGAGAAAATTTCTGGGGCCTCATGTGAAATCTTTACAGTATCTTCTTGAGTCACAGGAGAAGTCTCAGAGGACTGGAAAATAGTCAACATGCCCTTCTTAAACAAAGGAACAACAGGAAGGATCTGGGAAACTACAGGTCGGTGAGCACTGCATCAGTGGTAGAGAAATTATTGGAGATGATTCTTAGGATAGGATTTATTCATGTTCGGGAAAAATATGGACTTTAGTGATAGGCAACATAGCTTTGTGCAGGGAAGATTATGTCTCACAAACTTGACTGAGTTTTTTCAGGAAGTGACAAAGTGTTTGATGAGGGCAGGGGGTTAATGTTTTCTGTATGGAATTTAGCAAGACCTTAGGCAAGATCTCCTATGACAGGTTTATTCAGGTTATTACTGCAAGGGGGTCAGAATATTACCAAAGGGTATCAGAATATTCCTGTCAGTGAGGTGGGAAGGGGCAAAATCAGGTGATATGATGATGTTCCAATGTCTCCTTATTGAGTAATATAAAAACATAGAAAACCTACAGTACACAGAGAGGCTTTAAATTATGTTGTGTCTCTTTTGGCATGTGAGCTAGTCATTTATAATATAGCACCATTTTCCAGAATGATAGCTACGGAATAAGCAGTTCTTAATCACCATTTGCTTATGTAGGACAGTTCAAGAGTGAATCAAGTTTGGTGTCATGTGTATAAATCTGAATTCTTTAATCTTGACATGTTATTCTGAATCATTTCAGCAGTTTGCCCAAGTGACCATTCTTCACATGGGAGTATGGGCAGTGACTATTTGACCGATGATCTTTTAGCAGGGACAGGATTGTGGAAGTTAGGATGGGGAAACTTGCTTCATTTCATTGTTGAAACCTAGGAGTGCTGAGGCCACACACAGACAAGCACATAAGACACAGTAATGTAAACTCTCTCTCTCTCACACACAGAAAAACACATCAATCAGTGATTTACTCTGTCACAGGCACAAATACACAGGCGAACACATATCACTCAGTGATGTATACACACACACACAAGCACTAACAGAGAGAAACTCATATACAAGCAAGCTGACATACTCAAATCCCTCCCAAAATCCTGGGATCAGATTGCAGACTGTAACTCCCTCTCAAGTATAATAAATACAAAACTCTGAGCTATTGATTTGATTCTAGACCGTACTCACTCCTGGGTATCTGTTATTCTGTCATTGATTTAGGCACCATGATGGGGCAACTTATAAAACTTTTCACTGAATTTTTCATTTAAAAGTACATGTGACAATAAATTTCTATTCTATTCTGATATATTGATGAATCTACACAGTACTCCTCCAACATTGATCCAGGTGGGGTCTGTCAAAGGCGCTGTATGTTTTGTATTCAGCTCCTTTTGAGATTATGATCAACACTCCATTTGTCGTCTTGATCACTTTTTGTATCTGCACTAGTTGTTTTGTGATTTTTCTACTTGGATGTCTAAATCATCTTTTTCTTACACACAATTCCTGGTCTCTCACCAGAAAGAAAATTTCTAATTTATCTTCTTAAATCTAAGGTGGACCCAAACTCCCCTTCGAGCCACAAACCATCCCGATGTGGAACTATATTACTATTTTACTGTGGCTGGGTCAAATTCCAGGTATTCCCCCCACTAATAGCACTTTTGGTGTATTTACACTCCAAGGACTAAGGAAGTTCGAGAAGACAGCTTATCTCCCCCTTCTCCAGGGCATTTAGAGTTGGATAATAAATAGTTGGAAAATAAGGCTTAGCCAGCATTTCCCACATCCCATGATTGAATAATAAAAAATCTGACGTTCAATTTCATCTGTCACAATTTCTATCTATTCACATAATCTGTGAAAGAACTGTATGAAGTTCTGCCAGGATTGTAAGAAATATATGCAGGAATCAGTCATTCCAATTCTTGAGCCAAACCTGCCATTGAATTAAATTTTCCCTGATCTTCAACCTAGGTCCCCATATCCTTTGATTCCCATAAGGTTCAAAGATCTGTTCATCTTTGCTTGAAACCAAACAACTGAGCATCCACATGCCTCTTATGTCGAGAATACCAAAATGTTCACATCTCTTGAGGGAAGGTATTTGCCCCAACCTCAGCACAAAATGGCCTTCTCCTTATCCTGAGACCAACTTCCAAATTCTAGACACTGTAGCCAGGAAGCAGCCTTGTAATATCTATTCTGACAACCCCCCTCAGAATCTTGTTCCTCAACATGATCACCTCTCCCAATTTCCTGCTGTAACTGGATGTTTATGATCTTATAGAAAGATACTCAAATCTCTGTCAACAGCAATAATTAATGGCTTCTCACCAATTACAGAATATTCTGTTTCCCTATTCTTTGACCAAGCTTTTAACCATCTGCCCTAATACTCTTTACATGGCTTAGTTCATATTTTGTTCGATTGGGCTATTGGATCAATGGAATGACATAATTGTAAGCTGTTGTTGGGCGTGCATTTCTGAATTTAGCCATTGAACCAAAGCCTGCACAAATTGGTGTGGGCTGATCCAGTGCTAAATTGGTGTGGCCCACATCCAGTTTGCGTCCAATAAGTGAGTTCACTAATTTCAAATCTCTGTCTCCTACCTCCCATGTGACAATATTACATCTAACTGCATTAGATCTTGGTGATAATTTCTTTTTCAGTTATCTTCTGGAGGTCCATGTACATAAAACAACCCCATCCACCTAATTATTGCAAGAACTGCAGATGCTGGAGTCAGAGACAACACAGTGTGGAGCTGGAGCAACACAGCAGGCCAGGCAGCATCGGAGGAGCAGGCAAGTTGATGTTTTGAGTCAGACCCTTCTTCTGAAGGCCCCTCTGATGCTGCCTGGCCTGCTGTGTTCCTCCAGCTCCATATTCTGTTGTCCCATCCACCTAGTGACCTATGAAGAAGAAATAAATTTTTTCAGACATGAAGTACTTCTCTCGAAACTATGCTGACTCTTTGTGAACAGTTCATACTTGTCCAAGTGCTCAGTCATGCTGTCTCTTATAAATTCTGGTAAGTTCGCCACAACAGATGTCCCACTTAATGGGATTGATTACTTCAATTCCTTATTTTAATGCCTGACTGGAAAGCATCAGTTCCTGTAAATTAGCCTATTTTTGCCATGACAAGCTGCATCACCTTATCCAGAACAGTGGAACCAGAGGAGCCTACAAAGGAGGATGACTTCAAAAATCAATGTGTGGAGAAATAGTAACAGAATGAAGCCATTGAGCCTGATCCACTGTTTAATAGAATCATAGCTGATCTTCAGTTGGCTGATCTTTAGGTCATACAATGCCTATGCACTATTAGTAATCCGAAATCTATTAGTCTCTACTTTGAGTATATTTAAAGATTGAGCTTCTACAGCCCTCTGGCATAGAGAATTTCAAAGATTCGCAACTCTCTGTGTAAGAAAACAAAATCTTCTCTTCATCTAATCCCAAATAGTATCCCCATTATTTTCAAATTATGCCCGGTTCTTGACTCCCCAGCTAGAGGAAATATCTTACGGGGTGTGTCTGCTCTGTCCATCCCTTTAAGTATTTTGTAAGTTTCAATGAGATCACCACTTACTTTCAAAACTCTAGAGAATACAGACCCAGTTTCAAAATCTCTCTCCATAGGACGGTCCTGCCATCCTGGGAACAAGTCTGGTGAACTATTGCTGAACTCCCTGTATGGCAGTAGTATCCTTCCTGAGGTTCGGAAACCAAACCTGGATACAGTACTCCAGGTGCAGTCTAACCAGGTTTCTACACTATTGAAGCAAAGCTTCTCTAATCGAATCCCACTGTCAAGCTGATAAGGCAGCCTGCAGTGTGGACTTTTTCTTTACTGGTCGGTGAGTTTTAATCAGAGGGACAAACGATTTTACCCTCTTTCCCCATCACTATTTTTAGCCCTTTGTTTCAGTGAGTTGTTAGAAAATAAATCTATCAATGGGAATTGGTTGAAGACTATGTTATTGCGGACCTGAGGGGTAGAGGGTAGTGGAATGAACTGCCAGCGGAAGTGATAGATGCAGTTACAGTTACAATATTTAAAAGACATTTGGACAGGTACAAGCATAGGAAAGGTTTAGAGGGTTATGGGCCAACCACAGGCAAATGGGTGTCGAGCTGGATGAACACAGCAGGCCAAGCAGCTTGGTAAGCTAAGTGCTGCTTGGCCTGCTGTGTTCATCAAGCTGTACGCCTTGTTATCTCAGATTCTCCAGCATCGGCAGTTCCTACTATCACAGGCAAATGGGACTAGTTTAGTTTGGGAAACTTGGTTGACATGGACAAGTTGGCAGAAGAGTCTGTTTCTGTGCTGTTTGACTGTAAACACTACTTTAGAATACAGTATACAAGTAATTTCACATACAGTTTAGTGCTGCACATTTAGGAGAGACAGCTCATTCTGGACGTATGGCTCCTAAAGCTTTTTAAAATTGTGGAATATTACCACTTCGTATCTAGGCAATTTGTAGACTGATACAAATTGATGGCTCTGATTAATCAGTGATTGCAAAATCATTACAAAGTGAAAAGGAATGTTGTACAGTTGTATACCCACAATGTGTTTCGAGTATTTCTACTTTTTAATTGAGATCTGCTGTGATTCTTATTTCTAATGCAGGAATTTGCGTGCAGATGAACATCCAGCTGGACACTTGGAGCTTGCAAACTACCATCACCAAATGTTGAAATAAAATCTGAAAATGTTGCAAAATATTCAGCAGGTTAGACAGTATCTGTGGAGACAGAAGCAAATTTTGGAGTCTGTAAGCTTTGATCGGAAATACGAGATGTAATTCCGAACCTCCAATATATTTTCTTTCTGTTACTTTGGTCCAATTGTTTCTGTGGATGTGTGCACTTCAGCTCAGAATGCCAATTTCTTTTTTCAGAAATAAATTGATAATAATGAAGGATAAAACCATAGTTAGCAAAACATAAACTGCATAGTTCAGCATCACATTTGCAATATCTTTTGCATTGCATCAACATTATTTAAAATGTTTGGTCAAATCTCTAAGGCTGTAATGTAACGGATAAACCTGTAACCTGGGACCAAAAAAATAATTGGTAGGATTGTTTATCCCCGACAAAAATTCCAGGGAAATCCTGACCAACTTTGACATTGGCATAGCGATAGTGATAGACACACAGCATGTAGTTGACTCCTGGATGGCCTAGCAAGCTACTCATTTGTACAAAACCGCTAAAAGGTGTCATAGGAACAGAACCAGATGAATAAACTAGCATCAGCCTGGGCACCGAGAAAGGCAACAGCAAATCCACCCTGTAACCTGCAAAGTCCTCATTTAAAAACACCAGGGTGATAGTGCTAAAACTGGTAAAGCTGTCTCATAGACTAAATCAAGCAACAGCCTGATTCTTTGAAAATGACTAACAATGTCCTGGACACCTCAACCATCATCCCTGGGTATATTCGGTCCTACCAGCTGGACAGAGGGAAAAAGTTCTCAAGTGAATCCACAACAGAGGACTCTGTGATTCCAGAAACCATAATGTTTCATGGCATCAATCCAGATACGGGCAAGGAAACCCCCCTGCTGATTACTATGTACCAGACTAACCAGCTGATGAATCAGTATTCCTTCATGTTGAACACCAGTAAAGGAAGCACCAAAGGTGGCAAGGGCGCAGAACTTACTCCAGGTGGGGCACTTCAACATCCATCACCGTCAATGGCACAACAGCATCACGACTGACCGAGCTGTTGTGTTCCAAAGAATGTAGATGATGGACTTGGTCTGTAGCAAGCTCAGAAGGAACCAACAAGATGGAAAGACTTGACCTCAACCTCACCAGTCTGCCTGCCACAGATACCTCTGTCCATGATAGTATCGGTAAGAGTGACCACTGCACAGTCCTTGTGGAGACAAAGGCCCTCTTTCACATTGACAATACCTTGCATCGCACTGTGTGCACTACCACTGTGCTGCATAGGACAGACTTCGAATCGGACATCAAGAAGCCCAAGCAAAACCAGAGCCAATGGGAATCGGGGAAATGTCCATTCTGATTGAAGTCATTGCTAGTACAAAAGAAGATGGTTGCTGTTGCTGAAGGTCAGTCATCTTGGCTTCAGGACATCTCTGTAGGAGTTCCTCAGGGGACTGTCTTTGGCCAAAACATCTTCAGCTGCGTGATCAATGATCTTCCCTCCATCATAAGGTTAGAATTGGTGATGTTTGCAGATGATAATAATTACCATTCGCAACTCCTCAGATACTGAAGCGGTACACATTCAAACACAGCAAGACCTGGACAATATTCAGGCTTGAACTGACAAGTAGCAAATAACATTTGTGTCACACAAGTGCCAGACAATGACCATCTCTAACAATAGAAAATTTTAACCATTGCCCTGTGACATTCAATGGCATTACCATCACTGAATTACCCCCTATCAACAGGCAAGTTGAATGAGTGGGCAAAAACGTAAGTGTGAAATTATCCACTTTGGTAAGGAATAGAAAATGGCACAGTATTATTTTAATGGTGATAGAATGACAAATGTTAATGTATAAGGGGACCTGGGAGTCCTTGTACACCAATCACTAAAAACAAGCATGCAGGTGCAGGAAGGTGTTCGGAAAACCAATGGTATGTTGGCTTTCATTGCATGGGGATTTGAGTACAGGAGCAAGGATGTCTAATTGCAGCTGTACATTTTGTATGGCTTCGGTCTCCTGCCTCAGAAAAGACGTACTTGCCATAGAGGGAAGGTTCACCAGACTGATTCCTGAGACAGCAAGTATGAGGAGACACTGAGTTAACCAGGCCTGGACTCATTGGAGTTCAGAAGAATGAGAAGGCACCTCATTGAAATGTATAGAATTCTGTCAGGGCCGGACAGATGGGATGGTGCTTCCCCCACGCCAAGGTGTCCAGGACGGGGGTTTCAGAGTCTTTGGATACAGAGAAGGCTATTTCAGGCTGTGATGAGGAGAAATGTCTTCACCCAGAGAGTGATGAGCTTATGGAAATCTCTGCCAAAGAAATTTCAACATTTTTTTTAAAAATTTGGACAAATACATGAATATAAAAGGTTTAGAGGAGTATGTGCAAAACATAGGCAAACAGGACTAGTTCAATTTACTATTTCTAATTGGCATGGACGAGTTGGACCAAAGGAACTGCCTCTGCTGTATCATTGTAATTGAGGCCAAAACATTGAATTTTTTATGAAGGAGTTAGATGTAGTTCTTCTGGCTAAAGAGATCAGAGGGTATGGGGAGAAAGGGGAACAGGGATCGGCTGTGATCACATTGATCCTGCTCTGCCATTCAAAGGCTGAATGGCCCACTCCTGTTCCTATCTTCCGTGTAACACAAGAATCACAGAGGCATAATGTCAGTGGCAACCTTGCCCAGAGCAGGACAAGAGTGAAACTGTGGGGGTAAACGTGGATTTGAATCACCACACAATTCACCTTGGAAGTGGGATTTGTTGATAGTTTAAGAGGACAGCACCTTTTTCAAGTTTAAGGGAGAGCAACTGAATGCCCAAAAACATTGAGTGATAGCTGTCAGCATGAGTCAAATGGAGGCTGTTGTGTTGATGCAGTTAATGCTGTGTAGTCTTAGCTTTGGGCAATAACTATCCACTCTTCGGTAAGCTGGTTATGTGTTGAAAGAACTTGCATTTCTATAGTGCCTTTCACAACCCCAGGAATTCTCAAAGCTTGGCATAACCAATGAGTTTTGTACTTCTATAAGTTTGTTAGTGTTCTGTTGGAAATAGTTGGCAGCTAATTTGTGCAAACAACATTCTACAAAACTCATTATGCAATTGACCAGATAATCTGTTTTTAGGAGCTGGCTGGGGGATAAATATCGGCCAGGAATTTAGGCAGAACTCCCCTGCTTCCATCCTCACAATTATGTTGTGGGATCTTTTATGTCTACCCAGGATAACTATTAATCTTACTATTAATCTTGCAACCAAATAAACCGAATTTTGTAAGTCAAAGGATACCAGCATAACTTTAAAAACTGGTTTGCGAGTTAACGCCAGAAGCATAACTGTAGTAAGTGATCTTAGTTTTCAAGAGTATTGGTACCATCTAGTGGAGCTTAGTGGGATATTAGGATTCCAGCATAAATTGTTTTATATTTTTTCTCTATTTTACTTTACAATCTCCCTAAACGAAGTCTCTCTGCCTGGTTATTACCTGTCACCACCTACCCTGCGAAGACCATTGTGGCTCTTATCAAAAAATTACACCTTGGTCTAACCTCCCTCTTTTTACTTCACCCTCCTTCCAGAATCTCACCTTGTTCCACCTCTTCACGCCACAGTTAAGAACACTCATTCTCTACATCCACAGATATACAGCAATTTCTCACCAAGCTGTCTTCACTATTCCTCTCCCCACCCCCCACTTGGCTCAGCTTTTACACCAACTGACCTCTAATCCTCACTGATTTCAGCCTCCATCTCATCATGTTCTGTTTTCTGTATTCAATTGCCTGGTTATCCTCCCTAAATCTGTAAATCTGTAAACCTTGTAAACTCCCTAAACGGTATTGACTGCCACACACTTGTTATCTCATGTGGTGCTGCTACACCCAGTTACAGAAGAGTTTCTCTGAAGTATTTCCTTGGATCACACTCCACGTTACAGCCATCCACTTCCATGTCCAAATCCGATCTTTTTCTAGAACTGCCCAAAGAATTTTTCCCACCTCACCGCAATTGTACCTTCAAAACCCCAGCAATCAAGACTCCTTTGGCATTGTCACATTTCCACATAACCACATAAATAAAAACCAAAAAAAAAAAACTGTAGACGCTATAAATCAGGAACAAAAACCGCAATTGCGAGAAAAACTCAGCAGGTCTGGCAGCAGAACAGAGTTGCATTAGTCAAAGTGAGTAGACATTATTTCATCATATTCCTGACTTGTACCTTGAAGATAGTGATAGGCTGTAGTTAGTGGCGAGTTATCACAAAAATTACCAGCTCCAACCTGCTCTTGCAGCTACAAGATTTATATGGTTGTTCCAATACAGTATCTGGTCACTAGTAATACCTAGCAAATTGATAACAGAAATTCAGCAATGCAAACCCCACTGACTAGAATGTGGTTGGAGATAGTAAGAACTGCAGATGCTGGAGTCAGAAATAACTGTGGAACTGGAGTAGCAAGCAGGCCAGGCAGCATCAGTGAAGCAGGATAGTTGACATATCAGGTCAGGACCTGAAGGGTCCTAACCTGAAACGTCAACTTTCCTGCTCCTCTGATACTGCCAGGCTTACATAGGTCAGGTTCATTGTTCCTCGAAAGTGGAGCTGAGGGTAGACAGGATAGTGAAGGTGTTTGGTATGCTTGCCTTTATTGATTGGTGCATCAAATATAGGAACAAAAACAAAGTTGCTGGAAAAGATCAGCAAGTCTGGCAGCATTTGTGAAGGAGAAAACAGAATTAATGTTTCGGGTCCGGTGACCCTTCCTCAGAACTGATGAACTTAATTGAATATAGGAGTTGGGAGGTAATGTTGCAGCTATACAAGACATTGGTTAGATGATTTTTAGAATACTACATTCAATTCTGGTCTCCCTGCTATAAACTTGAAATGGTTCAGAAAGAGTAAGAATGATGCTGGGGATTGGAAGGTTCAAGCCAAGAGGCTGAGGCTATTTTCCTTAGATCAAAGGCTGAGGGGGGTAACCTTAGAGGAATATAAAATTATGATGGGCATTGAGAGGTAATGGGGTAATGGGGCTGAGTTAATTTAGGATTGCTGGACAGATCAAACTGAAGGGTCTTCTTCCATGTTGAACATCTTACACGTTCAACTTTTTTGTCCAAGGCTTTAGATCAGGAGGGATGTGGCCCGAGTCATCAGTGGAATTCTTTACCAGAAGGACAAATTTTTAATCAGTTATGGGAATCCAGAAATATGGAGATTAGACAGGAATTTTTTGGATGGCTGAGAAAATTCAATGGGTTAAGTGACCCATGAGCCACAGGTAGGTTAGGAGTCCAGTAAGGTAATTTCTTAGGGAGCCTGGTTGATGTCACATTCCTTGATTGGAATTCCAGATTTAGTAGTGGAATTTGAATTCACCAGCTGTAGCATCAAGCTAGTAGCAGCAGAGCATTCAACCAGAGCCTCTAGGCTTCCACTCCCATAACATCACCAACACAACATCTCTTCCTCCTCTATAAACGTGCAAATCACATCCTTCAGTGTTCATGACAACTCAAAAGCAAAAGTGTATTCAGTTTTTATTTGTTTTTAATTGTAACAAATGTTGCATGTTACATTTAGTCAAAAAGACCAAAGCCCATGTCATCATCAGACTCTTCTGACTCTTCCTGTTTCTTCTCTTCCTTTTTCTCTTCAACTACAGGACAAAAAAAAGTGTTATTTACAAGAAACATGCACTCACACAGCAAAGCTAACACTACAAGTCTCAACCATTCTCATCTGTCAAAAGCTGGATACCTTTAAAGCTGAGGCAACTGAAAGTTAAGAAAGTAATCTCAGCCACACATTCCACAAACACTGTACAATGAACAATCCAGTTAATTTGTTTCCTCCAAAAGTTGTACAACTACAACAAATAGTTCTTTTACAAAAGAAAAAAAGACCACTCACCAGCAACAGGGGCAGCAGTGGAAACAGCTGCTGCAGCTGGGGCACTACCACCAGCACCAACACTGCAGATCAAACTGCTGATGTCAATATTAGCCAAAGCCTAAAAGAAAACAACTTTTAAAAGTTAGTCTGCTTCAGGAATACTTCAGATATTGAACACTTATTTCAACATATGCAACAGTACTGAATAAAGACTGAACCTACTGTTTTGCTTCTTATTCTAAACTCTTCCTTAATCCCCGGTAGCACTCAGATTAACTCTGACAAAATTAACTCTGACAAAATTAACTCATCTCAATTCCACCAGACTGCCCGTTTCACAATCCATGACAGCCTGATTTGGCCAGAAACCTGCCATTGCAGCCCTTAGATTGGGCTATTCCTACACTCACCAGTTACTATCCACAATTTACAGATTGCCCAAAACACTCAGCAGTTCGAACATGGAATACTGTTATGCCTGCTGATCTAAAGACACCCAAATCTTGATGCACCTCGTTTTTCCTCAATGTATCACCATTTAGATGATCTACCTTCCGGTTTTTGCTACAACATCTCCCACTCTTGTCCAAATCGCACTGAAGCATTTCTACATCCTCTTCATAGTCTAACTTCCCACCCAGCTGCATCATCTGGAGATATTACATTTAGATCCCTCATTTAAATCATTATTATACATTTGTGAATAAGTGGGGTACAAGCACTAATCCTTACGGTTCCGAGTCACTACATGCCTCTAGGAATGACCCATTCATTCACACTCATATTTCCTATCTGCTAATCAACTTTTTTATCCATGTCAGTACCCTACCCACAATCGTTGTGAATTATCCTGTAAAAATTAATGCTTCAGAGGAGACCTTAAGGGAGCCTTCTGAGAGTCCATGTGGATAAAAAGGTGTGGGATCATAGAGTTAAACAAATGTAACTAAACCCGACACCACCAAGACCAAAAACAGACCTCCAGCATATGACATCAGTTTTGAAACTCAAAATAGTGGAACAGGATAGCTATTTTCCAAATCAACTATAGAAATCACATTATACACTACTGGATCAGATGGGACACTTACCCACTGCCCCACAAGAGCTCCCCATCCACTGTGGAAGGTTGTCCTGCACTAAATTACCTAACTAACAGGGTTGATGACGGTTAATACAAAGTATGAGTTTGGACATTACCTTGGCAAATAGACTAGGCCAGAAAGGCTCAACAGTTACTCCAGCTGTTTTGATCAGAGCATTGAGTTTGTCTTCCTAGACAAGAAAGCAAATGAAAGAACTGCATCAGTTTGACACATTCAGGAGAAAAAAAAGTGTACAATCTTGGTCCAGATATTTGAGAGAATGCTGTCCAGTTTAAAGATTCAGAATAAAATCTACATTTGCAGTGCTATCATAGTAGTCTCACAAATCAAAGAGCAAGTGGCATAACTTTGAAGCAAGGTGGCAAAGTGGAGCATGATATGAATAAACTTTAAAAAGACATTGATAAGTTAATGCACAATTAATAGATGAAAGTTAAAACTACAAACTCTTGGTTTCTAGGCAGTAGAAACGGAGAAACATCTCCACTTGTGGAAGCATGAAGGATGAGACAGAACTGACTTAACATAATACAGCAGAATACATAACAAGAATGCAGATGCTGGAGTCAGAGTTAGTGCAGTGTGGAGCTCGAGGAACACAGCAAGTCAGGCAGCATCATAGGAGCAGGAAAGTCGACGTTTTGGGTCAGGACCCTTCTTCAGAAAACACTTTAATGCAACATAAACACTTCAATGTAATGAGTGGTTAGGATCTGGAAGGCAGGCAGCCCGAGAGTGTGGGGGCAGGTTTAATTGCGTTCAAATAGGGAATAAGCAACCTAAAAGGCAGATGTGGAGTAATGCACAAGGCGGCCGGTGCAGACACAGGGCGCGCGCGGAGCAGGGGGAGGAGATAAGACAGTGTAAAAGTACTTTATGAACAATATGAATACAAATATGAAACAAAGAAAACATCCGGGATAACAAGGTGTAGAGCTAGATGAACACAGCAGGCCAAGTAGCATCAGAGGAGCAGGAAAGCTGAGGTTTCGGGTCTAGACCCTTCTTCAGAAACGGTCTGCTTGGTCTATTGTGTTCATCCATCTCTGCACCTTGTTATGTCAGATTCTCCAGCATCAGCACTTCCTACTATCTCAAGAAAACATCCGAGACAGACTTGCACATGTTCCGAGATCAGCATCGTGGTAATTTGCCAGGTTTCTGGCGGGTGGTGGTGGTGGGGAAGCAGCATGTGGTAGAAACTATTGGGTTCCTGTGATCCTTAGACCGAGCAAACTAGAGATTCAAACCAACCAAAAGCCTGGCGTTAAACAGGTTTCGGGGAGCTGCTGCTGGGAAATGAGTAGGTGGGAGCTGAGCCTGGAGAACGTGCCTCCCGGACTCCCGTGTCCAGCAGGGAGCGGGGGCTGAAATGGGAGCCCCTCAGCCCGGATTCACACAGACAAACCGCGCACAAAGTAAAACCTCCAGAAACTCCGGGCTTCCCCCCCCCCCCCCCCCCCGTGGGGGTCCCCCCCCCCACCCCCCCCCCCCCCCCCCCCCGTGTGAGTCCCCCGTTCCACCCCCTCCCGCCCCAGCCTTCCCCACGTGGCCCCGGGACTGGGGGAGGGGGGGGAAAAAGCCGCTTCTCCCTCAGGCCAAGGGGAACCCAGACCGATCCCCCCCCCTTCCCCAACCCCTCTAGAGACAGGGCCCCGGCCTCCGAGCCCGGGCCCTGAGACACGGCGCCGGGACACACAGAGAGACTCACGGTGACGGTGACCTCGTCGTCGTGCAGGATGAGTGCGCTGTAGATACAGGCGAGTTCCGAGGTGGAGGCCATGGCTGTCTGAGAGCGGGGTGTGTGAGGAGGCGGGGTACGCGGTCCAACAGTGCTAGTCGCCGGGACGAACTCGGCCTTAGCTTCGATCCGAAGAACCGAGCACTTCAGGAGCGGGGCGGCGCGGGAAGAGGAAGCGCAGGCCGCGGGGCGGACCTTTATATAGGCAGGGCGGCCCCCCTGCGTCACTTCCTGCTTGCCGCGCGCCATCTTCCGGGTCGGCGGCGCTGTAGTTCCGGCTGGAAAAGAGAGTGAGGAGTGTGGTGCTGGAGGTGGGGGCGTGTAGACCTGACAGGAGAAGCTGGGCCCATCCCTGGGTAAACCAAGTGGGATACTGTCCGCTCTCTTATAAACGGCAGCAAATAAAGAATTGTCCAATCTGAAACTTACTGCCCCTTGTTTTCACCTCCCATGAGGGGTAGGAATACAATATTGTAGGATATAGTGGTCTAGTATATATATATATGCTTAATTAGTTGGATTTAATCATTCTTATAACTTTGGAACTCTCAGCAGCAGCAAAGATTTTCAATTGAACTGCCATCATAGTTCCATTACAGCATAGAACGAATCATTTGCTTGTTGTGCGTTGGCCGGCCTTCTGAAGGAACAATTTTTCTCAGGCCATCTCAACATAATAGAGGCCCAGGGAGCCATGTAGCATCAGAATATAGGTAGGCCATTTAAGACTGAGACGAGGGATTTCTTTACGCAGAGGTTGGTGAATCTTTGGAATTCTCCAGAGGACTGTGGAAGCTCAATCGTTGAGAAGACAGAAATTCATGTATACCAATTACAAACAAATGTAGTGAGTGTGTGGGTATGTGGCATTTAGGTGAATGATCAGCTAATGATTTAAATGAATGACAGAACAGGCTTGCCAAGCTGAATGGATTGCAGGCAGACCATGGGTTGCAAACGGATTCTGTTTTTGAGTCCATTGGCAAGTCAACTTGTACGCATGTCTGGACGCAATGCAGGACAATATGAAATAACCAGTCGTAAGTACGGGGATATGTTCATATTTCAGATCTTTGAAATTATTATTAATACACACTCGTATGGGACTGTGTTTGTAAGTTGGACACTCAAATCGAAGACCCCCCTATACTCTTGTTCCTATGTTCTTAATAAAACTTACCAGTCAATACAACTTCCATTATTCTTATGGAAATGCATTGTGTGTAATAATTGCTTCTTTGTAAGAAAGACCTTGAGAATTGCTGAAAAGATTCATTAAATAAATCATATTTTTTAAGAAATAAGATGATGCATTCTAGTAAACAGTGCTGCTGCTATTAAGAATCCACTTGCCAACCAATTGACATTCTGTATACATAAAGTGTAAATGCTCTTTCCCTTCACTTAGGTAGTTCTTGCAAATTATCCTGAGGGGTATGAGATGAAAAGTTTCAACAATATGCATCTTTTTTTCAGCAATACTCAAGTTCTGTAATACAAACAAGGAAGAATTTTATCAGCAATATAACAACCAGTGTTATAACAGAGCAGCATCAACATTACCGCCAAACAACCCAAAAAGAAGAGGAAGAAGATAAAATTTGCAAGTAACATCAAGATGGACAGCAAGATCTTCTTTAAATATATAAAAAGAAAGACAGATGTCAAAGTGAATGCAGGCCCCCTAAGAGAATGAGGCTAGGGAAATAATAATGGGAACCAGGAAATGGCAAAAGAGTTATATATTCGCTTCATGTCTAATGCTTATTATTGACAAGTGCAAGAATGATAGATTTCAAAGAGAGGAACAATTTAAAATGCATGCTGATTACCAGACGGGCTCGCAGAGTGGCTCATTTGAGCATCCTGGAAGCTACATATAGTCGTACGCAGGGACTATCCTCTGCAGGAAAATCTAACATTGCTTTTTTTTTTAATTTAAGTGTGCAGAACAATAGTTCCCTGGTACATTCTTGATGCAATGCCTTGACTAATCAAAATTGACTCGCTAACCAGTTAGTGTCCTTGTGCACTCTAAAATGTTGTTCCCTTTGAACTTTGGTATATGGCATATAAAACATGGAACAGTACAGGCCCGTTGGCCACGATGTTATGCCAAACTTTTACCCTAAGCCTAAGGTCTATCTAACCTTCAACCCTATCATCCATATGCCTATCTAATAGCCGCTTAAATGCCCCTAATAAGGCCGACTCTACTACCCTCTCCGGCAATGCATTCCACGCCCCTACCACTCTCTGAGTAAAGAACCTACCTCTGACATCTCCCCTATATCTACCTCCACTCACTTTAAAACTATGACCCCTCGTAATAGCTACCTCCACCCTAGGAAAAAGTCTCTGGCTGTCCACACTATCTATACCTCTGATCATTTTGTACACCTCTATTAAGTCACCTCTTATACTTCGTCATTCTAAAGAGAAAAGGCCTAACTCATTCAATCTTTCCTCGTAAGACCTTCCCTCCATTCCAGGCAACATCCTGGTAAATCTCCTCTGTACCTTTTCCAATGCTTCCACATCTTTCCTGTAATGAGGCGACAAGAACTGAACACAATACTCCAGATGTGGCTGAACCAGGGTTTTGTATAGCTGGAGCATAACTTCACGGCTCTGGAACTCAATCCGTCTATTAATGAAAGCTAACACATCATATGCCTTCTTAACAAATCTATCCACCTGGGTGGCAGCTTTTAGGGAACTGTGGACATGAACCCCGAGATCTGTCCCTCCGCACTGCCAAGAATCTTTCTGTTAACCTTGTATTCTGCTTTCAAGTTCGTCCTTCCAAAATGAGTCACCTCACACTTTTCAGGGTTAAACTCCATCGGCCACTTCTCAGCCCAGCTCTGCATCCTAACAATATCCTTTTGTAACCTAGAACAGCACTCCACACTATCCACAACTCGACCCACCTTCGTATTGTCAACGAACTTACTAATCCATCCTTCCATTCCTACATCCAAATCATTTACAAAAATCACAAATAGAAGAGGACCCAGAGGACACATGCTGCCCCTATTCTAATGATTGCATGATTGTCAGCACCAATAATGTGTCTCTGTTTTCAGCCATACTCAAAATCTGTGATACCAAACAATGATTTTATTCCCTTCTCCCTCAGCTGCTTGTGTAGCATCCGCTTAAATTCATCTGTCTTATTCACTTCATAAACTTCCAGTGGTAGCAAGTTCCATATTCTCACCACCCTCCTAATTACCTAATTGGATTTCTCAGTAGCTATCTTATGGCTTCTAGTTATGCTGTTCCCCAATCAGAAAATGTTATCTCTGTATCCACTGTTATCAAAACCTTTCATAACTTTACATACATCTATAAGTCACCCTTCAGCCTTTTGTTCTATGAAAGGTGACACCCAGTGGCTAGTGTAAGACAGATGACAAAATAGAAGGATTGACAACATACTGTTTATTTGATACACTTGCATTTCTGTCAGTGACTTAGTTGCTTCAGGATCATCTTGAATGTTTCACTGGGCTTGAAACTTCAGTGATTTCTAGAGAGTCAAAACTTCATATTGGTGTACATTTGTCAGTTAAGAAATGTGACTTTCTTTTTAAAATATGTGCTTACTTTCCTAGCCACACTAAAACTTGTAACTTGTCTCCTAAACGCTATTAAGTTGTATTACTACAATTCCAGGTTCTCAAGGACTTTCCTACACCTCACACAGGTGTTTATTTTTCACTTGTGGACCTAAACATACTCCAACAAGGACCGTAACTTCCCCCCCTCGGTGGTCGAGAACGCCCTCAACCGTGTCTCCCACATCTCCCGCACCTCATCCCTCACATCCCGTCCACGCAATAAGAACCAAAAAAGAATCCCCCTCGTCCTCACGTACCACCCCACCAACCTCCGGATCCAACGCATCATCCTCCGACACTTCCGCCATCTGCAATCCGACCCCACCACCAAAGACATCTTTCCCTCCCCACCCTTATCTGCTTTCCGGAGGGACAACTCTCTCCGTGACTCCCTTGTCCGCTCCACACTCCCCTCCAGCTCCACCACACCCGGCACTTTTCCCTGCAACCGCAGGAAGTGCTACACCTGCCCCCATACCTCCTCCCTCACCCCCATCCCAGGCCCCAAGAAGACTTTCCACATCAAGCAGATGTTCACCTGCACATCTGCCAATGTGGTATACTGCATCCGCTGTATCCGGTGTGGCTTCCTCTACATCAGGGAAACCAAGCGGAGGCTCGGGGACCGCTTTGCAGAACACCTACGCTTGGTTCGCGATAAATAACTGCACCTCCCAGTCACGAACCATTTCAACTCCCCCTCCCATTCCTCAGACGACATGTCCATCCTGGGCCTCCTGCAGTGCCACAACGATGCCACCCGAAGGTTGCAGGAACAGCAACTCATATTCCGCTTGGGAACCCTGCAGCCCAATGGTATCAATGTGGATTTCACAAGTTTTAAAATCTCCCCTCCCCCTACCGCATCCCAAAACCAGTCCAGCTCGTCCCTGCCTCCCTAACCGGTTCTTCCTCCCACCTATCCCCTCCTCCCACCTCAAGCCACACCTCCATCTCCTACCAACCAACCTCATCCCGCCCCCTTGACCTGTCCGTCCTCCCTGGACTGACCTATCCCCTTCCTAACTCCCTACCTACACTCACCTTTACTGGCTCCATCCCCGCCTCTTCGACCTGTTTGTTTCCTCTCCACCTATCCTCTCCTCTATCCCTCTTCTATCCGCCTCCCACTCTCTCCCTATTTATTTCAGAACCCCCTTCCCCTCCCCCTTTTCTGATGAAGGGTCTAGGCCCAAAACGTCAGCCTCTCTGCTCCTGTGATGCTGCTTGGCCTGCTGTGTTCATCCAGCCCTGCACCTTGTTGTCTCCATCAGGAGTCTGTTTGACTGCATGAAAATGCACATCAATGATGAGTCAGGAAACTGCAGTTTTGGCAGTGATTATTGGAATGTAATGAGGAGTCAATTCCTTATGATTTGATCAGTTTTGAGGACATTTGGCATTTCTTAGGAGATGCATAAGCACAATCATTAACACAGAACAGTCCAGAAATGTGAAGTTGAAACTTTCTGGTCTCTATAACTCAGTTAAACACTGCCTTTGCAAAGTGAGCCACCACGAGGTCTAGATTCACATATGTACTCCAAAGGGGCAGTTCTGTAATTCAAATATGTAAATGAAGCTTCATTCCCGATCCTTTTTGGCACAGATTTGAATTTAATGATTGGGAAATCCAATAGCTATAGGGAGGTGTCATCAACTGGATCAAGCAAGTAGTGAAAAACAACTTGCATGTATATCGTACCTTTCATAATTATTACACTTCTTTTGAAATATAATCTCTGTTGTAATGTAGGAATTAGAGTAGCCAATCTGTGCACAGTAAACGTCCACAAGCACCCAATGTGATAATAACCCAGTGATCTGTTTTTGGTATTCTGATAATATTGGCCAATTCACTCATGATACCTCCTCTACTCACCTTCAAAATAATGCTTTGAAACCATTTAATCCACCCGACTAGGCAGGCAGGGGTTTAAAACCCCAAGAGAGACTGTATCTCCAACAGGACAAAATGTTCTCTGAATATTGCACTGACATTTCAGCTTTAGTTTGTGTGCTCAAATACTGGAGTGAGGTTTGAGCCTTGATCCCTTTGACACAAGCAGCATGGTTGTTAATGTGTCACAGTTAACACACACAAGTGGTAGATGAAACAGAAATTGTGGGTGGGAGGGGCTGATGTGCCATTGTGGTAGTGTCTTTTCCTCTGAGCCAGGAGTCCTGCATTCAAATCCCACTTGCTCCACATGCACATCATAACATCTCATTGATTGGAAAATATCTGGAAAGAGATGGGTTAAGGTCTTTTGTAGTGCAGTGGTAGTGTCCCTACCTTGAGCCAGAGGGCCTGGGTTCAAGTCGCACTGCTTTAGATGTATATAATACCATCCCTGAACCGGTTGATTACAAAATATCTGGAACAGAGATGACATGACACGGTCTTCCTTCAGAAGGTCACTACTTCCCCACTCCAAACTTCCAATCTCACAAGAGTGCACACATGGCCATTGTGGTAGAGAGTCCAGACCATGTTTACAAGGCTGTCCTTTTCCACTATTTTCATAACTGCTTCAAAAAATACAATTAGATTTGTGAGACCTCCTTCTATTGAAGCCTTGTTTATGCCCTAATATTTCTTTCTCTCCGTAAATAATCATGAATTGCACTCATAGAATCATATAGCACAGAAACAGACCGTTTGGTCAACTTGTCCACACTAATCAGATATCCCATTTGCCAGCATTTGGCCCATATCCCTCTAAGCCCTTCCTATTCATAAACCCGTCCAGGTGCCTTGTAAATATTGTCTCTAAAGCTCAAATCTTACAGTCCTGATAACGTCCTTGTAAATCTTTTCTGCACACTCTCAAGTTTAACAACATCCTTCTTATAGCAGGGTAACCAGAACTGTACACAGTATTCCAAAAGTTGCCTCACCAATAACCTGTACAGTCGCAACATGCTACCCCAACTCCTATACTCAAAGTTATAACCAATAACGCAAGTGTGCCAAATGCCTTCTTCACCACCTTGTCTACCAGTGACTCCACCTTGAAAGAATTATGCACCTGCACCCCCAATGTCTCTTTGTTTGGCAACATTTCGCAGGGCCTAACCATTAACTATATAAGTCCTGCCCTGGTTTGCCTTAACAAAATGCAACACCTCAAATTTATCTAAATTAAAGTCCATCATTTCTTAGTCATTTCTCCTTTTAAGGATATCAAACTAATGGACTTACATTTATCTGGGTTCTCTCATCACTGATTTTATTGATGGAAAGGGAATTAGCCTCCTTCCAGACCACAGGAATTCTTTTGGAGGTTAATGAACAGTATAACAAAAAAGGGGTCTCAGGTGGATATCATCTGGACTGGTTGCTCTGTCTGTTATCAAGTTCTTAATCCTAGGTAAAATTACACGTGACGATATGTGCATCAAATTTAACATTACTACTTTTATTATTAATTCTATTCAATTCCAATTGTCAAGCATCATCTTCAGGAGTGAAGACCACTGAAAGGTGTTCATCCAATATTTTCACCATACCTAGTGAGTAGCCTTTGTGACCTATACATGAACTATCTGGTTGGTCAGATATATTCACCTTGGGAAACATTGTGTGCAGTTTTTGTAGGGAATGACCTGAAGGAACCTTTGCTTCTTTCAAATGCTGCAGTAAATAAATCACTCAAAGTTCATGTTATATATTTATTCATTAATGCCACAATAAAAATAACAACTTGTATTGATGTATCACTTAACAAAATGCATCACAAGACTGTTATCAAGCAAAATATGAAACCAAGGCATATGAAGGGGCATTGGGAGAGATAATCAAAAACTCGAAGGAATGCCTTACAAAAGGAAACAAATGGAAAGATTTAGGAAGGGAATGCCAGAGCTTAGGTCTTGGCAGCTTAAGGTACAACTGTCAATCATGGAATAATTCAATTTGGGAAATTGAAGCAATGCAGAGATCTCAGAGAACTATAACGTTAGAGAAGGCTACAGAGATAGGGATGGGCAAGACCTTTACATCACCATTACCAATTCTATCTCACATCATAACAATTGCAAATTATATTGACAATTATCGTAAAATTACTCAAATAGATTCTTCACAAACATGAATCCACTTACAGTTCTAATGAAGAATTACATAAATGCATGACAGAGATTTGTTTTGTTTTACCTTACAATTAAATGCAATAGTAACATGAGGACCACTAATTGTGCCAATGATTTGTAGGATTCCTACATTGAGGAGCAGGTCATTTGGCTCATCAAGTCCACACTGACTGTCCGAAGAGCATGCACCCAGACCCAGCCCCTACCTATCCCTGTAATCCCACATTTCCCATGGCCAATCCACCTAACCTGTACATCCCTGGACACTATGGGCAATTTAGAATGGCCAATCCACTTAACCTGCACAGCTCTGGACTATGGGAGGAAACCCACACAGACATTGCAAGAATGTGCAAACTCCAGACAGACAGTCACCCAAAGGTGGAATTGAACGAAGGTCCTTGGTGCTGTGAGGCACCACTGAGCCACTGTGCTGCCCTTGTTTTATTGTTGCACAACTACTTATAGCAAATTTGTCTCTATGTGGTTTTAATGGAGGCCACTTTAATATCACCACTTTAACCCTATGGAACAGTTGCAAATTGAGTTATATTGGCCATGATCACTGGTCACATTGCTGATGAAGACAGTAAGTGTTCACTATACTTCAGTTTGTTTAATTTATTTTGTTAATCTGGTTTGCCCTATCTTTTGAGTGACAGGATAGTAAGTATCTGGTAGCGTTTGATTGCATTTTGATCAATATGGGATCACTGTAGTAAGTCATGGCATCAATACAGAGATATAAACTTCAACATGAATCAGCTAACTTTTGGTAATGGACTTTAACTCTTGGTAAAATTAGTAATATGGTTTGTGATTAGACCTGCACAAGCAGAAGCGGCATTCTACATGTTAAAGCCCGAACTAATTTACCAGCTTGAGAATCATGTAAAGGAGACTTGCAGAAGCTATAAGCATCAATTTGTTTTCGTGGAAAGTAAGTGAACCATTCACATTGCATAAGTCCGTCTCACAGCAGTTATTCCCAGCACTGATGACTATGACACTGATGGTTCCAGTACACTTTGAACTTTCAATGCAGCCTTTTGTCAAATGAGTTATTTGTTGTCCAACTAGAATGATGTAGAAAAAGATTATTTAAGCTCATTAATTTTCAAGCATTTGTTATGCTAATATTTTAGTCAGTGTTGTACATTTACTGAGTGCTCTTGTGTGATTGCAGGAAGGAATTCCCAAGAACACCAGCAGGAAACCTGTGATGCTTACAAATTGTTAGTGACCTTAGCCTTGCCATTGGGAGAATAATTAAGATCCTGCTGGTTGTACTGCTACAGTGATAGACATGGCTGCTTTCTCACATTGGTAGCCAATGGAAAGCCATCATTAACAAAGGCACATGAGCAGGTTATTTGGTTCACCTTCCTTCTATCTGTCAAGAAGACATTGATAGAGACAACAAGGTGTAGAGCTGGATGTACACAGTAGGCCAGGCAGCATCAGAGGAGCAGGAAACCAAAACGTCAGCTTTCCTGCTCCTCTGATGCTGCCTGGCCTGCTGTGTTCATCCAGCTCTACACCTTGTTATCTCAGACTCCACCA
>NC_063335.1:104971730-104989736 GCF_021869965.1 Rhincodon typus | reverse complement strand
TATCTCAGACTCCACCTCGGCAGTTCCTACTATCATTGATAGAGACAAAATATTTTTTGATAGTATCTGTTGTAATGAAATCTAGTAACATATTCTTTTGACGTTCCTTGAATATTACATCTGTTTTCCAAAAGAAAAATACTTACAGGGATGGAAATTTATCTCATGCACTGCAGCAAACCAGTTTGAGATTGGCTGCCCATTCTACACAGTGATTGACATTCAGATCTGTTGCAACATATAGTATAATACATATAGCATAACAATGTAGCCAATCTCTCTCACACACAAATCGTGGAGCAAGAGTAGGCCATTTGGCTCCTTTAGCCTGTGCCACCATTTGATGATTTCATGTCTGAACTGATTGCTCAAATTCACTTTTTTGCCTGTCCAACCCCTTTGTGGATCAAATATATACCTAATTTACTATAGAAAGTTCTAGTTCTTTTTGTATTTCTAGCTAGCATAATTGCTTCCTTATTTTTTGTAATAATTCTTTGCTGGTTTCTAAAATTTGTCCAATCTTCTGACCTACCACTAGTCCCCATGGTTGGCTTTTTCAATCAATTTCATACTATCCTTAACTTCCTTAGTGAGCCACAGATACTGCATTCTTCTTCTAGAGTCATTTTCAGTGGAATATATATTTGCGGAACATCTTTTTAAATGTCCTACCATTTTAACTTTTATTCATTCATCCTAATTTATCCCTGACTGTGCAGAGAATCAACCACATTGCTGTGGCTGTGGAGTCACATGTAGGCCAGACCAGGTAGAACATAGAACATAGAACATTACAGCGCAGTACAGGCCCTTTGGCCCTCGATGTTGCGCCGACCTGTGAAACCAATCTGAAGCCTATCTAACCTAAACTATTCCATTATCATCCATATGTTTATCCAATGACCATTTAAATGCCCTTAAAGTTGGCGAGTCTACTACTTTTGCAGGCAGGGCATTCCATGCCCTTACTACTCTCTGAGTAAAGAACCTACCTCTGACATCTGTCCTATATCTATCACCCCTCAATTTAAAGCTATGTCCCCTCGTGCTAGCCATCACCATCCGAGGAAAAAGACTCCCACTGTCCACCCTATCTAATCCTCTGATCATCTTGTAGGGATGGCAGATTTCCTTTCCTAAAGGACATTAATAAACTAGATGGGTTTTTACAATGTTCACCATTAATTTAGCTTTTGTTCCATAATTTTAATTAATTCAAATATCACCATCATCATGACTGAATTCAAACCCATGTCCTCAAAACATTAGTCTGGGGCTCTGGATTAATAGTCCATTGGTATTACCACTACATCCTTTTTCTCTCAGTTCATTTTGGGTTACTCTGTCCTCATACTTTTTATTTAAATTTGAAACACCGCTCACCCTTCTCTCCCTCAAATAATACGCAGAATTCAATCATGTTGTAATCACTACTACCTAGAAATTTCTTTACTTGCACACGTCCAAGTCTAGAATTGCCTCCTCTCTAATTGTCTCTAGGATATGCTACTCTTAAGAACTATTCCAAAATCCCAAAACTCATCTTTCAGGCTACTGTTGCTAATATAATTGTCTGATGTATGCTCAGAATAAAATCACCCATGATTATTGCTGTAACTATCTTACAAATCCCTATTGTTTCTTTCTGAGCTCTGTCTTACAGTACACTGTTAAGAGACCTATGACCAAATGTGTGACTTCTTACTATTGCTATTTCTTGCCTCTATCCAAACTGCTGGCATACTCTGAAGTTTGTGTACTCTGTCCCTTCCTACCACACTTTAATTAATACTAACCTGTTCTCTTGCCTGGACTGTGCCCTTTACCTTACCATATATTTTCTCATGCAACCCATTTCTCTGACTATTTAGTTTAAAGCCCTCTCTTCTGCCCCAGTTATACAATGCACCAGAACACTAGACCAGAACAGGTTCAGGTGAAGACCATCCCAAAAATACAGTTTCCACTACCATCAGTACTGCTGTTAGTGCCTTATGAATTAAATGTTGTTTCTCACACTAATCCTTGAGCCATGTATTTAACTCTCTGCTTATATTTATCCCAATTTATTTATGGTTTAGCTACTCATCCAGAGATTATTACACTTGACTGCGGAGGGCTGTCAAGGCGGGTTGTTAAGATTTTTCATCAGTAAGGGAACCGAGGGTTATGGGGAAAAGGCAGGAAACTGGATCTGAGGGTTATCAGATGAGCCATGACCTCATTGAATGGCCGAGCAGACTTGATGGGCTGAACGGTCTTTTACTGCTCTATTTCTTATGGTCTCGACGTTTGCTTTTAACTTAGCACCAGGTTGCTCATACTTCCTACGCAGAACCTCTTTTTCAGTTATATCCATGTCATTGGTGCCCATGTGGTTCACTAAGACTGGATTCTCCACATCATTCTGAAGGATTCCCCTAGCCTCAAGCAGACAACCTGAGACTTGGCAGCAGGAAGTAATATAGCTGTCTGGATCTTCACTCAGGGCTACTGGGAACTATGTCTATTCCCATTACCGTACTGTTTCCTAATACCATTACATTCTTATCTAACCCCTATTTGAATGATTACCTTTTCCAAGATGCCATGGTCAATCTGTTCATTCATTTCAGATGACCGAATGTTGAACTTGTTGGATGATTACAAGAGCCAAGACACCTACAATTCTATTTTCTTGATCTCCATACCTGCAACACTTGCCATCCACCCTCCTGCTCTGCCTGTTCTACACCTTGGCCCAAGACAAATTTCTCTTAATGTATTGCAGAGTCAGCAGTGGCGAAGATGAGGATGTGGGTTGTTTTCCCTACACACCACCGCTTCTTGTTCCAGAAAGTTTTTCATTAACATCCCATTTCCGTTCTGCACTTCTGGATATTCTAACAAGAATGAAAAACTTTCTTTTTCTATATCATTGATTGATGGATCCATTTGAAGCCTCAAAAAGGTACAACATTGATGACTGTCTAATTTCGTTTAACAATGGTATTCTGAAGAATGGATCTTAAATGGCAGCTTTTATATGATAATTAGGAATGTAAACTTACATATAGTTGCGCTGACCTTGGATACCATACATCTGTCCTGATTACCTGTGCAGTTTACAGGTGGGTTCTGATTGCAGATTTTGTTGCTTTTTTCATTGCTGCAGCTGTAGCATTGCAAGGGGACAACTGCAAAACAGAACAAGCACAACAACAACCTTAGCATGGTTCAGTTTTATCCTTAGTAGTGAAGATACAAACTAAGAATGTGGTTATATTCTTAACACATTATATATTTTAATGTTTTTGAGATCCAGTTTCATTTTTTTTAATAATTTATATTGACTGTCCTCCCAATCGGATCATACATTCATTATACACTCTGAGTACTTTACTTTCTTTGATTGCCTCCCTAACGTTGTGTGGGAATTAAAAGAAGGTTGCTGGATGTTATGACTTCCCATTACCTTTAGATTCCCAGATGTTAGAAATAATTACATAGGTTTACAAAGCTTAGAGCTCTTCATCTTCAATCCATTTTGACCTGCTGTTCAGTGTTGTGTTGTACATGACAGTGCTGCTGTGGATGTGCCCCCAGCACCAGAACAGCTTCATGCATACAACTGGTTCCTGTCTAATTAGTTCTTAGCTCTTTACATACAGCCAACTGATTTAACTGACCCCCTTTTCTTGACAATATAACAATATATAATACTGGTCCCAACGCCTGAGAACAAAGGACAAAATCAGTCTGGTCTTGGAGTCTGGTCTATTGGCAATATTCTTCTGATAACAGTAGTATTGGCACATGGCTTTTGTTTGGGACTGCCTTCAAGTTTTAGAGTTTAGTACGTTAAATATATTGCACTATTCTTCATAATGTTTTCACTTAATCAATGCTTTTCAAGTATATAAGTAAAAAAATACAAAGGGTATGTTTTCAGCAGTACTCAAGGAACCATTTTCTGTGCGTCTTTCCTGTGAAAGTCTAAACTAAATAGAAAATCAACATTGAAAGTCTCTTAGCAAGAAACTAGCACATCTGGATATGGTCACAAGGAGGGACAACATTTAGAGAGAGCAGAAACTACCCTGTCCATCAAATTGAGCTACAGACATATCAACAAAAACAAATGTATTTTGGGTTTATGCATGAAGGACAGTAGAACACATTTTCCCCAAATTAAAGCAAAATACTGTGGATTCTGGAGATCTGAAATAAAAACATAAAGTGCTGGATAAACTTAGCGGGTCTGGCAACACCTGTGAAAAAAGAAATATTTATGTGATGAAAGATGTGAGACAAATAAGATTGATATTTAACTACACACTAATAGCTTAGAACAGATAAATGTAGCTATAAACACATTCTCAAAGCATGATGGGAAATGATGGAATATGTTTTCATTCCTATGGGAACCTATCTAAGAATGGTGAGTAGTTAAACATAATGACCTTCATAAGGATGAATAATGCCTTAAGGTGTCAAGGCTAACAGAGGATGTAGAGCTACAGGATGGGTGCAACTCCATTTGTTAATAAGGATATGTGATATAAGTTCTAAGATAGTAAATGACAACTGAACTCTAAAAAACATTGTACTAAAATATGAAAATTGAGATGGTAACTTATGATGAATGTGTTTCAGACAGACCTTGTTCGACTTTTTAACCAAATGTGTCTCCAGCATTTTCTTAAATGAAGTCTGTAATAACTATGCCCAAGACCCAAAAGAGGCCTTATTTTAACTACTACAACAGTATCATTTTTTAGAACTCAGATTACAAATGGTATTGGTTACTTCTGTGAAGATTAAAGAGAAACTAGGCCAGTCAGTGATTCCAGAATGGCGACCTAATCCAATATGTGCCAGAAAGCAGGTTCATTAAACTACTGGAGTGTTAAGCGAGATAGTAGGAACTGCAGATGCTGGAGAATCCGAGACAACACGGTGCAGGGCTGGATGAACACAGCAGGCCAAGCAGCATCATAGGAGCAGAAAGGTTGACGTTTCGGGCCGAGACCCTTCATCAGAAAAGGGGGAGGGGAAGGGGGTTCTGAAATAAATAGGGAGAGAGTGGGAGGCGGATAGAAGATGGATAGAGGAGAGGATAGGTGGAGAGGAAACAAACAGGTCGAAGAGGCGGGGATGGAGCCAGTAAAGGTGAGTGTAGGTGGGGAGTTAGGGAGGGGATAGGTCAGTCCAGGGAGGACAGACAGGTCAAGGGGGCGGGATGAGATTAGTCGGTAGGAGATGGGGGTGCGGCTTGAGGTGGGAGGAGGGGATAGGTGGGAGGAAGAACAGGTTAGGGAGGCGGGGACGAGTTGGACTGGTTTTGGGATGCGGTAGGGGGAGGAGAGGTTTTGAAGCTTGTGAAATCCACATTGATACCATTCGGCTGCAGGGTTCCCAAGCAGAATATGAGTTGCTGTTCCTGCAACCTTCGGGTGGCATCGTTGTGGCACTGCAGGAGGCCCAGGATGGACATGTCGTCTGAGGAATGGGAGGGGGAGTTGAAATGGTTCGCGACTGGGAGGTGCAGTTGTTTATTGCGAACCAAGCGTAGGTGTTCTGCAAAGCGGTCCCCGAGCCTCCGCTTGGTTTCCCTGATGTAGAGGAAGCCACACTGGGTACAGCGGATGCAGTATACCACATTGGCAGATGTGCAGGTGAACATCTGCTTGATGTGGAAAGTCTTCTTGGGGCTTGGGATGGGGGTGAGGGTGAGGGAGGAGGTTTGGGGGCAGGTGTAGCACTTCCTGTGGTTGCAGGGAAAAGTGCCGGGTGTGGTGGGGCTGGAGGGCAGTGTGGAGCGGACAAGGGAGTCACGGAGAGAGTGGTCCCTCCGGAAAGCAGATAAGGGTGGGGAGGGAAAGATGTCTTTGGTGGTGGGGTCGGATTGCAGATGGCGGAAGTGTCGGAGGATGATGCGTTGGATCCTCGTGCTCCCACGAGGAGCTCGAACAGTTCATCCACTTCACCAACACCTTCCACCCCAACCTTAAGTTTACCTGGACCATCTCTAATACCTCTCTCCCCTTCCTGGACCTCTCTGTCTCCATCTCAGGCAACCGCCTAGAAACTGATATTCATTTCAAGCCCACCGACTCCCACAGCTACCTAGAATACTCCTCCTCTCACCCACCTTCCTGCAAAAATGCTATCCCCTATTCCCAATTCCTTCGCCTCCGCCGCATCTGCTCCCAGGATGAGGCATTCCACTCTCGTACATCTCAGTTGTCCTCGTTTTTCAAGGACCGTAACTTCCCCCCCTCAGTGGTCGAGAACGCCCTCAACCGTGTTTCCCACATCTCCCGCAACTCATCCCTCACACCCCGTCCATGCAATAAGAACCAAAAAAGAATCCCCCTCGTCCTCACATACCACCCCACCAACCTCCGGATCCAACGCATCATTCTCCGACACTTCCGCCATCTGCAATCCGATCCCACCACCAAAGACATCTTTCCCTCCCCACCCTTATCTGCTTTCTGGAGGGACCACTCTCTCCGTGACTCCCTTGTCCGCTCCACACTCCCCTCCAGCTCCACCACACCCGGCACTTTTCCCTGCAACCGCAGGAAGTGCTACACCTGCCCCCACACCTCCACCCTCACCCCCATCCCAGGCCCCAAGAAGACTTTCCACGTCAAGCAGATGTTCACCTGCACATCTGCCAATGTGGTATACTGCATCCGCTGTACCCGGTGTGGCTTCCTCTACATCGGGGAAACCAAGCGGAGGCTCGGGGACCGCTTTGCAGAACACCTACGCTCGGTTCGCAATAAACAACTGCACCTCCCAGTCGCGAACCATTTCAACTCCCCCTCCCATTCCTCAGACGACATGTCCATCCTGGGTCTCCTGCAGTGCCACAACGATGCCACCCGAAGGTTGCAGGAACAGCAACTCATATTCCGCTTGGGAACCCTGCAGCCCAATGGTATCAATGTGGATTTCACAAGCTTCAAAATCTCCCCTCCCCCTACCACATCCCAAAACCAGTCCAGCTCGTTCCCGCCTCCCTAACCTGTTCTTCCTCCCACCTATCCCCTCCTCCCACCTCAAGCTGCACCCCCATCTCCTACCGACTAACCTCATCCCGCCCCCTTGACCTGTCCGTCCTCCCTGGACTGACCTATCCCCTCCCTAACTCTCCACCTACACTCACCTTTACTGGCTCCATCCCCGCCTCTCTTCGACCTGTTTGTTTCCTCTCCACCTATCCTCTCCTCTATCCATCTTCTATCCGCCTCCCACTCTCTCCCTGTTTATTTCAGAACCCCCTTCCCCTCCCCCTTTTCTGATGAAGGGTCTAGGCCCAAAACGTCAGCCTTTCTGCTCCTATGATGCTGCTTGGCCTGCTGTGTTCATCCAGCCCTGCACCTTGGAGTGTTAAGCAGGTAGGATGTCCATGATGTGGAGCTTACAACAGATAGAGTAAACATTGAGTATCATTAGCTTGTTTATAGTTCAGAATAATCAAGTAAAAGCGAAATTCTGCAGATGCTGGAATTTTGAAATGGAAACAGAAACTGTGGGAGAAACTCAGAAGGTCTGGCATCATCTGTGGAGAGAGAAACAGAGTTGATGCCTTAAGTCCAAAGAGTCCAAGTTTTGGACTCAAAATATTAACTCTGTTTGAGTTTATCCAGCATTTTTTTTTGTTTTTAGTTTCAGAAAAATAAAAGACTGACTTTAATTCAGAAAGTGCCAGAGACTGAAAGTTTTTAGGGCAGTTCCAAGGAAACCTGATTGGGTACAGGAGTCTGTACAGTTTCTTTCCTGTAAATGCTTTTTTTAAGAAAAAAGCAGGATATGTAAAAACACATTTACATCAATAGGAAGGTTTAGTTTGTGAACTTCAAAACCAGGAATATTTGGTTAGAAATTTGCACAGTTATTACAAGTGGAGAAAATCTAAACATTCGTATAACAGTTCACAGGAAAGAAACTGGGGAAAATCAGTGAGGTAGACCTTAAAGATTTGATAGAGAGGATAATTTCCCTGGATTTGAATCTCTACAAAGTGACAGTGTTGGGAGGTAAGTTGAAAACTTGTTTTTTTTTTAAGATTTGTCTACACTGCCTTCTATATGAGAAAACTTAGTTTGCTTTTTCAGTTTTCATCAGATATGTGTATTTCTGTTCTGTTCTTAAACTCTACAGCCTCATGAAACTACGTTTCAGGGATTAATTTTTGTTTTTCTTTATTTTAATAAATGTGACCTGTCAAGTCAGATTTGATTTCCAGTTCTGACTTATCCAAAATAACTCAACTAGGATCAATTTGGAAATACAAATCAGGGCAGGACTCTATACAGTTAATGGAGGGTCCTGGGGAGTGCTACCAAACAAAGAGACACTTGGAGTGGAGGTTCATGTTTCCTTGAAGATGGAGTCACAGATGGATGGGTACATTTAAGGGGTTTAGTACGCTTACCTTTATTGGTCAATGCATTGAGTATAGGAGTTGGCAGGTCATGTTGCGGTGTACAGGGCATTGGTTAGGCCACTTTTGGAATATTACATTCAATTTTGATCTCCCTGCCATAGGAAAGATGTTTTTAAACTTGAACGGGTTACAAGGATGTTGCCAGGGTTGGAGGGGTGACCTTATAGAGTTTTATAAAATCATGAAGGACATGGATAGGATGGATAACTAAGGTCTTTTTCCCAGGGTAAGGGAGTCCAAAGCTGGAAGGCATAGATTTAAGGTGAGAAGAGAAAGATTTAAAAGGGGTCTAAGGGGTAACTTTTTCATGCAGAGGATGGTGCATGTATGGAATGAGCTGCCAGAGAAGTAGTGGAGTCTGGTACAATTACAACATGTAGAAGGCATCTGGGTGGGTACATGAATTTTGAAGGGTTTAGAGAATTATGGGCCAAATCCTGGGAAATGGGACTAAATTAGTTTAGGACATCTGGTCAGCATGGACCGAAAAGTCGGTTTCTGTGCTGTACATCTCTACGACTCTATAACAACATTTCAAGGAAAAGTGACTCTTCTTCAATATTACATCTTCTGTCATTCAATCGGTCTAGTCTTCAACCCTATCACAGGTATTCTTTTGTCCGTCATGCCACTTATTGCTGAAAAATTATTGCGTCTCTAAATTTTCCCAGTTTTGATGAAAGATCATCGACCTGACCATTAATTCTGATTTTCTCTCTCTGCAGATGCTACCAGAGGTTTCCAGTATTTCAGTTAATTCCGCAGATAGCATAGTTTTGGTCAGTGGTTTTAGGTAGGACACATTCAGCCATCACTCTTTAAAAAGACTCCTTTTAATTTCTTTACTTTTGTGAATTTTTATCTTACCAAGGGGAAGGATATGATCAAATGAAAAATTTCCCATTTAGGCATTCAGTATTTTGAGATCAGGTACAGTACATTTATGGACAGGTTAAGACTAACCCAAGGTAATATGCCTCAGCCCCCAATGACAAAAACACACCCCACCACCTCTGTCAGTGTGTCATCGCTTTTCCCACATCTTTCATCCTTACCATAAGCAATTAGCAATCTAGGGGAAATTTTTCCTCTGTTTCTTAATTTGTGTGAAAAGTAAATGTAAATAGTAAAGGAAACGCAAAGGAAAATATAATTCTTACATTATTTTATGTCCTGTGCTGCACCAAGCTAAATTGGGACAGTCCAAACCTACTCCACATACTGGGTGTTGAAAGGAATTGTTAACCAATTAGATTAGAAATTAACTTTTCGGAGGTAAGAGTCAACTCTATCCCATTCTAACTTATTACTTTAATGAAACAACATAAAACATCAAAATAAAAACAAAGAACTGTGGATTTTGGAAATCTGAAACAAAAATAGAAAATGTTAAACAAACTTAGCAGGTCTGCCAATCCGTAGAGAGAAAAAAAAAGTGAATGTTTTGAGTCCAGTGACTCTTCATCAGAACATAAAACATAGATCATTTATAATTTTAATTATAAGCCTCAGTATTAATATAAGAATAAATTCACACCCTGGGTAATTAGTGGTACATAATATAGTGTGACTAAATGGTGACTGATGATGCAATCTCAACCAAAATGTTTCATTAAGGACTATTTAATTGTACACAGGTGGACAACATTGGAATCCTTAATAACCTAAGGTTACTGAGGGTATATTTACTAAAAAAAAGTTAGCTTATTTGAACAGAAATATAAATTGCATTACCTTCAAAATTCATGTGCGAAGAATCACCTGGAATCTTCAGCTAAATTTTCCCAATCCTTGAATATTATCAGAAACTTACCACTTGGTCTATTTATATTTAAATCCTATATTGAAATGTGTTGATGTAGATGTCAGTACAGTACAATCCTTAAAGAAATGCGATTCTCTCAGTTCACTGGATGACTGATTTGAGATGCAGATTGATGCCAACAGTGTAGGTTCTATTTCTCTACCAGCTGACGTTACCATAAAGGTCCCATCTTCTCATACTCCCCCATAGAAGCATAAGATATAGGCACAGAATTAGGCCACTCAGTCTATTGAATCTGCTCTACCATTTGATCACAGCTGATATGTTTCTCAATCCCATTCTCCTGCCTTCTCCCCATATCCTTTGATCTCTTTACTAATCAATAACTTATCTCTCCCTGTCTTAAATACAGTCAATGACATGGTCTCCACAGTTTTCTGTGGCACTGAGTTCCACAGATTCATCACCTTCTGGCTGAAGAAATTCCTCCTCACCTCAATTCTAAAGGGTTGTCCCTTCACCCTGAAGCTATATCCTTGTGTCCTAGTTTCTCCTACTAGTGGAAACATCTTCTCCATTTCCACCGTATCCAAGGTCTCTCAGTTTTCTCCAAGTTTCAATAGGATCCCCTCATCTTTGGATCGCCTTCACATCAGACAAATGCCAACCAATGACCATCTCCAATAAGAGACAACATAACCACCACCCCTTGATGTTCAATGGAATCCCGCACCATCAACACCCTGGAGGTTGCCATTGGCTCAACTGGACTCACCACAGTGAGTACAAGAGCAGGTAAGAGGCTAGGAATGCTGCAGCAAGTAACTCACCTTCTGACTCCCCACAGCCCATTTTCTATCTACAAGGCAAAGTCAGGAGTGTGATGGGATACTCCCCACTTGCCTAGATGAGTGCAGATCTAATAATACTCAAGACTTTGACACCATCTAGAACAAAGCAGCCCACTTGATTGGCACCACATCCACAAGTATCCAGTCCCTCCACTACCAGTGCTCAGTAGCAGTAGTGTGTACTATCTACAAGATGTGCTGCAGAAATTCACCAAAGATCCTTAGACTGCACCTTCCAAACCAATGACCACTTCCATCTAGAAGGACATGGGCAGCAGATACTTGGGAAAATCATCACCTGCAAATTCCCCTCCAAGACACTCACCATCATAACTTGGAAATATGTTGCCATTCCTTCACTGTTGCTGGATCAAAATCTTGGAATTCCATCCCGAACAGCATTTTGGTTCAACCTGCAGGATGTGGACTGCAGTGGTTCAAGAAGGCAGCTCACTTCTCAAGGACAACTAGGGATGGGCAATAAATTCTGGCTCAGCCAGCAATGTTCATGTCCTACCAATGAAAAATATCCTTCTAAACTCCATCGAGTACAGATCCAGAATTTTCAACCGCTCCATATATGACAGAAATCCTTCTTCCCAGGGGTCATTCTTTTAAACCTCCTCTGGACCCTTCAAAGGCTAGCACATCCTTCTGTTGATACAGGGCCCAAAATTTCTCTCAATATTCCAAATGTGGGCCGACCAGAGCCTTATACAAGCTCTGCAGTACATCTCTGGTCTTGCATACTAGCCCTCTCAAAATGAATGCTAACATTGCCTTTGCCTACCTGTCAACTGAACCTCACCTAAGGTTAAACCACTACTACTCAGCTCTCTCTAACGAGAGAGTGGAACTATGGTGACTGTGTACATAAGTGTTTTCCCCACCATATACTCATTTACTATATGTTTTCTAAATGTAGTAAATACAATAAAGTATACCTAATCCAACCATGACAATTTTGAAAATTCCTTTTACTCTTTTAATATCTTTCAAGTAACAAACCTAACAATTTCCTTCCCCATCATCAATCTATGAATAAAACATATTTTAATGGTAAATGCTGTTGCTTCATATTAATGTTTTATATTTCTAATGAAGGCATCCAGGAGTATATGGAGACATTTCGAAACTCTAGAACTTTGCTGATTTTAAGACTTTGACATGTGATTATTGCAGTCTTCCTATTCTAAATGGAATGCAGTAATCTCATGTGGTAGTGAGTGGCTAAGGTGTCCTGAGAAAGGGAACATGAATCATAGAATAATTAGTACTAGCACAGAAGGAGGTCATTCAGCCCATTATGCCCATGCTGGCTTTTGAAAGGAAATTCATCTTGTGCCACTCCCCTGTTTTTTCTCCATTGCCCTGCAAAATTTCCCCTTCAGATAATGGTTACATCTTTTTTGAAAGCCAAGACTGTATTAGTCTCCACCACATGCTCAGGCAATACATTACAGTAAAAAAAATTGCAGTGCTTCAAACAAATAGAATAGCCTACAAAATACATGGGAATTAAACTGAATTGCCTTTCGAAAAGGGCATGGGGATGTGCAATTGCCTCAAATATGTTCAGTATAATGTATGCAGCAACTTTCTGCATACATGCCTGGAAAGATACATGATTGCTGCATGCAGCCAGCGCTACCACGTTGTCCATTGGGCTGCACATATCAGTGGGGGATCCAAAACTGTAACATCCTAGCATCAGGACCTGCACCTTTTAAAGCAAGGCACATGCAGGCATCTAGTCATGCAGGAAAGATGTCTTGTATCTGTGGTGAAGGAAGGACATCTTCTAGTCACATGGTAAAAAGACAGTGGGAACATTTAGCCTTGCAGGTGCAAGGAAAATCTCAACATTTAAGGACAGCGAATGCATCTTCAAGTGCCTTTACCCAACAATTTTACCACTAGTCTCAGCAGCTGCTCAAATTTCCACATACCATCGCAACAGCTTACATCATACCTTTAATCCTAAGAGCTTCACAGGAGCATAACACTATACTGACCCCCAGAAGGATGTATTAAATTTGAAGGAGTTTCTTATAGAAGGTAAATTGAGGTAAATAAATATAGAGGTATAGAGAAAGTATTCCAGTTTAGGGCCAAGTGAACTGAGTAAGCAGTCATCTGAGGCAGCAGAAATTAACTCAGAGGGTGTAGGTGAGCCTGGATGCAATGGTATGTAGAAAATTGAATGGCCTGCTTTACGGGTATGCATCCTACCCTTCTTGATTTTCCTCAGTATGTTGTGTCCAGACAATTCAGCGCCACAGCACGAAAATCTACCTCTCTGCCTCAAACTACCATACACACCCACATATTACCTGATCTCCCATGCCACTGAGAAAGTTAAATTCAGTTACATTGACTTGTGCTAACAATTAATCACTCAGGTTCCCAACATAAGAGAAAACTTAAGTAAAAACAGAAATGCTGGAGAAAGCAGTTGGCAGCATCTATTTTCTTTCAGATCTACAGCATCTCCAGTCCTTCACTTTTATTTCAGAGGAAACTTGTTCAATTGTCCTTTACACTAACCAAAGCAAAAGAAAGCTAATTTTTAAAATTTCTTAAATGAGAAGTACTACATTAAATTTAAGTCTGTATTTGTAAAAAAAAAAATACCTGAAGGAATAAAGAAGTAACTCATAAACAGCAGAAATAAAACAGTCTTCATCTTGATCCCAGTTTGAAGGAATGCTGTCAATTGTCCTTTATAAATGTAAGGGGAAATGTTGTTAGAAATTGTTGCTGTGCTTAGAAATACAATAACTTCTAGCTGAAATGTTAAGTACTAAATTCCATAGATATAATTAACTGTATATCAAATTTCACACATATTATTCAAATGTGAATCAATTGAATACTAAAAGACTTTTACATCTCCTATCTTATTACTGTTATGTTGTCATTGCCTAGATGTTAATTTGTACCATTGCATAGTATTGATATTCTAAAATGTCACCATTGTGAACTTGTGTTGTATCTTGAATTTTATAAATCTAGATGACAGCATGTGTGTAAGTACACATTGCCTCAGCAACTCAGACTACCTGAGTGAACTGTAACAGCCAGGGTCTTAACAAACATCAAGTTTGTCTCAAGAACAGGCTGGTGGAACAGTGGTAATGTCACTGGTTTAGAAATCCAGAACCTCAGGCTAATGTCCTGAAAACACGGATTCAAATTCCACTGTGGCAGGTGAATTGGTATTCAACAAAATCTGGAATTAGAAGCTATTCAAATTGTGAGATTGTCGTAAAACCTCAAAAGGAAGGAAATTGTCTGGTGACTCCAGACCAATAAATGCTAGGTGAGCTGACAGTTAGCCTCCAAGTCTCTTTGGGCAAGTAAGCTCTGTTCTTGGAAACAAGGTGAGATGTGATTTTGTGTTTGTGAAATGTTAACCAAGGTTTGTTACATTTAATTCTATGTCTCAAAATACAGTCAGCAATCTGACATGACGAGACAGCTTGGGAATCCTCGGGATAAAGGATACTTTCAGTTAATGGGTTCACTATAGTCCATTTGGGCCTTTACGGGTCCATTCAGGTCCTTGGCAAAAAGCATTGTGCTTTTAGATACAATCAGGTTTGTCCAGATCAAGCAAAGGTCTTTTCCAAAGCGCCTGAACTCAGCCTGTCTACAGGTCCACTTCTGAAAAGACCTTCGGTTTTTAGGTCTTTTTGGTTTCCAGATGTGTAGATGAAGAATACCTGAGCTGTATTAGAGCCAGGCACCTTGAACTGACTGGCCTCCTTCTACACTGAAATAATTCTGTGACACTCACATCCCATAAACAAATTTTCAAATAACTTTCCCATTGGTGCTCTGTGATCTCCAGCCACCCTACAATTGCACCTTTTGGGGTGAAGTGCATTTTGGTTTCCTGCAGCCAAAAGGTGGAGGCACTGTGAACGTATAGACTCTACATGCACACAGATGATATACTTTAAAGACGGAAGGTCATGGACAGAATGTTATTTTTATTTTTCATCCAGGCACATATCTTAAGTGCTTTAATTACTCCAAAGTAAGAATTATTAGCATCTCATCAATGGGACTATAACAGGCAAGCACAGGAGCTGGCTGTCCACCCATGTCAGTCAAAGGGGACACAGGGGCCTTGCTAATCTATACCGATCTGGAGGGTGTTGTCCTCATGAGTTCCATGCCTTGACTGGGTCTGTAGTTCTGCTGCAACTAAAAACAAACAAGAAAGTTCGCTTTTCCTTTCGACCTAAATGCCACACTCTGATCTAAGACAGAAATAAGAACAACAGCATGTATTTTTGGGAGTTGGATGGTGGTAGTGGAGGGGGTGTGATGGTAGGAAAGAAGATGCGAGGAGGAACATTTTTATTTCGTGAGAACTAATGACTAGAACTCATTGCGCATGAATGTGATGGGTTTAGCAGTAGATTGATTTTAAAAAGAAATTGGCTGAACACAACTATCATGGCAACAGGGTTGAATTGGGGGAGTGAGGCTGACTGGAGAGGTCAAAGGTTAAATGACAATCTAATGCGCTACAATGACTCTGACCTGTTGTAGAAAATTAATTGTTAATGACATTTTGCCAAGCAAAATATAGTTAATATTGGGAAATAAAATTCCACTGATACATGTGATATTTTGTAAAATAGTTAGTAATTTATCCACTCAGTTATTAGTTTCTGTTGTAGTTACCGCAAATTCTTCCTGTTAATAATAAATAGCAAATTAAAAGGTAATTTAATATTTGCACTAATTTACCACATCCTTGGCCACCAATGTTCCTCCCTTCATTCAGGCACAGTGCTGCCCTGCTTTCCATATGAAATCAGATCATTAGTATTGTGTTTTAGAGCAAAACAATCCAACCACACACAAATAACCTGCACATTGTTTGGCTGAAGTTTAGTTTGTTGTTCGTTTAGTCCAAGTTTCCATGCCAAACATACGCACACTCTAAACCGTCTGTAGAAGAGTTGTTTGAAAATCAACAGTTTAGAATGTATATATTTTTAAAAAACCTTAGTCAATTAAAATAACCTTCAAATATGCTCTGCACAGCATTGGACTTGTTACCTTTTTCACCGCTGACATACCAATCTATTCCAGCATTTCAAATGACCTTTAACTCCAGATCACTGTCCCAAGCACTCAACCTAAAATTGGGCAGAATCCAAAATATGGCACAGTTTCAATCCTGTTTTGTGGGAGTGCATCAGTTATTTTCCTGGTCGAGATTTGGAAAATATTTCACACCAGTCACTAGAGATGAAGAAATGAATGTGTATTGCCTCATTTGTGCTCGATTAAAGGAGGATAAAAGTTTAATTGGTTTAGGACTAACAGGATGTGAACATAGGAGGTATGGTTAGTAAGTTTGCAGATGACACCAAAATTGGATGTTTAGTGGACAGCGAAGAAGGTTATCTCAGAGTTCAACAGGACCTTAGATGGGCCAATGGGCCGAGGAGTGGTAGATGGAGTTTAATTTAGATAAATGTGAGGTGCTGTTTTTTGGAAAGGCAAATCAGGGCAGGACTTCTACACTTAATGGTAAAGACCTGGGAGTGTTGCTGAACAAAGAGACCTTGGAGCGCAGGTTCATAGTTCCTTGAAAGTGGAATCACAGGTAGACAGGATATGAAAAAGGCATTTGATATGCTTGTCTTTATTGGTCAGTGCATTGAATATAGGAGTTGGGAGGTCATGTTGTGGCTGTACAGGACATTGGTTAGGCCACTTTTGGAATACTGCATGCAATTCTGGTCTCACTGCTTTAGAAAAGATGTTGTTAAACTTGAAGAAGTTCAGAAAAGATTTACAAGGATGTTGCCAAAGTTGGAAGGTTTGAGCTTTAGGGAGAAGCTGAATAGGCTGGGGCTATTTTCCTTGGAGCATCAGAGGCTGAGGGGTGACCTTATAGAGGTTTACAAAATCATGATGGGCATGGATAGGATGAGTAACCAAGGTCGTTTCCCTGGGGTAGGGGAGTGCAGAACTAGAGGGCATAGGTTTAAGGTGAGAGGGGAAAGATTTAAAAGGGATCTAAGGGGCAACTTTTTCACACAGAGGGTAGCGTGTGTATGAAATGAGCTGCCAGAGGAAGTAGTGGAGGCTGGTACAATTACAACATTTAAAAGACATCTGGAAGGGTTTGAAGGGATATGGGCCAAATGCCGGCAAATGGAACTAGATTAATTTAGGATATCTGGTCGGCATGAACGAGTTGGACCAAAGTGTCTGATCCATGCTGTACAGTTCTATGACTCTACATCAATCCTTAGGTTAACGGTTGCATATACAGACTGCAAAATCATGATGCATTTTAAGGTTCAGTCCTTTCCTCTACAATTTGAGGACATAAGGGGTTCCTAACAAACATGGGATGGTGGCCAAGACACGGACTTATGACTTTGGCATTATACCATCAGACTCTAACCATCTGAGCTAACCAGCCGCCACCTTGCAAACTCAGTACCATGTAGGACAAAGGAAACAGATACACAGAAGTACGACCACCTGCAAAGCTCCCCTCCATGCCATGCACCATCCTGATTTGGAAATGTATCACCATTCCTTCACCGTCATTAGCTCAAAATCCTGGAACTCCTTCCTAATGGCATCATCAGTCTACCTATTCCAAATGGACTGCAGCAGTGAAGGAAGGCAACTTATCCCCATCTTCCAAAGGGCAAGTAGGATTGGCAAAAAATGTTAGCCCAGTCAATGATGCTCTCATCCCATAATGAATATAAAAATTTTATAAGACCGTGGTGATTATAACCTATTGTAGGCATTAACAAGTCAATGATCAATCTTCCACCCAGCTAATGTGGGTAATGGGAGGGAAGCAGCGACCAACCTTGTTAAAATTGGCTAGTTTTTTGCCACCTGCGTGAATGCATGCTGGTCAGTTGTGACCATACTAATTTAATACTGAC
>NC_063335.1:104960073-104971230 GCF_021869965.1 Rhincodon typus | reverse complement strand
AATAGTAGAAGATATATGCTCCAGAATTTGCTGCACTCCAAGCAAGCTGTTTTAGTAAAGCGACAACACTGGCATCTACCTAATAAGGTGTATAACTGCCTGAGTATGTCCTGTACACAAACAGCAAGAAAAATCAAGGAGCCCCAGAGTCAATGGGAATTGGGGAAAAATCTCAGCTGGTTTGAGTCATACTTGGCACAAAGCTTTTAGTGGTTGAAGGTCCATCATATCATCGCTCCTTCACTCTCAATAGCATTACCATGAGTCCTTCAATCATGAACAGCCAATTACCAGAAACTGAACTGAAGCAGCCATAAAAATATCGTGGCTTCAAGAGAAGTCAAAGGCTAGGAATTCTGCAGCGAATAAATCATCTTTTGTTACTCCAGTGTCAGCCACCATCTACCAGGACCAAGTTAAGAATATGATGGAATAATTCCCAATTACCTGGATGAGTGCAGCTTCAACAACATTCAAGCTTAATACCTTTAACCACGACACATGGCTGCAGTGTATACTATCTCAAGTTGTATTCTAGTTAATCACCAAGGCTCTTCCTGATATTGCAAACTCACAACCTCTACTGCCTGGAAGAGCAATGGCAATAGATTCATAGGAACACTACCACCTACAACTTCCCCTCCAAGCCACAAACTATTGTCTTGAAACTACATTGACCATCACTATCTTTAGGTCAAATCTTCTGAACAGCATTGTTTCAACAAACAGACAATAACGCCATATCATACCTAGTAATGTACCACTTCAAACTTTTTACTGAATTGAATTGAATCATTTATTGTCACAAGCTCAATGTAAAAAAAATACAGTGAAAAGTGTCTACCTTTGCTATACATACATGGTGCCATTAACATTAACTTAGAATAAGATAAGGGGAAAGAAAGGACAACTTAAGAGTCCAACTTTCCTTTCCACTGTCACAGTCCTGCTCCGGGCTTTCCAGACCATGCTATGACGCCACCAGAGTCCCACTCTGGGCTGCCTCGCCTCCTGCTCTTGGATGCCTCCTTGTACTATTGTACAAGCAAACACTTTTAATGGAGTAAGGATTCATGTATATTGTATGACATCAGAATGGGGGAGCCAGAGTTTGGGAACACCACAACCTGCAGGTTCTTCTCCAAGCCGCACACCATCCTGATTTGAAACTCTATTTTTCTGTTCCTTCAGTATCAAAATCCTGGACAACCCTTCCAAACAGCACCATAGGTGGCCCTAAACTCACAGAATCACAGCAGTTCAAGAAGGCAGCTCAAATACCACTTTCAGGAGAGGGAACAAATGTTGGCCACAGTTACGATGATATATCCCATGAAAAGAAAATTGCACTCCTTTACCTACTGGCATTCAGGACAACTTTAATGCTGTACCACACACCTATACTTTGCCTGGTTGAGACCGGACACCTTAGACCAGTCTAGGCTTGGCCCAAGACCTTTATAGTCTGCACAGCTCACCTATTTGCTGGATAAACTCAAGTTGAGTCAGGGAGTCCTGCATCATGCTTCTCAGAAGGATACAAAATAGTTCAAATGACAATACAGGATACATTCAAATATATTTCTCAAACAGTAGCATTCATAATCTATTAAATTATGGAGGATGCTGTTGTGGGCATCCAGTGATTTACATGGCAGTTAGCATTTGAATAAAATTTCCATTAACTTTATTCATAAAAACACGACAAGCAAAATACACAAAATGTGGTACTAACATTTGTTTGCGAAGGAAATTAAAATGGATCTATATTTTGAAGACACTCCACAATTACACCAGTAATTAAAGAATAGCTGCAATTAAAATTTTAAACTCTTTATGAGTAAGAGAATGGAATATTATTTTTGCAAGAATACATCTTTTGGATTATTAATAATAATGCCTATACACTAAAACTATAGGTATTTTAAGGATTGGCAATGAATCTGCTTTCAGTCTGCCCTAGAGGTAAATGCCAGAAATATTCAGAATATTACATTACAGTCACATTTATAGTGCCACAATATACTGTTGACATCACAAAGCAATTAAACATTGAATTACTTGTGACAGATTTAATTTGTTCTTTTTTCCAATTCAGTACCTAACCAACATATCAAGAGTACAGCACGAACAATTTTGACACAGTAAATAAAGAAAAACCATTTCCAGTGGAAGAGTCTTTACTAAATGGTATGATTTCAAGGTAACTGTCAAAAGTACCAAAGGTGAGATGATATTTTGTCTTTAAATTCAGCAAGTTCTATGATTTGAATATATTGCCTGAAAGGTCAAAGAACATTCATGAGTAGCGACAAAATGTTCATCAAAATCCCTTGAAAGAAAAAAAAGTGCTGTGGGGGAAAATTTGGGGCTAATTAGATTGCTTGAGTAAGAGTCACACAGGCACAATGGACCAAATGACCTCCTTCTGTTCTTTATCATGCAATATAAAGAACAGCTCAAAATGTTATTAACAAACAGAAGGATGGGAACTAAAGGTGTCTTAGTCAGCTTCATATAGACAGAACACTTAGAAAACACATTAAAATCCAAAAACATCATCATCACAAAGAAATTTAACATATAGTGAAAATTGCACTTATTTGTTCAGTAATCATTTCAGATCTGTGAATTGTTCTGAAAAGCTAATCCATTAATCTATGACTCTGACTCTAATCTGGCTGTGCCAAACAACTCTACAAGAACAAATTAAAAATGATACCAATTCGCCTAAAATCAGAAGAATTTATTAAATTCACAAACAGAATTCTGGTGAGTGGGGAGAAAGTGACTGTAACATCACTGCAGCAGTAAACCAGAGGCCAAGGCTAATGCTCTGGGAAGAAGGATTCAAATTTCACCATAGCAGATGGTGAAATGTGAATTGAATTATTAAGTTTGGAATTAAAAACTAATCATGAAACCTTTGTTGATTGTTGTAAAAATTCATCAGATTCACAGATTTACTGCGAAATTTACTTTCTCTGGTCTACATCTGACTCCCGACCCACTGTGATGTGGTTGCCATTGAACGGTCCGCTGCAATGTCTGCCACTCAATTGTACACAACTGCTACAATGTTTAAAGTGAGGAATGAAATTGAAAAGACCACCCAACATCAACCTAGGTAATAGAAACAACAACAATGGGGAAAACATGCTGGACTGAGGTGAGGTTGAAACAATGCGGTTTCAAGTCACCCCCTCCCCAGCATACTACTAGCAAACATCCAGGCTATCAAAAACAAAATGGATGAAGTCAGATCTAGCTTACCTTCTGAGAGACTGATATGTGCTCTGTTTCACACAGCCTTTGTTCACCCGTGCGATTTCAGACTGCGCCCCACAAGCTGACGGGTTCTCGAAACATCACACGGACTGCACAACATCCTCAAGTAAGGCAAAGGGCAGTGGGGTATGCTTGCTGATCAACACCTCCTGGTGCTCGGACGTAGCGACCCTAACAAGCCATCGTCCCCTCGGACATAGAATACCTTACAGTTAAATGCTGTCCCTACTATAGGCAGTGTGAGTTCACCTCTGCCATCCTGACAACAGTTTACATTCCACCTTGTGTGGATGTGAAGAAGGCTCCAGATGAAATCTACATCACCACAAATACTCTGGAGACGAAATTCCCCGAGGCCTTATACATTGTGGCTGGTGACCTCAAGCAAGCCAATCTCAAGAGGGTGCTGCCAAAGTACCACCTACACATCATCTGCCCCACTAGAGGGCCGAGCATCCTAGACCACTGCTACACAACCATCAAAGGCACCTATCACTCATCCCCCGTCCATACTTTGGAAAATCACATCACCATGATACGTTTTTCCTCCCAGCTTACAAGCTACAGCTGAAACGGGAGGATCCCTCACAGAAAGGAATATAAATGCTGTTCCGAGGCAGTGAAAGAGCGTCTCCGGGACTGCTTGGAATTGGTGGACTGGACCGTATTCAAGTACTCAGCAGGAGACCTAGATGAGTACACCACCACCATCACAAACTTAATTAGCAAATGCGTGGAGGGCTGTGTACCAAAGAAGTCAATCAAGTGTTCCCCATCTGGAAATCTTGAATGAAGCAGGAAATCCACTCCCTACTGAAAACTAGATGTGCAGCATTCAAGTCAGAAGACCCAAACCTATACAGAAAATCCAAATATGACATCTGCGAAGCCATCAAAGATGCCAAGAGGCCGTACCAGATGAAGTTAGAGGCCCAAATCAACCATACAGACTCCTGCTGCCTGTAGCAAGGCCTAAACAACATTATGAGATACAAACTGAAGCAGAGCAAAATAGCAGACAGAGACACATCCCTCCCCAATGTACTCAATGCTTTCTATGCTCAGTTCGAGCTGAATGCCAGCGGCATGGTGTCACCTGTTCCGACAGCCCTGGACACACCTGTGCCCACTGTCACCACTGCAGACATCAGATTGGTCTTCCTGGGAGTCAACCCAAGGAAAGAGACGGCCCCGGACTGAGTCCCCGGCCTAGTACTCAGATCCTGTGTAGATCACCTTCTGGAGGTATTCACCGACATTTTCAATTTCTCCCTCCTACAAGCCATAGTGCCCACCTGCTTCAAGAAGGCCACCATCATCTCAGTACCTAAGAAACCCACACGTGCCTTAATGACTGCTGCCCAGTGGCCCTGACCTCCATAATCATGAAGTGCTTCGAGAGGCTGGTCACAGCCCACATCAACTCTCGTCTCTCAGCCTGCCTCGAACCTCAACAATTTGCCCACCGATGTAACAGGTCCACAGCGGACACCATTTCCCTAGCCCTGCACTGCCCTGCCCCCTGGAATATCTGGACAAGGACACCTACATCAGACTCCTGTTCGTTGACTACATCTCCACCTTCAACACCATTATCCCTTCCAGACTGATCTCAAAACTCCGAGTCCTAGGTCTCAGCTCTGCTTTCTGCAACTGGATCTTCAGCTTTCTGATCCATAAGCCACAATCAGTGAAGATAGATAACTGCACATCCTCCATGATAACACTCAACTCTGGAGTCCTCCCAAGGGTGCATTCACGGCCCCCTACTATATTTCTTGTACGTCCATGACTGTGTTGCAAAAGTCCGAATGAACGTCATCTACAAATTTGCTGATGACACCACCATGGTAAGATGGATATTAAACAACAAAGAGACAGAATACAGAAAGGAGATAGAAGGCTTGGTGACGTGGTGGTCTGATAACAACCTCTTTCTCTCAATGTCGGCAAAACTAAATAACTGATCATTGATTTCAAAAAGAATGGAGGAGAACACACCCCCATCTACATCAACAGAGCTGATGTTGACAGGGTTGGGAGCGTCAAGCTAGGAGTGATAATAACCGTCAACTGTCCTAGGCATCCCATATAGATACACTGGTCAAGAAGGCACATCAAAACCACTTCTTCCTCAGGCAGCTCAGGAAATTTGGCATGTCCAAAGGACCCTCACCAACTTTTACAGATGCACCATTGAAAGCCACAAGAGGGAGCAATGTACTTGACATCTTCATATCAATCCATCTGGGTGCATAACAGCCTGGTATGGCAACTGCTCTGCCCAGGACTGTAAGAAACTACAGAAGGTTGTGTGCACAGCCCCAACCATCACAGAAGCCAACCTACCATCCATGATCTTCATTTACACGTCCTGTTGCCACAGAAAGGCTGCCAACACAAAAGACCCATTCCACCCTGGTAATGCTCTCCTACAGCATCTTCCATCAGGCAGAAGATACAGAAGCTTGACCACAAGCACCAGCAGGCTCAAGAACAGCTTCTTCCCTGCTGTTATTAGACTGATGAACGTTCTCTCCAATTTGAAATAATGCCGATCTTGCTAATGTTGATCTTGCCTACTGCATGGCCTGAGTGATGTAATCTGTGTGCCTCTGTCCAAGCATTTTTTTCAACTATGACCTGTATGTCCTTGCTTACGATGATCTGCCTGTACTGCTCGTAAACAAAGCTTTTCACTGTGCTAATGTACATGTGACAATAAATCAAATCAATGTAGCCCCATCGTCCTACAAAGGCCTTACTGATATCCAAGATGTTGTGCCAAAATCAGAAAGGTATACCAAGGAGGGGTCAAACCATAGTCTGACACAGCCATACCCCGTGGAATCGTACCCTAAAATCATTGTAGAATGACTACCAATGGAACAGACCAACCCCAGGTGACAATACTCTGCTATCAAAGTCTGGACACACTTGCCCTGAAAGTCCTCAGCATAATTCCAAACCCCATGAAGTCTCATGGCATCAAGTCAGACAAGGGCAAGGACATCTACTGCACCACTCTAAGCTAATGAATCAGTTCTCCTCCAAATTCAACACCAATTCGAAGAACACTGAAGACAGGAAGAACATAAAATATAGTCTGGGTGGGGAACTTCAATCCCTGTTACGAAAAGTAGTTGATGACACCATTATTCACAGAGCTCAAAAGGAGATAGCTGCTAAGCTGGGTCTGCAACAGGTAGTGAAGAAACCAACAAGAGGAAGCAATGTACTTGACATCTTCATATCAATCTTAGAATAGAATCCCTACAGTGTGGAAGCAGGCCATTCAACCCATCGAGTTAACACCGACCCTCCAAACAGCAGCCCACCCAGAACCTCCCACTTGCCCTATCCCATGCAACTCCACCTAGCCTGCATATCCCCAGACACAATGGGCATTTAGTATGGCCAATCCGCCTAACGTGCCCATTTTTGGACAATCAACCAATTGAGATGCATCTGACAACGAAAGTATCAATAGGAAAGAATACTGCACAGTACTTGCGGACACCAAGTCCTGTCTTCACTTTGAGGATACTCTCCATTGTCCTATGTGGCACAACCAACATGCTGAACAAATAGATTTCTAACAGATCTAGCAACTCAAAACTGGGTATTCATGCGGCACTGAGGACCATCAACAACAACCAAATGGTACTCGACCACATCCTATAACCTTAAGATCTTGCATATCTGTCACTCGACCATCACCATCAAGCCAGAGATCAACCCTGTATCAATGAACAGAATAAAATAGAAAAATTTATTGTCGTATACTTTTACATGAAAAATGCAGTGAAAAGTTTTATAAGTCACCCACCATGAAGCCTACATAATACATAATAATACAAAAATGTAAAATTAAGACAGATTTCATCACAGTTCAGTTAACGGCTCCCGGGCTTGAAGAAAGCCGATTAAGGAAGTGCACTAGGGCATGCAGGGAATAACACCAGACATACCTAAACAGGAGGTATCAACCCGGTGAAGCTACAACACATGTCTACTTGCAAGCTAATTACCTAAAGCAGAATGCATTAAGTAGGGTTCCACAGCAATCCCATAGCCAATAGATTCAGATCTATGATCTGCGATAGTGCCACATCCAGCCATGACTGGTAATGGACAATTGAACAACAGCTGAAATCACCACAATCATCCCCTACCTCAATGATGGGGGCGCCCAAGACATCAGTAAAAAAGATAAGGCTGAAGCATTTGCATCAATCTTCAGCCAGAATTGCCAAGTGGATGATCCATCTCTGCCTCCTCAGGTCCACAGTATCACAGGCATTAACCTTCAGCCAATAAGATTTATTCCACATGATATCAAGGACCAACTGAAGGTACTGCAAAAGGCTATTGGCCCGGACAACATTCTAGCAATAGTATAGAAGAACTAGCAGCACCACTAGCTAAGCTGTTCCACAACACTTTTCTCTACCTGGTAATGAGTAAATTTAACAAGAGATAACCTGTGCACAAAAAAAAGAACAACTCCAAGCCAGCTAATTACCACCTCGCTGTCCACTCTTGATTGTCAACAATTAACAATATTGTTAACAATAACCTGCTCACTGATGCACAGTTTGCATTCTACCAGGGCTACTCAACCCCGACCTAATCATAGCCTTGGTCCAAACGTGGCCAAAAGAGCTGGGTACCAGAGGTGAGGGGAGAGTGGCATTGGTAGCAGTTTGTAAACATCTGCAAGACGCACTCAGTAACTCACCCAGGCATCTTTGAGAGTACCTTCCAAGCTAGCGACCACTATCACTTACAAGGTCAAACGCGACAGATGCATGTGAATAGCATCATCTGCAAATTCATCTCCAAATCTCATACCATCCTGACTTGGAACAACAGCATCATTGCTTCTCTGTCAATGGTTCAAAATTCTTGAACTCTCCCCTAATATCACTGTGGGCATACCTACACCCCAGGGACTGCAGCAGTGCAAAAGCCATCTTCTCAAAGGCAATCAGGTACGGGTCACTAATGCTGGTCTTGCATGCAATACCAACATCCTGTGATAAAATAAACTGTTGAAAATCATTTTTTTGAAATACCTTATAAAGTAGCCTGCATTCATTTTTACGTTGCATAAAATCTGACTCAATATGAAAAATCTTTTTAAATGAATCGTTAAAAATACGTACATCGGCTTGTAATTTTGAAATGAGCAAATTGTTTTATTTAGTTTGCCACGGTAATATACTCATTTCAGATTATCAGGGTTTACCTCTATTTCCTTTGAATGCTTCCAAAACTGAATGTGGACAATGAGTTACTTGGCTAAATATGAATACAAGTTTCAGAGCTAAAAAGTGTTACCAGTTTAAGTTCAGATTATTATTAGCTCACTATGCTGAACAGTTTAGCTGAGTTCCCATTAAAGCTTCACACACTAGATTCTGCTTCACAACTCTGCTAAATGTCCCAGTTTTCAAATCACTACATTGTGCTAATGGGCTATTAATGGAACACTGTGGCAAATTTCTTCTCAAGTCTGATTTCCTTATTTGCTTCCCAGAAAGATAGGCTGCATGATATTGCGTACAGAGCTTGTAACACCATCTGGTAAGATACATAACTGAACATAACCAGACCCTACTGTACGATTTTAGCACAACATGACAATATTACATGTTAACTCTTCAGATGACATGCAGTTTCAACTTGGCAGCTACACTGGCAATTTAGTATGTTTTCAGATTCAACGCACACTTTGTACAACGTTGGTATATTCAGAAATACTATAACATTTCAGACTACTTAAAGTGCTTACAAAATCACCCACTCCTGTCAGAAGGGCTTTGCAGCTCTTGAAACAAACGCAAAATATTTCAGATTTCCAGCACCTGCAGTAACAACAGAAAATACTGGGGAAACTCAATAGGTCTGGTTGCATTCACTATTGGAGAAAGAAAGTTAATGTTTCCACTCAAAGCATTAACTCTCTTTTTCTCACTGCTCAGTTTCTCCAGCATTCTCTATCATTATTTCACAGATACATATTTCCTATGTTTTTTTTAAAGATTTCAGATATAATGTACTCTGACTGTGAGTGGTTAATTTCTGTCAAGACTTTTTCTCAGACTAAATAAAGATTCAATTTCAACTTTTTTTAATATAACACATTTAACATAATCAGTTGTCTCAAGGGGATTCACAGAGCACTGTACAACAAACTATGACACTGGCCCACAGAGGCAATTCTAGGTCAGATGACCAAAACTTGGTCACAAGTGGGTTTTAACGATTTAGAAGACATAGAATCCCTTCAGTGTGGAAACAGGCCATTCGGTCCATCGAGTCCACAACGACACTCCAAACAGCATCCTATCTAGAATCACCTCTTAACTCTATCCCGATAACCCTAAATTTCTCATGGCTAATCTACCTAATCTGCACATCCCTGGACACTATGGGGCAATTTAGCATGGCTAATCCACCTAACTTCCACATCTTTGGACTGTGGGAGGAAGCCAGAGCACTTGGAGGAAACCTATGCAGACACGGGGAGAACATGCAAACTCCACACAGACCTGAGGGTGGAATCGAACCTGGGTCCCTGGTGCTGCAAGGCAGCAGTGCAAACCACTGAGCCGCCATGCCACCCACCTATTTCCTTTTTTCAGGGGATTTGGGTGTAGCTGGCTGGGCAAGTATTTATGACCCATCCCTAGTTGCCCTTGAGAAGAAAGTGGCGATCTTGAACTGCTGCTGTCCGTTTGGTGTAAGGACACCTACAAGGCCGTGAAAGAAGAACCACAAAACCATAAAGCGTCGGAGCACAGGCAAGTCATTTGGCCTATTGATTGGCGGAATGAAGTCGATAAGATCATGGTTGATCTGATATCCTCAAATCCACTTTCCTGCCTTTGAACACTTAAATGACCCAGCCTCAAAAGCCCAAGATTCACTACCTATCAAGAAGAAATTTCACCTCATCCCTGTCTTAAATGTGCAACCACTCACTCTGAGACTGTACTCTCCCATAAAGGAGAAACATCTCTCCACATCTACTTTGTCAAGCACACAAAGTCTCATGTTCCAATAAGGTTACCTCCCATTCTCCTCAGCACCGAGTATAAGGCCAACCTATGCAACTCCCTATAAGACAAACCCTCCATACCGGAGATCAACTTCGGTGAACCTTCTCAGGGCTACCTCCAATGCGGTATATCTTTCCATAAAACCATAAAACACAGCAGCAGAAGTAGGCCATTCAGCTTGTTAAGTCTGCTCCATGATTCAATGAGATCATGGCTGATCTGATAACCTTCAACTCCACTTTACTAATTAAAGGAATCTGTCTGTCCATCTCAGCCTTGAATATACTTGAAGAACCAGAGGTGACACACTCTGCAGTAAAGAATTCCACAATTTCACTATCCTCAGAAGAAATTCCCCTTCAACTGTCTTAAATGGGCAATCCCTTACTCTTAGATTATGTCCTCTCCCACAAAGGGAAACAACCACTCAACACTTATTCTGTCAAGTCAGCTGAGAATCTTGTTGGTTGCAATAAGGTTGCCTCTCATTCTTCTACATTCCAATAGCACTGGCCCAACTCAAACTCTTTTCATTAGAAAGCCCCTCCATACTCAGCAATCCAGTGAACTTTATCTGGGTTGCCTCCAACGCCAATATATCTTTCTTTAGATAAGGGGAGCAAAACAGTTCACAGTATTCCAGAGATAGTAGGAACTGCAGATGCTGGAAAATCTGAGATAACAAGGTATAGAGCTGGATGAACACAGCAGGCCAAGCAGCATCATAGGAGCAGGAAGGCTGACGTTTCGGGCCGAGACCCTTCATCAGAAATGGGGGAGGGGAAGGGGGTTCTGAAATAAA
>NC_063335.1:104943730-104959573 GCF_021869965.1 Rhincodon typus | reverse complement strand
AACTACTGCTGGAGACAGTCATTGTCTCTAATCTTTCTAACAGCTATCTCACTCAACCACGGTGTTGGTGGTATAGTCTTTATCGCCAAATCACATCTCTCTGCCCTTGTGGTATATTCTTCTACCTCAAAAATTTCAACTTGTTCCACCTCTTCACCTCATCTTTCAATCTTCATTGTCCAAATTCCCACTCGGAGTTTCAGTCTGCATCTAAATGCCTTGGTTGTGCAAGCTCCTCCTTCCTCAATATTTCCTCCATTTCCTACATTCGGAAGATAGATTCATCATTTTCAGATGCTGCCACAAACACTGTGACCTCCTGTTCCATCCCCATCCTCGGAAATTAATTGGGATTTTACATGGAGGTGGTGGCCCAGACCTCAGGTGAAAAGTCAGTGGTGAGTCTGCCTTGTTACAGCCCGGACTTTAAGACCATTGATCTCAGGATGAGATTTTCACTCCAATCCCAATCTGGGAGATAGTTCTGTCTCTGAGAGTTACCAAGCAATCAGTGGGCCAACATCAATCATGACAAAACAGTACCATTCAGAGCTGTGGCCGCAGGTGGAACAGCAGGCAGTCGTCAGTGAAGCATATTTCTGAGCTGGTTAACCAGGTGGGTGGGTGCTTTCATGGAGGGAGGAGATTAGAGTGAGGTATTATACAGTGACAGGGTGGAAAGTCACACTCAATCTGAAATAAGGCCACCCAGGTTTGCCTGACAACTTTATCATTTGGCATGAGCCACCCTACAGCTAGTAAAATGCCAGCAGTTGGAGGAAGGATGATTTTCCATGAATAGTAGTTGAATATCTAAGATAGTCGATTGACTCAAGGGCGGACAAGATTGTGTCGAGGTCAGCCAGGTCAACCTCATAGAATATGAGCTCACTGCTTGGGGCTGTTAAACTAGTCCAATCAGGGAGCCCTGGCTGACAGTTATAAACAGGAGTCCTCCTCCCACCCACCTTCCTGCAAAAATACCATCCCCTATTCCCAATTCCTTCGCCTCCGCCGCATCTGCTCCCAGGATGAGGCATTCCACTCCCGTACATCTCAGCTGTCCTCATTTTTCAAGGACCATAACTTCCCCCCCTCAGTGGTCGAGAACACCCTCAACCGTGTCTCCCACATTTCCCACAACTCATCCCTCACACCCCGTCCACGCAATAAGAACCAAAAAAGAATCCCCCTCTTCCTCACGTACCACCCCATCAACCTCCGGTCCAATGCATCATCCTCTGACACTTCCGCCATCCGCAATCTGACCCCACTACCAAAGACATTTTTCCCTCCCCACCCTTATCTGCTTTCTGGAGTGACCACTCTCTCCGTGACTCCCTTGTCCGCTCCACACTCCCCTCCAGCCCCACACACCTGGCACTTTTCCCTGCAACAGCAGGAAGTGCTACACCTGCCCCCATATCTCCTCCCTCACCCCCATCCCAGGCCCCAAGAAGACTTTCCACATCAAGCAGATGTTCACCTGCACATCTACCAAAGTGGTATACTGCATCCACTGTACCCGTTGTGGCCTCCTCTACATCGGGGAAACCAAGCAGAGGCTCGGGGACCGCTTTGCAGAACACCTTCGCTCGGTTCGCAATAAACAACTGCACCTCCCAGTCGCGAACCATTTCAACTCCCCCTCCCATTCCTCAGACGACATGTCCATCCTGGGCCTCCTGCAGTGCCACAACGATGCCACCCGAAGGTTGCAGGAACAGCAACTCATATTCCGCTTGGGAATCCTGCAGCCCAATGGTATCAATGTGGATTTCACAAGTTTCAAAATCTCCCCTCCCCCTACCGCATCCCAAAACCAGTCCAGCTCATCTCCGCCTCCCTAACCTGTTCTTCCTCCCACCCATCCCCTCCTCCCACCTCAAGCCGCACCCCCATCTCCAACCTACTAACCTCATCCTGCTCCCTTGGCCTGTCTGTCCTCCCTGGACCGACCTATCCCCTCCCTAACTCCCCACCTACACTCACCTTTACTGGCTCCATCCCCGCCTCTTCGACCTGTTTGTTTCCTCTCCACTTATCCTCTCCTCTATCCATCTTCTATTCACCTCCCACTCTCTCCCTATTTATTTCAGAACCTCCCTTCCCCTCCCCCATTTCTGATGAAGGGTCTAGGCCCGAAACGTCAGCCTTTCTGCTCCTATGATGCTGCTTGGCCTGCTGTGTTCATCCAGCTCTGCACCTTGTTGTCTCGGATTCTCCAGCATCTGCAGTTCCTACTATCTCTGTGTCAGACATCCTGTTCATTCTGGGAGCTGGCCGTGAGGAAACTGGACCAGTGTCGAGTACTCTCCAGTGTAAATAAAGGGAGACTTGCTCATGGGATACCGGCCTCTGTGGAGTTATTTCTCAGGCCGCTACACATTTGCCCCAACACTGGTAAAATACAACTGGAGGCAAGTAAATGATTGGTGCATTCTTCCACTTCACATTCGCAGCCAGTTTCTCACCCGCACCCCACCATGTTGTCCAATTATAGGCATCCCACAAGCTGCCAATCCACTTCTGAGATGGGGCCAGTGGGGAAGGACAACATGAAAATCCTGCACTGTCTCACGTTGAACCCAACTGTTTAGAACCAGAAAGCTTTTTTGGCCCTGTAAACTCTTCATCATAAACATTGCTGACATTAATGCATACACTAGTGTCTACACCTCCTCTCTTCCTTTAAGATGCTCCCTAAGAGCAAGTTCTTTGATTAGATTTTTGACGACTTCTCCCATTATATTTATTTTTGGCTCAGTATCCATATTCTTTCTGATGAGACCTCTGCAAAGTGCCTTGAGATATTTTTTCTCTATGTTAAAGGCTTATATAAATGCATATTGTTGTTGAAAATCAAAATACGACTGTTTAAGATTTTATACGATTTAAATTTTGACTTTAAATTTAAATTTTAAAGATTTTATACCAGCTGGTTTTTATTTTGCTCCCATCCCTTTTGCAAGCATAAACAGTGCGATAGGAAGATATACTTTGGATACCAGTCATTTATGAAAATCCACATAATGGGAGTAGCTGCAACCAAAGTTACTATTTTGTTTTTAAAATGGTCCAGACTAATTCAAATAAACACTCTCCCAGCTAAAATAAACATGTAAGTCTTCCAGAGTTACCAAGTACCAGTTTTGTTGTGCTGTCAAATTTGTTCTTACGGTCTCAACTTCTGCTTATATAAATACATCACGAGTCTGCCCATTTCCTGCAATTTCCCAAACATCTGCTAAAGGTTTGCTTATTCTTGCTAAAGGTCAGATAAGAAAATTTGCTTAGATCTTGTTCTCGGCACGTGAGTGGCACCACTTCAACAGCGAAATCCTGAATTTCCCTGAAGGTATAAAATGTCAAGTAAGGGGCTGGATTCCATCCAGGTCAGACCAGCAGAACCTGAAGAACTCTACTGAACCAGATGATGCTAAAAATGATTTTGTTTTCTGGAAATAATGGTTCCTTTTACAAGGAAATCTCTTGCTAAAGCTGACTCCACCTGAAAATTGCCTCAGTGTCTGGTGTGTGTCTTCTATAAGTTACTTTTATACACCACTTAAGTAGTTCCTCAGAGGCTGAACCAAGCCAGGCCATTGGTTGCTGCTTTCCATGGGAGCCTCGTACAAGGAAGGTAGTTGTTACCTTCTTATAGCTGCCAGTTGGTGAGGTTGAGTTGGGTGCTGCCAAATCCATTGCTGCAGTGGGTCTGGCAGCATCTGTGGCAGAAAAATCACAGTTAACATTTTGGGCCCAGAACTGAGGATGGGTCACCGGACCCAAACCGTTAATTCTGATTTTTCTTGACAGATGCTGCCAGACCTGCTGAGCTTTTCCGGCAACTTTTGTTTTTGTTCCTGATTTACAGCAGCCGCAGTTCTTTCAGTTTCCATTGCCACAGTGGCTATCTGAACTTATTACCTGCGAACGTAATGACATAGTAACAGGAGTAGACCATTCAGCCCACCAACCCTGCTGCACTATTATTTTACGATCATAGCTGATTGAAAACGTCACTGCCTTTTATCCTTGGCATAAGACAATATGACAAAGGAGCAGAAGTAGGCCATTCAGTCCACTGAGTCTGTTCCACTATTCAATGAGATCATGGCTGATCTGATTGTCCTAAACTCCAATTTCCTCCTTTTTTCCTATAACCATGATTCCCTTACTGATTAAATATCCCTAACACCATAACTCTTTTGAAAATCAATTAAAACTCAATTGAAAATTTAAAATTTATTAACCTCTACTTTAGATATGCTCAAACACTGAGCTTCCACAGCCCTCTGGGGTAGAGTATTCCAAACATTCACCACAGAGTAAAAGGAAATTCTCCTCATCCAGATCTTGAATGGAAACTCCTTATTTTTAAATTGAGCCCCCAGTTTGAGACTCCCCAGTGAGGGGGAGCATCTTACCTGCATCTGCCCTGTCTATCCCTTTAAGTGTTATGCAGGTTTCAATGCAATTGCCTGTTATTCTTTGAAACTATAGTGAATACAGATCCAGCAAGAGTTATAGAATCATACAGCATGAAAAGCGATCCTTTGGCCGAACTCATCCATGCTGACCAAGTTTCCCAAACTAAACTAGTCCCACTTGCCTGCATTTGGCCCATATCCCTCTAAATTGTCCTGTTCATGTACCTGTCCAAATCTCTTTTAAATGTTGTAACTATAGTCACCTGTGCCGCTTCCTCTGTCAATACATTCCACATATGAATCACCCTCTCTGTGAAAAAGTTGCCCCTCAGGTCACTTTTAAATCTTTCCTCTCTCACCTTAAAAATATGGCCCTTAGTTTTGAACACCTCCACCCTAGGGAAAATACTTTTGCTATTCACCTTATCTATGCCCCTCATGATTTTATAAACCTCTATAAGTTTGCCCCTCAGCCTCCTACGCTCCAGTGGAAAAAGTCCCAGACTATCCACCCTCTCCTTGTAACTCAAACTCTCCAGTCCTGGCAACATCCTGGTAAATCTTTTTTGAATCCATATCTTTTTCATTATCCTGTATCTCAGGATATTTAGACAGTTGGATGCTGGGCAAGGTTATTCACGCCTACCTTATGAGCACAGGCCATGCTGGGGATGGAAATGCCTTCTCTATTGGTGTTGCATAAGGTGCAGCAATTGCAATGTGAATTTCTTGCTTTGTTGCTGGATAGTTAGTGATCATTGATTTGATTCTATGTACCAGACTTGCTGCAAGACTGTTTGGGAAAGTGGGGTGACAATGTGGTACGTGGCATTCTCCAGCTAGCAATGGTTTCTTACAATGGTTCGCCAGTGTACTGGGGTCTGTTATCAGACACTATCTCATCCAAGAAACTGAGTAAACTGAAAATAGTGGTCATTGTGTCAGTGACAGTCATGCTCAATGCGTTGCTAGTTTGTTGAACAATGAGAAATTTAGAGAAGAACTCCATTATGATAGTGTAATCAATCTTCCTCATGCACTGTGAATAATCTTGCTACTTCCATGCAAAGAGTGGATAGAATATGGCATGGATATAGAAGCTCCCTCCACTGTTGGAGCTGGTAGATTTGGCATGTCTCACATGCATTCATGAGGGAATGAATATCTTGACACATTGCTGGCCAGAACAGAGATCCATGTTCTAGTTATCTAGTGTATTTAATTTGCATGTTCCCTTTTTGTTACCTGGACATGATAATTTGGTGGAGTTCTTTTGGTGTGAGGACTTGTTTTCCCTTGAAAATTATTTTATATGATACTTCAAGTTGTTTTTTTTTCTGGCTAGTACTGTCACACTATCCCAGCATGATGATCTTCTCCAACTCTTGCAGTTACTCATTTTTGGCTATTGCAACTGTTCTCACTAATTCTGGCCAAAGTGTGATACATCAACATTGAGAATGCCTTCAACATAATAGTCACTAGCATCAGTGTCCTGATCAAGAAGTCATTGTGTGGAACAGATAATCTTCTCAGCATGTCAGACTCAATGAATCTGGTATCTGACTTATATATCATTTCAAAATCATGTTCTTGGAAATTGTGGCAGATTCAATTGTTTAATGTCATGAATTGTGATTATAGTGAAATATGTATACTAGTAATCCTGCCACTGCTAGACCATTGGTATCTACCAGGTAAAAGACTTAGAGAAGCCAAAATGAGCTTGTGTATCGGCATTGCAATGTGATTTTGCCAATGCATGGAACTGATTATCTATATAAGCTTGGGATGGTCTCTTGTAGGCTGTACCATGAAGAGCCATTTGCTATGGTGCATGTCTTTCAGAATGTATAGTGGCAACAAGCACCCTTGTTAAGTTTAACTTTTAGTATGTTTTCAGCACATATGGTATATATGATTGTGATCACCTTCTACAATCAACATGGTTTGTGAGGCTAACAATATAAAAAGTTTGGTTATCTCCCAAAATTTAGTTTTTACGTGGTTGACTTTGAACCTCAGAGTTGCCATATATGACATGAATTGGAGACTGTTAATTCTGTCAATTATTCTTACCTTGAGTTGGTGCTTGAGAATCTTTCAGATATTTTCTGGATCTTTTTGGTCATCCATGGAAAAATGATATGTCTAACTCTGTGAAGCCCATTCTTTCATTGTTTGAACAGTTGCAATTCAGTAAGTTTGTCACTAGATGCCCAGTCTGTAATGATGTTTTGGCTATCCATGAATTTTGTTATCCACAGGATGTGGGTATTGCTGGCTAGGCCATCATTTATTGCCCATTTCTAACTGCCCAGAATGTAGTCCAGAGATATTATAGCTATATACCCTGACTCCCAATTTTCCCTTAAGTTTTAAAGGGCGAGTTCAGAATCTTGTTCGTGCATGATGGCTATTTTTAGGAGCCTGCATCTCACAATTACTCCAACTCATTTTGTGTCTGCAAAAATCAGATGTTGGAAATCTGAAAGAAAAATAGAAAGAGGTGAAGAAAATCAGAAGGTCTGGCAATATCTGTAGAGAGAGAGAGAGAGAGTTAATTGATTGATGTGAGAGCTCAGGAGTATTGTTATTTTTATTGAAATGTTGTTCATTTTCCACCTTTCCTGACAGATTATGGGCTTACATCATGATGACATGGATATCGCCATTACTGAAGGCTTTGAGGTTTGGCCCTAGGTGATGACATTGCAGAAGGAGACAGCAGTTACAAATGCATCAACAAGCCCAGGAGAAACAGCCTGAAGATGATGTTTCAATTCCTGGACCACTCCAGCATAGCCTTGTAGTATAGCCTAGAAAGCATGTGCCACATCATTGTGGCATGCTATGCCCTTCATTGTAACTGGGATAACAAAGTGGGGATATCTCAGGAGGCAGCAAAATTTGGGGATCAACAGCAAGCATCTAGGGATGAAGACGCAGACAAGGATCAGGCCGCTGACCATAAGGGACATACAAGAGGAAATGATTGCGCAATGCATTGTTGAGGCCAATAGGCCAGAGCAAACTTAATAGGGCTGAGTTTGGACTTGTTTTGTTTATGCATTTCAGTTGATTGTATGGCAAGCAGCTGTGGTTAGTGTAAAGGTGGACCTAACTATTTTTGTACTCCTTGAACTCTTCTGTTGCCGAATAAATGTTCCTGTAGCCCTATGATTGTAAGCTTTGGATGATCCCACTTACAAGTATTATCTGAACTTTACAGGTCCTCCTTACCTTTAGGGAGAACTCAACAGTCAGTCAGACAGGACACGAACATGATGTGCTGCTCAGATTAGCTAGCTCTTAAGGCTTCAGTTAGCATCTGGTATCCAAGTGTGGTACAGTGAAGACTCTTGTGATAAGCAGCAAGTTGGGAATAATTTTAAGATACATCTCTTGACTCTTCCATCATCAATTAGCCTTCAACATCTCAAAGTACTTGTAAACTTCTAAATTACTTTGAAATGCCTGACCATCCAGTAGGATGCAACAGCTGATACTTTAAGCGTGAGCGTGCATATATTTATAAAACCACAAGAAGCTTTAAAAGCATATGTCACCCACGTGACCCATCTGCCCTCAGCAAACTATTTCTTCATTTCCCTCCAATACATCTAAATATAGTCTGGACACAGCAGTCTGGAGTAAAGGGAACATGCTCTGAAATTTGCCCTGTTAGCCTGGAAGATGTCACAGGTCAACCCAAGAGTGTTTGGTCATCAGAACTCAAGTTTCCCAAGAGTCTCCTGTCCAGATACAGGTTCACTCTCCCTCAGCTTGGATCTCGGCAGCCTCTGACCTCCTAGGCGCCCGAGAGGGAGCTTCTGGGGCTCTCCTGTGAGACCTCTCTATGGGGTACCTGCTGCCACCACCCTACCACTCTGAGAGGAAGGGGCATCTGGGAATGTGGTCAAGTTCCTTCGCCCACTTCTTGCCTTGCCATTGATATTGGACACCTACAGTTAGAGTAATAGTGTGCAACTCTGTGCGAGTGCCTGACAGACACAGAATGTGTTAATCAAGTCTCAGCCTGTTCACAGAGGCATTTGGGTGCATGCATATCCGAGCCAGCGCAGTGCTGATAATATTGATGGCCCTTTCCAACTTACGATCCAGTTTACAGACTGTCTCTGACAAACCTGCCTGCTTACTTCTCGGTTCATTGCCTATTGAGATTTTCCATTTCTCACATCAGCAGTTTGTGCTTTTCTCCAGCCAATCCAAGATCTTATTCCTCATATGGGTTAAGGAATCTTATGTCTGAAACCTTGCTGTTGGTCTGCACACTCTCAGCCGTGTGGTGGGCCAGGTTTTCCTGCTGTGAAGCTGGAATTGAACTTGGATCCCTAGTGCTGTGAGGCAGCAGTGCTAACCACTAAGCCACCATGCCACCCCAAAGAGAAAGAGAGATGAGGGATCAGCTAGCGATGATGCAGAGGCAAGAGGGACGATGAAGTTCTCATTGACTGAGTAGGAAGGGCAGAGGGTTAGGATGAGCTATTCATTTGAAAGGATGAGGTGGATGAGAGCTGTTGCATGGAGCTGAATGTAAGAGTGCTGTAGTCCATGAGCCTTGGTTTGGGGTAAGTGCAGTGGTAGGGTGACAGTGACTGGCGGTGACCTTGTGAGCCTGAGGTCACACTCTGCTGTGCGTTCTCTTTCAACCAGGACCCAATACTTTAAGGGTGAGCGTGCATATATTTATAAAACCACAAGAAGCTTTAGAAGCATATGTCACCCACTACTATCTCCATCTAGACTGGCTGAGTCTGGTGGCATAGCATCCTTAAAGGTGCTAATAGCACCAGCATCAAGGTCATAATCATTTGAAACCAACTTTGTTAGGCTGCTCACATACTTAGGATGCTCCAAAGAAAATCTTCTTCACCCAGCTCAAAGATAACACCAATGTGGACATCAATGCCTAAGATGTCCTCACTCAGAAGAAACTGACTTGGAGGAAACTCCTGTATGAAGGGTCATAATTCTTCAAGAAAAGCCATCGGCAAGAAGAGGTATGGAAAAGGAAACAGAGAAAAGAATGCCAATGATTTCAAAGCCAAGGACCAATTCCACCTCCCAAAAAAACACTTGCTATATATGAAAATGAATCTTTATTGCCTCAGGATTCATATAAAATAAATCACAGAAGAACAAAAGTTCAAAGTGCTGTGGAAGAATTTTGAGAGGTTTGCGAAGGAAGATTCAGCAACGTGACTTGCACAAGACGGATTGAATGACAAGACTCAGAGATGGTCACGGAGGTGATTATGTGTCATTCACAGAGGGAACTGGGTGACGCGAGAGGAAATTAGCAACACCAATGCATTACAGCTGCATAACCATTAGATCATCTGAGAACTAACAGGAAACAAGAAATGCACAACTTTAACAAAAAGCCTCTGTTGAGTGCCTTTGCCTAATGTATCCAATAATCCACGTCAAACCTCATCATCAAAGAACTGGAAATTCATGTCCTAGAACCAGAAAGAGCTGTCAAATGTCAAGCTGAAAAGTAACATGGACCCTGAAGGCCTTGCTTTGAAAATATTTCAATACATGGTTAAAATACATTAGCTCTCCGATTCAAAATAATTTATATACTTGTATTGAAATGTTGATATCAACTGCTCACTGAATTATAATCTCATCAATTACAAATCAGCTCATTGTAAAGCGCCTGCATTTTAAACATGCTTGTGAACTTTTCTACGAAATTTATGATAAAAAGTTATACATGAATCTCGATGGAACATGTTGTTTTTGTTCATTTTAATGCCTTGCAGCTTCACCTCACAAATGTTTAAAAAAGCCGAGTGAGTTCAAAAAGAAAGGTATTTTCAGGATATGGCTTTCCAAATGATATTTATGACACTAAAGAAGAACTTGTGTTAACATTTACATCTAAGACTGCTCAAATGAAGTAAAACAGAAACTCAGGAGCTATTTTCAGAAGTTGTTTTTATTCCTTCATAGGATGTGGGTGTCACTGACAAGTCTGACATTTATTGTCCATTTCTTATACTTCATAAAGTGAGGGGCTTGTTAGGCCAGTTCAGATAGTAGGTCAGAGTCAGCCAAGTTGCTGTGGGTCACACATAGGCCAGACCAGCTAACAATGGCAGAATTTCTTCCCTAAAGGACATTAGTGAACCACATGGCTTGTTACAACACTGGTCACATTACAATGACAAGCTTTAAATTCCAGATTAAAAACCAAAAGAACTGCGGATGCTATAAATCAGGAACAAAAACAGAAGTTGCTAGAAAAGCTCAGCAGGTCTGGCAGCATCTGTGAAGAGAAATCAGAGTTAACGTTTCAGGTCAGGTGACCCATCCCGTTCTGAGGAAGATTACTGGACACGAAACATTAACTCTGATTTTTTTTTTTACAGATGCCACCAGGCCTGCTGAGCTTTTCCAGCAACTTCTGTTTTTGCTAAATTCCACATTTCTCACTAATTTGACTTTTACCAGTTGCCATGATGACATTTAAACCTGTGGCCTCAGAGTGCCACAGCTAATCCAGTGATCTTACCTCAACATTACCATCATGCCATATTTTTAAAGATTAATTTATAGGATTATTATTAGCTGTCCATCCTCTGGTTGCCCTTGAGAAGATGATGGTGAGTTGCTTTCTTGAACTGCTACAGAACATTTTGTGCAGGTACCACCCACAATGCCATTAGGGAGAGAGTTCCAGAATTTGACCCAGTGACCCTGAAAGAGCAGCAATATATTTCCAAGTCAAGATTGTCATTGGCTTGGAAGGGGATATACAGGTAATAGTTTTCCCATGTACCTGCTGCCTCATCTTACGCCATGCTTTCATTCATCGGACGGGGTATTGAGTACAAGAGTTGGCAGGTCATGTTACAGTTGTATGGGACTTTGGTTCGACCACATTTGGAATACTGCGTACAGTTCTGGTCACCACATTACCAAAAGGATATGAATGTTTTGGAGAGGGTGCAGAGGAGGTTCACCAGGATGTTGCCTGGTATGGGGGGCGCTGGGTATGAAGAGAGGTTGAGTAGATTATGATTATTTACATTAGAAAGACGGATGTTGAGGGGGGACCTGATTGAGGTCTACAAAATCATGAGAGGTATAGACAGGGTGGATAACAAGAAGCTTTTCCCCAGAGTGGGGGACTCAATTACTAGGGGTCACGATTTCAAGGTGAGAGGGGAAAAGTTTAAGGGAGATTTGTGTGGAAAGTTCTTTACGCAGAGGGTGGTGGGTGCCTGGAACGCGTTGCCAGCGGAGGTGGTAGAGGCAGGCACGATAGCGTCATTTAAGACGTATCTAGACAGATACATGAATGGGCAGGGAGCAGAGGGATACAGATCCTTGGAAAATAGGCGACAAGTTTAGATAGAGGATCTGGATCGGCGCAGGCTTGGAGGGCCGAAGGGCCTGTTCCTGTGCTGTAATTTTCTTTGTTCTTTGTTCTTTTGTTCTTTCTAGATCATAGACAACATGGTTTGGAAAGTCTAAGGATCCTTGGTGAACTTCCGCAGTGCATCTTGTAGACGGTACATACTGCTGCTACTGAGCATTGGTGTATATGGTGTCAGTCAAGCTGGCTTCTTTATCTTTAATAGTGTCAAACTTCTAAAGTCTTGTTGCAGCTGCACTCATCCAATCAAGTGCACAGTGTTGAATCTCACTCCTGACTTGTGCCTTGTAGATGGTGGAAGGCTTTGGGGAATCAGGAATCCTAGTCTCTGTCATTCACAGAATCATAGAATCCCTACAGTGTGGAAACAGGCCCTTCGGCCCAACAAGTCCACACCGACCCTCAGAGCATCCCACCCAGACCCATTCCCCTATAACCTATCTAATTTCCACATCCCTGAACATTATGGGTAATTTAGCATGGCCAATCCACCTAGCCTGCACGTCTTTGGATTGTGGGAGGAAACCAGAGCGCCCAGAGGAAACCCATGCAGACAGGGGAGAATGTGCAAACTCTACACAGACTGTCGCCCGAGGGTGGAATCGAACCCGGGTTCCTGGTGCTGTGAGGCAGCAGTGCTAACCACTGGGCCACCTGCTCCTAAAGCCATACTATTTAGTCCAGTTCAGTTTCTGGTCAAAACTAACCTACAGGATTTTGAGAGCTGGAGATTAAGTGATTATAATACCATTGAAAGTAAAGGGGCAATGGTTAGATTCTGTCTTGTTGAAAACAATCATTGCCTGGCATTTGTGTGATGTGAGTGTTATTTGCCACTTGTCAGCCCAAGCTGCGATATTGTCCAGGATCTTGTTGCATTTGAACATGGACTGTTTCAGTATGAAGAATGGAAATGTCGCTGAAAATTGCACAATCATAGGTGACCATCCCCACTTCTGACCTTATAACGGACGGAAGATCATTGATGAAGCAGCTGAAATGGTTGGTCCTACAAGATGTACTGCAGATGTTCAGCAAGACTCCTTAGACAGCACTTTCCAAATCCATGATCACTACTATTTCGAAGAACAAGGGTAGCAGATATATGGGAACACCACAATCCTTGAGGTTCTCTCCAAACCACTCAACACACTGACTTGGAAATATGTCATTGTTCCTTCAAGGTCGCTGGGACAAAATCCTGGAATTCCTTCCCTAACAGCATTGAAGGTCCACCTACAGCACATGAACTGCAGCAGTTCATGAAGACAACTCTCCACCACATTCTCAAGGACAATTGAGGTTGGGAAATAAATACTAGTCCAGCCAAAAAAGGTCCACATCCCTGAGTAAAAGTAAAACAAATTGTATTATCTCAGCCTGTTATTCACTGCTATACAAAGAAGCACACTGAGGCTTTTTGTTCAAAGAGACCTACTCGCATTACAGTCTAACTAGCCTAAGAGCAATAAATGGAGAGGCAAATTGCTTCTCCTGGGAGTACACACTTTCCATTTGGCACGTAGTCATAGTCTTAGGGTCGTACAGCACGGAAACAGACTCTTCGGTCCAACCAGTACATGCTGAACATAATCCCAAACTAAACTATTCCCACATTCCTTCTCCTGGCCCATATCCCTCCAAATCTTTCCTATTCATGTATCCATCCAAATGTCTTTTAAACACTGTAACTGTACCCACATTCACCACTTCCGCAAGGAGTTCATTCCACACGCAAGCCACCCTCTGTGTAAAAAATTTGCCTCTAATGTCTTTTTTAAATCTCTCTCCTCTCTCCTTAAAAATGTGCCCCCTAGTCTTGAGATTCCCCATCTCAGGGAAAAGACAACTACCATCAATTCTATCTATACCTCTCTTCATGCTTACTGCAGGAGATACAGAATTATATAAGCAACTGTGTGTGGGTGATCTGGCTATCATGGTTAAATTATTGACAGTATGATGTGGCTCTGAGGTTTGCAGCAGTGCTGAGCATGTGAATGTTAGATATTATAAAAATTGTGGCAGCTGAGTGTTGGTGCCGTGGTGCAGACAGCAGTGTCTGTGTAGTTGGAGGATATAACATTTGAAGATCCATTCACTGACCTTAACCACTTCTGTAAGGCTTACTGAAATATTGTAACACGGGCTCCCATTCCTTTGAATTTAATTCCTGACTTTGACCTCCAAGTTTGTCACCTCCCAGTGCCTTTTGGTTGTACTTGTGGAGGGCCTCCAACCCTAAATATACACAACATTCCTCCTCTTTTTTACCTCCACCACCAAGACTTCCAGTCCAGCATCCAATAACAAACCAGTTTCAGAATAACTGCATGACTGGCACCCACACCATCCACAAAGTTTTTCCCCTTTAAGAGGTGTAGATTCACACTGAACATTGGTAGAGTGTTGAACCATCTGCTGATGCATAGTTAGCCTGCTGCTTGCAATAAATGCTGTAATGAGCAGGCAGAACAGTCGCAATTTCTGTATTTCAGTCAATATGCATGGGTCGATCATGCATTGTGAATGCTTGGCAGCCTTTGTGATTATTCAACTGAGCTTCCTTTTGAATTATATTGTAATTTCATAAGCTTAGATTTCTTTTCTGAGCTACACACTGTACTGCAGTTCTTTTTTTTATTATTTACTCCTTCTTTTGCTATTTGATCTCATATAAATGACCTAACATTCATCCACATGGAATTGGAACTCTTATCCCCTAATAGGCTGTGTCCTTCTTTAATCGATAACATTTTTTTTTCATTTTTTAACTTATCTTCAGGTTAAATATCATCTTGGGGATTATACTTACTGTCATTTTATCTGGCCCATTAACAATATATTCAAAACAACAAAAACTGACTTCTGAGAAATTTCAAAATTATGAGACATTTTGATGCACAAAGTAGATTTGAAGAAATTGCTTCCACCTGCAATTATTGAGAATACAGTTTGAAAATGGGACAATGGACCAAATGGCTTCCTTCTGCGCTGGATGTGTTTATGACTGTATGAAATTGGTGGCATGCCCTATGCTGTTCAGAAACAATTACATCTCATATGTCTGACAGACTGAAAGCCGTGACAAACACAGGCAAAAGTCCCTCGTGCCTGTACCACAGTGAGAACAAGAACTAAATTCAGGGACATTTCATATTTTAGTAAAAACCTAGTATCTGTCTATCCACCACGAGGAGTGTTTTCTTTCAGATCATGAGCCCACTACTGCCATTATCATTCAAAAGTGTTCCACTTGTGAAATCACAAAACAGTGTCAAACTCTATCCCTGCTTATGGTACAGGGCTGTCGCTGTGCCAATGATCAATGCCAAAGATAAGTTAATACCATAATATTTCATGGCCTGACAGTACAAAGGAGTTTCAAGTAATATATGTTTGGGCAGTGAGACTGAAGTATCGATGTCAAAGCTGCAGATACTGACACCTTTGTTTATAGCTTGTTCCTCTGTTATTAGCTAATCAATGGTTAGAACCTAGACAGCAGCCAAGGTGATGAAAGGTTGCTGTTCTTTTCTCCCATATATGGATTTTGCTTTTCTACCAGAGCTTACTGTGGTCTTCCTACTAAAATCATCAGCATGTGAATACCTAACAAGCCACATGTGATTGAGTGCCTGATGCCCACTAGTAAAAGCATTCAGCAATCAAAAAAAACCTCAATTGTTTATTCATCGGGGAGCCTGTTTTAACTGTTCCCTTTCAAGTTATCTTTCTTCTGTTGTCTGTGGTGGTCTTTTAAAACTTGTTTCATAACAAATGCTTCTCTGATAAGACATGAACCATCTGAATTATTATTGACATCAAAGCCATCTTTACATTTGAAAAATATTAAACTCTGGGCTTGAAAAATTAAAAAGGACCCATCCAGATTGTATTCTACCTTTTTAATGATGGCAGAAACATTACTCCATTCAGACAATTTTGGACATATTTATCTGTAGTGACAGTGGAAAGTAATTTCCACTGATGGTT
>NC_063335.1:104936483-104943230 GCF_021869965.1 Rhincodon typus | reverse complement strand
ACCAGTAAGTTTACTCCGTTATATACTCAAACAGACTCCGGTTTTGCCTTCTGAACCACTCCCAGAGGATTTGGCGTCTAGGTGACCTCCTCGAAAGATAACAAAGAGATGAGAAAAAAAATGCAAATAGCTTACCTGCTCACCACACTTAGTCTTTATTATTAGGTTAGAGGAGGTGGAAGGGTGGGAGACACTACACGTGTAGTGTCTCGGGTATTAGTTACTTCCCAAATTTATTGGGTGAAAGAAAACCGTAACCCAGCCAAACACTCGCGCCTGCTCTGGGACTCCTCCTCCGCTGAACAACTGAAGGCCGCAGTCACGCGAGGTAAGACTTTTATAACGAAAGCTTAACTTCCCGGCTGCCCTCGCGCTCTCTCCCGGACTGCCGTCGCTGAACAACTGAAGCTATATACCTATGATTCTATATACCTACATGTTTGTTTTTCTATCTCTCCCTAACTGTTTGGGAGTCCATAGTACACTCCCAGCAAAGTGACTATCCCCTTTTTGTTTTAATTCCACCCATATGGCCTAATGTGAACAACATTCTAAGATATCATCCCTCCTTACTACAGTAATTGACTCCTTAATATTTCAAGCCCACCTCCTCCTTTAAATTACCCTACCCCCATCTCACCTAAAAATTCTATCAAACTACTGAGCTGCCAGTCCTGTCCCTTCCCCAACCCTGTCTTTGTAATCGCAATGACCCTACATCCCCTTGCATTAATCAACACCCTCAACTTATTTACTTGCAAGACTCCTTTTACTTAAATAAGTGCCATCCAGCTTTGTCACGCTCCCTTGTGTGTTATCATAACTATATTTGCACTGCCTCTAGACTGACTTGGTCTTTCTTCTATACTTCTCTGTGCATCACCCCCTACTACACCTCCATTCAACATTCCATCCCCCTGCCAAATTAGTTTAAGCAATCAGAAACCACACTAGGAAACCTCCCCCCAAAGATATCGATTCCATTCCAGTTCAGGTCTAACCTGTTGGACTTGATGTTCAGGTCCCACTCTCTACAGAATCTAAAGCCCTCCATTCTGCTCCAATCTGTAGATTTAATTTTAGACAAAAATATTCCAAAGAAAGAAAACTGATCCAAAAGTGCACATTTCCTGGAATTTTGTAATGGTGTTGTGGGTCTACTTACAGCACATGGACTGCAGTGGTTCATGAAGGGAGCTCACCAACACCACCAAAAAAGGGATGGGCAATGAATGCTGGCTGAGCCAGTGATGCTCACATTCCATGAACATTATAATCTTGATTTAGCTGGTCATAATAATACTGCAACAATCGATAGGTTATACCTCATTCATCTGGTCTTCAAATTTGCATGAGTTTCTGTAAAGACGAAAGCCTTCCAGAGCAGTCAAATTGCAGCAAAAATAGTTTGAGTTTAAGACGCCTTTTTTGGAAAGGGGAATACTTCAAAGCTGCAGCAGCTATTTATGAACACATCGATAAGCTGATTTGATTTTTACATTTTTTTTTGCCTTAGTTTGACACAGGCTCAACAGTGTGGGCTAAAACAGTTGAGATTTGATACCTAATCCTGTGGAACCCCTATGGCAGAAAACTGAAAGCAATTTCAACACAAGAAGTTCTTTCACATCCAATGCTAGGCCTCATCATCGTCTTAACACTGAGGTCACAACACATAACTTGGTCTGTGCTTGGACTGAAATTTCAATAAACTTCTATTTGTCCTCAGCAGTGTGGCATTTAACATTCATCAGCAATCGACCTGAAAACAGGATGGAGCTCTGTGACATTCAAAAAGAATACTTTTATGTTGATTGCTATTCAACAGAGCTAACATAGCCTGCGGCTTATTGACTCTCGCCTTCGTGGCAACTTAGTCACTCTATAGTGTTGGAGTAAGTAGTTCAATTGTGATCAATCCCACTTTCCACATGATAATCAAGGGGGTATTCATTCTGCCATTGTATTAAATCTAAAATCAATGTAGCAGAATTAACTGTTGCAAACATTTCACAAGTGGAAATTAATTTAAGAAGTTGCGCTGTCTATTTTCAACAGCTAGTACAGAGAATACTAACAAACCAAGTGCTGACGAATTTAAATAAAACATTTGGTATTGTTCAATTATTGAACATTTCTATTTACCTCTTTCTAAAGTATTACGTTGTACAATGAATGCCTTCTAATATTATTTCTGATTTTGCTTATTTTCACATCCTGAAGGAAACATATCTTGATTTCTCAAAGCCAAACTGGTTTCAATTTATTATATAATATTCTACATTTGATAAATATGATGATTGACCGAAAAAAAGGCATTTGGAAATGGTCAACACTGAGCAACTGGCATTACACAAAATCATCGAGGAAAATAAGCACATTATGCTATTAGCGACATAATGAGAATTCCTTTATCCATTTGCAAGATATATCATCTATTCAGTGTATGAAAAACTAGCATAATACTGTTATCAATGTATTCTTAATTAGAAGCGTTAAATTTTAGCTAATAGTTGACATCTGTTGGGTTATTTTTAAATGCATAAAATAGTGAACTGCTTAAGTAGGAATTATAAAATGTAGAATCGAGAACCTAAAGTATTAAAGTAAAAATTGTTAGAATCCAGAACTGGAATTCTCGAACTCCAAAATCACCAATTACAAAAATGCTAAAGATAAACCTTGAAAAACCGGCAAATGCTTAAAGGAAAATATAACCATTGGTCACGGCTTCCTACAAAATTTAGAAAATTTAGAAAGCAAACTTATTTTCCTAATCCCAGAAAATCTTACCTGAGACTGAGACGGTCCGTGTCCTCAATCCCTGTTTTTCACTGTTTGACAATCTGAAAAATGAATGAGAAAGACGCTGAATGTTATGCATTTTCTGAAAGGTCCAGTACGCATTCATTACTTCAACCCAATGTTGCTTACAATAATAAGCAGGTTACAGAATTCCCCTTCTGACACAGGAAAATTGTGACGAATAGGAACTACCATCTGAGTGTTTTGTAGGGTGGATGAATATATACAACACAATAAAGCTAAAGCTGAACATATTTATGTCAGTTTGTTGCAAACTGAATTTCCGATCTACAAACAAACATTACAGCTTAATACAGAACAGTGATTTCATAGATTATCTTGTAAATGCGAACGGGAAAGCCAACAGGATCATGCATTATGAGAAGGCAAATGTTGTCCCTGCAGTATGGAAAGCCAAACAGCGAACATAATTCAGTCTTGAATAAGTCTCATGTTGAATAATAATTTACCGGTTGAAAGGGGAGAGCAAGCTCGGGAGAAAGAGAGGGAGGGAGTGTGCGGGGCGGCGGGGGGATGCGGGGAGAGGGGGAAGGGGAGAAAGCGAAGGGGAGACAGGGAGAAAGGGATGAGCACAATCACCACCATGAGCCACTATGATCCCATTTTGAACTGACTGGCTAAACACTCCACTGCTTTAACTCCCTGCCTTTCTAAAAGGTGTTCCTAAAACCCACCTCTTTGACAAAGCTTTTTTCATAGCAGTGTGAAGTACCTTGGATCATTTTCCTTTATTAAATTGCTACTGTTTTGTGTGCTTTTTTAAAAAGAATGGTCAAATTTGGGGTAACATGGAGGTGAAAATCATGATCAAAGGAATTCAATTTAATTGAAAATCTTAACCACAAAGTCCAACAAGAGAAACAAAAGCAGACAAAACATCCAACATCAACCCAGGCACTGTAAACAACAATGGTATTTATTTCCCACTTGACCCTGCAAAGACTTCCTTATTGACATCCAAAGGCCTGTGCAAAAGTTGCAAGAGTTGGACCACATATTAGTTAAGGAACAGCCTGATATTTTTCTCTAAGGTGCGATTCTGTGAGAATGACTATGTACCAGACAATATCATCACCATCCTATCACTGGATGTGACACAGTCAGAAGTGTTGCCATAGTATCCTCAACATTAACTCCTGAACATGAAGTCTCATGGCATCATATCAATCATTGGGATTCAAGCAAAATACAATCCCATGCGCCTGTAAATCAATTCAATGTTCAAGGAATTTCATTAAGGTGTTGTACTCATTGTTAAAATAGTTATCAATTTAGCCGTTACAATTTTTATTTTCTAATTTATCACTGAACTATATCTGTCTGTCTGTCCATCTGTAAGAAAGTGGGAGTGGTGTTTAAACAAAATTGTGCTTAAATCATAGATATTAAGTAGATTATCTTGTTTATTCACATTCTGCTAAAGTTACATTACTAATAACAAATCATTAAGTTGTTTTTTAAGTGCAAATTTGGTGATGATGTGAGGGCATTAGAGAGAGTTCAGAAAAGACTTAAGAGAATATTTTCATGGATGAGAGACTTCAGTCACATGAATAGAGAAGGGGAGGTTGGAAAGAGCTTTGATCTGGATAGAGTGGAGAGGGAGAAACAGCTTTCATTGACAAAAGGAGAGGAACCAAAGGATGCCGGTTTAAGGTGAATGGTAGAAGAACCAAGAGCGGCACAAGGAGGAACATTTTTAGACAATAAGTCGTTAACATCTGAAGTGCTCTAACTTAGTATGTGGTACAGGCAGATTCAATTACAGTATCAAAATGGAACTGAATCATTATTTCAAGTGATTTGTGAAAGAAGCTAAGGTGGAGTGAGGAGAAACATCAGGTTAGGGAATGGAAAGCAATGCCAGGCGACGTGTGAAAGGCAGGTCAAATTGAGGCACTCATGAGGGTATTGGATGATTATCTGGATAAAAATAAAAGGTACAGGGAAAAAAGCAGGAGATTGGCATAATGGGCTGAATGGTCCCTTTCTGTGCTGTAACACTTCTCGGATTCTGGGAAGATAAAAAAAAAAATTATGGGGCTACGTGGAAAGGATAGGGGAATGGTATGAGCTGAATGGCTCTCACAGACAACTGGCAAAGATATGAAGGGCCAAATGGCCTCCCATTGTGTAAGAACTATTCTGTGATTCTACATTATACTGTGTTGTGCATGAAAATATTTAGTTTTCAATGAAAATGAATACAAAAATTATTAAAACTTAATTTATCTTAAATGATACACTGCTAATTACTTGAAACTCTTGTGTTCACTTACTTGGGCAAGGATGGCAAGGCTCGTTCTCCTTCTGCGGAAAAAGGATCAAGAAATTTAAGCAGATAAACAACAGTTTCTTTTTTAAGCTGAGTTGTATTACTGCTTTTACTAAATCAGCACACATTGCTTTAAAGATGTAAATTAAAGAATCCAGAATACCATGACTCAAACCATCTACAATTACTGGGACACCCAAACTGAAACACAAAATGCTGCAATAGCCAACTGAACCCAAATAAAAAGACGTAGTAAATCATGAGTTAATCCAATCTTCTGTAAATGAGTTTGGTCTATTTCTAAATTCTTTCAATTATTTTTTGTTCCATATTAATTCATTTCTAGTTATGTAAAGATGACCAGTTTTACCGAATGATGAGTGGTGATAATAAAACCCCAAATTCCATCAATTTTTAATTGCATAACTTATTAGAGAAGATTGAAGGTATAACTTCAAAACTTCAGAGGAACAGAAAAGATTAATTGCTTGCAAATAATTGCAGTAATTGCAAATATTGGCTCTCCTAATTAGGTCTGGATACCAACTGAACCCATTTTGCCTCAAACTGTAAGCAGACTTGCTGTTCTGTGTATTTCAGTCTTCAAATTACAATCTGCATGGCTCTAAGTTGGTATTTATTCTTTCATTTTGTACAAAATTTGAATCAGAATTTGTAATAATGAATAATGTCACCCCAACTACAAACCAGAAGTGCAGGAATCCCATTAAGGTATTTTAGTTTTGTTTATTTATTCAGGGGATGAGACATTTCTATCAACACCAGTCCAAATTGTCTTTGAAAAGGTAGTCAACTACATTTCTGAACTGCTGCAGTGAGTATGCCTTAGGTATACACCTAAGTACTGTTCGGAAGTAAGTTTCAGGACCTCGACACAGTGACAATAAAGAAACAGACGATAAAGGAAGAGGTGGCAAAGATAGTAAGATCTGCCGATGCTGGAGTCAGAGATAACACAGTGTGGAGCTGGAGGAGCACAGCAGGCCAGACAGCATCAGAAGAGCAGGGAAGTTGACATTTCGGGTTGGGACCGTTCTTCAGAAATGGGGGAGGGGGAAGGGAGCTCGGAAATAAATAGAGAAAGAGGAGGGGTGGGGCTGGGGAAGGTAGGTGGGATGGTGATAGGTGAGTGCAGGTCGGCAGGTGGGGATTGGTCAGGGAGGTGGGAGGAGCCGATAGGTGGGAGAGAAGATGGACAGAGATAGTAGGAACTGCAGATGCTGGAGAATCCGAGACAACAAGGTGCAGGGCTGGATGAACACAGCAGGCCAAGCAGCATCATAGGAGCAGAAAGGCTGACGTTTCGGGCCTAGACCCTTCATCAGAAAAGGGGGAGGGGATGGGGGTTCTGAAATAAATAGGGAGAGAGTGGGAGGCGGATAGAAGATGGATAGAGGAGAGGATAGGTGGAGAGGAAACAAACAGGTCAAAGAGGCAGGGATGGAGCCAGTAAAGGTGAGTGTAGGTGGGGAGTTAGGGAGGGGATAGGTCAGTCCAGAGAGGACAGACAGGTCAAGGAGGCGGGATGAGATTAGTCGGTAGGAGATGGGGGTGCGGCTTGAGGGGGGAGGAGGGGATGGGTGGGAGGAAGAACAGGTTAGGGAGGCGGGGACGAGCTGGACTGG
>NC_063335.1:104930659-104936383 GCF_021869965.1 Rhincodon typus | reverse complement strand
TCCCTCACCCCTATCCCAGGCCCCAAGAAGACTTTCCACATCAAGCAAATGTTCACCTGCACATCTGCCAATGTGGTATACTGCATCCGCTGTACCCGGTGTGGCTTCCTCTACATTGGGGAAACCAAGCGGAGGCTCGGGGACCGCTTTGCAGAACACCTACGCTCGGTTCGCAATAAACAACTGCACCTCCCAGTCGCGAACCATTTCAACTCCCCCTCCCAGTCCTCAGACGACATGTCCATCCTGGGCCTCCTGCAGTGCCACAACGATGCCACCCGAAGGTTGCAGGAACAGCAACTCATATTCCGCTTGGGAACCCTGCAGCCCAATGGTATCAATGTGGATTTCACAAGCTTCAAAATCTCCCCTCCCCCTACCGCATCCCAAAACCAGAGAAGATGGACAGGTTGGGTCAGGTCAAGGAGGCAGGGATGACAGGGAGGGTTGGTCATGGGATGAGGCCGGGGGGTGGGGAGATTTTAAAACTGGTAAAGTCCACATTGAGACCATTGGGTTGTAGGCTCCCAAGGCAGAATAGGAGGTACTGCTCCTCCAGTTTCCGGGTGGCGTCATTGTGACATTGGTGGAGGCCCAGGATGGACCTGTTGCCCAGGGAGTGGGAGGGGGAGGTGAAATGGTTTGCGACTGGAAGGTGTTGTTGTTTGTTGCGAACATAATGCAGATGCTCTACAAAGCGTTCTCCGAGCCTTTGCTTGGTCTCACCGATGTGGCGGGAGCAGCAGGTGCAATAGCCCACATTGACAATAACAAGGAGTAGAGCTGGATGAACACAGCAGGCCAGCAGGAAAGCTGACGTTTCAGGTCTGGACCCTTCTTTTCCAAAGAAGGCTCCAGACCCGAAACATCAGCATTCCTGCTCCTCTGATGCTGTTTGGCCTGCTGTGTTCATCCAGCTCTACACCTTGTTATCTCAGATTCTCCAGCATCGGCAGTTCCTACTATCTCAGACCACATTGACGGATGTGCAGGTGAACCGCTGTCTGATGTGAAAGGTTTATTTATTGCCTTGGATGGAGATGAGGAGGGTGGTGTAGGGTGTAGGACTTCCTATGGTTGCAGGGAAAGGTGCTGGGTGTGGTGGGGCTAGTGGGGAGTGTGGAGTGGACGAGGGAGTCACAGAGAGAGCGGTCCCTGTGGAAGGCAGATAGGGGTGGGAAGGGAAATATATCTTTGGTTGTGGGGTCGGCTTGCAGGTGGAGAATGATATGTTGAATCCAGAGGTTAATGGGGTGATTTGTGAGGACAAGGGGAATTCTGTCTTTGTTTTTATTACGGGGAGGGGATGCGAGGGCAGAGGTGCGGTCGAGAGCATTTTCGACCACCGAAGGAGGGAAGTTGCGGTCCTTGAAATAATTGGACATCTGGGATGTTCGGGAGTGGAATGCCCCATCTTGGGAGCAGATGTGGCAGAGGAATTGGGGTAGGGTGGCAGTACGTTCCCAAATGGGGCACCCTCACACCTTAAATGCATGCCCCCTAGTTTTAGGCATTTCAACTCTGGGAAAAAGATTCTGACCATCAACCCTATGTACTAATCTCATAAGTTTATAGACTGCTATCAAGTCTCCCCTCAACATCCACCGCTCCAGAGAAAACAAACCGAGTTTTTCTATGCTCTCCTTTTGGCTCATACCCTCTAATCCATGCAGCATCCTGGTAAACTTCTTCTGCATCCTCTTCAAAGCCTCCACACCCTTCCTGTAATGTATGTAAAGCTGCAACATGACATCCTGACTCTTGTACTCAATTTCCTGACCAATAAAGGCAAGCGCACCATACACCTTCACAACCCTTTCTACATGCGTGGCCACTTTCAGGGAGCTATGGACTTGAACACCAAGATCCCTCTGTACATCAATGCTGTTCAGGGTCCTGCCATTAACTACACAGGTCCTGGAACTATCTAATAACATTGTGCATATACTGACACCATATGGACTGCACCAATTCAAGTTGACAGTTCACCACCATCTTATTAAGTGATGCTCACTGAAAAGAGTTCTGGCTTTAATATTGTGGCATGACTAAAAGCCCAAGTGGAGAGGTTGCAATTCAGATACTTTGCAACCAACTTGCTGCATTGTTATTTACACTGTTCACCAACCACTGAAATACAACAAGTTTTTCAACCATCAATGATTAAGCCATTCTTATCAATAGCCTGAAATAGGTCAATTGTTTACTTGTTATTTTTGATATGTACCTTGTGAGCAATTTACTCATTCCCATATAACGACTTCAATAACGGTTATACAAAAGTTCAAGTAAGGCAACTCATAGGTTGTGAAACTATTTGGGAAAAGGCTGCAATACATAACAACAATATAAACATGCTGTCTACTCTCCCTCTATCGAATAGATATTCTGACTACGCTGTGTTACAAGCTGCAAATTGGCAGCTGCAATGTCAATGGCACTGGAATTGGCAGCAACTATGACCATCATTGTGCTGCTTAAATATGACAGAATCACTTGTTTTTCTGGAATTCAATACAAGTAGCAAAAGCAGATAATTTGGAAAGCATACTTTGTAGAGATATATGCACAGTATATTTTTAGTGAAACATATTTCTGGTCAAATGAAACAGGTGGTGTTCAATACAATTCTCAACTTCAAATTTTCATGAGAAGGAACAGATGCTAACTATTAGAGTCTGTCGCACCTCATCAAAATCTAAAATACAGCTGCCTGAAAGCACATGTTAGTAGTAGTTCAAAAGACAAAATGTTTGTAAGAACTTAAACCGACCTTTCTGGGATCTAATAATAAATGACTGCATGATCCCATTCACTAGGCGACAATAACCATCTATCAAGTCTGCCATGTTCTCTGCAATGTTCAGTGATGGAGTTGTTATTGTCAAGGGCTGAAAATAAGAACATAACATTATTGACATAACTTCTCCCAGCTGTCAGTTCTCATCAGGGCATTTAGCCTCATTCTAGACAAGATATCCAGGGTCAAAACCAGAATACATCATTGCAAACATCAAGTCAGATGAGACTTGTCCAACTGCAGTGTGTGCTTTGTGTATACTACTCATTGACAACTCAGGTTCAGTGGTGTAACAAATGGCAAGTATAACATGCAAACTAAATTTCAGGCTTATTTTATGATGCAAATAAATTATAAAAAGAAATTCAATAGAAAACGAAATCTCAAAGATCACTTTTGCCTATGCAAAAATATAGTAAAAATATGAATGAAGTCAATCATGTGGACCTCGAATAAATTGTCCAGCAGATTACTGGGTCAACTAGCTCTGAAAATCTGACAAGTTCTGCTGACACAGAATATGTATTGTATTTGCAGATGCTTGATGGAATATAAATTGGTCAAGCACTGAGGTGGTTTGATCCACAGATCTGAAATTATACCCCAATGAATAAGAAATAGAAATCACAAAAAAAATGTTCAAGATAGTTGTCATTCTCAAAATTGGTGTTGGAGCTTACCTCTGCTGCTCCAGATACTTTTAACTGCAAAGTTCCTTTTCTGTCTTTGTCATCACTGTTTGAATACTGAATGGTCTGTACCTGGTTAAAATTAGCCAGGTGAGTTGGCTGTAAAAGGAGAAAAATGTTCTTTTTTTAAAAAATCAGAAAAATAATAAAAGGCTTAGCTGTAGTGTGTCCTTTCACCTGAACCAAAAAAATGTCAAAGCTTTCATATCGTCCTTTTTGGGATAAATTTACCATATTTTTAAAAATCTGGAATATCAAATGTAGGCAGCTTTCAAATATGATCAGAAGACAAGCTTTTGGGAGTCAGGTGGTTACTCACTGCAGTATTCCCAGCCTCTGTCCTGCTTCCATAGCCACTGCAGAGAAGCTTGGAGTGGGACGGGAAAGATCCAGTTGTCGTGGTCTACATAAGTACCAACGATTTCGGTAGAAACAGTAAAAGGTTCTGCTCAAAGAATATGAGCAACTAGGGGCTAAATTAAAACTTAGAACCAAAAATGAAATAATCTCTAGATTATTACCTGAGCCACGGGCTGACTTGCACAGGGTCAATAGATTAAAGAGATAAAGATATGGCCCAAAGATTGGTGTGGGAGAAACTGGTTTGAATTCATGGAACATTGGCACTAGTACTGGGGAAGGAGGGAGCTGGGCCAACAGGACAAGCTCCACCTGAATCATGCTGGGTCAGTCAATGCAGGACTGAAGGTGAATAAACTTAAATGAACACAGCATGCACAACAAGGTAAATGAGCTTAGAGCACAGATTGAAACTGATGTGGCAAGAAGAGGATCAGAGCTGGGAACTAAACATCCAAGCATATCTGTCCAATTGAAAGGACAGGCACATGGGCAGGGGGCAGGTTGCCTTGTTTAGTAAATGAAATTGAATCAAAAACAAGAAATGATGTACAGTCAAAAAACAAAGGAAAAAAGACCCTAATGGGAGTTATGTGAAGGCCTCCTAGCAGTAATTAGGATGTGGGGCAGAAATTAAATCAGAAGATGGAAAAGGCAAGTAAGAAAGAATTTATTACAATAATCATGGGGGACTCCCGTATGAAGGTGGACTGGGAAATTCAGGTTGGTAGAGGATCCATAGAAAAGGAATTTTTGGAATATATGAGATGGTTTTTTTGGAGCAGTTTGTGGTACAGCCCAACAGGGAACAGGCAATTCTGTATTTTATGATGTGTAATGAGGCAGATTTAATTAGGGAGTTTCAGGTGAAACAACCCGCAAGGGACACTGGCCATAATATGATAGAATTCATCCTGGATTTGGAGAGGGAGAAGCTGGAATTAGATGTAACAGTATTACAATTGAGTGAAAGTAATCACAAAGACATCAGAAAGGAGATGGCCAGAGTTGATTGGAAGGGGAGCCTAGTAGAGAAGATGGTGGAGCAGCAATGGCAGGAGTTTCTGGGAGTAATTCAGGAGACACAGTGGAGATTAATCCCAAACACGAAGAAACATACTAAGGAGAGGACGAGGCAACTAACTAGGGAACTCAAAGACAGCATAAAAGCAAAGGAAAAAGCTTACAGTGCTGAAAACTAGTAGGAATCCAGAGGATTGGGAAGCCTTTAAAAACCAACAGAGGGTCCCTAAAAAAGAAATCTAGAGGGAGAAGATGAAATGAGGCTAACTAGCAAGTAATATAAAAGAAGATTGCAAGAATTTTTTTTAAGATACGCATGAAAGGTAAGAAAGAGGCAAGAGTGACTGCTGCAAATTGAGGCTGAAGTAGTAATAATGAGGAACAAAGAAATGACAGAGGAACTGAATGGGTATTTTGCATCAGTCTTCATGGTGCATCATACCAGAACATCAACAGAGTTGGGGGCAGAGGTGAGTCTAGTGGCTACAGTAAGGAGAATGTGCTGGGGAAGCTGAAAGATGTCTGAAGGTGGTTGCATCACCCAGACTACGTAGACTACACCCAGAGCTCTGAAGAAGATAGCTGAGGAGTTTGTAGAGACGTTGGTGATGATCTTTCAGGAATCACTGGAGTCAGGAGAGACCTAGAGGACTGGAAAATGGCCTGTTTGAGAAGGGTGGGAGGCAGAAGACAGGGAACTGACCTAACATCAGTAGCTGAGATAGTAGGAACTGCAGATGCTGGAGAATCTGAGATAACAAGGTGTAGAGCTGGATAAACACAGCAGGTCAAGCAGCATCATAGGAGCAGGAAGGCTGACGTTTTGGGCCTAGACCCTTCATCAGAAAAAAT
>NC_063335.1:104768863-104930259 GCF_021869965.1 Rhincodon typus | reverse complement strand
ATTTTTTCTGATGAAGGGTCTAGGCCCAAAACGTCAGCCTTCCTGCTCCTATGATGCTGCTTGACCTGCTGTGTTCATCCAGCTCTACACCTTGTTACCTAACATCAGTAGCTGATAAGATTTTAGAGTCAATTAAAGATAAGATTGCAGAGTACTTGAGACTGCATGGTAAAACAGGGCTGAGTCAGCACAGTTTCATCAAGGGCAGGTCACACCTGACAGTCTGTTACAATTCTGAGGATGTAATAAAAAAGCTAGACAAAGGAGAGCCAGTGGATGTGACCTATTTGGATTTTCAGAAGGTCTTTGACAAGGTGCTGCACAGAAGGCTACTAAATAAAATAACAGCCCATGGAGTTGGGGCAAAGAATTGGCAGGGACAGAGGACTGGCTGACTGGCAGAAGGCACAGAGTGGGGATAAAGAGTTATTTTTCAGGATGGTAGCCAGGGACTAGTGGAGTTCCGCAGGGGTCAGTTTGGGGCCACAACTATTCACATTATACATTAACGATCTGGATGAAGGAACTGAGGATACTGTTGCTAAATTTGCAGAAGACACAAAGATAGATGGAGGGACAGGTAGTTGAGGAAGTGGGGAGGCTACAGAAGCGCTTGGACAGGTTAGGAGAGTGGGCAAAGAAGTGCCAGATGGAATACAATATTGGAAAATGTGAGGTTATGTACTTTGGTAGGAAGAATAGAGAAGCAGGCTACTTTCTAAATGGGGAAAGGCTTCCGAAATCTGAAGTACGAAGTGACACAAGAGTCTCTTAAGCTTAACATGCAGGTTAAGGTGGCAGTTAGAAAGGCAAACGCAATGTTAACATTCATTTCAAAAGGGCTAAAATACAAAGCAGGTATGGGCCAAATGCTGGCAAACGGGACTAGGTCAGATTGGGATGTCTGGATGGTGCGGACGAGTTGGACCAAAGAGCTGTTTCCATGCTGTATGAGTCTATGACCTGACGACTCTAAATACTGCGGAGGCTATATAAGGCTCTGGTCAGACCACATTCAGAACACTGCGAGCAGTTTTGAGCCCCATATCTAAGGAAGGATGCACTGACACACTTTGACTACCAATTAGGTGAAAATAGGCTGGAGGAATGATTTCTTTACTCTGGATAAAGAATTCTAGCCTGAGATAAACTCTGGCCAGTCAGAGATCAGCAGCTCTGGACAGAGGTAATGCAGCATTAGATAAAGTAGGAGGAAATTACTGCAGATGCTGGAATATGTACTGAAAACAAACAAACGCTAGAGATCACAGCGGGACAGGCAGCATTCATGGAGAGCAAGCAAGCTAATGTCTCGAGTCTAGATGACTCTTCATCAGAGCTGAAGTGAAGTGTGCAGGAGCAGCATTTATGCAATAGTTTGGGGGGGTGGAGGGTTGGAGTCCTTGGGGAGAAAGGAAGTTGATAGCACAGATTAAGTGATTGGAATGTGAGAATGGCAGAATAATGATGTGTCTAACTGCCAGACTGCAAAGAGCAGACTGTCCCATTGCACTGCGGGGGAGGGGAGAAATGGCATGGTGACAGAGAATGTAACAAGCAAAGCTAAAAGAAAGGGAAGGAGCGGGTTCACAGTTTGAAGGTGTTGAGCTCAATATTAAGTCCAGAAGGTTGTAAAGTGCCTAGTCTGAAGATGAGATGTTGCTCCTCCAGTTTTCACTGTGATTTGCTGGAGCATTGCAGCATGCCAAGGACAGACAAGTGGGCATGTCAACAGGATGCTGTGCTAAAATGATTAGCTATGGGAAGGTTGAGGTCATGATAAGGATTTGAATATGTGTTGCGCCAGCTGCTGAACATATAGCGTAGGCCTCTTCTGTGGTCAGTTAATTCCTAATGATGGTGTGACGAGATTCTTAAATGGGTATTATTTAACCAATTAACAGCCTCACTTGGCTCCCAAGTAGTTTCACCACTCAACGTTATCCCTGCCCTGGCATAAGTCTGACATGGGCAAGAGACCCACTGGATTTAAGAAGCACTACCAACTTCAAATTCAACAGTGAAGGAGAATTAAGTCCAGCCTTTTATTTAAAACTGCGCAGCCATAGCAAATGACACATTTTGCAACCTAAACTTCAATTATCTTACAATAGATGACAGTTTTATTCAGTAAACAGTTGAAAAGGCAATCTTAAAACATGGCAGACAATGCACTGCACTAAAAATGTATGCAAGGAAATCATGGTCACAGCCTTACAAGAAGAACAATTTCATTTCAATAAATTACAGTGGTATTTTCTCCATTTCAGGGAACTTACAAATGAAAAGAAGATACTGTCTATTATGTGCTGGAGTGCATCCGAATACAACTTATTAGCTTTAGTAACTGGTTGAGGCATTCTTCTTGCAATGAGTGCAATGTCACTCTATTTATTGCATAAAGAGCCAGTCATCTTATTATCAACAGTTGGGGGTCAAGGACAGCGATCTCCCTGACTGGAAACAAGGGGTTAAAAGATTTAAGTGCACTTTCACAAGAAGCTAACAAGGACTTAAATTCACTTCCTAAAAACGATATAACATGACACTGCTGCAACTAGCACTGTAATTAAAATTGGCCAGTCTTTAACTAAAGCAGCAGAGCTGGGGGAAATCAATGCACGTCGTGGTTAAAGAATCTAAACCTCTCTTCTCAAAGAAATTCCTTCAAGTTGAATAAGAAAACATCTGTTTAGTTTGGGAAACTTGGTCAGCATGGACCAGTGGACCAAAGGATCTGTTTCCATGCTGTATGACTCTATGAAAAGTCATCCACCTGAAACATTAACTCTGTTTCTCTTGTTACAGATATTGCTTGTCCTATTGAGTTACTTCAGCTTTTTATTTTCTCAATTCAAATTTCCAGCATTTGCAGAATTCTGCTTTTGTATTTGAGTTGCTTTAATTTGGGCAGTTGTATTACAGCAACATTTTCTGTAACCGTAAATAAAATGATCCACAAGGTGGCACTCCAAACAAGTATCACAGTTGTGCATCACTCAGAGATAGCAAGAACTGCCGATGCTGGAGTCAGAGATAACAAGTGTGGAGCTGGAGGAACACAGCAGGTCAGGCAGCATCAGAGAAGCAGGAAAGCTGACTCCGACCCGAAACGTCAGCTTTCCTGCTCTTCTGATGCTGCCTGACCTGCTCTGTTCCTCCAGCTCCACACTGAGTTATCTCTCACAGTTGTGTGGTTGCATCTGGAATTACAATTGCTGTTAAAAATAAGCTGTTGATATGGCCAGTACTACCTGTGATTTTTGAATAACCCTATTAGTGCAGTAAACATACAGACACAAAGAAATTTATAGAACAGGAGGAGGCTATTCATTCCATCATGTCCACAGTGGTCAACAAAGATCTGACCAATTGACCCAGCTCTTGGCCAAAGCCCTGAAGGCTATAGCACATAAGTAAATATCTGAATTCTGTTTTAATGCTTACAAGGGTTTCTGACTCAACCAGCCTTCCAGGCAGTGAGTTTCCGACTTCCTCCGCCTCATGGAATCACAGAATCATACAGTACAGGAAAGGCCCTTTGGCCCATCGAGTCTAAGCTGGCGAGAAGCACCTGACTTTTAACTTAATCCCATTTACCAGCACTTGACCCACAGCCTTGAATATTATGGCATACCAAGTACTCATCCAGGTATTTCTTAAAGGATGTGAGGCAATTCACCTCCACCACCCTCTCAGGCACCACATTCCATGCTGTCACACCCTCTGGGTAAGAAAGTTTCTCCTCACATCCATCCTAAACCTCTTGCCCCTCACCTTGAACATGTGTCCCCTCACGACTGACCCTTCAACTAAGTGGAACAGCTGCTCCTTAGCTACTCTATCCATCAGCCTCATAATCTTGCACTCTTTAATCAGATCCCCCGCAGTCTTTTCTGACCCAAAGAAAACAATCCAAGCCATCCAACCTTTCATTGTAACATAAATTTTCCATCCCAGGAATCATCCTGGTGAATCTGCTCTGCACCCCTGAAGTACAATCACACCCTTCCAGAACTGCTCACAATACTCTAGCTGTGGTCTTACCAAAGTTCTATACAACTCCAACTGGACTTCCCTGGTTTTGTAATCAATGCTTTTGATGATAAAGGCAAGTGTCTCATGTGTCTTTTTCACCACAATACTGACATGCAGTTCTGCCTTCAGAGATCTATGGACAAACACACCTTTTGAATGATTAAAATTCTCCTCAACTCTCCACTTAGCCTTCTACCATTTGCCTTAAATCTACAGTCCCTGATTATTTACTCTCACTACAATTAGGGGGTCAGTTAGCTGGACAGCTGGTTTGTAATGCAGAGTGGATTCCATTCCCACACTGGCTGAAGCTATTGTGAGGGACTCTCCTTCTCAACCTCTTGAATCACCTGATGCGTGGCAAAGCCACCACAAAGGACTTTCCTGACGCGTGGTGATGCACTGGTTAAACTACTACCACTCAACTCTCCTAATGAGAGAACAGCACTCTGGTCGGGTAGGACTACAGCGAGTTTGCCCGTATTTGCTGGAAGAAGTGCCTTCCTATCTACCCTACTCCTTTTAAATTTCACTCCAAGGGAAACACAGCTCAGACAGCTTACAGGAAATATTCAGGCCTTCCACACAAATTGACCACAGCAAACATCTGCACAACAAAGTAGTGGACTCTAAATGGGAACAATTTTTTAAAAATGCCTTAACCATTCTATTTATTGAATCAAATTATGACAAAATAGGATACAATCATAGGGGACCATGATATTGACTCTCATGAAATGATATTTCTCTGCATTGCACTGGTTAATGTGATATAAATATTATTTTGGCCAGGAGCTTCGGTATATGATTTTGCCCACGTGGAAAGAATTGACTCAAGTTGCAGAAATTATGAAAATGAAGAACTTTAAGCTCAGATGGATTAGATCCAGAACCATAATGCTCAGGTTACTGCTGGCTACTATTAACTCAAGTTACCCATCCAGAAAACTGACCACACTTCCAGCTCGGCATGTCCAGTATTTGCTGATACCTTATGAATGGGTGCCGTGTGTGTGTATGTGTGCATGGGGGAGCAGGGGGGGAGTAAGGGGGAAACAGTCATCATAATGAGCACAGAATTTCAGATGCACAGGGGCAATGCATTAATTCATTATTAATGTCCTGCAAATGCAATTACCAACGCCTGCTATGCGTCATATGGCACTGTGGTGGTGTCCCTACCTGTGGGCCAGTAGGTCTAGGTCCCACTTGCCACAGAGGCATGTCATAACATGTTTGAATAGGTCAACTGGAAGTAGAATTACACCAAATTCAGTTTACCACACCTCAAAAAGTTAATCAATTAGTCTTCCTGTGACATAAAGGTTCTGTAACCAGCAGCAGAATGAAAGCACTAAACATTCTGTTTCTTCGGTGTAGAGTTGTTTCAACACATATTTTATGAAAATTGATTAAATTCTCTACAACCTTTAGGCCCCATTGATGGTGGTCCTGTTAATAATCATTTAAAATACTGCTTGATTATGCTAATTCATGGGAGATTTTACATTTGATCTTGGGCAAATAAGTTTAAGTGGAAACCTGGGTGATATTTTAATTTGGCAAAGCTGAGTGAATTAAAGGATTCAGTGCATTAAAGAGACATTTTGCTGACCACACATCAAACAGAATCACCTAGCCCTAATTTTGTTCTAAAAAGTCAAGGATAGCCATTAGAAAGAGCAGGAAAATCATTTCTTTTAGTTGAAGCAAAGAACTTATGCATGCTTATGGCAAGTTATTTCTTTTGAAGTCTCTCTTGGGTTGTGCTAACAAAAACAGAAGTTGCTGGAGAAGCTCAGCAGGGCTAGCAGCATCTGTGAAGAAAAATCAGAGTTTACATTTTGGGTCTGGTGACCCTTCCTCAGGATTCGTTTTTATTTAGTAAAGGATTGTACTATTTGCGGCAATCTTCCGTACTGCTATGAATGAAAGAAAGACCATGTAAATTGGAAATCATTTTTATCATGACTGTAAACATGGGGCTGAGAAAGGTAAAAAAAGCAACAACAGGTGGTCCAATAGTGGGGCAGGCAGGTGTTGCTGCAGCTGCCAATGTGACTCGAGGATAATATGATGTCTCCCTGGCACCAGGGGCGAGGATGTCACCGAGTGGCTTCAGAATATCCAAGTTGTGGTGAAGGTGGGATCTGTCCAGGCTGAGCATTTTGCACCTGAACAGGGACTGGATTAATACTTAGTGGAGAAGTTTGCTAGTGGCATTGGGAGCCATTAAAGCAGTTTGGAAGGGTGATGGCGTCCAGAGCACACCACCAGATGGAACAGAAGCAAAAATGGAATGTTTCTGTTACTTGCAAACTTTGGAATTAAGTACCTGGTGTAGTTGTTTGGCAGGTTGGAAGATATATACTTGCAATATTTAACTGCAAAGAAGTATAAAAATGTGTGAAGATTGGCTGTGGTCCTGACTTTCAACAACTAGCCTTTTGGAAAACAACCCTTATACTTAGGTCCATGTTGTTCATATATATCAGTATAAGCCTTCGAACAAGTCGAACAATGTTTGAAAGTGCAAATACATATCAACTGCATTTCTTTTTTTTAAATCATAGATCATAGAATCCCCAGAGTGTGGAAACAGACCCTTTGGCCCAACAAGTCCACACCAACCCCTAGAGCATCCACCCAATCTACATATCCCCAAACACTATGGGCAATTTATCATGGCCAATCCACCTTGCCTACACATCTTTGGACTGTGGGAGGAAACCGGAGGAAACCCACGCAGGCACAGGGAGAATGTGCAAACTCCAAACAGACAGTCGCCTGGGGGTGGAATCGAACCCAGGACCCTGGCACTGTGAGGCAGCAGTGCTAACCACTGAGCCACCAGTAACAATAAGACATGTTGAACAAATGTCATTATACTGACACAGTATATTAAGTGGCTGCATTAACTGACACCGGTGTATGCACACTATGCACCATTTAAATTTGCACACCTACATGTAAGTGGGTTTGGATTTAAACAAGATGTGGCTGTGAATCGCTTGTGTGGGAATGGGTCCTGGAGAGATGGGGGGATGGGGGAGGTTTTAGAGGGGTGTAGTAGTAATGTCAGTTGACTAGCAACTGAGATGCTTAGACTAATGCTCTTGAAAAACTGGTTGAAATCTCTCAGGTGGCAGCTGGCAGACCTTAAATTCATTTAATATATCTGAAATAAGTCTCTGTAATTGTGACTATGAAACCATTGTCATTTGTGGTAAAACCCCATCTCATTCACAAACATCCTGTAGGGAAGGAAATTTGCCATCCTTACACGTGACTCGAGACCACAGCAATTTGTTCACTCTTAACTGCCCTCAGACATAGCCAAGCAAGCCATTCAATTCAATTGGAATTAGAGATGGACAATAAAAACAAAATCCTCTCTGTTTGTTAACTGTAAGAACCCATTCCAGTTTGTCAGATATTATTTGCCTTCATCAAAAGTGCCCTGGCTGCCATTTTCTATTCCATAGGCATAGTTTTAAAGTGAGTGGAGGTAGATACAGGGGAGACATCAGAGGTAGGTTCTTTACTCAGAGAGTGGTAGGGGTGTGGAATGCATTGCCAGAGAGGGTAGTGGAGTCAGCCTCATTAGGGGCATTTAAGCGGCTATTAGATAGGCATATGGATGACAGTATAAGGTCGGGGTGGAGGTTAGATAGACCTTAGGATTAGGGTAAAAGTTCGGCACAACATCATGGGCCAAAGGGCCTGTACTGTGCTGTACTGTTCTATGTTCTATGTTTTTCAAGGTAAATATTAACTTTAAATATTGCAATTTCATTTTGCTGAGGGGATAACTAAAAACGTTTATAGATTATTTTGGTGAGATAAATGCTACAAAATTACATACCACAGAGCCTTTGTCTGTAAGATAACTGATGCCTTCTTCAGGTCCAATTGCTAATTCCACTGAAATTATCCAGCTTGACTGTTAAGATTGAAAATAAACACGAAACACAGGAATTGAAGTATGCAACCAATTTTGCTTTAAACTGTACACGTACAAAAGAATTAAACGCTTTATATACAAAATAAACTATACATGCTGAAAAATATTGCACAGTTGTAATGGCAGCCATCTACTCTAACTTTATTTTGAAATTTCATGTCAAGTTAGAAGTGTGGGATCAATTTTCAAAATAGAATTTATTTTACCAATGAACTTGCCAATCCTTCTTTATGCATATCTACATTGTTCTAACACTTAAAAATAAATTGTTCCATTATTTTAAAATCTGGAGAAATGGTATTTAACAGAAGGGACTGCTACTTTAAAATTTAATGAAAAGCGTTAAAAGATGTTCATTGTAATTGATCTCCATAGCCTAACTATATGCTTCACTCAAACTCATTGTTCATTATTATTATAAACATTTTTTGCAATAATCTCATCCTAAATGCTCTAGGGCTACTGTGCTACAACTTGATGCAAGGAAGGTGTCAGTGGAATTCTAAGAGAGAAATATCAAGCAGACAATAAATTTTGGTCAGTGTCATGCCTACTATTAACAAATCAAAATAGCAGTCTTTTATTTATGTCAGAAATTTAGCCACATATCTTTTCTTTTAAATCTTGTTTGGTTTCCAATTTTGCCCAATTATGACATTTGTGTATCAAATATTTTCACTGATGAATTCCATTTTCCAGAGAAGATTTCTATAGTCCAGTTTACAAATGAAGAGGCTTATAGTATTGCCAAGACTAGTATTAAGATTGAGAGAGACTTGGAAACCAGCAAGAGCTGAGCAAAAAAATTGAATTAATCAGCAAGAAACATAAAAAAGCAGATAATAAGAGGTTCTGCAAGTTTGTGGGAAGAACGCACGTGGCATAGTAAATTTAGATCCCTCAGAGTCAGACAGAAAGAATTCTAATGGGGAAGAAAGAAATGATCTAGATATTAAATAAACATACTGTGCCTGTCTTCACAATAGACAACAAAAAAAAATCAGGAATAGTGAATAGAGGTTCTAACAAGAGTTAACAACTTAAACACTAAAAAATAGGGTACTGGAGAAATTAATGGGACTAAAAGCTATTAGGTTTGGACCTAATAGCTTATCATAGAATTCCTACAGTGTGGAAACAGGCCCTTCGGCCCAACAAGTCCACACCGAACCTCAGAGCATCCCACCCAGACCCATCCCCCTATAACCCACCTAATCTACACTTCCCTGAACACTACGGGCAATTTAGCACGGCCAATCCACCCAACCTGCACATCTGTGGACTGTGGGACAAAACTGGAGCACCCGGAGGAAACCCATGCATACACACGGAGAACGTGCAAACTCCACACAGACAGTCACCCAAGGCTGGAATCGAACCTGGGTCCCTGGCGCTGTGAGGCAGCAGTGCTAACCACTGTGCCACCGTGCTGTCCCAATATGCTGCAGGGATACTGAATACAGTTAATGCCATGATCATATTGAATGGTGGAGGAGGCTAAATAACCTACTCCTGTTCCTATTTTCCACGTCTAGACTATTTTTGCTTTCAAACAGACATTGAAGTGAGGTCCAAAGGAAGTTACAAATACAGAAGTTGCTGGAAAAGCTCAGCAGGGCTGGCAACATCTATGGAGAGAAATCAGAGTTGACGTTACGGGTCGACTGACCATTCTTAGAACCTAGATTTCTGAGGAAATGTGATGGAAGAAAATTGATCAATTATTCACTGTTGAAGAAGGTTTGATGATGACCATGGAGAAGGTGGAATCTATATATGTGGGAGACACAGGAATTTTTTTATGACAAAGATTTGTAGATTTACCAGTTCAACTTTTATTGAAGAATTATTGTCTCATTGTTTCACAAATGAGATTTAGTTTATGCACTTTGTAAGCTGTATCTCATTAACAGCATTCCACAATATATAGTTTGGGCAAATTAAGTTTATATACATGGAACAGGTACTCTCTTCCTCACAACAAATTTGTGAAAGTGAAGAAGTTAACCAAAATAGCACTAGCAAAAGCAGTATAAATACCATACACACATAAGGAATGAAAAATTTGAAGCTGAATACATACTTGACAGTAAAATGCAGCCAAATCAGTCTTCTGCTATATTGAAAGTCTACATCTATACTTGCACGAGATAACAGGAAACAGGATTAATTTTAACAAGTTAGTCCTTTTTGATAAACTGTCAAAGCATCATTGTAAAAACTTACCCCAAGGGCACATTTGAAGCACTCCTTGTCAAATCTGTAAACTGGAGACAGAATCTCAAAGAATTTCAGAACACTTTGCTCTTCATTCAAGTTAGCAAACTGTCGAAAAGATTGTTGTATCAATTTCCTCAGTGTTTTGGCCTAAAATAGAAATTAAAAATAGTTAAGATTGATAGGAAAAATCTAGGGTTAATTTGTCCAGCTCAAATGTTTAGCTACTTACATAGTTTTTTATTTAAAAATTTTATTGCCATCATTTACACTATGTTATCATAAGAGAAAGGAATTTTGGCTAATGATGAAATCATAGCTACTATTTGGTCCTATTACTGCAGTTCATTTAATGGTACTGGCAACTTGACCTGCACCTTCAATCATGTCATTAAAACATAGAAAACAGGAGCAGGAGTAGGATGTCAGCCCTTCGAGCCCGTTCCAAGATTCAATATGATCACGGCTGATCATGAAACTCCGTTTTCTCTTTCCGCTTTCTCTCCATTTCCTTTGATCTCCTTAGCCCTTAGATTATATCTAACTCTTTCTCAAAACTCCTTCTTGGAACGGCATAGTGGGTCCGTGGTTAGCACTGCTGCCTCACAGAGCCAGGGACCCGGGTTAAATACAGCTCAGGTGACTGTTGCGTTTGCATATTCTCCCTTTGTCTGCATGGATTTCCTCCCAAAGTCCAGAGATGTGTAGGTTATGTGGACTGGCCATGCTAAATTGCCCATCGTGTTGAGGGATGTGTAGGTGAGGTGGATTAGCCATGGGGGTTGCAGGGATAGGGTGGGGGGTAAGTCTGAGTGGAATGCTCTTCAGAGAGTTGGTGTGGACTTGTAGGCTGAATGGCCTGTTTCTACACTGTAGGGATTCTATGAAAACGTTCAATTTTTGGCTCAACTGCTTCCTATGGCAGAGAATTCTACAGGCTCACAACTCTCTACTTGAAATTTCTCCTCATCTCAGTCCTAAATGGCCGACCTCGTATTCTTAGACTGACCCTTGGTACTGGATTCCTGGTCATTGGGAACATCCATCCTGCATTTCTCCTGTCCGGTTCAAATTTTATAGGTTTATCCAAGATGACTTCCTCGTTCTCCTGAACTCGAGCGAATATAATCCTAGCCGATTCAACCTCTCCTCAAACATCAGTCTTTCCATCCAATGAATTGGCTTGGTAAACATTCACTGCACACCCTACATATTTAGAACATGCTTCCTCAGGTAAGGAAACCAAAACTGTACATAATATTCCAGGTGTGATCTCACTAAGGCACTGCGTAACTGCAGAAAGACATCCCTACCCCAATACTCTAATTCTCTTGCTATGAAGATCAACACATCATTTTCTTTGCTGCCTGCTCCACCTGCATGCTTTCTTTCAGTGTCTGGCGTACAAGGACACCCAGATCATGGTACACCTCCCCCTTTCCTAGTCTATCGCCATTTAGATAATAATCTGCTTGCCTATTTGTGCTACCAAAGTGCTTAATCTCACGTTTATCCGAGCTATACTTCATCAGCCATGCATTTACTCACTCACTCAAGTTGTTCAAATCATGCTGAAGCATTTCTGCATCCTCCTCAAGGTTCATGTTCTCAACCAGCATTGTGTCATCTCCATGTTTGAAGATATTTACTTCCCTTATCTAAATCATTGATATGCATTGTTAATGGCTGGCGTCCAAGCATTGCTTCCTGCGGTATCTCACTCATCACAGCCTAACACTAAGAAAAATACCTGCTTTTCCCACTCTTTGTTTCCTGTCTGCCAACCAGTTTTCAATCCATCTCAGTACACAACTTCCAATCTCATGCACTGTAAGTTCACAGGCTAACTTCTTATGTGGGACCTTACTGAAAGCACTCTGGAAGTCCAAGTAAACCAAATCCATTGGCTTGCCCTTACCAACTGTATTACTTACATCATTGAAAAATTCTAGTAGATTTATCAAGTATGATCACTCCCTCAAAAAATCCATGCTCACTCTGACCATTCTGGTCACTGTTTTCCAGGTGCTGTGCTATTATATCTTTTATAATGGACTTTAGCCTTTTCCCTACTATTGATGTCAGGCTAACTGGTCTTTAATTTCCTGTTTTCTTTCTACGTCATTATTTAAATACTGGTGTTACATTAGCTACCCTCCAATCCATAGGAACTGATATAAAGACTATACAATCTTAGAAGATGACCACCAATGCATTTGCTATTTCTGGCCACACTTCCCTTTTTACACTGGGATGCACATTACCAGGTCCTTGGAATTTATTTGTCTTTAATACTATCAATTTCTCGAACACTATTTCCCTATTAACACGGATTTCCTTTAGTTCTTCCTTCTCACCAGACCCTGTGTTACCCAAAATTTTTGGAAAGTTATTAGTGTCCTCCTTTGTGAAGGAAGAACAAAGGTCTGTATTTAATTATGTTTACAAGGTTTGTCTGCCATCTCTTTGTTCCTCATTATAAATTCCCTGATTCTGTTTGTAAGGGATCTACGTTTGTTTTCACTGAACCTTTTCTCTTCGTACACCTACAGAAGCTTTACAATTTGTCTGTATGTTCCCAGCAAGTTTACTTTCGAACTCTATTCCCCTCTGCCACTTAATCAATTCCATTGTCCTTCTTTGCTGAATTCTCAGGTCTGCTGCCTTTTTGGCCAAATTGTATGCCCCTTTCCTGGACGTAATATTATCCCTAAATTAGCTTCAGCCAGGCCACCTTTCCCTTTTTCTTTTTGCACCAGACAAGAGCAAACAATTGCTGCAGTTCCTCCTTGCGCTCATCAAGTGCTTTCCATTGCCTATCTATTGTCATCCCTTTAAGTAACAATCCCCAATTTATCATAGCCAGCTCACTGCCGTACCACTGTAGTTTCCTCTATTTTGATTTTGTTTAGATGTCTGTAAACTTACATAAAAATAGCCACCAAGAATATCTCAATTCTTTCTCATTAATAAAATTACTGGCATTTATTTACAATTGTACACAAGCATGGAAAAGACAATCTTAAAGCATGCCATGCCAACCAAACTGAAAGATGTTTAACATAAGAAGTAGATAATTCACAAATCTATTAACTATTGAAGAGTTGTACTAATAACAAATAGTTTTAAATTCTATTCAGAATCATATTTCAGCATAGTGATAAAATTACAACTGTTAATATGGAAGAAAAACCTGAAAACTATACAAGTGTGGAAGTACAAAGTAAATGGAATTAGAACATTGATTATAGAATGTGAAAATGTTAACAAATTGCAAAGGACCTACAAAGGAAAATACCATCCTTACTCAAAAGAAAGTTTCTTTGAGGCGCTATCAGCATCCAAAACGAAAAATAGATAACATTTTTCAGGTGTAGTATGCTTAATAAGCATTAAGAAATAAAGGAAAGTGGATCCCTTAATTAAATGGCAAAACCAAAATGGGTGAGTCAGGCATAGTGATGGTACCACTGAGAGGCAGTAAATAGTTTCACAGCCAGTAAATCTCTTTATCAAGAGTTCAGAAGCAATGTAAACTGGCAGAACATCCCAGTGCAGTAATGAAATAAAAACTTGTATCATTCATTTAAGTAGTAAACCACGATGAGAGATTTCAGCAACTATACTTACCAAAAACTGACATTGGCCCAAATAAGATTATACTGTAGAGAAACAAGATGTTTTGGAGAAATTACACGATGAATGGGCCGTCTCAGGGAGAAAAGAGGGGTTTACTTGGACAGGGGGGCGGTGCTACTCAAGGCTTAGTCATCAAATGCGGGGCAAAGGTAGGCAGGCATGAGAATTGAAAAATGCTGTATACACTACAGTGCAATACTCAGTTAAAGAACTAAGGTTGGGCAAGGCAATAGATTTTAACACAAAAATTAATATTTTCAAAATCAAGGTATTGTTAGACTGGCAATCAATGTAGGCCAGCAAGCACAGGGCTGATGAATGAACAGGACATGCTGCAAATTGGTGTATGGACATTAGAACTTTCAATGAGCTATGGGAAGCTCGTCAGGAGAATATCGAAATAGTTCAGTCTTGACATAGTAATATGGATGAGGGCTTTGCTAAGAGATGAATTGAGGCAAGGGCAGAAACCGGCTATGTTATGGAGATGTAAGCGGACTGTCTTGATGTTGGAAAGGATATTGTATGAGAAGCTTCAGTTTAAGATCAATATGACATCAAGGGTGCAAACAATTTGCTTGAGTTGAGCCAGTGATCAGGAAGAGGGATTGCATCTAGAGAATAGAGGTTTCTAGAGAATAGAATTTCTGGCAGAAGCCAAAATAACTTTAGTCTTTCCATTGCTGAATGGAATTTTGGCTCATCCAGGACTTGAGGTCAGGTAAGCAGTCTCACAGCACAAATGCAGTGAATAGAGGGGTTGAGAGCAGTGGTGATGAGGTAACACTGGATGTTGTTGGTGGAACAGGTATGTGTGGAACAGGATGATGCATTGTTCATCAGGTGGCACCAAAAGGAAGCATGTAAATAAAAAAGGATGAGTACTTGGAGACCTCCAGAAAGAAGCATGGGAACAGAAAGAAAAGATTCTCAGGCAACAACTAGATATTGCAGGGTCATTTAGCTGGATAACAGAAAAGAATCATGTTAAGAGAAGGTAAATAGATCTGGTAGGAAAAACAGAAATAGTATATTTCGTAGTCACGGTCACATAGGCTGATAAACGACTTTGATCAGGGTTGTTTCAATATTGTGATAAAGCGGAAAGAAACCTGGAAAGGTTTAAATATTGAGTTGGGCAATAGATGGGCACCGATTTGGGGGTGGGGGGGCGCAACATCATGAAAGGAAAGGGAGGTTGGAAATGGCATGGTAATTTGCAAGGACAAAGGGGTCATGGGCAGGGTAAAAGAGTATTAGGAGATGATGATTTTAAGGGCAGTCATCAGATTGTTGGATTAGAATACCCTGATAGCTCCTGACAACTGGCCTATTGGAAAGGTTTTTATAAAAGGCTTCTCTATTCGACATGTGGTGGCAATATTGGTAATCTGATGGAACGGATGAAGAATTGACAAAATACCCAAGACGGACTGTGAATGGATTTGATTTGTTGGGATTATCACATTAATGAAAGATTACAAGATTACAATGTTGTTGTCTATTTCTGTTCCACAGTACTGTGGTGCGGATTACTGAAGCTCCATTCCAAGCTAGTTCCAAGTAACTTGTATCAGCTTCTCCGTTTATTTCATTTAACAATTTATGCCATTTAACAATGTGATCCATTTTCAAGTGTTACTCTTTCTGCCTACAAATGTTAATTACTGAGGATAAACTGTGTTTTGCAAGTGGAAGAATTGACATTCTGAAATGTTATAATGAAACAATTATAACCCATGCTACTGAAACAAACTTTCCAAGGTATAGCCTATAATTTACAGCACAATTTAAAACAGCACTGAGGCAATCAAGGAGTACAGAATCTTATGTGGGTGAAGTACTTCAATGCCTCTCACGTCAAGTAGCACAGTAACGATGTCATTGCTGACCAAGTCCAATTGTCACTATTTATGATAGTTTTGTTTAAGATCCAGTATCTGTGGGAATGGACTTGAAAAGCTAACTCAGCTTTCTTCCCACAGATGCTGCCAGACCTGCTGAGTTTCTCCAGCAATTTCAGTTACTGGTGTCAATAGGCTAACCATGGAAAGGGCTGCACTAGACTTTGAATTGGGGAATGGGGTCTGCCAGCTGATTGAAATTTCAGAGGAGGAGCATTTCGGAAACAGTGATCATAATTCTGTAAGCTTTAAGATAGTTACAGATAAGGATAAGACTAGTCCTTGGGTGAAAGTGCTAAATTAGGGGAAGGCTAATTACAACACCATTAGGCAGGAACTGGGGAAATTAGATCAAGGGCAACTGTTTGGGGATAAATCCACATCTGATATGTGAGAGTCTTTTAAAAGCCAGTTAATCAGAGTTCAGGAAGAGGGATTGCATCTAGAGATTCAAGAATCAACAGCATGTCAGGATGCAAGATAAGGATGGCAGGATTTGGGAACCTTGGATGACAAGAATTATTGAAAAGGTTTGTCAAAAAGAAAAAGGAAGCATATATAAGGTTTAGGAAACTGAAATTAAACAAAGCCCTCAAGGAGTATAAAGGAAGAAGAAAAGAACTTAAACAAGAATTAGGAGGGCTGAAAGGGGCCATGAAGTATTCTTGGCAAGTAGGATTAAGAACAGTCTCAAGGCATTTTATATTAGGAGTAAGGGGGTAGCTAGAGGAAGGGTAGGTCCACTCAAGGACAAAGGAGGGAACTTACACATGGAACCACAGGCAGTGGGTGAGGTGTTTATTTCATAGAAATTTCATTTAATAGAATTTCATTGAAACCCTACAGTATGGAAACAGGCCATTCAGCCCAACAAGTCCACTCCGCCCCATTCCCCTATATTTCCCATATCTAACCCACCTAACCTAAACATCCCTGGGCACTATGGGCAATTTAGAATAGCCAATCCACCTAGCCTGCACATCTTTGGACTGTGGGAGGAAATTGGAGCACCCGTAGCACTCGGAGGAAGCCCACGCAGACACGTGGAGAACGTGCGAACTCCACACAGACAGTCGCCTAAGGCTGGAATTGAACCCGGGTCCCTGGTGCTGTGAGGCAGCAATGCTAACCAGTACTTTCCATTGATATTTAGCAAGAATGGATGATGGTAAGATTAGAGAGGGGCATGTCGATATTAAGAACGTGGTGGTGTCGGGGAAGGTAGATAAATCCCCAGAGCCTGATGGGATCTATTACAGGAGGCAAAGGAGGTGGTTGCTGGGGCCTTGAAAGAGATCTCTGTATCCTCTTTAGCCACAACCGAGATCCCAGAAGACAGAAGACTAGCCAATGTTGTTCCTTTGTTTCAGAAGGGTAATAGGGATAATCCAGGAAATTATAGGCTGGTGAGCTTTATATCAGTGGTAGGAAAATTACTAGGGAATAGTCTTAGGGACAGGATTTACTCACTTCACTTCAAAAAGATTGGACTTATTTGGGATAATCAGCATGGCTTTAAGTCTTGTCTCACAAACTTGATTGAGTTTTTTGAGGAAGTTACAAAGATGACTGATGAGGGCAACACAGCGGATGTCATCTAGACGGACTTTACTAAAGTATATGACCACAGTAGGCTTATGCAGAAATTTAAGTCAAATGGCATCCATGCTGAGTTAGTAAATTGGATACAAAATTGGCTTGGTTATAGAAAAAAGCGTAGTTGTGGAAAGGCGTTTTTCTCACTGGAGATCTGTGACCAGTATGTTCTACGAGGATCAGTGCTGGGACCTTTGTTGTTAGTAACATTTGTGAATGATGTGGATGAAAATTTAGGTAGCCTGATTAGTAAGTTTGCGATGATATGAAAATTGGCAGACTTGTGGATAGCGAGAAAGTTACCAAAGGATACAGCATGACACAGATCAGTTGGAAAATTGGGCAGGGAAATGGAAGATGGAGTTTAATCCGCACAAGTGTGAGGTGATACATATTGGGAAGTCAAATTGGCAAGAGGAAAGTATACAGTAAACAGCAGGACCCTTCAGAGCACTGAGTTGCACGTACACAGCTCCCTCAAATTGGCAAAACTAATGGATAAGGTGATAAAGAAGGCATACAGCATATGCTTAACTTCATCAGTCAGGGAATTAAGTATAAATGTTAGCGAGTCATGTTGCATTTCCATAAAACTTTGTTTAGGCCACATTTGGCAGTTCTGGTCACTGCACTATAGGAAGGATATGAAGGCTTTGGAGAGGGTGCAGAAGAGGTTTACCAGGATGCTGCTTGGATTGGAGTGTATCAGCTGTAAGGAAAGGTTGTACAAGGATTATTTTTGCTACAGCATCAGAAGCTGAGGGGTGACCTGACAGAAGTATTTTTTCCAGGGTGGAAATGTCAAACCATAGAGGCATAGATTTAAAGTGAGAGGGGAAAAGTTTAAAGGGCATGTGCGAGGAGAATTTTGTTTACATAAAGGATGGTAGGTACATGGAACATGCTGCCAGGGGAGGTAGTAGAAGTAGAGACAATAGCAATGTTTAAGAGGCACATGAACAGACATGGTATAGTGCGATACAGACCATGTGCAGCCAGGTGGGGTTAATTTAGAATGGCATCAGGGAGGTCAGCACAGGCATGGTGGGTTTAAGGGCCTGTTTTGATGTTGTACTGTTCTATGTTCATAGTAACACAGATATTGCTCTGGTTATACAGGGCTTTGGTGAGGCCTCATCTAGACTACTCTGTTACATAATTGGTCTCTTTATTAAAAGAAAGAAGCAAATGCGTTGGAAGCATTTCAAAGAAAGTTTACAGGATCAATACCAGGAATGGGTGGGTTGTCTTATGAAGAAAGGCTAGGCTTGCATTCACTCGAGTTTAGAATAGTCAGAGATAAATCAATTGAAGCAAATAATAACCTGAGGTATTTTTAACACAATGCATGTGGAAAGGACACTTCCTCTTCTGGAAGAAAGCAGATATCGTTTTTGATGAATAAGGGCTCATGTATTTAAGATGAGGAAAATTTCTTTGGCCTTTGGTACTCCCTTCCTCAAAAGGTGGTCTTTGAACATTTTTAAGGCAGGGTCCGAGACATTCTAGATAAGCAAGATGAAAGAAGGTAGATGGGAATGTGGACCATCAGATCAGCCACAATCATACTGAATGAGCAGGCTTGAAGGACCGAGTGACCTATTTCTGCAATTTGTATGTTTGCACTTATGATTGTAAATTTATGGATTAAACAATCAAGCAAAACTGTAGCAAATCCATGTTGATTTTGACAAATGTGATGTAATAGAGGACAGAATTAAGGTATTTCCTAAAAGGAGATCTATTAACATTAGGAGGTGCTGGTACCTAGATCATTAAAACACCATTAACAGGTTGAGAAAATAATCAGGAACAGACTGGCCTTTACATACTAAGGATCAAAAAGAAAGGGGGAAAAGTCACATGCAGCTAAACAAAGCCATGATTAGACCACACCTGGAATACTATGAGCAATTCTGGATACCACATCTTAAACTGGATAAACTGGCAATGGAGGGAGGGCAACATAGATTTAGCAGATTACCACCTGGACTTCAAGGACTAGACAATAAAATATAGCTTTGAATTTAGAATGATAAAGGAATAATTAAAGTTTTCAAGACATCAAGGTGAACTTTTAGGTAAACAGAGAAACTGTTTCTGCTGGCTGTGGAGACCAGAAGTAGGGGTCAAAGATAAGAACTAGATATTTCAAGGCTGAAATTTAGAAGCACAACACACAATGACGACAGAAGTTTGGAATTGTGTTCCATCAATGCCAACTAATAATTAGATGACTAATGTTAAATCTGAGATGTGTAGGTTTTTGTTAAGGAAAAGTGCTAAGGAATATAGAGTAAAGACGAGTATGTGAATTAAGTTCACAGAGCAGCCACGATTTTGGTGAATGAGAAAATACGTTCAAGGAGTTAAATGTATTTTTAAAAGAGATTATTTCACAGTATGTGAGCATTGCTGGCACAGTCAGCATTTGGTGCCTATCTCTAGTTGTTATAGAGAAAATAAAGGTGAGCTGCCTTCTTGAACTGCTGCAGTCCATGTAGAGCAAATATACTCACACTATACTAATAAGCAGAGAGTTCTAGGATATTGACCCAGAGACAGGGAAAGAACAGCAATAAGTCAAGATGGTGTGTGGCTTGGAGTTGATCATGATGTCCTTATCCTTCTAGGTAGTACAAGTCGGGCGTTTGGAAGGTGCTGTCATTGTAGACTGAGCGGATTACTGCAGTGCATGTTATCTATAGTACACCAATACAGCCACTACGTTCTAGTGAAGGGTGTGCGTTTTTAAGGTGGTGGATGGGTGTCGATCAAGCTGTGTGCTGAGATTCTTAAGTGCTGTTGATGCTGTGGTCAGCCTGACAACTGTAAAATATTCACTCAAAATCCTGAATTTTGCCTAGTAGATGGTGCCATGCTACAGGGGGTCATAAGGTGATTTACCTGCCACAGAATATCCAGCCTCTGATTTGGTCTTGCAGCCATGGTATTGATGTGGCTGATGCTTATATGGCCTTAGTCCTGTTTCCAAGGTTCAATGGCAGATTATAAGACAACATCCATGAGGTGTTGTACATTGCAGTAGCCATGTGTTCCACCACACCTGTAGCTAAGGCTTGTCATTTTCTTTGCTCTGCCATTCCCATCAAGCCATGAAACTAGCCATGGTTCAATGAATAGGAGAGCCTGTCAAAAGCAGCAGCTGGTTTACCTTAAAATGAGGTACTAACCTGGTGGATCTAGTACACCACAGGACTATATGCATGCTGTAACATTTTCCTTTCAGGATTGTGGGGGTGCATGCCATAGATAAAACCAAGTGATTTCCCATGACTGTCTTAGCTCTGCAAGTCCTAACACAGTTAGCCATAGGACAACAGAAAATACTAGACCCTTTGGGCCTGCTCCACCATTCATTATCATCATAGGTGATCATCTACCCAATAGCCTGTTCCTGCTTTTCTCCTATATCCTTAGATCTCTTCAGTCACAAGTGCTATATCTAACTCCTTCCTGAAATCATACATTGTTTTGGCCTCAACCACTCTCTGTGGTAGAGAATTCCACCAGCTCACCATCCTGAATCCAGAAATTTCTCCTCATCTCAATCGTAAATGGTTTATCCCATATCCTTAGACTGAGGCCCCTGGTTCTGGACTTCTGTCATTGAGAAAATCCTTCCTTCATCTATCCTGTCTATTCCTGTCATAATTTTATAGGTTTCTACAAGAATTCCACGCCCTCCCTTCTTCTCAACTCCAATGACTATAATCCTAACTGATTCAACTTCTCCTCGTATCAGTCCTACCATTTCAGGAATCAGTCGGTAAAACTTCCCTGCATTCCCTCTGCAACAAGAACAGGCTTTGTATAATTGCAGCAAGATATCCCTGCTTCTGAACTCAAATCCTCTCGTTATGAACGCCAAAATACCATTTGCCTCCTTGACAGTCTGCTGCACCTGCATGCTTACCTACAGCATCTGTGAAGGAGAAAACAGAGTTAACTCAGAAGGTTCTGAGGAAGGGTCACCGGACCTGAAACGTTAACTCTGTTTTCTCCTTCACAGATGCTGCCAGACCTGCTGAGCTTTTCCAGCAACTTTGTTTTTGTTCCTGATTTACAGCATCTGCAGTTCTTTTGGTTTTTGCTTACCTACAGTGACAGATTTACAAGGACACCCACATCTCGCTGCATCTTCCATACTCTTTATAGATATTCAGATGCCAAGCCCCTTTCTGTTTTTGCTTTCAAAGTGGATAACTACAGGTTTATTCACAATATTCTGCATGTGCTATGAATTTGCCCATTCAACTTATTCAAATGATACTGAAGATTTTCCTCACAGCTCATCCTCCCATCCAGCTGTCATCTGCAAATTTGAAGATATTACATTTAGTTCCATAATCTAAATCATTAATACAGGTTGTGAAAAGCTGGGGTCCAAGCACTGAGCCCTGCAGTATCCCACTAGTCACTGCCTTCCATTCAGGTAAATGATCAGTCTATTCCTACGCTGTTTCCTATCTGCCAACAATTTTCAATCCATCTCAATACACTACCCCTAATCCCATGTGTTTTAATTTTACATGCTAATCTATGATGTGGGACTTTGTCAAAAGTCTTTTGAAAGTCCAAATAATCCAAATAAAGTTACATCATCAAAAGGATTCCAGTAGATTTGTCAAGCATGATTTCCCTTTCATAAAGCCTTGCTGAGTGCTCAGTTTTTAAATCTTTTATAATGAACTTGAGCATTTTCCCCACTACCGATGTTAGGCTAATTGGTCTGTGATTTCCGGATTTCTCTCTGCCTCCCTTTTTAAATAGAGGGTTACATTAGCTACGCTTCAATCTGCAGGAAATGTTCCACAGTCTATAGAAACTTTGAAGATGACCACCAATGCATCCTATTTCAACAAGCACTTCTTTAAATGCACTGGGATGTCGATGACCAGGACCTGGGGATTTATTGCCTTCAAACCCATCAATTTCCCCACTACCATTTTCTCATTAATACTGACTTCCATTCAGTTGCTTTCTGTCACTATATCCTGTGTTCACTAATATTGCTGAAATGTTATTTGTGTCCTCACTTATGAACGGGGCAGGTGAAGTATGATATTGATATCTGTTAGGTTATTCACTTTAGTAACAAAAACAGGAAGCCAGATTATTATCAGAATGGTGCTAGATTGGGAAAGGGGGAGATGCAATGACAGCTGGGTATCCTTGTACACCAGTCACTAAAAGATCCAGCAGGCAGAGAAGGCGGCAAATAGTATGTTGACCTTCATAGTGAGAGGATTCAAGCACAGTAGCAGGGATGTCTTTTTGCAACTGTATAGGGCCTTGTTGAGACCACACCTGGAGTAGTGTATGCAGTTTTGATTGACTTATCTGAGGATAGATATTCTGGCTGTGGAGGAATTGCAACAAAGGCTGACCGGACTAATTCCTGGGATGGCAGGACTGATGTATGGAGAGGGATTAGATCAGTTGGGACTATATTTACTCAAGTTTGGAAGAATGAGAGGGATCTCCAAGAAATCTATAAATTGATAACAGGATGGCAAATTTTGTAAACAGAAAAGCCTGGGGAGTTCAGAACCAGGGGTCACAGTCTATCCGTACAAGGTAGGCCATTTCCGATGAGGAGAACTTTATTCACCCAGAGAGCGGTGAGCCTGTGGAATTTTAATGCTGAGACATTGAATGTTTTCAAAGAGTTAGATGTAGCTCTTGGGGCAAAACGGATCAAGGGATACGGGAAGAACAGGTTACTGAGTCGAATGATCAGCCACGATCATACTGAATGGTAGACCAGGATCCAAGGGCTGAATAGTCTATTCATGCGCCTATTTCTATGACCTCTACTTTCAAAGAAACAAAGGGCATGAGGACACCACCACCAGCACATTTACCTCCAAGTCACACACCACTTTGACCTATTTCACAGTTTCTCACAACATTAGAACAAATGTCATGACCTTTACAACTTGAAGGCTTTCATAAAGGGCAACAGTACGCGACAGTCAGGAAATGCAGTGTAGGGTGGTGGAATCAGACTTCGTGCGATAAAAGGTATGGTTAAGGTCAGACATGACAAACCAGGGAGGTTGAGAGATCACTGGGCATGGGAACAGAAAGTTAATGTGTGAGGCTCTGCTGTTGATGGAAGCAAGTTTGGAAAAAGAAGGCAAACCATCAGTTCTTCGATTGAAGTATATATGGTAGATTGGAGATGGGTTGGTAGCATACAGAATGTGGATGTTCGAAGTGAGTGGAAAGGTTGCCAAAAGGGTCATTGGAACAGACATCATTGACCCAGGGATGGAGGAAGGTCTCAGCAGCAGATGGATGGGTGGGTGACGGTGAGGTGGGACAAAGATCTTGAGGGCCAAGTGTGTGTGAACTTTGAAGCCTTGTTCAGACCACTGAGATTTTTCAGTGTTGCAATCAATCCTAATAGGAAGGTAAAGAAAACTACTGCTTTTGTCAGAATTTCTGAAAGACAGTGCAAGTTTAAGTTTGCTAGTCTTAAGCTTTGGGGAGCAATTTGAAGTTTGATTCCAGACTGATTCCTGGATGGAAGGGTTATCTTATGAGGAAAGGTTAAGGAAGTTGGGCCTACATTCTTTGGTGCTTATAGGGGAGCTTATTGAAACATAAGATCCTGACAGAACTTCACATGATGGATGCCCAGTAGGAGGAAAAAAAAAGGAACAAAAACAAAGTTGCTGGAAAAGCTCAGCAGGTCTGGCAGCACCTGTGGAGGATAAAACAGAGTTAACGTTTCGGGTCTGGTGACCCTTCCTCAGAACTGCTCAGAACCCAGTCTTGTGTTATTTTGGCCAATAGTTTACTTCTAAATACTCACTAGGACCTTTCATTTCTCTTTCTGAATTTTCAGTTCCCTTTGTTGCATAAACATCATCAAGCCCATGTATGTGCATCAGATGATGATGCTGCACAGACTCTAACAAGGAGAGAAAGTGCACTAAAACTTTCTTCCAGGTAGTTTTACCTTTACTGATTCCACCAGGCTCTTGGGAAAGAATCTCTTCAAACCCACGTCCTTCCTGTTAAATAGAAAATGAAAAATGTAAATCATTTTTTGTACCAAAGTAAAAGTCCTTGCTCATTGATCTAGAACTACAAAAACAGGTGTTAAAACAATTATTCCATTATTACAAAGTTGAAGTTGAAGTTTTTTTTTATAAATGATGCCTTTTTGTACATGCCTTCCTTAGTACATATTGCACGTAACAATGAGAGGCGGCATCACAGCACTCTAGCATGCTGGAAAGGTCAATATCATTACTACACAGGTGCAGAGCATTAATAACAGAACATCCCAGCTCACAAGCTGTTCATTAGTTAGTCAGATGAAGGAACTTTTGGGAACTGATATGAACATTGCAGTATGGATAAGGAACTTTGCAGTGACAAAGATAAAGATAAAATTGCTATCGGACCATAGTGCTAGAAGATGGATCTCTCATTAAAGTGAGATGACTGGTGTTCAGTTTAACCTAAGGGGACCATAACTTAGGCAAGGGGCAAGGGGCAAGGTTGAGAAGGTAGGACCTTCATGGTGACCTCAGTAGGTATGGAAATTTAACCCATGCAATTGGTATCACTCTGAATCATAAACCACCTGTCCAACCAACTGAGCTAATGGTCCCCAGTAAGAAAGTGCTAGTGGACAGGCATTTTTCAGGTTGAAAGGTGGTTTGCAGCAGTGTTGTTTAGTTGCCTCAGTTTTGGGTCCAGTATAACTTGCAAATTTTTTAAATGAATGATAGACTCGGGAGCAGACTTACCAAGTTTGCAAATTATATAAAACTTGGTTTGGTAGTAGACAGGGATGAAGATAGTTGTAGATTTTCAAAGGACATAGGTAAGGTGGTGAAATGAGCAGGAACAGATGGAGTTCAAAATAGGGACATAACTAGGATCAGGAGTAGGCAATTTAGCCCCTCAAGCCTGCTTCACTATTTAATACGATCTTGGCTGATCTCATCTCGGCCTAGACTCCATTTTCCTGCCTGCTCCCCCTAAGCCTTGAAACTTTTTCTAATTAAAAATCTATCTCCTCTTTAAATTTATTCAGTGTTCTGGCATCCTCCAGATCTCGGGTAGTGAATTCCAAAGATTCACAACCCTTTGTGAGAAGTAATACCATCAATTCCCTTTAGCATCTTATATCTCAACTAGTTCCTCTCTCATCCTTCTAAATTTTGTGAGTATAGGCCTAAATTACTCACTGTCTCTTCATTAGAGACGCTTTCATCTCTGGAAATAATCTAGTGAACCTCCTCTGAACTGCCTTCAAAGAAATTACATACTCCCTCAACTTGGGGGACCAAAGTGTACACAGTACTCCAGATGCAGTCTCTCCAATGCCTTGTACAATTGCAACAACACTTCCCTGCTTTTATACTCCATTCCATTAGTAATAAATGGCAAAGTTCCATTTTCAAGGCAGAGAAATACAAAGTGACACACTTTAGGACCACCAATATGGAAAGACAGCATAATATAAATATGTATCCAAATTTTCCTCCTGTTCCTTCATTTTTACTTCCTTGGTGTATGGATTCAATTCTCTTTTGAAACGGAATCACTCCATCTACTGTCACGTCTCCATGCGGCGATACATTCTAAATCCAAACCACTTTTCGTACTGAACCAATTTCTTTAGTTTTGCAGTTTAACGAGAATAATTTCAACTGTGCAATTTGCTCATCTGGTTTACGTAACATTACTGTTTTCTGAATGGCATAAGTTAACGTTAGTTATTAACAATAAAAGGAAATTACTCAAAATTGTCGGCTCTCTTGAACAGAACTTTCTAGCTTATACTAGCACATCAGCAGCTGTCTGTGTTACACAGCGACTCTTATACTGACCAACAAGGCTCCATTGGTAAAACCCCTACCTCCAATTCAGAAATCCACTCCAGGAGTTCAGCATCTAATTTGGGCCTACCTATTCAGTGCCGGAAAAGTGCTGCAGTGCTAAATAAGCTGTTCTGTTTCCATCAGATCTTAAACAAAGGTTCTGCCAGTCAATAAAAATGTTCCACATGTACTTTGCATATGATTCTTAAACATTTTCCCACAATTCTTTCAGCCATTGTACATTGCATATATCCCCACATATATTTTAATTAAGGTGTAATTCAAATAAAAAATGTTTTTTGTTTTGCTGCCCTTACAAACAATTCTTCCTCATCCTGTGCTATTTGTAGAGTATTGTGGTGCTCAAACAGGTTGCTGCAGTTGTCTGTCTATTTGTGACTTCAAAGTTAATTTACTGCATATGAAGCATTTCAGAGTGTTTTTAAACACTTAACATACCACTAAATAAATGCAAATTATCACTTTTCTTTACATATCTAAGCATCAAGAGCAAGCATCAACAAGCTGCTGACCTACAGTCGTCAGTGATACTAACTTTATCCAGATTCTATACTTACTTTCTGGAAAGGCATCACTGATTAACAGATTCCTGCTTTTAAGTTTTTCTCTCCTGCCCAGGCTTACAATTTTGCATTCTGACATTTTTCATATGTTTCCTCAATACTTGTCCACATTCTTCTGGTTACAAAATCCAATCGCTTCCCTTGTATGTTTTCAGAGACAGTTGTTTTAACTAAATGGTTCCCAACCTTTTCAGTGTCAAGGCACACCCACATTTTTCAATCAAATTGATTGCTCATAAATGTCATATTTTCTTGCATTTAATATGGTTATGGCCTTACTAGGTTAACTCTGACTCTCTGTACACAAAATATTGAACAAATGTGATTTCAGTGGCCATGATTTATGAAATTTACAATTTTTACGGCTTGCTCGAACACTGCAGCTAACTCTAGTGGTTTAGTTTTGCTACAAGAGCTTCCTGGTGGAGAATGGTCTGAAAGTCAGGATTTTAGTCTTTAAACCTACTGGCAAATCCTTTGACTTTCTGCATTGTGCAGACTGCTCTGTCAGTGCAAATGGTCCAACACATAGTCCAGGTAAGATTGGTTTCCCTTAAATTTGCCCAGTTTGGGTTTCACCAAGGCCACTCAGCTCCTAACCTCATTACAGCCTTGGTTCAAATATGGACATAGGAGCTTAATTCTAGAGGTGTGTGACAGCTCTTGATATCAAGGCTGCATTTGACAGAGTGTTAACAAGGAGCTCTGGGAAAACTGGTATCAATGGGAATCGGGGACAAACTCTCTGCTGGTTAGTCATACCTGCCACAAAGGAAGATGATTGTGGTCTTTAGAGGTCAGTCGTCTCAGCTACAGACATCTCTTGCCCTGGACCCAACCATCTTCAGCTACTTCATCAACGATCATCCCTCCAGTATAAGATCAGAAATGGGGATGTTTGCATAATGTTCAGCATGACTCATGACTCCTTAGATACTAAATAAGCCCATGTTTAATACAATAAGGTCTGGACAATATCGAGGTTGGAGCTGAAAAGTGGCATCTAACATTCAAGCTACACAAATCCCATACATTCTAACCACCACCCCATGACATTCAATGGCGCCACCATCACTGCATCCCTGACTATCAACATCCTGCGGATTACCAATCAACTGGTCTCACCATATAAATACACCAGCTACAAGAGCAGGTCAGAGGGTAGGAATACTGCAGCAACTAATTCGCCTCCTGACTTTCCAAAGCCTGTCCACCATCCACAAGACACAAATCAAGAGTGTGATGGAATACTCCCCACTTGATTGGATGGATGTGGCTCCAACAACACTCAAGAAGCTTGACATCGTCCAGGACAATGCAGCCTACTCATTGGCACCACATCCACAACCATCCACTCCCTCCACTACTGACGCTCAGTAGCAGCTGTGTGTACTATCTACAAAAATTCACTAAAGATCCTTAGACAGCACATTCCAAACACAGGATCACTTCCATCTGGAAGGACGAGGGCAGCAGATATATGGGAACATTACCTCGAAGTTCCCCTCCAAGTCACTAACCATCCTGATTTTGAAATATGCCACCGCCCCTTCATTGTCTCTGGGTCAAAATCCTGGAATTTCCTCCCTATGGAAACTCACCACCACCTTCTCAAGGGCAACTAGACATGGGCAATAAATGCTGGACAGTCAGCGATGTCTATGTCCCAAGAGTGAGTAAAAACAAAGTAGGTAGCTGTTACCCGAAATAATTCTTCACCAGTGGCATGACTTCGTAGCTTCTTACAAAAAAATTTCTCTTAAGTGGAGTCTCATCAATATACTGAATGTTTGGCCAGCCGCTGGCAGCATTCACTTTATATCAGTGGATTCATCAATCTGTAAAGCAAACTTCCCACTAGTAGCTAGATTCTTTTGCAGCACCTCTCAATATCAGCTAACATGTCATCAATTCTTCGTCTACCTTCATTATTTGAGAGTGGAACATTGTCTATCTTTTGCAAGATCAGTTCCTGACAGCACACCTATGATTGTTTTACATGCAGGCATGATTAAGGCTTCAGCAATAGTACGGGGCTTCTTCGATTTTGTTACAAGCTCAGCCACCAGGTAACTAGCCCCTTGAGCTTTATCCAATACCCACATCGCTCAGACACTGGGGCTGCTTGATGTTTTGCTCAGTCAAGCTCTTGAAGTACTATAAAACTATAATGATATTGGATCAGAATTAGGCTATTTGGCACACCGAGTCTGCTCCACCATTCAATCATGGCTGATAAGTTTCTCAAGCCCATACTCCTGCCTTCTCCCTGTAACCTTTAATCCCCTTACCAATCAAGAACCAATCTATTTCTGTTTTAAATACACTCAATGGCTTGGCCTCCACAGCCTTCTACAGTAATGAATGCCACACTCACTATCCTCCAAGTGAAGAAATTCTTCCTCATCTCTGTTCTGAAGAGTCGTTCCACCACTCTGAGGCCTTGCCCTCGGATCGTAGTAAGCAAAGGGATAATGGAGGAATGGGGTTTTTGATACAGGTAGAGTTTTGAATGTTTCCAAGTTTACAGTGGGTAAAATTCAGAGGGGTGGCCAATGTGATAAAGGTTCATAATTTCTTATAATTTGGGAACTTAGTTTCTAAAGTGGAGCAATGATGTATAGTTTTGAGTTTGATTTGTATTTCTATATTGCATCTGTTAAGAAAAGGAAGACCAGAGGCTGACCTTACTTCTTTTAGCTAAGTGCTAGTTGCTTCGAATTTTTGGGAGGTTTTATGCCACGAGATTCAGTAAAATGAGGGGAGGCAATGGCCTAGCGGGATTATCGCTGGGCTGTTAATCCAGAGACCCAGAAAATGTTCTGCAGACCTGGGTTTGAATCCCGCCATGGCAGATGGTGGAATTTGAATTAAAAAAAAAATATCTGGAATTAAGAATCTAATGATGACCATGAGTCCATTGTCAGTTGTTGGAAAAAGCCATCTGATTCACTAATGTCCTTTAGGGAAGGAAACTGCCATCCTTACCTGTTCTGGCTTATATGTGACTCCAGACCCACAGCAGTGTTCTGAAGAAGTGTCACCGGACCCAAAACGTTAACTCTGTTTTTTCCTTCACAGATGCTGCCAAACCTGCTGAGCTTTTCCAGCAACTTTATTTTTGTTCCACAGCAATGTGGTTGACTCTGAACTGCCCTCTGGGCAATTAGGGATGGGCAATAAATGCTGCCTAGCCAGCAATGACCTTACTCTGTTAGTGAATTTAAAAAAAGATCTATGATCAAACTCACCTCATTAACTATCTACATGCCTGTGTGCACCTCATTCGGATTTTATCCCCATCTTCACACACACTGTTCTCAGCCCAACTTGCCACTCAACAGTTACTCACCAAAAGGCCAGCATCCTTGTGGTGCTGCCGCTGCGCAACCAGACAAGCACAGCAGTCACAAAGCTACACAGCTCAGAGCACATAGCATACTTGTTGACACTCCCTTGCACACACAAACCCATTCTCTTATCCTGTTGGCTGTTTAACCTCTAGATCACAGAAATTACCTGTCGTTAGATAAATCCCATCTAAACACCCTCTCTAAGTCATAGCTACTGTGTCCCTCATGCCCACTGGAGACCTACCACCTGTCATTGTCCAGGAAGGAAATATCTAGCACAGGTAAGCAATTGGACAATTCCAAAATGAGCTTTATTTCCAGCTAGCAAATGCAAATAAAGCAAGCAGAGGCTACAGTTCACTCCCACAATGGAAACTGAATGCTGGCATCAAGACCAATGATTAGTCTACAGTCCACGAATGTCTGCTGCACACAGTTTATCTATTGGAATCTGGTGTCAGGCAGGAACTGTCTGGCATTTAGCACCTGATGCGACTGAGCTCTATCATGCACAAGCAGAGCTTTCTCCAACCAATGTCCTTGGTCTTCTTCCTCAAAGACTGTTGCTGTGCCCCCAGTTCATCAGCATCTATCACACTGCCTTGTTGCCTGTCCCAATTGTGCAGAGTCTAAGCAGCAGAATCACATCTTGAAGAGCCCTATCTTCTGCTACACATTGGCCCTGGTCACTGCAAATGTACCAACTTAGTGGAAGTGCCACAGCTATTGAGGACCAACTCATAATGTCAACAAGTGAGTTCCTGTTGTATTCTGACCCCCTTCCCACTTCAGACACCCCCATCAACCAACTATTCAGGATTTTGTTGCATTGTCATAAAATGTCCATTATCATACTTACATGAGAGATAATGAAGCAATGCTCCCTTCCTCTCACAGCCCCTTGAACTGTTTTTGACCAGTATTCGCCTCTTTTTAACTCATTGCTAATGATTCATTCCAATGATTAGTGGCAATATTAGATTTGAAAGCACCAATGGCATGGTGCACTTTACCTTTGACCAGCATTTGAAGCCTAAGCATTTTTACTGCGCATGCATTGCAAATAGGCGAAGAAATTATTGCAAATTAAATGTAGCTGGAGTCTGTAAACATAGGCTTCTTGGTATTTGCTTCTTCAATGTCGTAGATTCCAGCAGTCGTGGATCTCATCAAACTAACAATCACTCTGTCCACCCTAGGCACTGACCCAACCATTTTCCATTGCATTTGTATCTACAGAACAGCAAGTAATGGCAGGAAATGCAGCTTGCAGTGGACACAATCAGCACCAAGCTCTGCCTGCTCGCCCCTGACTCAGTGGCTCCACCCTTGACCAGACTGAGTACGAGCCCATCTACTTCCTGATATAGCCATTTGGTTGAAGAGGTGTACAGTGTGTTCGCAGGACCAGCACCTGTCACATGCATTAAGTGTTAGACTGACGTCCCGTGTGCAACTTTTATCAAAATGTTGGCCCACATCAGACGGATCGCCACTGACAAGCATAACAAGCTGCTTGTCTACACATCTCAATATGTCAGCACTGATAACCTACGGCTCTGGTTGAAGTATCAATGCGCTAACAGCTAAAGCAAGGCATAGTTGCCACAAGCATACATGTAGGGGCTAAGTGAACAAGTGCTAAGAGAGGACATCAGCAGCCTTGAAATGCAGCCTGATCCAGCCTATGAGCTGGGTGCCTGTCCCTGCACATGAAAGTGTCCTTGCAGCAGCCTTTCAATACTAATTGCTGGTCTAATATAGGTCTCTGCTTCATGAGAACACCCTGCATGGATTGGAGAGGTGTCATAAAGATTATGAGGGGACAGCAAATATCAGATGCCAATACCCATGGAAAGATGCATGCGGCTGGTGCCAATGGATCATGCTGTGAGACGTATTTGAAGCTGAGCAACACGGAGGCTATTTGGTGCTCGTGGTGAGCTGAAATGCCAAGTACCTGTTCTGATTTCCATGTTGAGAATTCTCAACATCTATCTTGCTTGGCCCTTGGTAATATAGGAAGCTGGGTATTAATATGCCTAGTTGTCCTGTTAAAAAGGCACTTAACAAGCTACAATCCCCTTTAAGTAGTAAATCACTGTGCCCAGCAAAAAAAATTAGCCTTGTTGGTTGACAGATACTTAAAAGATGTAGGGAGTTATTCCTAATGATCAAGATAGTTTTCAACAGAATTCTCATGCGATTCCATCACAAATCTCACCAGAGCCGATTTCATTCGGTCTATGTAAGACTGTCCAGAGTTTTAGTTCTATTTCAGGTTTGTTCAACTCGTGGTGACAGGATGCCTTGAGTTTGTTTACATGCATTTTAATGAGGGTACAGCCTTTCAGTAGAGTTGGAGGTGAGTAATCCAGTGCAACAGAAAAAGGTCAGAAAGAAGAAAAGAAACGGCTGTTGCCTCATAACAGGAGTCCAGTATCACATATGGACAAAAATATCCAGAGGCAGTTAGGTACAAGCAGGTTATTTAAAGACAGTGGGTCTGTAGCAGCATAGGTGCTGTTAGTTTGGCAATCTCCAAAACAGTTTGGGCTGATTTGAAATTCTAGATGCCTTAAAGCTCAGTAACAGAAAAGCTCCAGAAAGAGAGGGCAGTTGAGGTGATAAATTTAAGGAATAATAAATGTGAGTTAAGGTTTAAACGACACAGGATGCAACACTAAAGAAAATAACATCACAGGAATGGAGAAATTTTCCAATAAAACAATTAAATCCAAACCCAAGGAGCTTTAAAGTAGAGACAGGGTGACCCTTCGCCTAAGTTTGAGTGTCTGTAAGGTTGTTGCTGAGGGCTAAAACAGTTTCTTAATTTCTACTTTTTTCTAATAAAATTGCTTCAAGTAATTCTTGCTCAATGCAACATAGCTTGTGTTTGAGTAATAAACCTTTAGGTTCTTTTGTTAAAAAGTGCATTGGCCTCTTGTTCAGTGAGTGACTACTACAGCAAACAAACTGCAAAAATAAAACTTATGCTCTTCAAGCCAGGTTTCACTCTAGGATCTGACGTAGTATTACCATCAGCTGGAATCAATATCAGGCATAGTCAAATACAGAAATAATAAAGACATTGATGAAGGTTTCAGTCACAGATAAGTAAGGGCAGAGTGAGACAATATTATGGAGATAGAAATTGGTGGTCTTTGTGTTAATGTGGATATATGGCAGAAAGCTCATTTCTTGCTCAAATATTACACCAACATAGCAAAGAGTCTGGTTCAGCCTCAACAGCTGCCAGGGAGAGAGACCGAGTTGAAGGCCAGAGAACTGGACTGTAGTGGGTAGTAACTATTTCTACTTAAGGCAATGGGGGCTTCAGCCGTCCAAGTGTTATAATTGGATAATTTCTTTAACAAGAAACATCCATTGTCAAATTGCTGACAGTAATTCTACTTGGAATACTATATCAGTGTTCCAAAGCTATATTCAGACTTGTTCCTCACTCAACATGTTCTACATTTTTTTTCAATAGCTGTTCACAACATTCCCTTCTCCAAAATGGCCTTTACAACTAAGTATTTGTTTGAAAGAAAATAGTTTTGGAAATGATGATTCTTTGAAACATCTTATTAATCCACATCACTGGTTTGAGCTTTCATTTCTGGAATCACTAAAATCTTGGTCTTGAACCAGTTATTCATTAAATCCCTGAGGGAAATGTACTCATGCACAACATACGATTAAATACTCTGATACTCACCAAATGCTAGAACATATGCAATTTCAACAGCCACAGGGGCAGATCCACTTAAAATGAAAGAAAGCTTTGACATCTGACATCCCAGGAACAGTGGGTCAGCTTAAGGCTTAACATTTATCTACAAGCCACAAAGCAGATTTCAGAACCATCTGCCGCTGCAGTGTGAAAATGAGTCTGACAAAAAAAAGACAACTGGCAATGTTCCAGATCAAACTGTTACAAATTACAGCAATCCGATCCATAGTGAATCCAGTCACACTTATGCAAACTCTCAGGATGTTCAATGCTCAAAACGTTTATTTTAGAAAACCTTGCTATTGTGCTAGAAAAATGTTAAGTTGAAAATAATTTGTATAACTGCACACATGCTTAAGATTTGAATTCAGGAATACTTGTTAGGATTGCTAATATCTTGTCGGTTGAAACATTTCAATACGAAATAAAGACATCACAAAACAGTACTCATGAATACTTATTTATATCACCACCATCATACATATTGAGGTATTAACAACTAGGCACTGTTCCAGACAGCCTAATGATGAAAATAAAATTGAACTATTATAATAATTATATTGACCATGGAAAAATGTATTTAAATCCTAAATGGTACAAATTGAGGGTGGACTGCACCAGTTATGTGAAGAATGAGTCAAAATCGCAAAAGTGATTACTGTAAAAAGTAGAAAGTAGATAGAGTCATAACAAATAAGCGTGGGGTAGCAATTAATATGCAACTTCACAGCACCTAACAGAATTACAAAAGATCGAGTTACCAATGGAGACTTAAAAAAATCTCTCAAAGATTAAAACATGCGAGATGAACTACCATTGGAGTAAGATTTCAGAAAATCAAAGATCAAGTGGAGTATAATCAAAGTGTCTGCACACACTCCTATCGAGCCATTTTAGTTGGTCTTTTGCAAACAGAGAGGTCACAGCATCTGCAATACATAATACAGCGTAACACCTTTGGGAAGCCCAAGGAAATTCTCAACTTTTGTTTGTAAGAATAGAAAATCCAGAAATACACAGTCAGTGAAGCTGTGGAAAAAGTCAAGTCTGTAGTTAACCATTTAGGACTTTAATTTGGAATTAAAGATATTAAATAGTGAGCAAGACATTTCACCCACACTTGACAGAAACAAAATGGCTGTATACATTTCTTTGCCTGTCGTTTTGTTCGATCCAGGGAGAGTAGAGGTTGAGGAAATCAACAGGATGAATACAACCCCATTTATTTTTGTTATGAACACTTCAGATATGAAGACAATAAGAAACACAAATGCCAAAAAATGCCTAGGTCTGAAAAACACTGCTGTTTAACCATCAAATAAATTTACACGTTAACAGAAAACCCAGTTTGTCCACGACTTAGCCAATATTTGTTTAGTCACAAAATTTACCCTAAGGCAGCTTGTCTGTTCAGCTCTATTAAGTACAAGACTCCACACTGAACGTTATTCATGCCACCCTGAAGGACTGTGCAGATTCTAATTAGTAAGCGTATAGAATGAATGGTAATCTGATCTGCCTTCTAATTGACCAACTTGACCATTATTAATTTGTGAACATCCTCCTGCTGCTGATCATTTAGCTCCTAAAAGCTGCTCTAGGAAAGGCATAAGGTATCGCACTGACCATCTGGAGAATAAAATGCAAACTGTATTTTACATCAGTGGAGGTCTTTGTTTTATTGAAAGGAATAAATTTAATTTGGTTCAAAGAACAAAATTATACTTTGAAGTTGCTGCATTGTTCAAAAATACTCATCAAGGAATCAAGATTATTAGGAACCTAAAATAAAAGCAAAATACCACGGCTGCTGGAAATATGAAGCAAATACACCAAGTGCTGGGCAAACTCGGGAAGTCCAGTAGCATCCACGCAAAAGAAACATTATCTTTGAGTATAATGTGACCTTTCTTCCAAGCTGAAGAGAGGAAGAAAGGTGAGAAAGGTGATGGTTTTATTCTGTTGAAAAAGGAGAACGATTCAGGCAGAACAAAAAGTAAGGTCAGGGATAAAATAGAGAAAGAAAGTTTAATTGACAAAGATGTAAGGTAACTCTATGAATCAGGAATGGTAATGATAGCTGAAAATAAAAACAAACATTGGTCTGGAGTAAGTGTTAATGGCAGATTAAGAACAGCTGTGTCTAAAAGCAAAACCAGAGAAAGCAGGGCACAGTTCCAAAGAAGAGTCATTAGACCCAAAACATCAACTCTGTTTCTCGCTCCACAGATGCTGCCAGACTTGCCGATTTTTTCTAACACTTTGTTATTAATAATAATAGAGACTAGCATTTTTTTTTGGGGGGAGGGGGATTCATAACAATAAAAGGCAGTGTTCACAGTATGGAGTTGTTGAATTGATTACTGAGTCCTGAAATCTGTAATGTGCCTAAGTGAAAAATGGGGTGCTATTTCTCAAACTTGTGTTGGGCTTCACCAGAACAGGGAGTGAGCAGAGAGCAATATGGCAAAATAAAACACCAAGCATAACATCAGGATCATGCTTGCAGACTGACTAGAGCTGTTCTGCAAAGCAGCCACCCAGTCTGCAATTGGTCGTCTCAATGTAGAAGAGTTCGCTGTGAGCAGCATACTAAATTCGAAGAATGTGAGTTGATTGCTGCTTTATCAGGAAAGATCATTTGTAGGCTTTGACGTTCTCTCTTCTCATTGTCAAAGAACCTTCTGTCGTCACATGCGAACGTGCCCTTTGAAGGGGATAAGATATTAGGGGGATGTAGGAGCACACCAGGGTGTCATGGAGGAAATCCAGTTTACTGCCCACTGCTCCTAAAGGTCTTAGATGATTTCATAGGATTGGATAATTACAATTACTGAACAATTTTCTTTCCAGAACAATTGTACTTTCATTGTAATTTTTTAACTCAAAAAAAAAATCGATACACCAATAAAAGATTCTTCTATCAAGGTTTAAAGCAGGAAAGGTAGAAAAATACAGCAGCAAGGATAAACACGTAACAATGAAAACAATTTGCCTCAAAAAGGAATGGTAATGACTAATAAAAGATGCTGAATTGCAAGAATACAGCATTCACAGATTAAAATCTCATCTTCAACTAGTTAGCAGCAAGTACATTTTACAGTGTTTCAGCCCCACGTATTTTGGATGGCTCCACATTGGCTTTTGTACATCTCGTTGTTCTTTTTACAGTGCACCTTGGATTCAAAATGCACATACACTAACTTTCTGTTCAAATTACTAACGTTCAGCCAAATTAATAGTGTGCAAACATTATTCATATCTGAATGTGAAATATGCATTCACATGTGCATCCTCTTTGCAAATATTATGCTGCACTTGGGGAAATGCAGCATAATTTTAACATTTACAGAAACATCATACAGTAGTTGGTTACAGTAAAAACAGAGGACTGAGACAAAAAAAAGGAAGATAACAGAATCAAAGAACTGGTACGGTATAGAAGGCCATTTAGCCCATTCTATCTGCAACGTCTTTCTCAGACTAATTTATCTAATGCCACTACTCTGCCTTCCGTCTACATCCTGCACGTCCTGATTTATCAAATAACAATCCAATTCCCTCTTGAAGGCTCATTTGAGCCTGCCTTCCCCACACTCTTGGGCAGTACATTTCAAACCTGAGCTGTTCACTGAGTGAAAAGGTGTTTGTTTCCCCTCAAATTGCCACAGCTTCTTTTGCTAATTACCTTAAATTTGTGCCCTCTTGTGCTCAATTCTTCCAATTGGAGCTATTTTCCTCCATCTATTTTGTGCAAACCCTTCAGTTTTAAATCCCTATGTCAAATCTCTTCTCCAAGAAAAAGAGGCCTAACTTCTCCAGTCCATTTATATAACTGAAGTTCATTGTCTTCAATGCCTGCAGATCACAACAACGTCTCTTCTTCCTCAGGTGGCTCAGGAAATATGGCATGTCCTGAAGGTCCCTCACCAACTTCTACAGATGCAACATTGAAAGCATACTGTACATAACAGCCTGGTATGGCAACTGCTTTGCCCAGGACCCTAAGAAACTACATAAGGTGGTATGCACACCCCAGACCATCACGGAAGCCAACCTTCCATTCACGGACTCTATTTACACAGCTCACTACTGCGGAAAGGCAGCCAACATCATCAAAGACCCATCGCACCCTGGTAATGACCCCGTATAACCTCTTCCATCAGGCAGAAGATACAGAAGCCTGAACATATGCACAAACAGGTTCAGAGACAGCTTCTTCCAGGCGTTATCAGATTATTGAATGGACTCTAGCCTCAAATAATGAACCTGCAATGTAGCCTGTATGTCTCCAAGTCTTTCTGACCTATACATCTTTTGCTTGCTGTGATCTGCCTGTACTGCTTGTAAACAGAGCTTTTCACTGTATTTCAGTACACATGACAATAAAATCAATCAATCCATCCTTCCTACAGTGTGGCATACAGAAATGGAATCAATACTTTAGTTGAGGCCAAACTAATGTTCTGGACAAGTTTAACATAAGTTACTCGCTTTTATACTTTATGCCTTTATTTGGTCAGCCATTAAGTAATGGCACGACAGACTTGAGGGAGTGAAAGGCCCACTCTTGCTCCTAAGTTATATGCTCATACTTGTATTTCTTGAGGACTAGATTTCTCTAGATAGAAACTTGAGAGAAGAAATGGAGACGATGCAAGATAAATGCAGAGAACATACTTCCATGAGAGAGAGAGTGTGTGTGTGTGGGTGGGGGTGTCAGAATTAGGGGCCACTAAAAAAGGCCATTAATAAATCAACAAGTCATGCCCAGCAAGACTTTATCCAAACAATGGTTAGAATCTGGAACTTGCTCCCACCTGGAGCCATTGAAGCAAACAAACGGTTTTAGGTGAGAGATAGGTAAGTACAGGGGAAAAAAAAAGAGAAGGATATGTTGGTGGAGTTTGATGAAAAGGTGAGATAAGGCTCACGTGCTATATAAGTACCACTGTGGATTTGTTGGGTCAAATAGCCTGCTTCAGTACTGTTAATACTGTACGATACAATGTAAGAAAAAAGTCACCTCTTCTGAAGCTGCGCAAAGGCATAGTATTTTTTGAAAACAGTTTAGAAACAGAGAGTCTTAGAATTTGATGCTGAATAGTTTGCAATAATTGGTCTGACTATTATGCCAAAATACTAAATTGAATTTTTTGTTGGCTAACTGAAATCAAATTTATTGAGGTCCAAATGTCTCAATAGATTTCAGAAGAAAAAAGAAATATGGAATATAAAATTGTATGCTTTTATCCTTCTTGCAGTAATTTGAGGCAAACTGCAAGTTAGTTACTTAAAACAATGAGATAATTACTTACACATTAAAATGCAACAATAGAGAAACACACAAAAGCTACTCACTCCAACAATTCATAATTGGATTTCTTTTCCAAGGCATTTCCCCGCATTTCCCTATAGAATCTCCTAAAAAAATATAAAAATTGTTTAAATTACAATCAAAAAGTGATCTGTTAATTAAACCATGAATCATTTGAATTCGTATTCTACAGAGAAAACTATTATGACAATAGGAAAAAAAATCTGAGCTTAAGAAAATGATTTACAAGAAATGTTGAACTCAGTTTTAACATCTGGGCAGACCGGCCAGAAAAGTGGACTGCAACGCAGAAGTTTGTGCATTTTCATTTAAGTCTGTCCTTGTATTATTTGCACTGACCAACTTAATGTTATCTGTCCAGAGCTAATGTTTCATAGATACTGATTTCGCTTATCCCTAGTAAGCTATTATATCCATCTTAGGGTCTTGAAATCCTTCTATTCTTTTCTCTTCCATATACCTGTACAGCTTCCTCCAAAATAAATTCATGCCATTCAACTCAATCACAGCCTGAAGCAACACATTTCATAAACTAACACAGATATGGAAGGAATAGACACAGTGATACAAGAATAATATGAAGAGGGTATCCAGTGATATGGAACAAAGACATGCAAGTGGAGCTGAGGTAAAGATCATTATTTTAATTTATTTTAATTTTTTGTTTTCTATTTTAATTTTAATAATTTAGTTTTTGGATAATCTGTACTTAAGATTTAGAGATTTATGAAGCACAAGATAATCTGCAATATTTGTGGACTATTTTTAAAACACAAAACATAGAACAGTACGGCACAAGAACAGGTTCTTCGGCCTACGATGTCGTGCCGAACATGATGCCAAACTAAACTAATCTTTTCTACCTGCCCATGGTTCACATCCCTGCATTCTTTGCTTATTCATGTGCCTATCTAAAAGTCTCTTAAATGCGCCTATCATATCTGCCTCCACCACTATCCATGGTGGTGTGTTCCAGGCACTTACCACTTTGTATAAAAAAAACTTGCCCCTCACGTTTCCTTTCAACTTTCTCCCCCTCACCTTAAATGCAGGCCCTCTAGTATTAGGCATTTTAACTCTGGAAAAAAGATTCTGACAGTCAATCCTATCTATGCCTCTCATAATTTCGTGGACTTCTATCAGGTCTCTCCTCAACCTCTGCTGCTCCAGAGAAAACAATCCTAGTTTGTCCAGCCTCTCCTGAAAGCTCGTACCCTCTAATCCAGACAGCATCCTTTCCAAAGCCTCCACATCCTAATGTGGCAGCCAGAATTAAACACGATAGTCTGAGTGTGGCCGAAGTTTTATAAAGCTGCAACATCACTTCCTCACTCTTGTACGCAATGCCCCAACCAAAAAAGGCAAGCATGCCTTTCTTACTACCCTATCTGCTTGTGTGGCCACTTTCAGGGAGCTATGGACTAGGACTCCAAAATCCCTCAATACATCAATGCTGTTCTGGGTCCTGCCATTAACTGTAAACTTTCCCTTAACATTTGATCTCCCAGAGTGCAGCACCTCACACTTGCCAAGATTAAACTCCATCTGCCACTTCTCCGCCCATATCTGCAACTGATTTATAACCTGCTGTATCATTTGACAACCTTTTATACCATCCACAACTCCCCTGATCTTTGTGTTGACTGCAAACTTACGATACCCATCTGTGTTTTAATCCAAGTCATTTATATAAATCACAGACAGCATACTCCCAGCACAGATCCCTGCACTAGTTACAGATCTCCAGCCAAAAAAAACTCTTCCACCACTACTCTCAGTCTTCTATGGACAAGCCAATTCTGAAACCAAATAGCTAAGTTACCATGGATCCCATGCATCTTAATCTTCTCAATAAGCCTACTGAGGGACATTGTCAAAAGCCTTACTAAAATCCATGTAAACAATATCCACAGCTCTACCCTCATCACCTCCTCAAAAAAAAATCAATCAATTTAGTAAGACATAACCTGCCACGCACAAAGCCATGCTGAATATCTTAATTAGGCTATGCTTTTTCAAATGAGTGTAAATCCTATCTGTAAGAATCCTCTTCAATAGCTTTCCAACCATCAATGTGAGACTCACCAATCTATAACTTCCTGGATTATCCCTATCTCCCTTCTTGAACAGAAGAACAACATTAGCTACTTGCCAATCCTCAGGGACTCTCCAGTGGCTAGTGATCTTGGTCAACGATCCAGCAATCTCCTCTCTTGCCTCTCTCAATGGTCTGGGATAGATGGTGTCAGGCCCTGGGGAATTATCCACCTTAATGCTCTTCAAGAGACCCAACAGCATTTCTTTCCTGAGCTCAAAATGCCCTAGCATATTAGCATGCTCCACACTAAGCTCACTATCTTCCATGTCCTTCTCAGTCATGAATACCGATGCAAAGTACTCATTGCGGATCTTGTCCATATCCTCTTCCTCCAAGCACAAGTTCTCTCCTTTACCCTTGAGTGGTCCTATCTACTTCCTAGTTATCCTTTTGCTTTTAAAGTGTGTATAAAATGCCTTGGGATTCTCTTTAACTTTACTTGCCAAGGACATTTCTTGGCTCCTTCTTGATTTCCTAATTCCCTGCTTGAGTTCTTTCCTGCTTTCTTTATATTTGTCACGGGTCCTATCCAATTTTAGCTTTCTAAACATTATATATGCTTCCTTTTTCTTTTTGACTAAATTCACAACTTCCCTTGTCATCAACAGGTCCCATACCTTGCTATCATTGTCCTTCCTCCTTACTGTAACATGCTCGCCTAAACTCTGATCAGTAGGCCTTTAAAACAACTCCCACATGTCAAATGTCGACTTGCCCTATAACAGCTGCTCCTACTTAAGTCTCCCTAGTTCCTGCCTAATACTGATGTAATTTGCCCTCCCCCAATTTGGTACACTTTTTCAACACAGAGTCTACTGTATTTAAATAAAGTATTAACACATAGATATACATGAGATCTCTTAAGGAAAAGATCTTTGAGAGATGTCCAAATTCAGGGGCTATGAATACCAAATAGTTAATAGTGGATCCAATAGGGAAGTCAGAGAAACCTGAGTGGATTTCATAGAGCATTTCATAGGATCCCTACAGTGTGGAAACAGGCCCTTCGGCCCAACAAGTCCACAACGATCCACAGAGCATCCCACCCAGACCCATCCCCCTATAACCCACCTAATCTACACCTCCCTGAACACTACGGGCAATTTAGCATGGCCAATCCACCTAACCCGCACATCTTTGGACTGTGGGAGGAAATCGGAGCACCCGAAGGAAAGCCACGCAGACACGGGGAGAATGTGCAAACTCCACACAGACAGTCACCAGAGGCTGGAATCGAACCCGGGTCCCTGGCACTGTGAGGCAGCAGTGCTAAGTACTGTGCCACCGTGAGTTTACGAAGCTTGTTACCTCAGGCAGTGATTGATTGGAATGGCATGGATTCGTATGTGATCAAAGCCTCAACTGAACATCAGCAGGAAACTGAGAACAGTGTTGCTCAGCCTGTGAAAATGGCCTGGGTGCTGGTGGAATAAAAGGAAGAAAATGAGATTCATGGTGGGGGTTTACGAGAGTTAAACAGACTTGGGACTACCAACAGGTGGCATATGTTCCAAAGGATAACCACGCCATTTGAAAAATCCTGCTCTATCAATAGGTTCCCTATGTGGACAATAACCTCCAATTACCAATATACTATTGATAAGTTTATAGGAAGCTTCTGTACCCTTTTTTTTTTTAAAACTCATTTGAGGGACACGGTGCCACTGGCTGGGCCAGCAATCATTGCCCATCCCTAGTTGCCCTTGAAAAGTTTTTGGTGGGATGAACTGCCTTCTTGAACCACTGCAGATATGTGCAATGGAATTCCAGGTTTTTGACCCAGTGACACTGATCGAGTTGCAATATATATCTAAGTTAGGATGGTGAGTGGCTAGGAGGGAAACCTGGAAGTGCTGGTGTTCCCATCTATCAGCTGCCCTTGTCCTTCCAGATGACCGTAGTTGTGGATTTGGAAGGTGTTACTGAAGGAGATTTGGTGAATTTATGCAGTATATCCTGTAGATGGTACATACTTCTGCTACTTAAGTGCTGGTGGTAGAGGGAATGGATGTTAGCAGATGTGATGCCAATCAAGTGGTTGCTTTTTCCTGAATGGCCTCAAGCTTCTTGAGTTTGTTGGGTTTGGACTCACCCAGGCAAGTGGGGAGTATTCCCGAAGGTGGACAGCTTCGAGAAAGTCAGAAAATAAGTCACCCGCTGCAGTATTCCTAGCCTCTGACCTGTTCTTGTAGCCACTTCATTTATGGGTAGTCTAGTTGAATTTTAGGTCAATGGTACCCCTCAGGACGTTGATAGTGGGGAATTCAGTGATGGTAACACAATCGAATATCATTTGTTAACTGAAACTTGGATATTGTCCGGGTCTTCCTCTATTTTGACGTGGACTGTTTTAATATCTGAGGAGTTAAAAATTGTTGCGAATGCTTTGGGCTTATCTTTTTCACTGATGGCTTCCCCATCACTGAAGATGGGGATATTTATGGAACTTCCTCCTCCAGTAAGTCATTTATTTGTCCACCACCAGACTGCTGACAATGACAAATCCCTCCCTGACATGCTCAATGCTTTCTATGCTCAGTTTGAGCAGAATACCCCCGGCGTGGCGACACTTGCCCTGACAGGCCCAGACACACCTGTTCCCTCTGTCACCGGTTCAGACATCAGCTCAGTCTTCCTGGCAGTCAACTCAAGGAAAGCGATGGGCCCAGACGGAGTCCCCAAGCACAGCACTCAGATCCTGTGCAGACCAGCTAGTGGAGATATTCACTGACATCTTCAACCTCTCCCTCCTACAAACAGAAGTCCTCACTTGCTTCAAGAAGACCACCACCAACCCCGTACCCATGAATACACATGCAACGTGCCTTAATGACTACCACCTAGTAGCTCTGACTTCAATAGTCACGAAGTGCTTTGAGAGGCTGGATATGGCCCACATCAATTCCAGTCTCCCAACCTGCCTTGATCCCCTACAGTTTGCCTACCGACATAACAGATCCACAGAGGATGCCATATCCCTACCCCTGCACTCATCCCTGGAACATCTGGACAACCAAGACACCCACGTCAGACTCCTGCTCGTTGAAGGCAGAACTGTAGTCAACACTATTATCCCATCCAGACTGACCTCAAAACTGACAGACCTTGGTCTCAGCTCCGCCCTCTGCAACTAGATCCTCAGCTTCCTGACCCACAGGCTGCAATTAGTGAGGATAGGTAACTGCACCTCCTCCACAATAACACCCAACACTGGAGCCCCTCAAGGATGTGTCCTCAGCCCCCTACTGTATTCCCTGGACACCTATGACTGTGTTGCCAAATTCCAAATGAACACCATCTATCTATAAGTTTGCTGAGGACACCACCATAGTGGGAAGGATATCTAACAACGAGTGAAAGTACAGAAGGGAGATAGAGGGCTGGGTGATATGGTGCAATGAAAACAATCTCTCAATGTCGACTAAACTAAAGGACGATCATCAACATCAGAAAGAAAGGAGGAGAACACGCCCCCATCTACATCAATGGAACTGAGGCTGAGAAAGTGAAGAGCATTTAGTTCCTTGGAGTGATGATAACAGACGACCTGTCCTGGGCTTCCCATGTAAATGCAACAGTCAAGAAGGCACAACAACGCCATTCTTCCTCAAGTGGCTCAGGAAATTTGGCATGTCCTAAAGGTCCTTCAACAATTTCCACAGATGCACTATTGAAAGCTTACTGTACAGGTGCATAATGGCCTGGTGTGGTAACTACACTGCCCAAGACCGTAAGAAACTACAGAAGGTGGTGTGCACAGCCCAGACCATCAAAGAAGCCAAGCTTCCATCCATGTTCTCTATTTACATGGCTCACTACCAACGGAAAGGTGGTCAACATCATCAAAGACCCATCGCACCCTGGTAATGACCTCCTACAACCTCTTCCGTCAGGCAGAAGGAACAGAAACCTGAACATATGCACTAGGAACAGTTTCTTTCCGGGCATTATCAGACTGTTGAATGGACTCTAGCCTCAAATAATGTAACATGTAATGTAACCTGTATGCCTCTAAGTTTTTTGACCTGTACATCCTTTGCTTGCTGTGATCTGCCTATACCACTCGTAAGTAAAGCTTTTCACTATATTTTGGCACCCATGACAATAAAATCAATCAAACCTGCATGAGTGTATGCAGTAGGACTGCAAAACTTAGATCTGATCTCTTGGTTATGGGATCCCTTGGTTCTGTCTATAACTTGTTACTAATGCTGTTTGGCATACTAGCAGTCCTGCTTTATAGTTTCACCAGATCAACACCTTATTTTTGGTATGCCTGGTGCTACTCCTGGCACGCTCTTCTGCGCTCTCCATTGGACCAGGATTGATCCGTTGGCTTGAAGACAATGTTAGAGTGGGGGATATCCCAGGCCATCAGTTTGGAGAATGATTCTGCTGCTAAGGGCCCACAGCGCCTCATGGATGCCCAGACTTGAGTTGTCAGATCTATTCGAAGTCTGTCCATTTAGCATGGTGATTGAGAATACATTGTGATGTGTGGCATAATGTAAATGCAGGACTTCATCACCACTGTGATTGCTTGGTGGTCACTCTTACTGATACTGTCAAGGACAGATGCATCTGCAATGGCAGAATGGCATAAAATGAGGCCAAGTATGTTTTTTCTTCTTGTTGTTTCCCTCAGCATAGATCATAGGGATTAGAGATCATAGATCATAGATCGTAGGGATTCCCTCACAGATATAGTGATTCTAAGATCTATGATCAGCACCTACCACAGGCCCAGCTGAGCAGTTATGCCCTTTAGGCCTCACCTAGAGTATATTCTGAGTCCTTGCCACCCTCATTGCTTCCCTCACATGGTGTTCAACATGGAGGAATGCTAATTCATCAGTCAAAAGGGTGTCAGGGATAAAATGTAGTAAACTGCAGAAGGTTTGGACAAGTTGACTGAGTGGGCAAATGTATGGCAGACGAAGCGCATTGTGGATAAATGTGAGATTATCCACTTTGGTGGCAAAAAACAAGAGGGTAGAAAATTATTTAATGGCGATAGGAGAAGGGGGAGACTTGAGTGTCTTTTCCACCAGTGGCTGAAAGTGAGCATGCCGGTGCAACAGGTAGTGAAGATGGCAAATGGAATGTTAGCCTTCATGTAGAGTGGATTTGAGTACAGGAGCAGGGATGTCTCGCTGCAACTGGGTCTTGATAGAAATCACATATGGAGTACTGTGTGCAGTACTTATTAGAAACTAGAATAACAAGTGATCCCATTGAAACATAGGATCCTGAGAACATTTGACAGGGTAAATGCTGATAGGATATTTTCCAAGTGGTATTTAGAACTGGAAATGTAGTTTAAAATTAAGGCTGAGATGAGGAGGACATTTTTCATTTTAGAGTCATTAGACTGGGGAATTAACATTCCCAGAAATCACTGGAGGCTGGGTCATTGAATACATCTTTATTTGATTGACAAGCAAGTGAAGGGCTATGGGAATCAGGGAAGAAAGCAAAATTAAGGCTACAATCAGAGCAGCCATGATCTTGCTGAATGATAAAAGAGGCACAAGGGACTGAATAGCCTCCTCCTACTGTTTCTTATGATCTTATTATGAAAAAGGTACAAACTCAAAATGTCCCAAGTTGTAAATTCAGAACAGCTAGATCAGCAGAGGCCCGAATTACTCGTCTAATCACTTTTTCTTTTCTTCATGATTCTGAACTTAGTTATTTACTGCTTAACGCCAAGCCTCAGGTGCTTTCCATTAAACAATGAACCGTAACTAATTAGTGCTAACCAATATTGCAAGCGATTGACTAATCCCAGCTAGAGCTTCAAACAAGGAGCAAAAGGGACAAAACAGTCATTTTAACTGGTTCATGTACTGACTAGCCTTTAGTTTAATACCTAATTAGATTTTTGCATACCTGAATTTACCAAGCAGAAAAACTTTCAAATGTATTAACATTGGTAAAGTTGCTACAATAGACTTACCTGATCTCAAGGCATCCCAGCTTCAGTGCAATATCCTGGTCCACTTGATCTGCTATGTCCATCATGTAATCATTCTTAACCTGAACATGAAAATACATTCAATAAGAGTAAATACTCAAGCTATGATTTTTGAATTGCCCTGTAGATTAACCATATATGTAATGGCATGACTATCTTGGATACCTAGAGATTCAAAACTAATATATATTAAGGTATGAATACCAAACATACCTAATGTGTGCAATCATACTTACACAGTCAATTTCAAATGGCAAAGTATTACTCAGATTTCCACACAATGTGCAATTCTCAGATATTTTCAGTTACAATTTCTTAGGGAATACCTAATAAGCAAAGCAGTGACTAATTGTTTCTTTGCTGAAATTAGTTATGAAAGCTTGACATATTTTTCAATTCCTTTTACGACATATTGCTGCAGAGCTTCTTCAGTAATCAACAGAATGACAATAATCAATTTAATCCAAGGTCTGTAGATGATGTTATACATCATCGCTTGACAGCTCAGATCCCAAAAGCCCCATGGGACCAGATCTTTCATCATCCCAAGGTGATGGCCACACTGCTGATGCAGGGATGAAGGAAGAACACCCAATTTGTCTTGGCTGAAGGGTACAGCTACAGACCTGCTAGCTGTATTCAGCCAGAAATGTCAAGTACCACAGACTAGATGGGCCAAAGGGCCTCTTCTGTGCTCTGTGACTCTAAATCATCAGAATGAAATGCAATACAAATCACAAAGAAAACTTGTCAAAAGGAATGCTGGCAATTTTTGGCAAATGATTGACCTTATGGATATTTCAAAGAAAAAAAATATTCTCTGCTCACTTTAATCAATGGAAATACGCACTAGTTAAAATGGTTATTATTGCACGTTTTTGAACTTCGAATGCGTTCAATAGGCATGTGATTGCTTTTTGTGGTCCAATTATTTATTTGTAATACAAATACTGCAAGTTATCTAACTTAGCCCCCATTATGTGCACAAATATTTAAATATCAATTATTTATCGTTCCCCAGTTGCATATAAGTAGGAGATATTTCATGCATCCAGAAAAATTGAACATCAAAAATGTTAAATATGTTAACGTAACTGTTTTGAAAGCTTTCATGTACAATGCAATTTAAATGATCATAACATGCAAGAGTATGACATACAGTGTTTCATACTGTGTTAAGCTGCTGTAACAAACTGACTTACTGGCTCAACAACTAGGACGTTAGCATATATAAAGATAAGCTTTGTTTTGTGAGCAAAATTGTAAAACTTGTTTGAAGGGAAGTTCCATACTTAATGAACTTTACTCAATTCCCATATCCTGTTATTCCCTTAGAAACCAATCGGCTCGAATTTAGTCAATGAGTAACCAGCTAAACGTCTCTAGGATGGAAAATTTCAAAGAAGCACAATCCTTTGAGTTAAGAAGTTTCTCTTCAGTTCGGTCTGAAATGGTCATCTACTAATCCTGATGAACACTCATTCCAACCTTTACAGAAATCAAAAGTCTTAAAATTGCAACTCCCTTTTGTAGGCCAACTCCCTTGCAATAAACGTCAAGGTAAAATAAATAATTTAAGTAAAACCAAAAATGATCTGACAATCAAATGAAGCCCAAAGCTTTTCTAAAATTTCTACAATTAATTGTGAAGCAAATCAATTCAGCAAAATTCACTCAGTCAAAATAATGAAAAATACACCATAAGAAATAGAAATGGAAATAGACCATTCAGCCCCTTGAACCTGCTCCATCATTCAATAGATCATAGTTGATCCACAACATTGCTTATACCTATTTTCCTGCCACAGCCTTGATACCCCTATTGATCAAGAATTTATATATCTTAGCCTTAAATATGCATATATATACCCAACATACTGCCATAACTCTATCTTAAAAAACACTCATCACCATCAACTAATCTTCCCCTCTCTATCAATGGATAACGAGATCAAATTTAGGCATTATCCAAGCTGAGAAGGTTAATTCAGCATTAACAAGGGATTGAATTTGGACCTTCCTTGTCTGTATTGTTCAGAATCAATGTGATAAGATTTAAATTGTAGCATAAATGTTTCAGGAACTTTCACTTTATTCAAACCAACAGGATTTTCCCAAGTTTTATTCAGGAAATCAGAAGTCTAGAGTTAAAGATTAACCATCTTGCAGGAATATAAACATAAAATAAAACAGCATTGTGCAGTTGCTTAGTGGAAATTCTGTGGCAGAATGGATCTTTCTAAGATGCAACTGCAAATTTCTTCTTATTAAAAAACAAACCACAGGAGTAATTATTCAAACAAGAGATACAGTGGGCTTGCCTGACAGTGAAGTATTCAGGATGACTGGAGCTGAAGTTTAAGAACTTTTTTTTAAAACTTTAGAAACTTCAAATATTCTCCCTTTGGACTTCTAGCTGGCTTACTAATAAAATAAGAATTTCCAGAGTACTTTATTACTGTGAAGCAGTTTGGAATATCATGCTCTATAATGCATATTTGTACTTATTTTCCTGGGTTAAGAATGGCTCATTAATTTGTACGGCAGTTCTCCACATGGCAGGATCTTTATTTATTACACAGTACAGGTTAATAGCTATACATAATTGACTGGGCAATAGTCAGGTGGATGATGAATGCATATGAAGAAGGGTTTATGAAATCATATGCGTTTAGTCAGCACCACAAAAATACTTCTAAGTTCTTACTTCTGAGAATGTATTAAAGAATTACAGAAATTAAAGAATTTCAGAAAGTATAGCAGTCTTTGGCTTCCTTGGACTAAACAGCACATGAAATCAACAAACCGCACATTGCAGTCAAATCTTTAAAGATATTGAATAACCTTAAGTCTGCAACTCGCAAAAGGCAAAACCTTATATATATATTAACTGGGCAACAATTTCAACTGAAGCATTCTTAGCATCTTGCAATACCTGGACGAAGTTAAATTAGCAAATATTTTCCAGTTACACTTGGTTACTTATTTTGGCATTCTTATAAAAGCAATCTGTAATGGGTTACATAGGCATGAAAGAGGATATAGAGATTGATAATATTCTAAACTATATTAATAGTAACAAATATCACAGACAAAATGGTTCATAGTTTTCACAGACTGATTATATAAGCACCATTACAGTAAAGAGGCAGACATTGCAATCCTCCAATTCCCAAGATAAGCCTCAATTTATCTATAACCTTTTGTCCTGCAGGTCCACACTTTCTCCCAAATCAAATAGAAGATCTCATGCATTGTATGCTTTTTTTTAATAAAAGAAGGGTTTTTTTTTCTTTTAACTATAATCAAGGAGTTCAGTGATGGAATACCTGAACTAAATCAGTAAACTAGCAAAAACAAATGAGAACAATCAACTCCAGTTCTGCCCTGAAAAGTTTATCTATGAACCAGAACTCTTTTTTGCTGCTCCTTTATATAATCTTAGAGCTTTCAGAAAAGGAGGTACATTGTCACTATATACAGAAAATGATTGCCCCAATTGAATATAAAACCCAACAAAACAAAATGTTAATCAGGATTTATGAGTTTGAACAATATATTGATCTATACAAAAATTCTTTCTGATGTAAAAAAATCCTACCAAGCTTTGAACATTGTAATTAAAAAAATAAGAAGGGATAGGCCATTTAGGACTGAGATAGGGACAAATTTCTTCACTGACTGAATATTTAGAATTCACTGCTCCAGAGGGCTGTAGAGGTTCTGTTGACTACATTCCAAGGGAAGATCGATAGAGTGCTACATTTAAAAAGATCAAGGGATTTGGTGATAGTGCACAAAAACTACATTGATATGGAAGATCAGTGAAGGTCTCACTGAATGGTGGAGTGGACAAGGTATGGAATGGCCTACTCCTCCTACTTCTTGCATTCTTTAACTTTCCAAATATTGACTGGAAACGCTATAGTTCGAGTACTTCAGATGGGTCAGATTTTGTCCAATGTGTGCAGGAGGGTTTCCTGACACAGTATGTAGATAGGCCAACAAGAGGTGAGGCCACATTGGATTTGGTACTGGGTGATGAACCAGGCCAGGTGTTAGATTTGGAGGTAGGTGAGCACTTTGGTGATAGTGACCACAATTCGGTTACATTTACTTTAGCGATGGAAAGGGATCGGTATATACCGCAGGGCAAGAGTTATAGTTGGGGGAAAGGCAATTATGAGGCGCTGAGGCAAGATTTAGGATGCATAGGATGGAGAAGGAAACTGCAGGGGCTGGGCACAATTGAAATGTGGAGCTTGTTCAACAAACAGCTACTGTGTGTCCTTGAGAAGTATGTACCTGTCAGGCAGGGAGGAAGTGGTCGAGCGAGGGAACCGTGGTTTACTAAAGAAGTTGAATCTCTCGTCAAGAGGAAGAAGGAGGCTTATGTAGAGATGAGGCGTGAAGGCTCAGTTAGGGCGCTTGAGAGTTACAAGTTAGCCAGGAAGGAACTAAAGAGAGAGCTAAGAAGAGCCAGGAGGGGACATGAGAAGTCTTTAGCAGGCAGGATCAAGGAAAACCCTAAAGCTTTCCATAGGTATGTCAGGAATAAAAGAATGACTAGAGTAAGATTGGGGCTGGTCAAGCACAGTAGTGGGAAGTTGTGCGTGGAGTCCGAAGAGATAGGAGAGGTGCTAAATGAATATTTTTCGTCAGTATTCACACAGGAAAAAGACAATGTAGTCGAGGAGAATACTGAGATACAGTCTATTAGACTAGACGGGATTGAGGTTCATAAGGAGGAGGTGTTAGCAATTCTGAAAGGTGTGAAAATAGATAAGTCCCCTGGGCCGGATGGGATTTATCCTAGGATTCTCTGGGAAGCTAGAGAGGAGATTGCAGAGCCTTTGGCTTTGATCTTTATGTCGTCATTGTCTTCAGGAATAGTGCCAGAAGACTGGAGACTAGCAAATGTTGTCCCCTTGTTCAAGAAGGGGAGTAGAGACAACCCTGGTAATTATAGACCAGTGAGCCTTACTTCGGTTGTGGGTAAAGTGTTGGAAAGGATTATAAGAGATAGGATTTATAATCATCTAGAAAGGAATAATTTGATTAGGGATAGTCAACACGGTTTTGTGAAGGGTAGGTCGTGCCTCACAAACCTTATTGAGTTCTTCGAGAAGGTGACCAAACAGGTGGATGAGGGTAAAGCGGTTGATGTGGTGTATATGGATTTCAGTAAAGCGTTTGATAAGGTTCCCCATGGTAGGCTATTGCAGAAAATACGGAGGCATGGGATTGAGGGTGATTTAGCGGTTTGGATGAGAAATTGGCTAGTTGTAAGAAGACAGAGGGTGGTGGTTGATGGGAAATGTTCATCCTGGAGTTCAGTTACTAGTGGTGTACCTCAAGGATCTGTTTTGGGGCCACTGCTGTTTGTCATTTTTATAAATGACCTGGATGAGGGCGTAGAAGGATGGGTTAGTAAATTTGCGGATGACACCAAAGTTGGTGGAGTTGTGGATAGTGTGGAAGGATGTTGCAGGTCACAGAGGGACATAGATAAGCTGCAGAGCTGGGCTGAGAGGTGGCAAATGGAGTTTAATGCGGAGAAGTGTGAGGTGATTCACTTTGGAAGGAGTAACAGAAATACAGAGTACTGGGCTAATGGTAAGATTCTTGGTAGTGTGGATGAGCAGAAAGATCTCGGTGTCCATGTGCATAGATCACTGAAAGTTACCACCCAGGTTGACAGCGTTGTTAAGAAGGCGTACCGTATGTTAGGTTTTATTGGTAGAGGGATTGAGTTTCGGAGCCATGAGGTCATGTTGCAGCTGTACAAAACTCTGGTGCGGCCGCACTTGGAGTATTGCGTACAGTTCTGGTCACCGCATTATAGGAAGGATGTGGAAGCATTGGAAAGGGTGCAGAGGAGATTTACCAGGATGTTGCCTGGTATGGAGGGAAGGTCTTATGAGGAAAGGCTGAGGGTCTTGAGGCTGTTTTCGTTAGAGAGAAGAAGGTTAAGAGGTGACTTGATAGAGACATACAAGATGATCAGAGGATTAGATAGGGTGGACAGTGGGAGCCTTTTTCCTTGGATGGTGATGGCTAGCACAAGGGGACATAGCTTTAAATTGAGGGGTGATAGATATAGGACAGATGTCAGAGGTAGGCTCTTTACTCAGAGAGTAGTAAGGGCGTGGAATGCCCTGCCTGCGAAAATAGTAGACTCGCCCACTTTAAGGGCATTTAAATGGTCATTGGATAAACATATGGATGATAATGGAATAGTTTAGGTTTGATGGGTTTCAGATTGGTTTCACAGGTCGGCGCAACATTGAGGGCCGAAGGGCCTGTACTGCGCTGTAATGTTCTATGTTCCATGTTCTTATAACTTGCACAACTTATTTTAATTTGAAATTTGCCTTGCATCTTGGAACAATTTAGAACCTGCTGAACTAATGGTAACTTTTAGCCATACAGATCCATAAAAATGCTGACAAACTGAATGACAAAACGATAGAAACTAAGAACAGAACTAAAACATTCGCAACTATTTTGAAGTAGGAGACCATTGCACGGAAAGCCTCAGTTAAAATAAGACAAGAATAAACCCGATACATTTTTGAAAGTCATTACATTACATGGTCTGGTAATTTTGTAATCAACATGGTCAATTTAAGCTGGATTTTCACTCTCCTAAAGGGAAAGTCAATGGTAAAGTCATCAGGAAACAATGTGGAAAACAAACTAGTTTGCAGACATAGATGGGAAGCGACGCAGCAAACATTTCAAACTCGGAATGCACGAATACAGCAACTGCTAAAAATTGCATATTTGCTCAAGTTGTTAGAGTTAATTGTAAAAAGCAACAACTATACAAGAGGTGATGATCATAATACAGTCATTAGTAGCAACACTGGTGATTAAATTTAGTTTCACTACATATAGCTAGGAGAAAAGTGTCAACAAATTGCAGATATTTGTAATGTGTACATATTCTCAGCTACTGTCCCATTTCAGAGATTTAATAAAATTATTTAAACCTACTTCATTTAAATTGCAAAATTAACAAAATTAAGTTGTAATGGAGAGACTTAATTTTTAAAATTTTATTTACTTTGATGCAAGTCTGCCAATAGCCAAGAAAACAATTCTTGTTCAGAAACAATTGTTTACAGAACAATATAACATTAAGCTCAACAGTAGACCACTCATGCTAAAACTATTAAGAACAAAATGTTTATGCTTATGCAACAGTACATCAGTGAACTATCATTAAAATGATATTTTCCATTAGAACCAGGTATGACATTATTCATTTCTCTCAAGTTGCCATCCATCAAGTTTTCAAGTGAAAGTTTTCAACCAGTCTGACTAAACATCTTGATGATATCGGTTTTAACATGGTGATTTGATGCAGAAAAATGGGATCAGCGTGACATTCAAATTTAACAACTTTGATGAGAAAACAGACTTGCACAATTAGCTGTTCACTGCAGCTGCTTATACTATCATAGATAAAACAAAAGTCAGTTTATTAAGATATGTTAATAAAATCAGGATCAAAAATATTGAAGCTTTTCAAAGAGTTTAGCAGGGAAACATGGATTAATGCCTAACTACAAGACAGACAAAGTGCATAATTTGAAAAAGTATTGACTCAATGGCGATTTGACTGAAGTTGATAAAAACATGAAGGAACTAGATTATATTTGTTCTCAAATATCTAAAAGAGTCAAAGAAGAATCCTTCAGACTTGATCTAATGAGCCAGAGTTTTAAATCCGCTTTTTACTTCTCCAGAAGATCACATTGTTTTAGGCAGGTGAGAGTTTTCTGTGTTGTAATATGAAGAACAGGGGTAGCAAATGCCAATAGCAACACTGCCAGCTGCAATTTCCACTCCAAGCAACACACCATCCTATCTTGGAAATATCACTCATCCTTTTTGGTTGCAGGGTTGAAATCCTGGAATCCTCTACCTACGTAGACATGAGTACTTATGACAGACTGGATTGACTAATATGTTTAAAAATAGAAACAAGATAACTAAACAGAAGGACACAACATTTAAATGATGCTTACATTTAGTTACTTTACATACACAAGCACAATATACTTTTTATTGCATATAAATTTGGTTGCCTAGTTTCCAATAATTCAATAGTGAACACACCTCAAATATAATTATTTGGTTACTAAATGCCTTGCAACATCCGGAGGCTACTAAAAGCATTACATAATTTTTTTTCTAGATGGTTGTGCATGTAAAACCAGGAAATAATTTGCGAAACCACAATCCATTGTTAAACATAATTTAACTCAGAATTGAGGTCACACAGCAATTGTTATATCCATCAGTTCTATTGGTGCATTGAGATATCAGGTAGTCCAAGTCAAATTTCATAATAAGATGCTCTGACCACTCAATAAAGGCAACTGACATTACTGAATCAGGCAAAATATATATGGCAGACCCAAACTTGTAACGGCAGTGATAATGGAGCATAACTCCAACCCTCAATATTTTTTAAGAGTTTTGAGATTTTTTGCTGTCACTTAAGCTTTGCTGACAGCAATTTTAGTTGCTCACAGTACGATGTGAAAGAATATGCATATATCTTAAAGATAGGTAGGGATGAGTTAGCTCAGTTTGCTGGATGGCTTGTTTGCAATGCAACAGAGCAGGTTCAATTTTCACACCTAGCTGAGAATACCATGAAGGATTCTCCTTCTCAACCTCACATTTTGCTTAATCCTCACGTTAAACCCCACCAGTCATCTCTCTAGTGAGAGAGCAGCCCCATGTTCTGGTAAGACAACGGCAACTTTCTTGACTGATTCTAATATAAAGTGTTCAAAGTAAAATCATTCATTAGACATGTGCTCCAGCTCACAGTCTGGTAACTGTGTTGATATATGAATTATTAAGTTCACTGAGGGTCAGAGACTCTAGATTTTTGAGTCATGTCAAAGCTTTTTGCAAGACTCTGCTGTGATGGAAAAATGCAGCAAACAGCAAGAATATTAACTTTTTTAATACTTAATGAGACACAAAGTAAATGAAGCTGATCTCTTGTGGTGTTGCCTATGGTAAATTATACAGAGTTTCATAAAGGACAGGTTGTTTCTCATTCATTCATTGGATGTGAACTTCACTGACCCATGCAGTGCTGCCCCGAGAAGGTGATGAGCTACCTTCTTGAACCATAGCAGTATCTGTGGTGTAAGAAAATCCTCAGTAATATTAGGGAAGGAGTTCCAGGATACAACAATGGAAGAATAATACATTTACAATCAGGCTGGTACATAGTTTGCAATGGAACTAACAGTTGGCAGTGCTCCAATGCATCGGCTACCTCTGTGTTTTTTCTTAAAGTGGTAGACATTTGGAAGGCATAGTCAAAAGAAACTTGACAAACTGCGGTGCATCCAGACCAGCAATGGTGGAGAGAGTAAATGCTTAAGATTGTGGAGATGGTGCAAATCAAATCAGCTGCTTTGTCTTGGATGGTGCGGAGTCTATTTCAGTTTGTTGGAGTTTGTACTCAGCCAGGCAAGTGGACAGTATTTCACTGCAGTCCTGAATTGCAGATGGTGGAGCAGGCATTCAAGAGTCAGGAGATGAATTACTCTTGATCATCAGCAAACTTATGGACACTCCTATCGTGTGGCATTTGCTCAAAAATAACTTGGTCAATGATGCTTGGGTTCCTTCAAGATTCTTGACAACATTACAGCTTTGATCGAAACATGGCTAAAATTTAAGAAGTGACATGGGATTATCATACCATGTATAGCAATGAAGGAGCCCAAACAAAATTACAGTTAATGGGAATCAGAGGGAAAATTTTCCACACACTGGAATCGTATCTAGGACAGAGGAAGTTGATTGTGGTTGTTGATGGTCAATCGTCTTAGTTCCAGGACAGCTCTGCAGGAGCTCATCAGGCTGAACCTCTTCAGTTGCTCCACCAGTGACCTTCCATCACGACACAATCAGACGTGAGATGTTTACAGATGACTGCACAATGTTCAGCATCATTTCCACTTCCTCAGATACTGAAGCAGTCCATGTTCAAATGCAACAAGACCTGGACAACATCCAGATTTGGGCTGACAAATGGCAATGGCAATTGAGAGTCGCACCACGTGAATGTCAAATAATGTCCATCTCCAAGAAAAGGGAGACTAACCATTGCAACGTGGCATTCAATGGCATTACCATTGTTGAAACCTTCACTATCAACATCCTGGGGGTTACCATTGACTAATCATATAAATGCTTCAATTACAAGAGCAGGTCAGAGGTAAGGAATCCTGCAGCAAGTGACTAGCCTCCTGACTCCCCAAAGCCGGCCCAAGGCACAACGCAGGAGTGTGATGGAATACTCCCTACTTTCCAACCCAGAAACGCCTCAATTCATTAACCTATTGCCAAGCTTTATATTCTTTTCAAAATCGTGAATGTATTGGAATTCCTAAGATTTCTACTTACATCCTCTACAAAATGGCTACTTCATTTCCTGCACTGCAACAGTACCTACATTTTAAAAGTACTTCATTGACTGCTATGCACTTTTAGATACTAGGTGGTCACAAAGTCATCATATGAATGCAAGACTTTCATTTTTCCTGTGACAATAACATCGCCCCATTATGCAGAAACATGCTGGGAGAATTGATATAACTATTTATGTTGAAAGTTTCTGAAGTGACCTACCTTATCTAATTATTCTTTTGTAAGCAAAGAGAAGAATGTTTTAAGTGCAGATAAAATTATGAATGATCATTTAAAAATCTAAGCACCCATATCTTCAGTGCACCTACGAGACCAAGTTTCTCGAAAAATACAGCAGTTACCAGGAAACATTTTTTCAAAAAACCACAAATAGCAACTAACATGCATTTAGTGCAACACTATTTGTTTAAAAAAAATGAATTTGAGCATGCTTGCAGACCTTTTCTGTGTGTACATTAATTGAGGTCTCAACAGGTTATTCAAACATGAACAAGAAATGAATAAACATTAGCTCACCTGTTGATAAAAGAAATTTAAACATGGCTTGTCTTCATTAAACTCATTCAGGAAACCTTTAGGTAGATATCTGATTCTTAACTCATATCTAGGAGAATAAAAGAAAACATTAAATTGGCTGTCAATTTTAAAGATGGCAACAACGTTGAATACTTCTTGATTGCCTTTAAGAAAGCATTGTTGAAAATCTGAAAATATGCAAACCTTTGTTGGAATGACTAAGTACTTAAAAAATCTTATGATCTATTATTACTACGTACATGGTTTGAAGACATTCACGTATATCAGGAAAGACAAGAGTCCCAATACTAATGCTTGAGGAACTCCTTCAAACTTTCCACCAGTCCCAGAAATATCCAATGATCATGACTCTCTGTTCCCTATCACTCAACCAATTTGTACCCACGTTGTTATGTATCTCGAAGGCCGCCTTGGAGGACGCTTACCGGAAAATCAGAAGCTGAATGTCCTTGACCGCTAAAAGTGTTCCCCGACTGGGAGGGAACATTCCTGTCTGGCAATTGTTGCACGGTGTCCATTCATCCATTGTCGTAGCGTCTGCATGGTCTCAACAATATACTATGCCTTGGGGCATTCTTCCATGCAGCGCACGTGGTAAACATTGACCGAGTCACGAGTATCTGCCGTGTATGTGGTGGGTGGCGTTCCCACATGTGAAGGTAGCATCCATGTCGATGATTTGACATGTCCTGCAGAGGTTGCCCTGGCAGAATTGTGTGGTGTTGTGGTTGATATTCTCCGAAAGGCTGGGTAGTTTGCTGTGAACAATGGTCTGTTTAAGGTTTTGCAGTTGTTTGAAGGCGAGAAGTGGAGGCGTAGGGAAGACTTTGGGGAGATGCTTGTCGTCATTGATGACATGTTCTTCACAGCCTTCCACATGGTATAGTCTTTCTGCTCCGGGGAAGTACTGGATGACAAAGGGTACTCTATCAGTCATATCTTGCATCTGTTTTCTGAGGAGGTCACTGCGGTTTTTCGCTGTGGCATGTCGGAACTGGTGATCGATAAGCTGAGCATCGTATCCCACTTTTATGAGGGCGTCCTTCAAAACCTTTAGGTGGCTGTCGCGTTCCTCCTCGTCTGAGCAGATCCTGTGTATACGCAGGGCTTGTCCGCAGGGGATGGTTTCTTTAGAATGTTTAGAGTGGATGCTACAGAAGTGCAGCATTGAGGTTATCTGTGGGTTTGTGGTAGAGTGAGGTAACTGAGGTGACTGTCCTTGACGAAGGTGCGTGCGTCCAAGGATGAGACTGAGACTGATTCTGAAGAATAATTCATGATAAGTCTGATGGTGGGATGAAAATTGTTGATATCGCTATGTAGTCGTTTCAGTGATTCCTCGCCATGAGTCCAAAGGAAGAAAATGTTGGCATATAACGTTGGTCGGAGGTCTTGCACAGCGAAGAAGTCTTGCTCAAATTTGTGCATGAAAATGTTGGCATATTTGGGTGCAAATTTAGTCCCCATGGCTTTTCCGTGTGTTTGGATAAAGAACTGGTTGTCAAGATGAAGACGTTATGGTCGAGGATGAAGTGGATGAGTTGCAGGATGGCGTCTGGAAACTGGCAGCTGTTGGTATTGAGAACTGAGAGGCGAACAGAGAGACTACGCCATGTTTTTCGCAGCCTTCAACATGTCATCGATGACGACAAGCATGTCACCACGATCAACCCTATGCCTCCACTTCTCACCTTCAAAACAACAGCCAAACCTGTTAAACAGACCATCGTTCATAGTAACCTATCCAGCCTTAAGGAGAACATCGACCACAACACCACACCACCTGTCATGGCAACCTCTGCAAGACATGTCAGATCATAGACATGGATACTACCATCACCCATGGGAACACCACCCACGATGTACACTGCAGATACTCATGTGACTGCCAATTGTCTACCTCATACGCTGCAGGCAAGGATGCCCCAAAGCATGGTATGTTGTCGAGATCATGCAGACGCTACAGCAACGGAAGAACGTACACCGTGTGACAATCGCCAGACAGGAATGTTCCCTCCCAGTCAGTGAACATTTCAGCAGTCAAAGATATTCAGCTTCTGATCTTCGGGTAAGCGTCCTCCAAGGCAGCCTTTGAGATACACAACAATGCAGAATTGCCAAGCAGAAACTGATAGCCAAGTTCCATACCCACAAAGATGGCCTCAACCGTGATCTTGGGTCATGTTGCATTATGTGAGACCCCACCATACTGTTCTGTATCTGTAAAATCTTCCTTACCGTCCTGTTTTGTCACCATCACCTGGATAAATTGTTATGGTCTCTCCATGTTAGAGTTTGTACAGTTTTGGATTACTTATTATTTTGGTTAGACCCTCAGCATGCGACTCTTATACCTATCATGTTATTCCAGTCATTTGGTTTGTCTCCAGCACCAACGTTTTCTTAAAATTTTTTGTAATTATCTCTCTGCCTCATTTAATCAGATTATAGGTCATCCCTTCGCTTGTTATTTAGCTACTGACACTTCACTCACACCGTCTAACACTTTGGGTCTCCTGCAGGGACTTATTATTCAACACTCCACTCACACCATCTATACAATCTTTTCGCCCTTGATCGCTCTGCCCATATATTCTGTGTTGTGTGTGTACCTCTCGCACTTTATCTGTCGAAAGGGGCTACGCTCCGAAGGCTTGTGATTTCAAATAAACCTGTTGGACTATAACCCGGTGCTGTGTGATTTCTGACTTTGTCCACCCCAGTCCAGCACCAACACCTCCATATTATTAACAACTTATACTAAGGAATACTTAAGACCCAATCTTTTTTGTGCCTTAAGCCCAGTCTCTGCTATTGCCACATTATACTTCCAGTTAATCTTCAGCTATAACTCCCCAACCTTATTTATTATGCACTTACATATATGCCGTTAACTCTGTCTTGGACTTCATTTCTTTCTCCCTTACTCCAACTTCGCCTGCTAAATTGCCATTCTCTGTGCTAGTGCTATCTGTATACCCAGATATTTTACATTCCCTAGTATTCGCCTCTATTCCCACACACTTGCCAAGTTAATTTAAAGCCCTCCCACCAACACTACCAAAATACCCTGGAAGGAACTCGGTACCAGCTCTGTTCAGATGCAGCCTGACCAACTTGTAAAGGTGCTTCTTCCCCAGAGCCAGTCCAAGTGTCCCAGGAAGCTAAAGCCCTCTCTCCTGCACCATCTCTCCTGCCACGCATTCATCTGCCATATCCTCCTATTTCTGTACTAACTGCAAGTGGTACTGGGAGTAATCTAGAGATTTTTACATTTCAGATCCTGGTTGCTAACAATCTACCTAGATCCCTAAATTCTGATTTCAGAAGCACATCCCCTTGCTACTTTAGTCATTATTACCAACGTAGACACCACCTTGGGCAGTTCACCTTTCCCAGAAGAATGTCCTGGAGCTGCCATGTTACATCCTTAACAATGACATTAGGGAGGCAACACACCATCCTGGAGTCATGTTGACAGCCAGAGAGGCCGGTCTGCTCCCTAATCAATGAACCCCTATCACTATCAGTTCTCCTTTCTTCTCTCTCCCTTCCGGTATAGTCTGACCATTCACAGTGCCGGAAGCTGGGCCCTGACTGCACTCCCTCGAGGGCCCAGCAGTCTGATCAGCTTCCAAAATGGAAAATGGATCAGAAAGGGAGACACAAAGGGACTCTTGCACCACCTGCTGCTTTCTCTTCCACTGCCCTAATGGTCACCTAGTCCCTTCCTTCCTCTTAGGCTGCGGTGTATCGACATTTCTAAGTGTGCTAGTCACTTAACTCTTAGCTTCACACATATGCTATAGTGTCTTCAGCCGCTACTCGAACTTTAAACTCGTCAGCTTCAGGCAAGGGGCTCAGGGCAGGATATAAATGGAAGCCGAAGCCAAAGATCCAGGTAGTCTTGCATCTTCACGATTTAGTTGTTATTCCGTCACTGTTATGCTGTTTTGATTATAATGTATTATCTTTCTTACCTCCATTCCTCTGCAGGATGATGCTGCTCAAATTTTTCACGTACATGTGAAACGCCCATGTCTGGATGCAGCCAGTGGACCTCTTCAGAATGCATATGACTGAGTCGAATTCCAAAGCAGGCCACATTCTTAACTTTGTGAGAATCTACAATCTTCTGAATAATACCCTGAAACATGACAAATATGCAATTGAATCAAATTGTACAACACAGCAAAAGAAAAGGTATAACTGTCTGGCTTAACTTTTGAAATCAACTCATTTAACCTTCTGCCTAAAGTTAATAACCTACTACAGATTTAAAAATTATGATAAGGTATGATTTACTTCTGGGGTTAAAATATGGCAGCAAAACATACAAGCAGTATGCTGATAACAACGCACTACTTGCAGAATCTGAAAACACCCCTATAAAATATTGTACTTGAAGTAAAATCTGGAAGTTTTGAATATAGACGAATATCAAAAAGTCAAAATAAAAATTAGAAGAAATACATTACAAGAAACTAAAGCGAATTTTGAAGTGGATAGTGTTACACTGGACCATGGCTAAGTTTCCCTAATCAGAACAAATGATAACAGAAGTTGGCAGATGTGTTGCAGGAGTTATAATGAACTCACAAATAGCCCAAAGTAATTTTATGAAGCTGAAGTGTTAACAACTCAACAAGAAACTTTAAGGTTGTAACAATGAAAAATTGTTACATTCTATCCATTTCCTTCATGCCTCAGAAAACTGGACAAAGATCTGTGGAATAAAAATTCGATATGTGGATACTAAGATGCACGCTAAAATATGTAAGATAAATAAAGTGGTACCTGAAATTGTAAGAACAAAAAGGACTCTAAAAAGAGGCATTCTGAGCTGAAAAGCTAAAAAGATCTATTCTAGAACTCAAAGCAGACAAGGGTCAACCTAGGCATGGAATGGACAGCAAATAACACAAAATTGTTGCAGACAAGGATGGTGCGAGACAAGTTAGTGTTTTATACCATGACAGTCTCTAAATTCAAAACTCTACAGATTCTGGAATGTTAAACTGGAAAACCATAGAATCCCTCCAGTGTGGAAGCAGCCCATTCGGCCCCGACCCTCCGAAGAACATCCGAACCAGATCTACCCCACCCCACCACCTTGTAACCCTGCATTTCCTATAGCTAATCCACACTACCTTGTACATTCCTGGATACCACAGACAATTGAGCATGGCCAATCAATCAAACCTGCACAACATTGGACTCTGGGAGAAAACCAGAGCACCCGGAGGAAACCCACGCAGACATGAGGAGGATGTGCAAATTCCACACAGATAGTTGCCCAAGGCTGGAATCGAACCCAGGTCTTTGGCCGTGTGAGGCTAAACACTGGAGCCACTGTGCTGCCAGTTTAACTTAACCTCATCAGCTGCAGAAAGCTTTGGCTTACAACCAATGTCAGAAACCTTCAGTGTGTACCAGCAGCCCTATGCCTCCCACAAACAAGTGGAAGTGCCTAGAGAAAGAAGATTGAGAAGCAGTAAGTCCTAACAAGCCAAAAGGATCATCTCAGCAAACCCCACGGACAGGGACCAATGAACCAATGTCCCAATCTTTCAGTCCACTCATAGTACCTATAACGTTTGCTGTGAACATGAAAACTTTAAAAGCAGGTTAGAGTTTTAAACAGTAGTTATATGTTGACTGTTCATAATTGTTTAACTGTAGCTAAAATCTTTATTTTTATTAAAATCGGGGAATTTTTTCATTTTAAATCTTTAACTTCTGCGACAACTCAAGGAATAGTGGGGCTTGATTTCCAGCACATTACTCCAGAGAGTTACTGCAAAGATCAGTCCTTGGGCCCAAGCTGTTCACAATACATATCAATGATTTGAATATGGAGACCAAATGAAACATTTCTAAATTTTCAGATAATTCAAAGCTAAGTGGGAATATATGTTGTGAGAAAGATGTAAAACATTTCCACGATGATTTGGATAGATTTAGCAATTGAGCAAGAACATAGCAGATGGAAAAATGTGACGTTATCCACTTTGGTAGAAGAAACAGATGTGCAGAGAATTTCTTAACTGTGGAGATGTTGGAAATTTAAATGTGTAAAGGAGCTTGATTTTCATTGTCAATAAGTCACTGAAGGCTAACATGCTGGTGCAGCAAGCTATTAGGATGGCTAATGAATGTTAGTCTGAAAACATATTTGTGTATAGGAGTAGTGAAGATTTGCTTCAATGGAACAGGAGCTTGGTTAGCTAGCAGCTGGAGTACTGTGTGCAGTTTTGGTCTCCTTATTGCTATTATTCCATAGTCGAGTGTGCAAACAAGGTTCCTCAGACTGGTTTCTGTGATGGTAGGAGCGTCCCATGAAGAGACATTAGACAAACTGGATCAGTATTCTCTAGGGTTTTGAAGAATGATACGTAATTTTATTCAAACCTATAAAATACTTCAAGGAATACCGACAGCTACATGCAGGTAAGATGATTTCCTTGGCTGGGGAATCCAGGGTGAGTGTGGGGGGTTAATTTAAAAATAAGAGGGATGTCTTTTAGAACAGAGATGAACAGAAATACTTTACTCATAGGTGGTGAATCTTTGGAAGTCTCTACCCCAGAGGGCTGTGGAAGTTCATTCTTTCAGTAGATTTAAAGTAGAAGTGGATACATTTTTGATTATCAATGGTGTAGAAGTATATGGGAACAGTGTGTGTGTATGCAGTTTTAAGTATTCAATGAGCCATAATTACACTAAATGGTGGAGCAAGCTCAACAGGCTCAACGGCCTACTCCTGTTCCTCTGAATACCAGGACTGCTGGCACATGCAAAAATAGACGGTGATGTCAATTTGCCATGATGCAGCCTTCTTCGCCAGGATGTGTTTGCATGTAGATACCATGGACTGTTTGTTATAATGAGCTTTCCTTGTGTTGAAAAGAGAGCCTCTCTCGCCCAGTGACAGTCCACTACAACCCTGAAGGGTGTTAAACACACAGACATCAGAAACCCATTAATCTGACAGATAACGATTACAGAAAGGAGAAAAAAAGAACAGAATGTTATTTAAATGGAGAAAAACTGCAGAAAGTGACAACACAAAAGGGGCCTGGGGGTACTTGTGCACGAAACACTAAACTAGCACACAGGTTCAGCAGGTAATGAGAAATGTTAATGGAGTGTTGGCCCTTATTTCAAGGGAGTCAGAGTATAAGAGTAGAAGTCTTTCTGCAACAGTACAAGGTGCTAGTGAAACCACATCTGGACTACTATGAACAATTTTGACCCCTTTGGAAAGATATCATTTCACTGGAGGCAGAGAGAAGGTTCACCAGGTTGATCCATGGTATGAAAGGATTATCTTATGAGCAAAGGATAAATAGGTTGGAGGGTCTACTCACTGCAGTTAAGAAGAATTAAAGGTGATCTCATTGAAACATATAGGTTCTTAAGGGGCTTGACAGGGGAAATGCTGAGAGGATGTTTCCCCAAATGGGAGAGTGTAGGACCAGATGGCATTATCTCAGTACAAATGTAATGAGGAGGAATTTCTTCTCTCATATGGTTATGGGTCTTTGAAGGTCCTTGCTATAGAGAGCTGTGGGGGCAGTGTCCTTGTGTATACTTAAGACAGACACAGATTCTTGATCGGGGGAATCGAGGCTTATGGGGAAAGGGTTGGACTGTGAACATAAGGAATGTTGGATCAGCCATGATCCTATTGAATGATGGAGCATGCTCAAGGGGCTAAACAGACTTCTCCTGCTCCTGTTTGTTACGGTCTTATGATCTAAGAGCAGAATGCGGTGTGAAGCCAGCCCCTTTCCAGTTACTATTTTACAGCAACTGGGACTTGCGAAAGAGTCTTCAGTAAAATCAGGGAGAAATTGCTCTGCACCTCATATTGAAATGTTTTTAATTATCATCACAGCAACCAATGAAATGCTGTTAGTTTCAGTCAGCTGGCATTCAGGGATTTGATTCTGTCCTGCACTGAGATAATATGGGTAGTGCCATCTTTGTTCCAGGCAACTGCCAATCCAGTACCAAGTTGTGTTTGTGCACATGTGCCACTGCCAAACCATTTACAGATGGCATTCACAATCACTGCTCTCTATTTGACAACTGACCAGAAGTAATAAGGAGTCAAATAAATTAGTAAGTGACATCTGGAAAATACAATCTACAGGTTTGTGAACTGGTTGAAAATTAGCTAAGAAATAAATTATCTAACAAAAATGAAGCACCTACCAGGAAATCATAGAATCATATCACAGAATCATAGAATCCCTACAGTGTGGAAGCAGGCCATTCGCCCCATCGAGTACATACCAACCCTCCGAAGAGCATCCCACCCAAACCCATCCTTACCCTATCCCCGCATTTCCCACCCTACACACTAAGGGCAATTTAGCATGGCCATTCCACCTAATCTGCACATCTTTGGACTGTGGGAGGAAACCGGAGCACCCGGAGGAAACCCATGCAGATATGGGGAGAATGTGGAAACGCCACACAGTCACCAGAGGCTGGAATAGAACCTGGGTCCCTGGCGTTGTGAGACAGCAGTGCTAACCCCTGAACCACCATGCCACCATGTGATGTATCACACCAAAAAGATACTTCAAATAAAAACCTATCGTTGCCCAATGCTGCATGTCACTACAAGTATTCCAAAGTTTGAAACATTTCAACATTTATAATGCACCTGGCTGCTTTTCTTGAAATATAACAAAAGAAATGTAATAACAAATTCCATAATTTTGAACTTTTAAAATTGATCTGAATTTTTAAAAAGTCAAATCTAATTGTACGTTGGATCCAGATTCCCCCCTCAGTAAATTTTTGAGAATGTTCTGTGTTCAACAGCTTTTGATTCCATTCATTCATAATTTCTGTCCCCTAGCAGTCGTGCAATCATCATTTGACAGTTAATATTGATCTATTCAAATCAATGACCCTGAAATGAAATCACATAGCACTCAATCCACGTCAACTGCAAACATTTATTTGTCTTTAAAGTGGTCAGCAATGTTTAACTGAAATCACTGGAAATAACAGAGAAGGAACAAAGCTAAAACAAAAAACATTAAAGCAATTCCTTAACCAAGAAGCAATCAAGGAAGGAACTATGTAGCTATCGCAAGGGGTTTTCGACATTTTTCTAAGGACCAGATTTATGCAGTGGCACACAATTCAGCCCATTGTGTCTGCACTAGCTCTCTGAATGAGGATTGTGACTTAGTGCCATTCTCCTGCCCTTTCCCATAAGCCCGTACATTATTTCTAATTTAAAATCTTCAACTGTCCTCCTGAAGGCCTGGAATGAACTTGCCTCCAAGACACTTCCAAGCAGTGCATTCTAGACCTGAACCACTCACAATGTAAAGAAGATTTTGGTCACCGCATTTCCTTTTTTTTGCAAATTACTTTTTTTTAGTCCATTTACACATAAAAGCAATTTTTCCTACATGTTCAGATCCTATATGATTTTGAAAACATTATCAAATCTCATCTTAGGCTTCTCCTCTCCAAGGAGAACGGTCCCAACTTCTCCATTCTATTTTCATAACTGAAGTTTCTCATCTCTGGAATCATTCAAACCTTTTCTGTACTATCTCCGATGCCTACACATATTTGCTAAAGTGTGGCACCAAAAACTGTACACAATACTCCAGCTGATGTCTAATCAGTGTTTTATACAAGTTCATCAAAACCTCCTTGCTCTATGCCGCCATTAATAAAGCAAAGGATACTGTATGCTTTGTCAACCATGCTCTCCACCTGTGCAGACATATGCACAAATACACCGTGGTCTCTCACTCCTGCACACCCTTCACAGTACCTTATTTTATATTGTATTTTCATGTACTTTTTACTGAAATACACTGCCACTTACTTCATCACATTGAACTTCAGCTGCCACCTACTTGCTGTCTCCACTTACTTGTCAATATGAATTTGAAGTTCTGCACTGTACTCATTTTATAATGCTTCCTTTTTTTATCATTGTCAGGAAACTTTGAAATTATTCCCTGCTCTCCAAGATCGAGATAATTAATGAGTTATCAGAGCAGGCTCCCAATACTGATCCCTGGGGATCTCCATGGCAAATCTTCCTTCAGTCTGAAAAATATCCATTAACTATTACTCTGTTTCCTATTACTCAGACAATCTTGCATCCTGTCTATTGTCTGTTTATTTCATGAGTTATACCTTTTTTGTTGTTTGGCATTGCACTGAATGCCTTTTGCAAGTCCCTGTACACACATCAACAGCATTAACTCAAGTACCCTCTCTATTATCTCTTCAAAGAGTCCAGGGAAGACAAAGAATTTTGCCAGGGCCTCTAATTTCTACTGTCACTTCCTTCAATATACCTTGATGCCTTTCATCAGTTCCTGCTTGTCAAACCTAAATACCAATTGCTTGCCCAATGCCTCCTCCTCAGCAATTCTCAACCCTTCTGTCTATTGACTTGCCTCTTTTGTCATCATGACCTGGGTAAATCTGCTTCCTTGGTAAACACAGATGCAAATTATTCAACTGCACCTCAGCCATGTCCCCTGCTTCCACGAGTAAATCCCCTTGATTTCTAGGTGGCCTTATTCTTTCTTTTACTATTTATACATGTTCACTGATAGAGAGCTTTGGGGTTCCTTTTATGGTCGTCTGATCTTTCACTGTGGTGCGGACTTCTGCCTCCAGCAGAGCTTTAACAGAACCATACATGGGACGTGGGCCTCGCTGCCTCGGCCAGAATTTATTGCCCAGACAGCAGTTAAGATTCAATCACATTGCTGTGGGTCTGGAGACACATATTGACCAAGTTAGAACAATAGATTTCCTTCCATAAAGGAAATGAATGAACTGGCTTTTACAATAATCGATAGGACACCAGAAGGCAAATGTTCTATTCCATATTTTTATTGAATTTAAATTTCACCATTTGCCATGGTGGGATTCAAACCCATGTTCCCAGAATATTTGCCTTAGGTCTGGATTACTTGTCCAATGACATTACCATTGTTCCACCACCTCCCCAGGTAAATGTGCATATATACCTGACGGGGTGATACTTAGGCTTGCTCCCACAATATATGAACTAGACGTGGGTAACTTAGTACAGAAAGATGTCAACAGACATAGCCAATAATGTACAGGAGTAGAATGAGGCTATTTAATCCATACAGTCTGCTCAGCAATTCAATGACATTATGGTTGATCTGATAATTCTCAATGCCACTTTCCTGCCTATTCCCCATAATGTTAATTCCCTTACTCATTAAAAATCAGTCTATTGTAGCCTTGAATTTACTTAATGACTCAGACTCAATAGTCCTCAAATGGTAAGGAATTCTACAGATCCACTGCCTTCAGAGAAAAAAAATCCTCCTCATCTCAGTCTTAAATGGGTGACCCTTTATTCTGAGAGTTTGTTTTCTGGTTGTAGGCTCTCCCACAAGGGGAAGTAATCTTTTTGTATCTATTCTGTCAGGTCCCCTAAGAATCTTGTATGTTTCAAAAAGGACAACTTTCATTCATCTAAATTCCCATGAGTACAGGCCCAACTTACTCAATACCTGGTAATAGCTTCAGGAACCTTTTCTGGACTGCCTCCAATGCCAGTATATCTTTCCTTCGATAAGGGACTCAAACTATTCATAGCATCCCAGCTGTAGTCTGACTAGTCACTTGTATAATTTTAGTAAAACGTCCCACTTTTATATTCCACTCTCTTTGAAATAAAGGCCAATTCCTATTTGCTTTCCCTGGTACCTGCTGAACTAAAAGAAACCTAAACAACTGCAGATACTGTAAATCAGAAACAAAAACAGAAATTGCTGAAAAAGCCCAGCAGGTCTGGCAGCATCTGTGAAGAGAAACCAGAATTAACATTTCAGGTCTGGTGACCCTTCCTCAGAAGTGGGTGGTTAACTCTAAGTTTTCTTCACAGATGCTGCTAGACCTGCTGAGCTTTACCAGCAATTTCTGTTTTTGTACCTGCTGAACTTAGATGTTTTTTGTGATTCACTGACAAGGACGCCCAAATCTCCCTGATGCATAGCTTTCTGAAGTCTTTCTCCATTTGAATAATATTCAGCTCTTCTCTGCTTCTTGCCCAAGTGTCTAACCTCACATTTCTGCACATTAAATTCCATTTGCTAAGTTTTTGCTCAACCGCTTAACCTGTCTATATCCCTCTGCACACTCTGTCATCCTCACCACTTACCTTCCCTCCTATTTGTGGGTCATAGGCTTTTTTTTAAACAGTTCCCATATATACATTTATTACAGTCACGAGTACTTCTGTGTCTGGACTAACAATCTATATTCAGTTGAAGTTCCCCTATTGTAACTACTCTATGATGCTTGCATCTCTCAGTAGTTCCCTGGCAAGTTTCTTCCCAGTAGTAGTTTGAAGACCACAGCGAGCAATGTAAATGAACCCTTCTTGCATCCGGCCAAATTGATTCTGTCTTTAACCCTCAGAGACATCATCTTTTTCCTGTATTGCAATGTTGTTCTTAAGATTACTAATCCCCCACTTTTTCTTCCTTTCCTATCTTTTCTGAACACCCTATAACCAGGAATACTTAATACCCAGTTATGCCCTTCCTTCAGCTAGATCCCAACACAACATCATAATTCCACATGGCAGTCTGCACCAGGAACTCACCAATCTTATTACTATTCTTTGTGTATTCAGCTCTGTGCCTCGATCATGGCACCATCACTATAAGTTGTATTACAGCATTATAATTTTAAATATCATAATCCATCCCATCCACACCCCCTTACTCTTCCCCTTCCACTCTTGCACCTGTTCACCCTGTCTCTCCTTTTCCCTCTCTGCTCTCTTTCACTACATGTTGTTGAGAACTGGATGGTGTCCAGTGCTGGGAAGGGAAGACGTTTGGTGGAGAATTGGAAAGGGGTGTAAACCAGAAGACTGTGGTTCTAAGATACATAATGAGTGGTAGAATTTCTACCTCCCAGAGTTGGTCACCTTGGTGAAGTCAACACAGAGGTATCAGAGAACAATCAAAAGAAAGAGTATCTTGTCAGTTCAAATGGAAGGGATGATGAAAAGTCTTGGGAAAACATATGAAAATACTCAATAAGACATCTTTATATTATTACCTGTGGGAAGCTGCATTTGATGCTTGTATGCCTCCTTCCACAAATTTAATAAGCTGTAATTATTTTTGAACATACAATAGGGGAGGCAATGGCTGTGTGATATTATTGTTAGACTATTAATCCAGAAATTTAGCTAAAGTTCTGGGACTTAGGTTCACGTCCTGCCACGGCAGATGGAATTTGAATTTATAAAAACAAAAAACTGGAAATAAGAGGCTACTGATGACCATGAAACCATTGCCAATTGTTGGAAAAACCCATCCTACTCACTAATGTCCTTCAGGGAAGGAAATCTGCCATCTTCACGTGCTCTGGCTTACATGTGACCCCAGACACACAATACTGTGGTTGACTCTCAACCGCCCTCTGAAATGACCAAGCAAGCCACTCAGTCATAACAATCATGACAAAGTCTCAACAAAGAAGTGAAACCGGATGGACAACCTGGTGTTGACCTAAGCACTGGAAACGACAACAAAAACGGTCAACTTTGCAAAGTCCTCGAGGGGCTAGTGGTAAAATTGGGAGAGCAGTCTCACAGACTCACAAAATCATACTTCAAAGACAACATCCCAGACACTACCATCAACATCCCTGGGTATGTCCTGTCCCACCAGCAGGACAGATTCAGCAGAGGTGGCAGCACAGTAGTATAAAATCAGGAGGGAGTCCTCAACATTGATTCCAGACTGCACAAAGTCTCATGGAATCAAGTTAAATCTGGGCTGGGAAACTTCCTGCTGATTGCCATGTACCATCCTCCTTTACCTGATGAATCAGTACTCCCCCATGTTGAGCAACTAAAGGAGGAAACAAGATGGCAAGGGTGCAGAATGCACTCTGGACGGGGGATTTCAATGTCCACTACCAAGAATGGCACGGCAGCAGCATTACTAATCGAGTTGGTCAGGTCCTAAAGGACATGGCTGCTGGATTAGGTGTGCAGCAGGTAGTGCAGGAACCAACAAGAGGAAAAAGCATACCTGACTTCATCCTCACCAATCTGCCAGCTGCAGGTGCATCTGTCCATGGAGTATCAGTAAGAGTGATCACTGCACAGTACTTGTGGAGATAAAGTTCCACATTTACATTGAGAACTCTTCTATCATGTTGTGTGGCATTATCATTATACTAAATGAGACAAACTTTGAACAGGTCAAGCAACCCAAGATTGGGCATCCACTGGGGGCCTTCAACAGCAGTAGAATTGTACTCCAGCACAACCTGCAATCTCATATCTTGGCATATCCCCCACTCAACCATTACCATCAAGCTAGGGAATCAACCCTGTTCAATGGTGAGTGCAGGAGGGAATGCCAGGTGCAGCACCAGGCATACCTAAAAATGAGGTGTCAACTATCTTAAGGAGCATAGTGGAACAGAGGGACCTTGGAAATCAGGTGCACAGTTCTCTGAAAGTGAAGACGACTTTTGGCACACTGGCCTTCATCAGTCAGGGCATTGAGTGTAGAAGTTGGGAAATTATGTTGCAGTTGCACAGGACATTGGTGAGGCTGCACTTGGAGTACTGTGTTCAGTTTTAATCAACTTGCTATAGGAAGGATGTTATTAAATTGGACAGAGTGCTGAAGAAATTTACAAGGATGTTGTCAGAGACTAACTGAGTTATAGGGAGAGGTTGTACAAGCTGGGACCTTTCTCTTTAGAGCATAGGAGACTGAGGGGCGATCTTCTGGAGGTATACAAGATCATGAGCAGCATGGATAGGGTGAATGCACTCAGTCTTTTACCCAGGGTTGGGGAATTGAGGACTAGAGGGCATCAGTTTAAGGGAGGAAAGAATACATGTGAACCTAAGGGCAACTTTTTTTTTAACACAGGGGGTGGTATGCATATGGAATGAGCTGCCAGCGGAAGTTTTTGAGGCGGTACATTTACAACATTTAAAATGCATTCAGACTAATACATAGATAGGAAAGGTTTAAAAGGAAATGGGCCAAGTGCAGGGAAATGGGGTTAAGCATGGGGATATTTTGGCCAGCATGGAACAGTTTGAGCCGAAGGGCCTGTCTCCTTGCCATGGGACTCTATGACTCTAACCCAGTGAAGCCACCAAACAGGACTACTTATATACCGAGAAACATAGGCAGCAAATGATAGGTAGAGCAAAGCAATCTCAAAACCAATGGATAAAATCTCAGCTCTACAGATCTCCACATCCAGTTGTGAATAACGGTGGACAAATAAACAAATTACTGAAAGAGGAGGCTCCACAAATATTCCCATCCTCAATGATTAAACAGCTCCACAAATCAGTGTAAAAGATTAGGCTGAAACATTCACAGTAATCATCAGCCAGAAGTGCCAAGTGGATGATCCATCTCGGCCTCCTCCAGTGGTTCCCAGCGTCACAGATGCCAGTCTTCAGCCAATTCCATTCATTCCACATGATATCAAAAAGTGTTGGAAGCACTGGAAAGTGCAAAGGCTATGGGCCCTGACGACGTTCTGGCAATAATAGTGAAGACTTGTGCTCCAGATTTGCCGATCCCCTAGCCAATCTCTTCCAGTATAGTTACAACACTGGCATCTGCCCTACAATGTGGAAGAGTGCCAGGTATGTCCTATATACAAAAAGCAGGACAAATCCAACCCAGCCAATAACACTCCATCAGTCAGCTCTCAATCAGTAAAGTGATGGAAGGTGTCATCAAGCAGCACCTGCTCAGCAATAACCTGCTTATTAACACCCAATTTGGGTTCCGCCAAGGCCACTCAGCGCCTGACCTGATCACAGCCTTATTTCAAACATGGACAAAGAGCTGAATTCCAGAGGTGAGGTAACAGTGACAGCCTTTGACATCAGAGGTGGATTCAATCGAATGTGACATTAAGGAGTCCTAGCAAAACTGAAATCAACAGGAATCAGGGAGCAAACTCTCCACTGATTGGAGGCATACCTGGCACATAAGATGATGGACATGGTTATTGGAAATCAGTCATGTCAGCTCCGGGGCATCTCTGCAAGAGGTCCCATGGTAGTGTCCTAAGCCCAAACATCTTTAGCTACTGGGGCAAATGGGACTTGAACCCAGGCCTCCTGGTTCAGGGGTAGGGACAGTACAACTGTGCCACAAGAGCATGGGTATACATCTTGAGTACTGTATAATTTTGGTCTCATTATTTAAGAAAGGTTATAATTACAAAAGAAGCACTGCAGTGAAGTTTAACTCGGCTGATTCCTGGGATGAAGGCATTGACTCTGGAGCAGGTGGAACTGGGCTGCGGAGTGGCAGATGGAGTTTAATTTAGATAAATGTGAGGTATTGCATTTTGGTAAATCAAACAAGGGCAGGGTGTATACAATTAATGGTAAAGCCCTGGATAGTGTTGTAGAACAGAGAGACCTAGGGGTTCGGGCACATTATTCTTTGAAATTTGCATCACAGGTAGACAGGGTGTTGAGGCGTTTAGCACATTTCCTTCATTGCTCAGACATTTGAATATCGGAGTTGGGACACCATGTTGAGGTTGTACAGGGTATTGGTGAGGCCTCTTCTGGAGTATTGTATGCAGTTCTAGTTGCCCTGCTTTAGGGAGGATGTTATGAAACTGGTTTGGGTTCAGAATAGATTTACAAGGATATTGCCAGGAATGGAGGGTTTGAGTTGTAAGAAGAGGCTGGATAGGTTGGGACTTTTTTCACTGGAGTATGGGAGATTGAGGGGTAACCTTATAGAGGTTTATAAAATCATGAGAGGCATAGATAAGGTAAATAGCAAAGGTCTTTTCCTTAAGGTGGGGCAGTTCAAAACTAAGGGGCAAATTTTTAAGGTGAGAAGGGAAAGATTTGGAAGGTACGCAAGGGGCTTTTTTTTTTACACAGAGCACGGTTCATGCGTGGAATGAACTTACAGAGGAAGTGATAGATTTACAATGTTTAAAAGTTACAATGTTTAAAAGACACTCGATAAGCACATGTGTAGGAAAGGTTTGGAGGGATATGGGCCAAATGCAGGCAGGTGGGACTAGTTTAGTTTGGGAATATGGTCGGCATGGACTAGTTGAAACAAAGGGTCCGTTTCCATGCTGCATGACTCTACAACTGCCAGTTCAATTACAGGGTTGACATCTCTGCAGCCTCAGGAGCAGTAGCCACTATTGCAGCTGTATCCAGTGGAAGAGGACATAGTGGTTGATGTGTACCACTCACAACCAGCTAAATGGGGTCTGAAGGTCTGTGAATAGCTGAAGTCCTAATCCCAATTTCTGCAGTACCCTACTAGTCACTGCCTGCTATTCAGAAAAAGAGGTATTTATTCCTGCCCTTTGCTTAACAGACAGGAAACAATTTTCTATCCATCTCAATATATTACTCCCATTCCCATGCGCTTTAATTTTACACGTTAATTTCTTATATGGGACTCTGTTGAAACCCTTATGGAAGTCCGAATAAACCATATCACTGGCTCTCCCTGATTACCTCTACAAGTTACATCCTCAAAGAATTTCAGTAGATCTGTCAAGCAAAGTTTCCCTTTTTGTAAATCCATGCTGACTGTGTCGGATTCTACCGCTGTTTTCTAAGTGCTCTGGTGTAAAATCTTTTATAGAGGACTCTAGTATCTTCCACACTGCTGATGTCAGACTCACTGGTCTATAATTCTGTTTTCTCTTTACCTCTCTTTTAAAGTTGTGGGGTTACATAGCTACCGTCCAATCTGTAGGAACTGTTGCATAGAAGTCCTTGGAAGATGACCACCAATGCATCCACTATTTCTCACTTCCTTAAGTACTCTGGGATGTAGATTATCAGGCCCGGGAGATTTAATGACCTTAAATCCCTTCAATTTCTCCAACACCATTTCCCTACTCATATAGATTTGCTCTAGTTGCTCCTTCTCACTAAACCCTGTGTTCTCCATCATTTCTGGTACGTTATTTGTGTCTTCCTTTGTGAAGACAGAAGCTAGGTATGAATTTAGTTTCTCAGTCATTTCTTTGATCCCATTAGAAATTCCTCCATTTCCAATTCTAAGGAACCTACATTAGTTTTCATCAATCCTTTTCTTTTCACATACTTAAGGCAACTTTTACAGGCAGTTCATATGTTTCTAACAAGCTTACTCTCATACTCTATTTTCCCCCTTTTGATCAATCCCTGGTCCTCCGTTGCTGACTTCAAAACCATTTCCAATCTTTGGGTCTGTTGTTTTTTTTCTTGCCAATTTGCCTGCTTCCTTTTTCTGCATCAAATACTATCCCTAATTTCCCTTGAAAGCCATGGTTTGGCCACAGTTCTCTTTGGACTCCTGCACCAGACAGAAATAAACAAACAATTTTTGTAGTTCATTCATTAGCTCTTTCAATACTTGTCATTACCTATTCACTGTCTTTCCTTTCAATAACATTTCCCAATCCATTACAACTAACTCACACCTCATACCATCATGGTTTCCTGGAACATTCAGGAACCTAGTCTCAGAATCAACTACCTTATTCTTCAACTTGATGAAGAATTCTATCATATTATGATCCCAAGGGATCTCTCACAACCGCATTATCAATTATTCCTTCTCATTGCATGGTAGCCAGCCTAAGATAGTCTGTTCTCTCGCTGGTCCCTCAACACATTGGTCCAGCAGTCACTGAATTAGCTGCCTGCTCTAAAATGTACCACTCCACCTCTTCTATGTTCCATTGCACGGCAGGGTCATTTCCTGTAACCATCCCCAAGAATCCTGTCACCTCAGAAAAACCTTGTTTTAAGACTTGACAAAATCATCTCAGATGAATAGCTTCCGTTGTAGGTCAAATTTTCAAACAGAGAAAGAAAGAGAGTATCACAAAGCCCACGTGACAACAGCAAAGAACTAACAAGGAATTGAAAGCAAGAAAAGCAACTCATTGAGTCCTGCGGTCCAGACTGGTGTTATTGAACAATATTCCCTGATCAATGCTTTTCATTTTCCACTATTGGTATACATGTTGCATCTGTCATTGTCTATATATGCTTGTGAAGAGGGTAATTTAAAAAGTATAGAGCTTTAGGTTGCAGAGTCATAACCTAGCATTTCAAATTGCAATTGGTTAAGGGCAATTTGTTTACAATAAACAATTATTTTCTTGTTAAGTCAAGAAACCTGGTGAGTGTTTTCTTTTAACCCAAGTTCAGTCAGGTAAATTGGGGACCATGACTAGCTTGATTAAATCTTCACACTTGTGACAACTACAGGAATATTGGGGCTTGATTTCCAGTGCACTACCTAAATTAGTCCTGACAATATGCAAATAAATGTTTAGTGCATATGCATCATTTGTCATCTGTCACCAAGCACATTACAACAACTATTCACTAAATCTAAATAAAAAATTTTAAAAAAGATAAGCAATATGAGATTGATGAAACTAACAGGAATATGCTTAGCTGATTTTTTAAAAAAGATATCATTAATATTTCAGCTCAACATCTTTCCCAATTTTCAGTAGTAATCTAAGATCAAAACCTTTCATATCTATCATCATTGGAAAGTGTTCCAACAAATTTTAGTTCAATAAGAGTACTAACTCACCCGGACATCAGTGGCATCACCATGCCTGATGTTCATGACCCAAGTCGAGGGCTCATTATTGCTCTCAAAATAATGGAAGACCTTCAGCACTCGTTCCATGGCACCAGGAGATCGTTCCATACTCAAACGGGACTTGGCTCCTGAACCTGCTGTGTGATTCAAGTTCGGATCAAGGTAAGCAGCTGCCATGCTTCTACGGGATGCTATGTGTCGGTCATATTCTATGGAGATAGAAATTAAAAGTTAGAAACAAACATCTATAGCTAAGTAAACACATATCTTGACATGAAGAAAAATCAAAATCATACTAAGTGTTGGAACAAAATGTGAAAGTGTAAGTAAGAGTAAAGGCTGAATATCAAACAGTGTTCCTGACTGCTCATCATCTTCACAAACATCCCATTGTATAATTATTTCACACAAATCTTAGTGTCAATTGTTGAGTTGTAACAAAATGAACCAAAACCAAAATGACAATTCATTTAGAATTTAGAAATTAGAGCCAAAAAAAATTTGATTTATCTAATGTAAAAACAGAAAGTACTGCAGAAACTCAGGAGTTCCAAAGAAAAGTCAACTGGGAATTTGAAACATGAATTCATTTTTCTCTCTCCTCGGACGCTGTCAGACCTGCTAGGTTTCTCCAGCATTTTCTGTTTTTATGTCAGATCTCCAGCAACCACAGTTCTTTATTTTTATTTTAGTTTCTTTGGTGCTTTACTGTATAACCTATCGATGATTGTCTCATTGTTGGCAGTTTCAACTAATTCAGTTGTAGATTCAAATCCCAATGTAGAGACTTCAATGCATAACTTAAGTCCAGTGCAGTACGGAGAGTGTTGTCTTTCAGATGAGATGTAAAAGCAAGGTTCCATATGGTCTCTCAGGGGTTCATAAGAAAATTCTTAACATTAGTCAAAGTAAAGCAGCACGGTCTCAATGTCCCAAACAAATTTATTACCTCACCCCACTAAAAATAGATTATCTGGTCATTTAGTACTGCATTCTGTGGGACTTTGCTATCTGCAAGTGTCTATAATGTAGGCAATTACAGCAGCCATGTGATATAACAGTTATGTGATTGACTGCTTAGCCTTTAGATCACCCTGAATAACAAAATAAAAGCATTCCTATTTTTACTTTCTTCTCTTTGTCCTTCACACTATACCATTTGAGTGCTGCAAGCATTTTCTGTCTTAATTTCAGATCTTCAGCAACTGCAGTTCTTGTGGTTTAGCGTAAATATTGGCTATGACGTCTGGGATAACTCCCGTTTTATTTTTGAGATTACTAAGCAAAGATTTATGATGTTGAAGTTTTCGTCAAGAAATATGAATGGAAATGGAAACATTTAAACTGTATGAGAAGAGAGTGCTGATTGTTTGGCAAGTGAGTCTGATTCATAGAAACACTGATGATGGCAATGTACCAGCTGAATGATAACTGACAGTTAACTGACCAGCTATGCAAATTTTGAACCTGACAGGTTGACTCAAACTGGTCAAGGCACTGATGAGATATAATAAACGAACCAGAGAATCACTGTGACCCATTTTGTTGAATTAAAACAGACACAATGTATTTACATGCTCTTTCAGTCTGCAAAGAACAGTTCTGTTGCACGTAGATTCCAGTATATGCTAGAGTGCCACACTGCAAGCTTGAGTAACAAGCCTAAATTAGTTGCCAGAATAATCATTGGAATGTACTGAATTAATCACCAAGCATTGTCCAAACATAGAAGCATATCTAATGTTGGATATTGTGGTTTGAGTTCTGCAAACACATGATGCTTGGGAATGGCAAGTACCTCATCTGCTGCAAGTTTGCAATTATAATGTTGTTTGATACAATCCACCAGTCTTTGGGATGTACAGCTGTCATATCTAGCATCACACCGGCAGAAATTAATTTACTGCATTCCACAATGTATGATAGGTCACCTTTGAGGATTGACAGCAACATCCTGCTCATTGTGGACAACACTCATACAATCATAGAGTCACAGCACCTTACAGCACAAAAACAAACCCTTCAGCCCAACTCATCTATGCCAACCAGATATCCTAAATTAATGTAGTCCCATTTACCAGTATTTGGTCCATATCCTTCCAAATCCTTCCTATTCATGTACGCATCCAGATGCCTTGTAAGGGTTGTAATTGTACCTACCTCCACTACCTCCTAAGGCAGCTTGATCCATATATGCACCACCCTTTGAGTGAAAAAGTTACCCCTCGGCCCCTTTTTCAATCTTTCCCCTCTCACGTTAAACCTATGCCCTCTAGTTTTGGACTCCCCTACCCTGGGGAAAAGAACTTGGCTATTCAACTATCTGTGTCCCTCACGATTTTATAAACTTCTATAAGGTCACCCCTCAGCCTTTGACACCCCAGTCTATTCAGCCTCTCGCTTTTGCTTAAAGCCTCCAACCCCGGCAACATCCTTGTAAATCCTTTCTGAACACTTTCAAGTTTAACAACATCTTTCTTATAGCAGGGAGACCAGAATTGAATGCAGTATTCCAAAAGTGACCTACCCAATGTCCTCTGCAGCCGCAACATGACCGCAACTCCTATACTCAATGCACTGACCAATTATGGCAAGGGTACCAAACGCCTTCTTCACCACCCTGTCTACCTGTGACTCTACTTTCAAGGAACTATGAACCTGTAGCCCAAGGTTTTTTTGTTTGACCACACTCCCCAGAGCCCTACCATTAAGTGTGTAAGTCCTGCCCTTGTTTGCTTTACCAAAATGTAAATTAAATTCCATCTGCCATTTCTTGGTTAATCATTCCATCTGATCAAGGTCCCCTTGAAATCGGAGATAATCTTTTTCACTGTCCACTATATCATCAATTTTGGTGTCATATGCAAACTTACTAACCATACCTCCTATGTTCAAATCCAAATAATTTATATAAATGATAAAAAGCAGTGGATTCAGCACCAATCCTTGCAGCACACCACTGGTCACAAGCCTCCAGTCTGAAAAACAACCTTTCATCACCACCCTGTCTCCTACCTTCAAGTCAATTTTGTATACAAATGGCTAGTTCTCCCTGGATTCCATGCGAGCTAACCTTTCTAACCAGTCTACCATATGGAACTTTGTTGAATGCATTGCTGAAGTTCATACAGACAATGTCCACTGTTCTGCCTTCATCAATCTTCTTTGTCGCTTTTTCAATATAACTCATGCTGCTGCTGCAAGTAGCAACACAAAAAAACAGTAGCAAGAAATAATCTGATCAGGGTTGTGATTACCCTGCAGATTGGCTTTGATGTACCTTATTTCAGCAGCAAGCCTAGAGTTCCATGCCCCATAAGATGGGCCTTCTTTGTTCACCATTAACGTTTGATACTGCACTAGCCTTTCTGGTAACCTTCTTCATATTCTTCATACCAACTTCATATTGAAATCCCCCATGATCACTGTAACCTTGCCTTTCTTACATGCCTTTTCTATCCCCTGGTGTATGTTCTGCCACAAATCCTGACTACTGTTTAGAGGCCTGTACATAACTCCCATTTGGGTTTTCAATACTTTTGTGGATCCTCAACTACCCACACAGACTTACATCATCTGACTTTGTTTCTTGCTATTGATTTAATTTCATTTCTTATTAATAAGGATCCCCACCCCCACCTGCCTGACTTTTCAATAGGATGTATATCCTTGGATATTTAGCTCCCACTCCTGATCCCCTTGCAGTCACGTCTCTGTGAAACCCATCACATCATATCTGCCAATTTCAATCTGTGCCAAAAGTTCATTTACCTGATTTCATATACTGCATGCATTCAGTTACAATAGCTGCAGTCATATATTGACCGTCCTGCTTCTCATTGTCATTCGTTTATCCAGTGTGCTTGAAGTTTGATTCCGAACCCTTTCCAAACATTCTGTCCGATTGTGTGTGCTGGAAATTTTAGCAACCTCTCCCGAGTACTTCATCATCAGATCATAGAATCATCATAGAATCCCTACAATGTGGAAACAGGCCCTTTGGCCCAACAAGTCCTCACCGTCCCTTGCAGCATCCCACCCAGACCCATCCGCCTATAAACCCGCCTAATCTACACATCCTTGAACACTATGGTCAATTTAGCATGACCAATCCACCTAACCTGCACATCTTTGGACTGTGGGAGGAAACTGGAGCACCCGGACAAAACCCACGCAGACACAGGGAGAATGTGCAAACTCCGTACAGACACAGTCACCAGAGGGTGGAATTGGACTCCGGGTCCCTGGTGCTGTGAGGCAGCAGTGCTAACCACTGAGCCACTGTGCTGTTCATTTCTCTTATTCATTTCTATGCAGTTGAATCCACTCCACACGTTAACCTGCTGCTATGTTTCCCATTGCCTATTATGCTTCATGGAGTTCCCTCCCCCCGCCCCACCCAATTCAATTTATAGGTAGAGAGATCAGAAGATACATATGGTGTGAGTGGAGTGTCAAGAGGCTGAATAAGAAGTCTCTGCAAGTGATCAAAAATGTCAAATGGTGTGAGTAAAGTATAAACAGTTCAATAGCAAGTGAAGGGATGACCTATACTCCGATTACTTGATGCAGAGAGATAAATACAAAAAGTTAAAAATAAGGTGGTGTTGGAAACAAACCAAACGATTGGAATAGCATGATAGGTATAAGGGTCACATGCCAAGGGTCTAACCAATATAACAAGTAATCCAAAATTGTACAAACTAATTAAGGTAGAGCAATCATAACAAGTTATCAAGGTGCTGGTGTCAAAACAGAACAATAAGGAAGATATTACAGATATAGAGCAGTGTGGTGAGGATTGCATGTAGCGCAACATGAACCCCAGATCATGGCTGAGGCTGTCTTCATGGGTACAGAACTTGGCTATCAGTTCCTGTATTGGTGATTCTGCATTGTTGTGTATCTCAAAGGCCAACTTGGAGGATGCTTATCCGAAGATCAGAGGCTAAACGCCCTTGACCACTGAAGTATTCCCCAACTGGGAGGGAACAATCCTGTCTGGCAATTGCTGCATGGTGTCCATTCATCCGTTGCCGTAGTATCTGCATGGTCTCATCCTTGCCTACACAGTATAAGGTAGACAATATTGGCCGAGTCACATGAGTATCTGCAGTGTACGTGGTGTTCTCGTGCGATGGTAGCATCCATGTCAATGATCTGACAAGTCTTGCAAAGGTTGCCGTGGCAGGGTTGTGTGGTGTTGTGGTCGATGTTCTCTGGAAGGCTGGATTGTTTGCTGCGAACAATGGTCTGTTTAAAGTTTGGCGGTTGTTCGAAGGCGAGAAGTGAAGGCATAGCGATGATCTTGGCAAGATGCTTGTCATCATCGATGACATGTTGAAGGCTGCAAAGGACATAGCTTGGTTCCTCTGTTCCAGAGAAGTACTGGACGACAAAGAGTATCCTATCGGTCATGTCTTGTGTCTGTCTTCTGATGAGGTCATTGCAGTTTTTCGCTGTGGCATGTCAGAACTGGCGATCGATGAGTTGAGCATTGTTCTTTTGAGGGCATCTTTCAGCATCTTTAGATGTCCGCCGCATTCCTCCTCAGCTGAGCAGATATGTATATGCAGGGCTTGTCCATAGGAAATGACTTCTTTACTATGTTTCAGGTAGAACATAGAAAAGTGTAGCATCATGAGGTTACCTGTGGGCTTGTGAGAGAGTGAGGTACTGCGGTGTCCTTGATGGAGATATGTGTCCAAGAATGAGACTGATACTGAAGAGTAGTCCATGGTAAATCTGATGGTGGGATGAAACTCGTTGATATAATTGTGTAGATGTTTCAGTGAGTATTGCCGCGAGTGCAAAGGAAGAAATATCATTGATATATCTGGTGTACAGCTTTGCTTGCAGGTCCTGTGCAGTAAAGAAGTCTTGATCAAACTTGTGCATAAAAATGTTGGCATATTGGGGTGCAAATTTAGTCCCCATGGCTATTCCATGTGTCTGGATGAAGGGCTGGTTGTAGAAGGTGAAGAATGTGTGGTTGAGGATGAAGCGGATGAGTTGTAGTATGGAATTTGGAAACTGGCAGTTGTTGGTGTCAAGTACTGAAGCTGATGCCATCGCCGTGGGGGATGCTGGTGTAGAGTGCCAAAATGTCCATTGTGACAAGGAATGTTCCTGGTTAGACTGGGAAAAGCCAGGGAACTATACACCAGTGAACCTGACATCACTATGGGCAACTTGTTGGAGAGAATCCTGAGGAATAGGATTTACATGTATTTGGAAAGGCAAGGACTGATTAGGGATAGTCAACATGGTTCTGTGCATGGAAAATCGTGTCTCACTAACTTGATTTGAGTTTTTTGTATAAGTAACAAAGGGAAGTGATGAGGGCAGAGTAGCGAATGTGATCTATGCGGACTTCAGCAAATCATTCAACAAGGTTCCTCCTGGTAGACTGGTTAGCAAGATTTGACCACATGGAATACAGGGAGAACTAGCTATTTGGATACAGAACTGGCTTAAAGGTCGAAGACAGGGTGGTGGTGGAGGGTTGCTTTTCAGACTGTGGGCCTGTGACCAGTGGTGTGCCACAAGGATCGCTGCTGGGTCTACTGCTTTTTGTCAGCTATATAAATGATTTGGATGTAAACATAAGAGGTATGGTTTGCAAGTTTGCAGATAACATTAAAATTGCAGGTTTAGTGGACAGCGAAGAAGGTTATCTCCGAATACAACGGGGTCTAAATCAGATCGGCCAATGTGCTGAGGAGTGGCAGATAGAGATTAATTTATATAACTGTGAGGTGTTGCATTTTTGGAAAGGCAAATCAGGGCAGAACTTATACACTTAATGGTGAGGTCCTGGGCAGTGTTGCTGAACAAAGTGACCTTTGAGTGAAGGTTCATAGTTGCTTGAAAATGGAGTCACAGTTAGATAGGATAGTGAAAGCGGCGGTTGTTATGCTTACCTTTATTGGTGAGTGCATTGAGTATAGGAGTTGGGAGGTCATGTTGCAGCTGTATAAGACATTGGTTAGGCCACTTCTGGAGTACTGCATGCAATTCTGGTGGATGTTGTGAAACTTGGAAGTGTTCAGAAAAGATTTACGAGGAGATGTTGCCAGGTTTGGAGGGTTTGAGCTATAGGGAGAGGTTGATTAGGCTGGGGCATCGGAGGCTGAGGGGTGGCTTTATGGAGGTTTATAAAACCATGAGAGGCATGGATAGGGTAAGTAGGCAAGGTCCTTTCCATGGGGTGGTTGGGCGGGGGGGGGAGACAAAAACTAGATCGTGTAGGTTTAAGGTGAGAGGGGAAAGGTATAAAAGGGACCTAAGGGGCAACTTTTTCACAGAGGTTGGTGCATGTATGGAATGAACTGCCAGAGAAAATGATGGAGGCTGGTACGATTAGCCTTTCTGTGCTGTCATAATTGTTTGTGCTGACATAAAAAGTTTTCTTATACAATAGACTTTTTTTTCAGGTTTATGAAGGTACAAACATTAACCATGTACACAAAAAGTTTTCGTGTAGGATTTAAGATATGAAAACAAGCATAGTAATTACAGACTCTTGCTTATTACAAAGCATATTAGATGGCAGAACTTCCAAATCAGTATCAAAAAGCATGGGTCAACAATTGTGCAAATAAGAATATGGCCACTAGTGAATGCAGGGAACTGATCCTACACATTTATGCATTTCCATATGAATTGCAGAGCCCAGATAGGTTGCAGGAAACATCTTTCAGAAATAACATAGAAAGTGAAGAATGCAGCATTGCATCACTCTTTGGAATCTAGAATCTTACCGCAGGTTTTTGGCTATGGTGCCTACACCAGACCTCAAAAGACAGCCATATAATTGATCCAAACTCTGATTATTTTCCTAACATTCCTGCAATTTTACTCCTGCAAGTACCTGATTTCGCCTTCAAAAGTTGCAAATGAATCTGCTTCCATTGTCTTTTTAGGCAATACATTCTAAATCATTATCATGCAACAATTTTTTTTCTTCCTCAGATTCACAGAATAGTGCAAGATCAAAGGTCATTCATACCATCAAGTCTACACTGGCTCTTTCAAAAAGCAAAAAGTTGATTCCCTCTCCTTGTCCATATCCCTGCAATTTTTATCCTCCTTCAAGTGTACATCCAGCTTGCTTTTGAAGGATACCAACAGATCCATCAATCTGTCAGGCAGTGCATTCTAAATTTTAAATGTGAGTTACAAAAACAGGTTTTTCCACACACTGGATCTTTCACTGATTGTTTAAATCCATGCCCTCTGGTTACTGACTGAAAACAAATGCCTTTTAACTATTCTATCTAAACACTGAAGGATTTTAAATAACAATCAATAAATTCAGTTTGTCTTCACTTCTTTGAGATTAACCCAAGCTTCTGCAGTCTCTCCCTGGAGCCATTCTAGCAAATGCTTTCTGCCTGTTGTGAAAACATTCACATTCTTGCCAACGTGTAGTGCCTAAATTGCACATAAAACCCCAGCTGGAGGAAAAACAATGTTTTAGAAAAGGTTTAGCTCCATTTCTTGCCTTCTGCAATAGAACATAGAACAGTACAGGCCCTTCGGCCCACAATGTTGTGCCAACCTATTATCTGACTAAGATCAATCAATCTTGCCTCTATTTATAAACCCCAGATTCCATACATTTTCATCAACTGATTTAATCACCAATCCTGTCACCCTGCCTCTCAGATCTTTGTTCCAGCATTTACTTAAATGCAACCCCTGTATTGTAAATAATGTTTAGACCATAAGACATAGGCCATTCAGCTCATCGAATCATTCGATGAGACGTTGGTGGATTTGATAATCCTCGATTACATTTCACTGCCTTTTCCTTATAACCTTCAATTTCTTCCTAATTAAAAATCTGTTTATCTCAGCCTTGCCGAAACTTAATGACCCATCCCCAACAGCCATCTGTGGTAAATAATTTCGTTTGTTCACTATTCTCTGAAAGAAACCTAAAAAGATGACCACTTACTCTGAGATTATGTCCCTAGTCCAAAGCTCTTCAACTGGCCCAACTTACTCAACCTCTCCTCATGAGACAGTCCCTCCGTACCTGGGACTCCATTTGCCAATATATCTGTCCATTAGACTGTTCATGGTATTCCAACTGTGGTCTAACTAGTTTTAGCAACATTTCCCTACGTTAATACTCCATCACTTTGAAATAAAGAACAACATTCCATTTGCCTTCTCTATTACCTGCTAAACCTGTATCTTAGCTTTGAGATTTACACATGAAGACTTCCAAATCCCTGCGTTCTGTTTCTACCGTCTTTCTCTTTTTAAATAATTTTGAACTGCTTTTTTCACCCTGCCAAAATGTTTACATTTTCTAATATTGCATTCCATCTGCCAAGTTTTTGCCAACTCACTTAATCCTATATATCCCCCTAGGTAGATTCTAGATGTCATCCTCACCAACTGCCTTAGAAATATAGAAAATAGGAGCAGGATTAGGCCATTCAGCTCTTCAAGCGTGCTCTGACATTCAAAATGATCATGGTTGATCATCTAACTCTGTACACTGTTCCAGCTTTCTTCCCTTTAGCCATAAGAAATATATTTAACTCCTTAATGAAACAGTCAATGATTTGGTCTCAACTGCTATCTGTGGCAGAGAATTCCACATGCTTATAAATCCCTGGGTGAAGAAATTGCTCTTGATCGGAGTCCTAAAAGGCTACATCATATCCTTAGATTGTGACCCCCTCATTCTGGACTCCCTGATCATCAGGAACATTCTTGCTGTGTTTATCCTTTCTAGTCCTGTTAGAATTTTGTAGGTTTGTCGATCCCACTCATTTGCTCCAGTAAGTATAGTCCTAATTGATCCAGTCTCTCTTCCTATGTCAGTCCTATCATCCAAATAATCAGTCTGCTAAACCTTTGCTGCATTCTCTCCATTGCCAGAACATTCTTCATCTGATGAGGAGACCCAAACTGCACACAATACATCAGGTGTGGTCCTGCTAAGGTCTTATTAAATTGCAGCTCTGTATTCAAATCCTCTCATTACGAAGGCCAAAATATCATCTGCCTTCTTCACCACCTGTTACACCTGTATGCTTAATTTCAGCAACTGGTCTACAAGGACATCCAAATCTCATTACATAGAGTCATACAGTAAGGCAACAGACCCTTCAGTCCAACCACCCATGCCGAACATAATTCTCAATTAAACTAGCCCTACCTGCCTGCTCCTGGCCCATATGCCTCCAAACCTTTCCCATTAATGGTACTTATCCAAATGTATTTTAAACATTGCAACTGTACCCATGTCCCCCTTTCCTAATCTATCACCATTTGGATAATAATCTGCCTTCCTACCAAAGTGGTAGGCTCACATTTATCCACATTATACTTGATTTGCAATGCATTTGTCCACAGACCCAACTTATCCAGCAGGGCCTGTTTTCGTGTTGTATGACTCTCTCTCTGACTTATCCAAATCATAGTGAAGCACCGCTGCATTCTCTTCACAGTGCACCCTCCCATCCAGTTTTGCATCGTCAGCAGATCTGGAAATATTACATTTACTTCCCTCATCTAAATCATACATATAGCCAATAGCTTGGGTCCTAGCGCTGATTCTTGCGGTACCCCTTAGTCATTGGCTGCCACTCGGAAAATGACCAGTCTATTCATAATCTTTGTTTCCTGTGTGCCAACCAGTCCTCTATGTCACTACACTAACCTCAATCCAATGTGCTTTAACTTTACTTTATGTGCGATCGTATATAAACCCATCCCGCCTGCTAACATTGCTATAATTCACTTTCCACATTCAAGTCAGTAATATACATTGAGATTAATTATGGCCCTAGCATTAACTCCTATGGCACTCCATCAGTCACAGATTGCTAATCTGAAAATAGCCCCCTTATCACAACCCTCTTTCCATGCTACTATACTACCTCCAACACCATGGGCTCTTATCTTATTAAGTAGCTTAATGTGTAGTGCCTTATCAAGTTACTTCCTCAAATAATTCTAAAATTTGTCAGGCATGATTTCCCCTTTGTGGATTCATGCTGACTCTACGTGACTGTATTATGCATTTCCAGGTGCTCTGCCTTTACATCCTTTATAATAGGCTCTAACATTTTCCCAACAGCAGATGTTAAACTTACAAGCCTATAGTTACCTGTTCTTTGCCTCCTTCCATTTTTAATTAAAAATATTACATTGGTGGTTTCCCAATCCTCTGGGATGTTCCTAGAATCTAAGGATTCCTGGAAGAGATCTTTTTTTTTAAATTCAATCGTGAAACATGTGCATCGCTGGCTGGCTAGCATTTACTGTCCATCTCTAGCTGCCCTTGAGAATATGGTGGCAAGCTGCCTCCTTGGACTGTAGCGGTTCATGTGCTGTCGGTTGACCCACAATGCCCTTAGGGAGGGGATCCCAAGATTTTGAACCAGTGGCACCAATATATTTCCAAGTCAGGAGTGGTATAGAGGGGAACTTTCTGTTTGTTCTGTTCCCATACATCTTCTGCCCTTTACTTCTAGATGGAAGTGATAATGGGTTTGGAAGATGTTATCTAAGGTTCTTTGGTGAATTTCTGCAATGCATCTTGTAATTAGTGCCGCGCTGCTGCTTAGTGTCAGTGGTGAAGAGAGTGGATGCTTGTGGATGTGGTGCAAGTCAAGCGGCCTGTTTGTCCTGGATGGTGGCAAGCTTCTTCAGTGTTGTTGGAGGCACACCTATCCAGGCAAGTGGGGAAAATTCCATCACACTTGTGATTTGTGCCTTGGACAGGCTCTGGGGAGTCAGAAGGCAAGTTAATTGCCGCAGTATTCCTGCCACTGACCTGCTCTTGTAGCTACTGTGTTTACAGGGCCAGTCCAGTTGAGTTTCTGGTCAATGGTAATTCCCAGGATGTTGATAGTGCGGAATTCAATGTTGGTGAAACTGTTAAATGTCGAGGGGCAGTGGTCAGACTGTCTCTTACTGCAGATGATCATTGCCTAGCATGTGTGTGGTGTGAATATTACTTGTCACTTGCTAACCTAGGCCTGGATATTGTCCAGTTATTGTGGCATTTGAATATCGGCTGTTTCAGAATCAGAATTCAGAGTATAGTGAAAAGTGTACAAAAGTCGCCATTCTCCAGTACAATTTTGGTTACAAAACTGGAATTTTAAAAAAGGAGAAATAAAAGAAAAGGAACCAGAAGGAAAGAAAAATGTCCAGATCTTCTGAAAAACTCCCATCTCAAAAAAGGTGAATTGAACACTCAGCCAGCCTGCAAGCCATCGATCGCCACATCCTTGCTGCCGCTGCTGACTCAGGGGCTGGAAGGGCTTTGCCCCTGCTGTTGCCACACCCTCTGATCATTGGGCAGAGCTTTGCTGAACACTATGCAATCATTGGTGAACATCCCACTTCTGTTGGAAGTTCATTGATGAAGTAGCTGAAGATAATTGGTCCAAGGGCACTACCCTGAGAAACTCCTGCAGAGATGTCCTGGAGGTGGGATGACTGACCTCAACCATCTTACCATCTTTCTATGTGCCAGGTATGACTCCAGCCGGTGGAAAATTTGTCCCGATTCCCAATGATTCCACTTTTGATAGGACTCCTTGACGCTACCCTCAAGTCCATTGCAGCCTTGATGTCAAGGGCTGTCAGCTCACCTCTGGAATTCAGCTCTTTCGTCTATGCTTAAAGCAAGACTGTCACCAGGTCAGGAGCTGAGCAGCCCTGGCAGAACATAAACCGGGTTTTAATGAGCAAGGTTATTGCTAAACAGGTGCTGCTTGATAGCACTGTTGATGACACCTTCTTTCACTTTACTGGTTATCGAGAGTAGACTGATGGGGTGGTCTCTGCCCAGTTGATTTGCCCTGCTTTGTGTGTACAGAACATATCTGGCACTTTTCTAAATTGTTGGGTATATGCCAGTGTTGTAACTGTACTGGAAGAGCTTGGCTAGGGAAGTGGAAAGTTCTGGAGCACAATCTTCAGCAGTATTGCTGGAATATTGTCATGGCCCTGTAGCCTTTGCAGTGCCTCCAACCATTTCTTGATATTACCTGGAGTAGCCAAATTGGCTGAAGATTGGGGGACTACTGGAGGAAGCCAGAATGATCATCTACTTAGCACTTCTGGCTGAAGACTGCTGCAAATGCTTTAGCTTTATCTTTTGCACTGAAATGCTGGGCTCTTCCATCACTGAGTATGGGGATACTTATGGAGCTCCTCCTTCAGTGAGTTGTTTAATTGTCCACCACCATTCACAAATGGATTCGGCAGGTCTGCAGAACTTAAACCTAATTGTGGGATGACTTAGCTCTGTCTATCATTTGCTGCTTATGTTACTGGAATGAAGTAGTCCTGTGTGGTAGCTTCAGCAAGTTAACATCTCATTTTTAGGTATGCCTGGTACGGTTCCTGGCATTGCTTTCCTGCACTCTTCCCTGAACCAAGGTTGACATGCTGGCTTGAAAGTAATGGTAGAGTGGGGTATATGCTGGGCCTTGAGGTTACAGATGGTGCTGGAGTACAATTCTGCTGTTGATGGTCTCATGGATGCCCAATTTCCTAGATCTGTTTGAAGTCTGTCTCATGTAACATGGTGATAGTGCCACATAACACAATGGAGCATATTCTCAGTGTGACAGCAGAACATCATCTCCAGAATGACTATGCAGTGATGACTCTTACAGATACTGTCACAGGCAGATGCATCTGCAGCAGGCAGATGGGTAAGAATGAGATCAAAGTATGTTTTTCCTTCTCATTGGTTCCCTTGCCATCTGATACTGACCCAGTCTCGCAGGTATGTTCTTTTGAACTTAACCAGCTCAAAACAGTAATGCTGCTGCTGAGCCACTCTTGGTGGTGGTCATTGGAATCCCCAGCCCAGATACATTCTGCACCCTTGCCACATCACTGCTTCCTCCAAGTGTACTTCAACATGGACGAGTACTGATTCATCATCCATGGGAGGACAGTACATGGTAACCAGGAGGTTTCCTTGCCCACGTTCAACTTGAAGCTTGAGACTTCATGATGTGCGGAATCAATAAGAAGACTACCAGGACCACTCAAAAAGAATCATACCTTACAGACAATGTCACGGTGTTGCTTAACTAGTCTGTTAGACAGCTCTCCCAACTTTGGCACTAACCTCCAGATGTTAGCGAGAAGGACTTTGCAGGGTCAACAGGACTGTTTCTGCTGTTGTCTCTTCCAGTGCCTAGGTTGACGCCAAGTGGTCAATCCAGTTTAATTTCTTTGTTGAGATTTCATTGCGATTGATACAACAGAATAGAGCATAGAGAACAGAATAGAGAGACATTTCAGATGTCAGGTGAAAGTCAACCAATTTGCTGTTGGTCTGGAGTTAAATGGAGGCCAGAACAGGTGAGAATGGCAAATTTTCTTCCCTGAAGAACATTAATGAGCCAGATGGGTTTTTCTGAACCAACAATGGTTTCATGGTCATCAGTAGATTCTTAATTCCATCTCTATTATATTATTGAATTCAAATTTTGAACCAGACTCCCCAGAACATTAGTTGCGCTTCTGGATTAATAGTCTAGCAAAAATAACACTATTATTGACACCCCAGACATGCACTCTCTCTGTAGGTACTTCCTTGGGTGCATCTCATCAGGTCCAGAGGACTTATCAGTCTTTAGCTCTACTATTTCCCTAGCAATTTTTCTCCAGATATTGTAATTGTTGTTATTTCCTCTCCTCCTTATGCCCCCTGAACATTTAGTATGCTCTTAAGAGTCTTCTGTTGTGAAGATTTATGCAACACAATTATCCGTTTCCATTTCCTGGTTCCTCATTATTTCCAAAGCCTCATTCTGTAGGGAGCTTATGTTAACTTTGGTCTCTTTCTTCATTTTTATACATCTAAAGAAGCTCTTGCTGTTATTTGCTGATTTACCCTCAGTTCATTTTCTCTCTGTTAAATTATTTTGGCCATCTTTTGTTGGTTTTTAAAACTTTCTAATCCTCTGGCTTCCATAACGCTTGCTACGTTCTATATTTTTTCTTTAATTTGACCTTGGCTGGATTATCCCCTTCACAGAAACCTTCCTTCGCATTGGGTATAAGCTTTTCTGTGAGCCATGAACTATTTTCTTAAACATTTGCCATTTTTCAACAATCGTTACGGTTAAATTCTTTTCTCAGTACAGTCCAGCTAGCACTGCCCTCATTCCTTTGTAATTATTTTCATTAAAGCTCAGCATGGTTGTTTCTAAGCCAAGTTCCTCACGCTCAAACAGAATGCTAAATTCTGCCATAGCATGGTCATTGTTTCTACAGAATCTTTCACTCTGATATCATTTATTAAACCAACTTCATTTCACAACGCCACCTCCAAAACAGCCTGATCCTTAGTTGGATCCATTAAATATTGTTCTAGAAACGGTTCTGAATACACGTTATGAATTCTTCCTTGTAGCCACCTCTGACAATCTGGTTACCCATGATTAATACAATGCCTTTTTTTAAAAACATCATTTAATATCTCAATTTCTTTTCTATCCTACTGGATAACAACTGCTAAGTAGTCTATAGATTACTCTTTCCAGTGTTTTCTTCCCTTTTTATTTCTCACTTACACCAATACGGATTCTATATCTTCTGATCCAGGATCAATTCTTGTTATTATATTTATTCTATTCCATACTAACAATGTTAGCCCATCACCCTTTCTTTACTGCTTGACCCTTTGAAAGTCACTTACCCCTGAATACTTAGTTCCCTGATTTGATTTCCTGGTAATCATGTTTCTACAATGGCTAGAACACCATTACCATTTACCTGTTTTTGTGCCATTATTTTATGTATTTTATTTCAAACGCTATGTGCATTCAAGTAAAAAGCCATTAATTTTGTTTTCACCAACCTTGATCCTAATTATTGCGTTTTTCTATGTTTTTACACTTTGTCCTCTTGTGTCCCACTCTGCATATCATTATCCAAATAGCTGCCTTGCAGCCTTTGACATTTAGTAGCATTACCATCACTGAATTCCTCACTATCAACATCCTGGAGTTTATCATTAAGCAGAAAATGAACTGGATAGATACATGAATAGGAAAGGTTTGGAGGGATGTGGGCCAGGAGCAGGCAAGTGGGACTAGTTTAGTTTGGGATTATGTTCGGCATGGACTAGTTGGACCGAAAGGCCTATTTCCGTGTTGCACGACTCTATGACTCTATAACAGCACCATGGGTGTATGTGCATCACATGGACTACAGACGCTCAAGAAGACAACTCACTATCACCTTCTCAAGGCAAGTTAGGAATGGTCAATAAGTGCTGGACTTGCCAAAGATGTCCACAACCATGCAAATAAATAAGTAACATTGTTCTTCATCATCCTTCCAATTCTGTTCCATTTTTTTATGTTAAAATTTCATCTGGAATCTGTCTCCTCCTTTTACTTGTCTAAGTCTTCCTAGCAATGTACTATGCTTTCAAATTTTGTGTCAGCTGCAAACTTAGCTTTGAAACTATGCCATGCATACCCAAGTCCAGGTATATAACAAAAAGAGTCATAGCCCTAACTACTGGAGAAGATCACTATATTTCTCTCATACTGATGAATAACCATCTATCAAGAAAGATGGGGATAAGGAGGCAACTGTTCTCTCAGAAAGGTGCTAATCTTTGAAATTCTGTTCCTCAGAATGGTGAAGTGTGGGATATCAATTATATTCAAGGTTGAGTTAGAAAGATTTTTGAGCTATAAATTAGTAAAGGGTAATGGGAGGGGAAGCAGACTGGAAAATGGAGTTGAAGCCACAATCAGATCACCCATGATCTTACTGAACAACAAAGCAGGACCAAGGGCTCAAACAACATACTCCTGATCCCATTTCTTATGTTCTTCCATTCTTATGTTCATCCATCACTAATCTCTGCTTTCTAACCTAGCCTACCTTGTAACTATGCTGCACTGCCCCTTTAATCCCATATGTTTCAACCTAGCTAACAAATCCATCATTTTATACTTTGATGAAACACTTTGGAAAGTCTCCAACACACAAAATCAACCTCATGAGTTTCATCAACTTTCTTCATTACTTCAAAGAATGCAATCAAGTTAGCCAAACACAACTTGCCTCAAGGGTCAGTTAGCTAAAGTTGGCTGGATGGCTGGTTTGCGACAGAGTGGTAGCAGTAGCACAGGTTCAACTTCTGTATAGTTGAGGTCAACAAGATGACCGTCATTCTTAACCTAAGATGTGGTGAGCCCCAGGTTAAAACTTCTTCTAAAAGTTTACTTGATGATCTTAATCATTCAGCAATCTCTAGACAGAATACTAGACTTTGCTTTGCAAGGGGAAATTAATCTTTAAATATTATTAACAAGAGAGACAAGTTGTCAAAACATCACCTTCTATTCGCTGAATGATTGAGGTATTACCATGGAATAAAGAGTGGGGTACAATAGGTTTCCCAAGCTCCAATGGTGAGAGCAGCCCTATGCCCATCTGGCACTACGGAGACTTCACCTTAACCATCATAAAATCATTAATTAATTCATGTTTTACAAGACACAATTAATGTGGGGCTAGATTATTTCCAAAACAATTGTCCAATAATGCTGGTCACATGCATCCGAGATTGCTCCTTCATATCAGTCTATCATTAAGGAAAAACATTATCTCGAACCTAAAGTTATTTCTCTGATACCGAATGAATGGCTGTGTCTTGGCTCTTCCGAATCCATTAAATGGCCAGAATAACTTAGATTAGAAAATTTCTTTTAGTTGATGTACTACAAATTGTTTACTTGATGAGTTTAATCATTCAGCAATCTCTAGACAGAATACTAGACTTTGCTTTGCAAGGGGAAATTAATCTTTAAATATTATTAACAAGAGAGACAAGTTGTCAAAACATCACCTTCTATTCGCTGAATGATTGAGGTATTACCATGGAGTAAAGAGTGGGGCACAATAGGCTTCCCAAGCTCCAAGGTAATTAAGGCTTGAACATGCTTTCATTTGAAGGAAAGGATCCCTGCTAGAAACAACATGCATTGAACACAAAGCTAAATCAGCCATGTTTATGAGCCTAATTATCTAAAATAGTTGCTAGCATTGCTATGAGCACACACAAAATTGTTCAGCAACTGCTGAATCAAAGAATGACATCAATGGTACAGACCATTTCCCTGGCATCGCACCAGTACTAAAATGCAGTGTTCATACAGTGGTATTTTTCCCTAACAAGATGTTGCCCACAGTTTAAAAATGTTTTTCTGCCTATTACCTAACTGAACAACACTAAGAATTTCAGTGCCAGCACAATGTCAGGCACACAGGCTGTACATCCCAACAACTGGCTATCAAATCCAACAGCACGTTCCTTCTGCTGTTCATGATAGACAGACTACAGACCCTACTCAAGCAGCCACGCTTGCAAACCACAAGCATGTTGGATGTAATTCTGTAATTTGTATTTTTGTTTAATTGTTTCTTTTTAACAATATTAAAATTAATCCTCTAATGCATTACATACATCAATATTTGTGACTAACAGCATCTGCAGCAAGGGTGACTGTGCATTGGTATTCCACACACTACATCATAATAAACCAATGAAAATACATGTTTTCCTCAGTTAACGACGCATATAATTACATGTCAGGATATAGGGCACCCAAAAGAGACCAACTCATTTATACATGGCTTAATTACCCTATTCAATCTGGTCCCTCAATCTTACTAGTCCTTTCTCAGTCATGATTTCACCGAAAACATGTCCATGCTATCAGCCTTAAAATAGTTCATGTGACAGCAAGTTGTGAATGCTCACTATGTTTGTTTAACAAAACTCATGTTATCACTTAATGACATCAACAGCATGCATAATTAAATTAACTAAGACCTTATAAAACTAGAATGGAAATTTCTTGATAGAAGACAATATAACTTGCATGGAGGGGCTTTTGTAGGACAATTGGAACATTCCTACCTCAGGGCTAGAAAGCCCAGTTTCTAGTCCCACTGTGCTGGAAACGTGTCTAAACAGGTTGATACAAAATACTTACAAATTAGCATGGATTGTAAGAAAACTAAAAACACGTTAAAATATTCAAATTTCAAGAATGAAATCTCAGAGTCATACAGCACAGAAGAAACTATTTGCTCTCTTGAGTCTGTGCCAACCAATCATCACTATTCCCACATCCCAGCATTTGGCCCATAGCCTTGAATGTTATGAAATTTCACACAATCATCCAACTACTTTTTAAAGGTTGAAAGGTTTCCACCCTCCACTAACCTTCCAGGCAACAGATTTCAGATTCCGCAAACCAGCTGGGTGAAAAAACATTTTTCAAATTCCATCTAAATTTATAAAGCTAAAGGTAGGAGGTTATGTCCTCTGGTTACTGATTCTTCAACAAGGGAACAGCTGCCATGCCCCTCAATCTTATACACCTCTAACAGGTCCCCATTCAGCCTTCTCCGATCCAAGGAAAACAACTCAAACATATCCAACCTCTCTTCATAGCTAAACTGTTCTATCCCAGGTAATATCTTAGTGAATCTCCTCTGCACCCCACCCAGTGCAATCACATCCTTCCTAAACTGTAATGACCAGAACTGCACACAGTACTCCATCTGTGGCCTAACCAATGTTTTGTACAGCTCCAACATAACCTTTCTACTGTTATAATCTATGCCACGACTATAAAGGCAAGTGTCATGTATGCCTTGTTAATTACCCTATTAACTTGCCCTGCCGCTTTCAGAGATCTATGGACAAACACCCCAAATTCCCTTTATTCTTCTGAGCTTCATGGTGTCTTGCCATTTATTAAGTGTTCCTGAGTTGGGAGTTAGCTCAATTGGCTGGATGGCTGGTTTGTGATGCAAAGTGATGCAACAACATGGGTTCAATTCCCAAATCACTGAGATTACCATGGAGGTCCCACCTTCTCAACCTCACTGCTCACCTGAGGCATGGTGATCCTCAGGTTAAACTGAGTACCATTTATCTCTCTTCCATGAGAAAGCAGCCTTATGAGCATCTGGTACTATGACAATTTTACCTTTACATCATGGCGTTTAGGACAGCTCAAATATCATATTGACAGTTTAGAAAATATTCCTTTATAAAACTGTTAATATTTTGCTGGATTCCATGCATTGACACCTATCCTTGATACATGTGCAAATTAAATATGTTGCGATTTGCATGAATTACTATGAAATAGCATCTAAATTTTTATATCCAAAGGTGAATACACATACATCAGAAGCACTGCAGGAGCAGACAATAACCAGCAGCTGTTCAGCTCTCCTCATAAAATACCACAACACTGTATTTGGATGTGACAGCTTATTGCTTTATGTTCTTCAGTGAAGAATAGTGAACATCACTGCCACATTTGAGACTTTATGAGGAGATTTAAAGAAGTGAAAACACTAGCTGCAAATGTCCAAATCTTCGTGTGTCAAAAGCATTCTTACCAAAGAGAAGGTAAGTATAGCATGCTAGCCCTTCAATGTGCTGAACACAAAGTAATGGACTAACCTTGGAACCCTAATCCCTAAGACAGAAGATTCAATCTGTTATGCCTTTAGTGGAAGAAACAATGGGAACAAAAATATATTTCCATGTGTTCCAGGAAAAATAACGCTATAAGTCTGTCAGCAGCTGATTCATCTGAAAGGCTTCAAAATATTTCCACCATGCCTTCCCCCACTGGGTGGGGTGTGGTAGCTGAAAATATATTTTAAAAAGAACTGATAGAAAACATTGCCAGAACAATTTCACTCCGCTCAATTTACAGCTAGTAACTATTAAAATTCAACACACCTTCAAACAGAACCTTTTAACTAGCCATTTTTAAAAAATTGATCCATAGAATAATGAAAATCTTGTTAATTGCTTGAAATATTCTAAACATGGCTTAAGTCCTTTGTAATTATACCTTCTGCCACGAGATGTTGTGCTTCTATTTCATTTCTTGTCCGAGCACCCCAGCAAATACATAGTATGTAGGATTCTGCTGGGGAAGAAGGATCCTTCTCCACAACAGTCATAGATAAAATTTAGAATAATTCGCTTTGTAAGATAAACCAAAAGGCCAATCAGCTTCCTTCTTGTCGAGTTACATTCTCACAGTCAACCTATTCATTAACCAGCCAAACATGAATCATTGGAACCTGGACCTTTTTAACCAGCGTCACAAGTAGTATACTTCCTAGTTGTAACACCGTCTGCATGTTTCACCATGATTTTACACAGTGGCAGCATTGCACATCCCACAGAGACCGCCTCCACACTGTGAAGGCATACTATTGCACTAGTAAGTATTAGATTGCACGAAGTGAGTATTTGAAGATCTCATTGGTTCAGTTTGCAATAAAACAAACAGACATGCAATATATAGGAACTCTTGCCAAACACTATTCAATGAGGTGGGGCACCACAGATTAGAATGTTTAACTTAAACCATAAGCATAGAAGGCAACTTGTTTTAGCATAGGTCAATTCCCAAAAAAAAAGGACTTCTCATCACTCAATCTCATCTTTTACACTGAAAAGGACCAAAATGATTTGCAAACAGTTCTCAAATGGAATTGAATCAATGGCATTCAATTGCCTACTCCTTTAAATATTTACTGAATTAATCCTTACATATTTTCACATTATTTACCTATGCTATGTCTCTGAAAACATTTTACAACATATTCGTTGATTTAAGCTTGAAATTACATGAACTAAGTATAGTGTTTGTGGCAATCTTGACCATCTTCATGGAGCTTAATTTATCTAATTTTGTGGAAAAAATAAAGAAAAAACAACAGATGCTGGAAATTTAACACAAAAAAGAAAATCACAAATGCTGGAAACACACAACCCAAATCAGCATTTGTGGAAAGGACAGACAAGTTAATAATACAACTGTGAATACTTACCCTCAGCAATTTCTTAGCCTCCCTGACAATGTTTTTGTTTCTTTCTTAATTATCCTGACATTTTTATATTTGTTTGAATTGATTGTGCTACTCACAAATTTATACTATCACAACATTTTTTTTTGCTTTTATTCCCAGGATCAATTCAATTACTTTCGTTTTCATGTTTACCTTCTTCACTTATGTTTGGGACAGTGTTTGTCTTCTGGCAAAGGCTCAGTTTAGGAAGTACCTTTCAGTAGACAATGAAACAGTAGATAATCACGTGGTGTCAAATATGCACACAATTTAAAAAGAAAGGCAGTAGGTAAATGCAAAATCAGAGACACCTGGTTGGTGTGACTAACATTTGACATACAATACATATCACAACAAAATATCTTGTTCTGTGGACTTATTTGACGACAGCTTAAAGGGTTCAAATTCCAAATCAGTACAATCAATTCCTTTTGAACTTTCTTGCTCAGATAAAGGTGAAAATGTTTGGATCAATATACAGCTTAAAATAAACAGCTTTTGATCCGCAATTCCTAAACAGATACACATTAATGTTTCACTTAAAACAGGAAAACATATTTGCTGGTGAAAGAAAAGTCAAGCAAGAAATATATATTATACAGCAACTAATAGATAATGGAGGGCTTACAGCAATTTCCAGCTCAGCAAAGATACAGGACTTGTGGGAAAAGAATCATAAGATTTGTAATACATAGTCCTATGTTTAGAAACAAAATAAGTATGGCGGCTCAGTAGTTAGCACTGCTGCCTCACATCACCGTGGACCTGGGTTCAATTCCAGACTTGTGACTGGCTGTGCAGTTTGCACGTCCTCCCCATGTCTATGGGGTTTCCACTGGGTGCTCTGTTTCCTTCCACAGTCAAAAGATGTGCAGGTTAGGTGGATTGGCTATGATAAATTGCCCCATAATGTTTAGGCTAGATGGTATAGCCATGTTAAATATGGGATTATGGGGATAGGATGGAATGTTCTTCGGAGGTTTGGTGCAAACTCACTGGGCCAAAAGTAGGAATTCTATGAAATGTAAAATAAAAATGTTAATGTTGGAAAAGCACAACAATATCCAGAAAGGGAGAATAAAGGTGTTTAAAATTTAGCCTCATGCCTTTGTTATGGACCAGACCAAACCACCTTCAAATATATCCAGGTGATGGCCCAGACCTCAACTTTAAAGACAAGTGCAAGGTGCTGCATTCCAGATGTAATTCAATTGGCCACACTATTCGGTTTTAGCAAAACACAATTTATTCTTATACCCAGTTAAAACATAAACAAAAGAAAGAAGAATTGGTATAATTTCAACTCTATTGGAAAATTTAACAGAATAATACATTATTTAACTACTAAACAGTAACTGTTCCAATATAGTAACATCCCATAAACACACCCTTGGCAAAGACAAAGACTGTAAAACAGACTGTCTCACATGTAACTCTGGCAGCAGAAAGAGAATCCAAGCCTTTAGCATAGCAGAGGCAGATGTAGCAGCTTCCACAGCCAACTTCAAAACCCCAGCAACTGCTGAAAGCTAAACTAAAACCCTGGTTCTGTGGGAGCCTGAGTCCACACATTCATGCTGCTTCTATTGCTCCGACTTCTAAGGAAAAAAACAAGGCCTCACAAGGTGTTTACTTTATTGGCTTTGAGGAGACAACTCGACACCTATTGCCCAAAACCTCTCCAAAATCAAATCAGGACAAAATATACCTCTTACACTGTAGTTTCCTCAAAATTTACAACAATAACCAAGAGAAAAATCAATAAATGAATAAAATCAAAATTCACGATCTGATGCCATAGTTGCTGCTTCAACACAATGTCTCAACTGATTTATGTTGCAAAAATTAGAAATGCTTGCAATTACTTTTACCTGGGAGGCAGCAAATACAGGAGGCTGTGAGATATCAACTGAGCCCGAGATCCACTAAATCTGCAATCCCAGCTCACACTGAGTTTTTTTTTGTGTAAGGTTTGTAGCTCGGGCTGTGGTTGGTTGGCTCGCCGAGCTGGCTCATTGTTCCGCAGACGTTTCATTACTCTGCTGGGTAACATCATCAGTGCATCCTCCGATTAAGCACTGTTGTGTTTTCCCGCCTGTTATTTAAACTGTGGTGTCCGTTGAACTGGGTTACCTCACTTCCGGTTTTCCTTCGCAGTGGAGTATATATAGGGTCTAGCTCTATGTATTTGTTGATGGCTTTCTTAGTGGAGAACCAGGCCTTTAGGAATTCCCATGCATGTCTCTGCTTGGCCTGACCCAGGATCCTGGTGTTGTCCCAACCAAACTGATGGTTTTTCTTATCCATGTGGATGGATATGAGCGAGTATTGGTTGTGTATTTTTTGTTGCTAGTTGATGATCATGTACTTTTGAGGCTAATTTTCTTCTTGTCTGTCCAATGTAATTTTTGTCACAATTAGCCACAAGAGCACACAAACATCAGCAGGGTAATGATGTTACCCAGCAGGGGAATGAAACGTCCGTGGAACAACAAACCAGCTCATTGAGCCAACCAACCACAACATCACGCTGATATTCCAAAGATGCAAACAACAGCATGCCAACATCACTCCTACACTGCATGGAATCAATAAATCTAGTCATTTGGATTTCAGCACTGGATTAGAACATAGAACATAGAACAGTACAGCACAGTACAGACACTTCGGCCCACGATGTTGTGCCGAACTTTTACCCTAAATCTAAGGTCTATCTAACCTCCACCGCCACCTTATACTATCATCCATATGCCTACCTAATAGTCGCTTAAATGTCCCTAATGAGGCTGACTCCACTACCCTCTCAGGAAATGCATTCCACACCCCGACCACTCTGAGGAAAGAACCTACCTCTGACGTCTCCCCGGTATCTACTTCCACTCACTTTAAAACTATGTCCCCTTCTAAAAGCTACCTCCACCCTAGGAAAAAGTCTCTGGCTGTCTACTCTATCTATACCTCTGATCATTTTGTACACCTCTATCAAGTCACCTCTCATCCTTCGTCGTTCTAAAGAGAAAAGGCCTAGCTCTCTCAACCTTTCCTCGTAAGACCTTCCCCATTCCAGGCAACATCCTGGTAAATCTCCTCTGCACCTCTTCCAACACTTCCACATCTTTCCTGTAATGAGGTGATCAGAACTGGACACAGTACTCCAGATGTGGCTGAACCAGGCTTTTGTATAGCTGGAACATAACTTCACGGCTCTTGAACTCAATCCCTCTATGAATGAAAGCTAACACACCATACGCCTTCTTAACAACTGTATCCACTTGGGTGGCAGCTTTCAGGGAACTGTGGACATGAACCCCAAGATCCCTCTGCTCCTCCACACTGCCAAGAATCTTTCCATTAACCCTGTATTCTGCTTTCAAGTTTGTCCTTCCAAAATGAATCACCTCACACTTTTCAGGGTTAAACTCCATCTGCCACTTCTCCGCCCAGCTCTGCATTCTATCAATGTCCCTTTGTAACCTAGAAGAGCCCTCCGCACTGTCCACAACGTGACCCACCTTCGTATCGTCCACAAACTTGCTAATCCACCCTTCCACTCCTTCATCCAAATCATTTACAAAAATCAAAAATAGAAGAGGACCCAGAACAGATCCTTGTGGTGCACCACTCGTAACTGAGCACCATGTTGAATATTTTCCGTCCACTACCACCCTTTGTCTTCTAAGGGTCAGCCAATTCTGAATCCAATCTGCCACATTTCCCTCTATCTCATGCCTCCTTACTTTCTGCATGAGCCTACCATGGGGAACCTTATCAAATGCTTTACTTAAATTCATGTGTACCACATCCACTGCTCCACCTTCATCAGAGGTGTTTGGTCACCTCTTCAAAGAATTCAATAAGGTTTGTGAGGCATGATCTACCCCTCACAAATCCATGCTGACTATCACGAATCAAACTGTGCCTTTCCAAGTGATCATAAATCCTACCTCTCAGAGCCCTTTCCAATAATTTGCCCACCACTGACGTAAGACTAACTGGCCTGTAATTTCCAGGGTTATCCCTGTTCCCTTTTTTGAACAAGAGAATGACGTTTGCCTCTTTCCAATCTTCTGGCACTATACCCATGGACAATGAGGACAAAAAGATCATTGCCAAAGGCCCTGCGATCTCGTCCCTCGCTTCCCATAGAATCCTTGGATAAATCCCATCAGGCTCAGGGGACTTATCTATCTTCAACTTCCTCAGAATTCCTAGCATGTCTTCTTTACTAACATCAACCTCCTCTAGCCTACCTGCCTGTTTCACACTGTCCTCCCCTCCAACTAGGTCCCTCTCAGTTGTGAATACTGAAGAAAAGTATTCATTAAGGACCGCTCCTATCTCTTTAGGCTCTGTACACAAATTCCCTTTACAATCCTTGATCGGCCCTACCCTTTCTCTAGACATTCTCTTGTTCTGCACATACGTGTAAAAAGCCTTGGAGTTTTCCTTGATCCTATCCACCAAGGTTTTCTCATGCCCCCTCATAGCTCTCCTAAGCCCTTTCTTCAGCTCGTTCCTGGCTAACTTGTATCCCGCTAGAGCCTTTTCCGTTCTTCTTTTCCTAAACCTTACATAAGCCTCCTTCTTCCTCTTAACCAGTCGTTCGACCTCTCTCAAGAACCATGGCTCCCTCACTCGACCGCATCTTCTCTGCCTGCTAGGGACATACATATCGAGCCGAGCACATGCAGTATGCATTCCTTAAACAATCTCCACATTTCTGTGGTGCTGTTCCCTGACAGCATCAGGGATTCTGTTCAATAAACTGCTGTGCAACATACCAAACTTGTCCCATGGGATGTAGAAGCCTAATGTGGACTAGTTCTGAGCCCTGGCTCAACTTCTTACATGTTTATGGCATATATCTGCTCTACGTATTTTTAAACATGGCAGTCTGCTTTCACAGTCAGAACAAAAAGGTAGCACTTGCCAGTGACTTCAAAGAAGCTATCACAATCTCCAGAGAGATGGAAAACTTTCAAATCAAAACCTGAATTTCCAGTTAAGATCTGAGAGAATGACAGACCAAGATTTCACATTTTAAAGTTTTACTGTAACAAAATGTATTTTTTTTTTAAAATGTATCTAAACACTATTGCCTGTTTGCAGACAACCTATACTTTAAACTACAGGAGAAAAGATTCCTCATTTAACTTGTGGCACAACAGAAAATGTCCTGCTATGGTTAGACAGTTCATTGTCCTGTAAGTATTCACTTCATTCCCCTGGTGTCAGGCTAAAATTCTCATTTCCTAGTGGCTTGCTTCTTTTTTACTTTCTCAGCGGGGTACTTATAATTGCAGTACTGAACTTCACTGTAAAAATTAGGATGCAGATTTATTCTTCTTGCTTAAGCTGGGTTAAGCTTCCAAACTCCTATAACTCCTTATAAATTCAGCGTCCAATTAGAGTGATGGCTCTCACTCACATTCCACATGAATAACAGAGTCAGCATTTTCTCTGCTTCAAGTACAGTCTTTTGCACTCCACCTCTCAAGATGGCTACCCACCATACAAGTCAAAACTGCTGTTTGCCTTTGATATTCATGGCTTTTAGACGGATGCCTAAAACCTGATCTTAAAAATGCCTTCCACTATCCTCTTCCCCATGGCAACAGGAAACCCATTAGCATGTAACAAACGGTAACTAGCTATCATTGATCTAACTCCCTTGCACTCAGTCAGATTTCAGAACAAGTCACATGGCTCCATTTGTTTCCCTTAAATTGAAAGTTACAGTTCCAAAATATAACCTTATAAACCTTGTAATTTTAACACCACAAATATCCCGCAATCTAAGCTCATCTTTCCAAACTTCAGTTTAACCTTAGCGACAAGTCAAAAGGCTACTTCATGCATCCAGCTAACTGCAATTATAATGTCAGCAAGCAGGTAAGCAGCCAATTATAGTGAACAATCCTCACCAACAGTAATGATTATCATTCACTTTTCAGAAATCTAATAAAATAAATGGATGGAGCAAATAAAGTGGGTTACGGTGGATGTTCAAATCTCATATTTGCAAATAAAAACACGGTGGCTCAGTGGTTAGCACTGGTGCCGCACAGTACCAGGGACCTGGGTTCGATTCCAGCCTTGGGCGACTACCTGTGTGGAGTTTGCACATTCTCCCCGTGTCCACGTGGGTTTCCTCTGGGTGCTCCAGTTTCCTCCCACAGTCCAAAGATGTGCAGGCTAGGTGGATTGGCAATGCTAAATCGCCCGTAGTGTTAAGGGATGTGGAGCTTAGATGGGTTATCGGGGGAGGGTCAGTGTGGACTTGTTGGGCCAAAGGGCCTGTTTCCACACTGTAGGGATTCCAAAAAAAAGTACAAATTATTTTGTTACTAAAAAAGTTAGGTGTTCTAGAAAATATTTTTTACAATGTCAAGGCCACTGAGGCTCCTCATTACTAATTATGAACTTTGTACCTCATTAAAGTAACATTCCATTTATCAAGGTATAATACTTTCAAGGCATTTACAATTACATTAGTTATTTCGAATTTATTTCTGCCTGGAGTACACACTAGTACTCCCTTTTCGGAAGCAGGAAATCTCTGATAGCAACTTCTGGATATCCATTTTAATTGCACATGTGCAAAGTCTAGATTCTGGTCTTTAGCTGCTGGTTTCACAGAAGTACTGACTGCAAAGGTTGACTGTTTTGGTCTCATTAGTACTGCGAAATCCCAACAAAAGATGCATTTGTGCCAAGCTTCTAGTACTGCGAAATCCCAACAAAAGATGCATTTGTGCCAAGCTTCTTTAATTCACAGTTGTGCGTAAATGTTCTATAACATTTTCCTTCTGCCCCATTTCTAACGGTCCCTGTGCATCGATGAAGAACAGCACAAACAACACTCAAGAATCTTGACAACATCCAGGATAAAGCAGCCTGCTTGCTTGGCACTCCAACTACCACCTTCAATATTCACTCCTTCCAGCACAGCAGAGTAGGAATAGAGCGCACTACAGCAAGTCGACAGTAGCTTCAAACGCAAAGTTATAGGCTGCCCTCTCATCAGTGCTCATTTAACCCGAGGGTCACTAGGACTTAAGTAAGGAAAGAGATTGTGAAGGAGGGCCATTCGTGATAATTTCAGGTGGTACTGGAATCGAACCCATGCTTTTGCATCACTCTGCATTTTAAACCAGCCTTCCAGCCAACTGAACTAACTAAAACCCTGCTTCTAGAAATACAGGTCACTGTTTAAAAATAAGGGGTTACACATTTAAGACAGAGATGGGAGATTTTTTTTAATCTCTGAGGAGCATGAAACTTGCAAACTATTTTTTCAAAAGGCATTGGAAAAAATGTCTTTGAATATTCTCAAGATGGAGATAGATAGGCTCTTGATAAGCAACGGGGTTAAAGGCTATCAGGATGGTGAGAATGTGGAGAATTCAATTCAGCCATGATACTACTGATTAGCAGAACAGGCTCCAGGTTTATCCTAAAACCAATTCATTATTTAAACAGTGAGTTAATGTAATCCCAGTGCAGAGCCCCGCAGGCCATTATGAACTAGTTCCAACCTTAATTCAAACAGTTTTCCTACAATACAGTTTAGTTTTGCTATTCACTCCCCTAGTTTCACCTTCTCCAATAATGTAGTCTCAGCTCTACTTTTCTGTCTGCTCCTCGTAACCCTTAATTCTTTTGTTAATCAAAAATGTATCAAACTCAGTCCTGAGTAAATTTAAAGACTATTAGAAAGAGAACTGCCCACTCTAACTCATGTCCCCTCGTCTTCACTACAAGAAGAAACATCCTCCTTGTATCTACCCAATTCAGTTCCCTCAGCATCTTACATATTTCAATGAGCTCAAAATGAGCTTCTTCTAATTATTTTCACTTCATCTAACATTAAGACAACTCCAAACTTGCCCAACTTAGCTGATTGAATTAATTCAAAGGTAGTAAATTCTGAGAAAATCATCAATACTGAAAGCAAAGCTGAAATGCATTTAAGGTGCATTCTGGTGTCAATGTTATAATGCACAAAATAGATCATGAGAAATAACTAGGCTGGAAAAGCTGAAAGCATATCCTACTGTACATCTGCATGCAGAAATTATATAGTACAGCACTTTGGTGATAATATTCTTGACTCTGAATAGAATGTGGACCCACTACAGCTACTTGAGCACACCATCAAGGATGAGGGTACAGCTTGAGATATTGCATCGAGGACCTATTTACCCTTTGATTCAATTTCTCATCCCAGCTGCTCCCTCAACGTCAATACCCTGCCCAAATTGGAATTGCTTGTAAGCCACCAACTGGCCTATCGCCACTATCATCACATCAATCTTACTGCCAATGTGCTCAAACACTTTTAATCTACATGGGTAACCTTGAGCACTTACCGATTCACTTTCACTTTCAGATTTTCAAGTTTCAGTTCTCATAGTCTCAACTAATCTTATCCTACACTACACTGTTAATTTAATTAATATACAAATCCTTAAATCCTGACCTGAAAGTTCCTCTCCACATAACACCCATCCTGACTTTGAAATACATTGATTTTCTTCACTGTTACTAGATCAATTTCCTGGAATTCCCTTCCCAGCAACAATGTGGAAGTATGTCTTTCACCATGTGGACTTCAATAGTTCAAGAAAGAGACTCATCAATACGTTCTCAAAGGCAACTCCCAGGTATACGTGAAATGCATGGTTTCACTGACTCCACAAACCTTCAGAACATTCAGGCATTTCACCCACCTGGCCCAATATTGATTACAAAGTCTTCAGCAACCACCATCCTGAACTCTAAAAATCTTTACCCAAACTCCCCAGTTTCACATTATTATAATTTTAAAGCCTACCTCTACACTCCCTCCAAACTCCCATCGGTGCTTATTATCTGATTTCACCCCCGAACTCTCCGTTAAAGTAATACAAAATACTTCTTAATCAATCAAGATATAGATTTAAAAGCAAAGTCATCACCACCAGAACTGTATGTGCTCAGACAAACAGAAAACTAGAACTTGAACAAATGAAACACCTTAGTTTATTTATTTCAGTAAGGACGTGGCGAAACAAATTCAAATGATGAATTAATTGTGTAGGAGACACTTTCGGTACAAGATTTTTAAAAAATGCAGTACAATTGAGGGTGCTGCCTAGTCAACAATAAATTATCCTAGCGTATTCTAGATTTGAGCAAATAAGAATCTGCACTGGTTGTTAGAACAGAAGGATTTGTTGGTTGTGATGTTTAACCCCAGGTTAATAACCTTAAACTGTCTCAGGTGAGGCATGAAAAATAACTAGCTTGGTGCCAGTGAAACAGTTGGTCATGATAAATCATGTCTCTCTTAAGTACCTGTCCTGCCAAAGGGTGAGTCATAAATAAAGGCTGAAATATAAAAGGCACTTGTAGTTCTGAGGAGGAGCAAGAAGCAAGAAAAAGAAATGCATTTTGAAATAAAAGTGCAACAGTTTGAAGTACATATGAGGTTCAACAACATCTGTAAAGGCAAGGTACAGAATAACATTTCATCTTACTGTAAATAGCTTACACTCAGGATTAATCAGTTGCAGTTTTCTTGTCATAAATATTAGTAACCCTGCTATCTATTTCTGGCAGATTTTTGTTTCATTTCAGAGTTTGCAGCTTTCTTATTTGGAATGACTAGAACCTGTGTTCATGTTAGAACTGTGTACAGCATACTTTTGAAGGTTGAGATGAAAACAATGTTACTTATTTAGTTTTATATACTGGAATAAAATATTTGACAGTTTTGTGAGAGTACTTAATTTCTACAGACAGTGGTGAAAGCAGAAGACAACTATTGAGCCTGATTATGAACTTTATGAACTTCTCACTAGTAGCTATTGCATACCCTTAATTACTCTGGAAAAGGTGATGGTGCCTTCTTGAACTGGTACAGTCTTTCAGGTGTAGGTACGCTCATATTGTCTTTAGGGAGTTCAAATTTGGTTTAGGCTCACAGTGAAGCAACAGCAATTTAGTTGCAAGTCCAAGATGATGCGCAACTTGGAGGGGAACTTGCAGGTGATACGGTGGTGTTTGCATGCATTTTCTTCTATTGTCCTTTAGGTGGCACATGTTGTAGGCTTGCAAGGTACATTCATAGGAACCAAGATGAATTACTGCAGTGCACCTTGTAGATAGTAAACACTGCTACTACTATATCGGTGGTGAAGGGAGTAAATGTTTAAGCTGGTGGATGTGGTCAAATCTAGTGGGGAGTATCCCTGAAGATGATGAACAGACTGTGGGAAGACAGGAGGTGAGTTACTTGAATCCCTAGTCTCTGACTTGCTCTGTAGCCACTCTATTTTCTTTGGACAGTCTAGCTGAGTTTCTGGTCAATGGTAATTCCCAGGATGTTGATATTGGGGAATTAGGCAGCGGTAATGTCACTGAATATCAAGGAGAAACAGAGTATTTCTTTCCAAGCAGTCATTGCCTAACATGTTATGCGAATGTGAATTCATGTGTGCTTTAGTTCTCTTTAAGTTATTTGAAGTTCTCTGCAGATTCAAGATATGCATATCAGAGTCAGTAAGTCCACCAAATCAACAGTCAACATGCACAGCATGCATTCACCACTTTAAAGGCAAAGATTAAAATAAGCAACACAAATACATTTGATGTCACTGACCCTTTAAATAAAGCCACTGAATGACAGCATTTTATAAGTAATACAATTTTACAGTATACTACTTGCAAATAAGAATATTTGATGTCATGATCATATACTTCAAATTTTACATCACCACCACTTTGCCGACTGTTAGTTCATTCTTGCATGAATCCACATTCTCAAGATAATGCCAAAATGGAAAGAAATGATGTTGAAAAATAAATTTATATACAACATAATGTCAAGACATAGCTGGTAGCAGGCTTCAGTAGTAACTCAACTCTTTCATTCAGCAGGCACTCCACTCTAGTTTTGCACATCCACGTAACTCACTGGCAGCCATTCTGTTATCCCGTTCACATTATAAATATTTCACTTGCTTTCTGATGATGGAAAAAGGCTAGAATTTTGCATTACAACAGCTAATAGACTTAAAGGGTAGACTGGCAAATCAGGTCATGTATAAGTCAAAGCAAAACACAATTCTAATGCCATACATTATGATTTTCTGATTTTACAAAGTAAAGTTGTGGAAAAATGTGTTGGAATGAAAATGAAGCTGAGTCCCTTTGAACACTTTCTGAAAAAAACTTAGAGGGCCAGAGGTTGTGCTAATATTTAATATCAAATAAACAGAACATGACATGTGTCACATGTTTCAGTAGAGAGCAAAGAAAATTATGGGAAAACATAAAATGTGCACACAAATTTCAAAATAACTTCTCTGATTATTGCCATCATCCATTTATTGCTTATAAATATAAAGCAAGTCTAATTTTTAAAAAAATCACAACTTTTTCAATTCGTCCCAGTTACATATGTACCTCCCTCAGTCATTCAACATTCTAAATTGTTACAACACAATTGTACAAACATATACTTTATTCATAGCCTCAAAACTCAAATCTGAATCTATGGCACAATCCAAAATAACTTAGCAACATTAAAACCTTTTTTTAAATTCATTCAGGGGACGTGAGCATCACTGGTTAAACTAATATTTATTTTCTCAAACCTAAGTGCTCTGGAGAAGGTGGTAGTGAATTGCCTTTTGAACCACTGCACTCCATGTGGAGTACATGGACCCATTATGCTTTTTGGGAGGATTACCAGCAGCAAGAAGGAATGGTGATATGGTTCCACATGAGGTTGAGTGACCTGGGGGGAGAACTTGCAGGTTCAGTATTCGCATGTGCCTGCTGCTCCTGCCCTCTAGATGGTAGAGGTCATGGATTTGGAAGATACTGCTGAAGGAGTGTTGATAAGTAGTTGCAGGGCATCTTGAAGGTGGTTCACTTTTGCTGCTATTGTACATTGGTGAAGGGAGTGAATATTCAAGGTTGTGGATGGGGTGCCAATCAAATCATCAGCTTTGCCCTAGGTGCTATTGAATTTTTATGGATATTCTGTACTTAAGTATTTGAAATTTGAAGTAATATGATTATGGTATCAAATACCCATGCAAGCAACTGGAGAGTATTCTAGCACACTCATAACTTATTTGTTTTAGATGTTGATCAGGCATTTGGGGTACAAGAAGTGAGTAACCCACCACAGAGTTCCTTACTTTTGCCCTGTTCTTGCAGCCACAGTATTTACTTGGGTGGGTTGATTCAGGCTCTGAACTGGAAGCTAAGCTGGTAACCCCCAAGCTGTTGATATAGGGCGAAAAGCGGTGATGGTGCCACTGAGCATCAAGATGCAACTTTTTCTGCTGGAAATATTCATTAACGGGCATTTGTGTGGCATGAAAGCATTCTGAAGGGAGAGGGTGAACAGCCAGAGGTTGTGGTACATATTGGTACTAACAACATAGGTAGGATGAGTGACGAGGTCCTGCAACAGCAGTTCAGGGAGCTAGGTGGAAAGTTAAAGAGCAGGACCCCCAAGGTTGTAATCTCGGGATTACTCTCTGTGCCATGTGCCAGTGAGGCTAGAAATAGAAGGATCGTACAGCTCAACACGTGGCTAAACAGATGGTGTAGGAGGGAGGGTTTCAGATGTCTGGACCATTGGAATCTCTTCCGGGGCAGGTGGGACCTGTACAAGAAGGATGGGTTGCATCTAAACTGGAGGGGCACAAATATTCTAGCTGGGAGATTTGCTGGTGTCACTTGGGAGGATTTAAACTAGCTTGGCAGGGGGGTGTGAACCAAGCAAAGGTGAATGGGCTGAAAGGGAACTAGACAATAGGGCCAGTAAGACTCTGAGGAAGAACAGGCAGGATATGGTTGCAAAATAAAGCAGGTCTGGCGAACTGAAGTTCATCTGTTTCAATGCGAGAAGTATAACAGGTAAGGCAGATGAACTTAGAGCTTGGATTAGTACTTGGAACTATGATGTTGTTGCTATTATAGAGGCTTGGTTAAGGGAGGGACAGGATTGGCAGCTTAATGTTCCAGGATACAGATGTTTCAGGCTGGATAGAGGGGGATATAAAAGGGGTGGGGGAGTTGCACTACTTGTTAAGGAGAATATCACAGCTGTACTGCAGGAGGACACCTCGGATAGCTTATACAGTGAGGCAATATGGTAGAGCTTAGGAACAGGAAGGGTGCAATCACAATGTTTGGGGTTTACTATAGGCCTCCCAACAGCCAGTGGGAGATAGAAGAACAGATATGTAGGCAGATTTTGGCAAGATGTAAAAAGTCACAGGGTCGTTGTCAAGGGTGATTTTAACTTCCCATATATTGACTGGGACTCACTTAATGCTTGAGGCTTGGATGGGGCGGAGTTTGTAAGGAGCATCCAGGAGGGCTTCTTGAAACAGTATGTAGATAGTCCAACTAGGAAAGGGGCCATACTGGACCTAGTACTGGGAAATGAGCCTGGCCAGGTGATCAACGTCTCAGTAGGGGAGCAGCTGGGGAACAGTGATCACAATTCAGTAAGCTTTAAGGTACTGATGAATAAAGATAGGTGTTGTTGTAAGGTGAAGGTGCTAAATTGGGGGAAGGCTAATTACAAGAATATTAGGCAGGAACTGAAGAATGTAGATTGGAGGCAGACATTTGAGGGCAAGTCAACATATGGTATGTGGGAGGCTTTTGAGTGTAAGTTGCTGGGAACTCAGGACTGGCACGTTCCTTTCAGGATGAGGGATAGGTATGGCAGGTTTAGAGAGCTTTGGATGACGAGAGATATTGTGAGCCTAATCAAAAAGAAAAAAGGAAGCACTTATCAAGGAAAGGAGGATGGGAACATACGAAGCAAGTGTGGAATACAAGGAAAGTCGGAAGAAACTTAAGCAAGGAATCAGGATGGCTAAAAGAGGTCATGAAAAGTTACTGGCCAACAGGATTAAGGAAAATCCCAAGGCTTTTTGTAGATATCTCAAGAGCAAGAGGGTAGCCAGGCAGAGGGTTGGCCCACTCAAGGACAGGGAAGGGAATTTATGTGTGGAGCCAGAGGGAATGGGCGAGGTATTAACTGGGTACTTTGCATCAGTATTCACCATAGAGAAGGACTTGGTGGATGATGAGTCTGGGGAAGGGTGTGTAGACAGTTTGGGTCATATTGAGATCGAAAGTGAGGAGGTATTGCGGGTCTTGAAAAACGTTAAGGTAGACAAGTCCCCAGGGCCTGATGGGATATACCCCAGATTACTGAGAGAGACAAGGTAGGAAATTGCTGGGGCTTTGAGGGAAATCTTTGTATTCTCACTGGCTACAGGGGAGGTCCCAGAGGATTGGAGAATGGCCAGTGTTGTTCCTTTGTTTAAGAAGGGTGGCAAGGATAATCCAGCTAATTACAGGCCGGTGATCCTTACGCCAGTGGTAGGGAAATTACTGGAGGGATTCTTCGAGACAGGATTTACTCCCACCTGGAAATCAATGGGTGTATTAGCGAGAGGCAGCATGGTTTTGTGAAGGAGCGGTCATGTCTTGATAAATTGGTTGAGATTTTTGAGGAAGTGAGGAAGATGGTTGATGAGGGTAGGGCAGTGGATATTGTCTACATGTAAGTAAGGCCTTTGACAAGGCTCCTCATGGCAGGCTGATACAGAAGGTAAAGTCGCACGGGGTCAGAGGTGAACTTGCAAGATGGATTTAAAAACTGGCTCAGTCATAGAAGACAGAGGGTAGCAGTGGAAGGGTGCATTTCTGAATGGGGGGCTGTGACTAGCGGCGTTCCTCAGGGATCAGTTGGAACCTTTGCTGTTTGTAATATATATAAATGATTTGAAGGAGAATGTAACTGGTCTGATTAGTAAGTTTGCCGATGACACAAAGGTTGGTGGAATTGCGGATAGCTATGAGGACCATCAGATGATACAGCAGGATATAGATCGGTTGTTGACTAGGGCAGAAAAATAGCAGATGGCGTTTAATCCAGAAAAATGTGAAGGTCTAATCCAGATGTAAAATATACAGTAAATGGCAGAACCCTTAAGAGTACTGATAGGCAGAGGGATCTGGGTGTACAGGTACACAGGTCACTGAAAGTGGCAATGCAGGTGGAAAAGGTAGTCAAGTCAACAAGGCATATGGCATGTTTACCTTCATCGGCCCGGGCTGTGAGTTTAAAAATTGGTAGGTAATGTTGCAGCTTTATAGAACCTTAGTTAGGCCGCATTTGGAATATTGTGTTCAATTTTGGTCGCCACACTACCAGAAGGATGTGGTGGCTTTGGAGAGGGTACAGAAAAGATTTACCAGGATGTTGCCTGGTATAGAGGGCATTAGTTATGAGGAGAGGTTGGAGAAACTTGAGTTGTTCTCACTCAAGAACAACGGAGGTTTAGGGGCAATCTGATAGAGGTCTACAAGATTATGAAGGGCATGAGCAGACTGGACAGTCAGAAGCTTCTTCGCAGAGTGGAAGAGTCAGTTACCAGGAGCCATGGTTTTAAGGTGCGAGGGGCAAGTTTTTTTTTTTTTTACACAGAGGGTGGTGGGTGCCTGGAACTCGCCACAGGAGGAGATAGTGGCAGCAGATACTATAGTGACTTTTAAAGGATGCCTTGACAAATACATGAATAGGATGGGAAAGGAGGGATACGGTTCCCAGAAGCGTAGGGGGTTTTAGTTGTGATGGGCAGCATGTCGGTGCAGGCCTGGAGGGCCAAAGAGCCTGTTCCTGTACTGTAATTTTTTTTGTTCTTGTTTTATGAATGCTACTTGCCACCTGTTAGCCTGAGCCTGGATATTGTCCAGGTTCGCTGCACATGAACACAGCTTCTTCAGTACCTGAGTCATCACAAATGATGCTGAACATTATGCACTCATCAGCAAACATCCTCACTTCTGACCTTATGATGGACTGAAGGGCATTGATGAAGCAGCTGAAAATGACCGGGCCTAGAACACTACCCTAAAGAACTCCCACACTGATGGCCTGGGGCTGAGATGACTGACCTCCAACAATCATTTCCTTTGTGCTAGATATAACCAATCAGAGCTTCCCCCCACCGCTTCCCCAATTCCTACTAACTCTAAATTTGCTCGGGCTCCATGATGCAAAATGCAGTCGGATGCTGCCTTGCTTTCAAAGACAATCACTCTCACTTCACCTATTACGTTTAGATCTTCTGCCATATTGAATCAAAGCTGTAATGTCTTCTGAAATCGAGTGGCCCTGGCAGAAACTAAACGAACTGTCAGTGAGCAGGTTAGTTCTTTGCAAGTACGGTATGACCAGGCTATTAACAACCCCATTCATTATTTTGTTGATGAATGAGAGTAGACAGAGAGGAGACGAAACAGAGAGGACAGTAGATGGTCAAGTTGGGCTTGACCTGCTTTTTATACACCAGGAAACCGGGCAAATTTCCAACTTTTCAGCTTGATGCCAGTGTTGTAACTGTAGTGGAACAGCTTGGTTAGAGGATGGATAGCTCTGCAGCACAAGTCTTCAGTACTATTATCAAAATCAGTATCCAACGTCTGCAGCTGAACGATATCACAGAGTGGATCAAGTCTATGATGCCTAAGCCCATAGGAGGGAAAGATAGATCATCCATTCAGCACTTCTTACTGAAGATGGATAGAAATACAAAAACAGAAATTTCTGGAGAAGCTAAGCAGGGCTGGCAGCTTCTGTGGATAGAAACCAGTTAACATTTTAGGTCGAGTGACCCCTCCTCAGAACTGACGGATGGAAATACTTCAGCTGTGTTCTGGGCTACCCATCATTGAGGATGAAAACATTTATACAGCCCCAAAATCCTGTTAGTTACTGAACTGCCCACAACCACTGAACATGGCAGAACTTAGAACTTATGGCATGCTGGTTCCACTGTTTTGGCTTTCAAGTTGATTTGCGTTGACATTCTCATGTTTTGATGTAAGTGCAAGTCACCACAGCCCAGAGGATCACTGGCTGCTCTCTTTTAGAAAGACACAACTGGTGGCAAGATTAATCAGAAATTCACCATGCCTCAGATGAGGGGCAAGGTTGATGCTTCATACGTGACCTTAGCTGGTGAGGGAATTGAATTGGCACTGTTGATATCACATGCATCGCAAGCCAGCTGCTCAGCCAAATAAATACAGCTGGTGGTGTTCAGGGATTACCACCTTACACGCTTCATTAAACCAGGACTGAGCTCCTGGCTGCATGGCAATGGCAGACTGGGGGTATCTCAGGCACTAAATACCAGTTTGTGGCTGAACAAAATTGTTATCACGGATGACTAGATTTGAGTTGCAAGATTATAGTGATTGGAATGAGGTCAGTCAGGTGGATCTCACAGAATGAGTTCCCTGATTGGGGCTGTTAACCTGATCCAATCAGGGAATCCTGGCTGACAGATATAAACAGGAGCGTCAGAGGTTCTGTTCACTCTAGATGTTGGCTCAGAGACAGCTAGGGCAGTGTCATGTATTATGCCCGTGTAAATAAAAGGTGACTTGGTGATGGATTCTGGCCTTCATGGACTTGTTAGATCTGTTAGATGTCTATCCGATTTAGCACAATGTAGTGCCAGCCATCATAATAGATGATATTTTCAATGTGCAGATGGGGCTTCACCTCCACAAGGACTGTCTAGTGCTTAACCCTACCAATACTGTCAAGTACAACTACATCTGCGACAGGTAAATTGGTGAGAATGCGGTCAAAGTAGAATTTTCTGGTTGTTGGTTCCCTCACCACCAACCGCAGATCCAAGCATCCATAGTCCAGCATCTATGACCTTTAGGACGTGTCTAGCTTGGTCAGTACCTTTAGGACGGTACCTGTTCAGTCAGTAGCAATGCAACTGAGCCAATCTTGGTGATGCTAATCGAAGTTTCCCACTTGAGTACATTCTTGCACAGTCACTACTTCCTCTAAGTGGTGTTCAACATGGACATGTACTCATCCATTAGCTTGCAGAGTGGAGTGGGTAAATCAGAAGGAGGTTTCCTTGCATGTTTGACCTGATGCCACTAAATTTCATGAGGTCTGGAATTCATGTTGAGGACTCCAAGGGCAACTCCACCCTAATTGCACACTGTTCCGCTACCTCTCATGGGTCCATTCCAGGTATGATGATGACGATGTCTGAAACATGGACTCGAAAATATGATTCGGAGTATGACAAAGTCAGGCTGTTGTTAGACTAGTCTGTCGTACAGCCATCCTAACTTTGGCACAAGCCTGCAGATATTAGTAAAGAGGACATTTTCACTGAAGCCCGGTGGTCTTGTCCAATATCATTCCTTTCTTTATACTTTTCAGCAATTTGATATGTCTTGCTGAGGACAGTTAAGAGTCAAAGATATTTCTGTAGGTCTGAAGTCTTGTGTAGGCTAGACCAAGTAAGAATAGCAAATTTCCTTCCGTAAGGACATGAGAAAAATAACTGTTTGATCTGAAGCCATGAGACCTCTTCTTGATTGTACACTAATATATCACCAGACTTGGGATGTCTGTCCATCTGGTGGGACAGGATATAACCAGGAATGGCAATGGTGGTGTCAGGACATAGTCAAGATCAAAACCATACTTAACAGGTATTGTCAGACTAATTGTTCATACAGGATAGAGTGGTTATTCCAGGGTTGTATAAATTAACTTATCCATAAGAACAAACTGGAAGAAATAAATCAAGAGATTCTATTTTTATTCAGTTCTCTTTGATAACATGATGATAATGTTACAGTGGCTGGAACCATACATGACTTTTAGATGCCAAAAGTAGCTTTAGTCCCCTTTTTTATCTGTCTTGTGAAAACACTTAGGAATATCAACTTATTTTTCATGCAAGTGATTTTGCAGAAAGGCATGTCCATTAACCAATTACTTGCTTTCAGCAACAACTAACAACTTGAGGGTAAACCACTGTGTTAACTGCACTGATGCTACACAGGCAAATTGTCACATTGCTATCAATGCAAGAATGAAAATTAATTGTGCTTTATAATTTTGTTTGAATTCCCATTTCAAGAAATATTGGCAATGGGTTACATAATTCAGTTCTGAAAGATAGTATTTCAACAGTTTTGAAAAGTACTGGTTTAAAAGGCTGACCAGATGCTTTTTGCATTTTACATAAATGGTAGAACAACAAATTTGCAATGAATGACAGCCAATACTTCGCAGGCTTCAGTATTTACATTAGGTAATTTTCCCAAAAAAAAGGCAGCAAATGATTAAAATCAATGTAGTACAACTAAACTAAGACATGATGCCCAGCATGGGTTCCACCAGGATCACTCAGTACCTGACCTCATTAACAGCTCTGGTTCAAACATGGACGTGAGATGACAGTGGCAGCCCTTGACATCAAGGCTGCATTCCACCGAGTGTGGCATCAAGGAGCCCTGGCAAAACTGGAATCAATGGGAATCTGGGGGCAAACTCGCTGGTGGTTGGAGTCATACCTGACACATAGGAAGATGGTTGTGGTTGATGGAGGTCAGTCATTTCTGCAGGAGTTCCTCAGGGTAGTGTTCTAGGCCAAACCATCTTCAGTTGCTTTAATGACCTTCCGTTGATCATAAGGTCAGAAGTGGAGATGTTCACCAATGATTGCACAATGTTCAGCACCATTTGTGACTCCTCAGATACTGAAGCAATCCATGTCCAAATGCAACAAAATCTGGATGATATCCAGACTTGGGCTAACAAGTGGCAAGTAACATTTGCGCCACACAAATGCCAGGCTATGATCATCACGAATAAGAGACAATCGAACCATTGATCCTTCATACATTTAATGGTGTTACCATCACTGAAACCCCACTACCAACATCCTAAGAGTTATCATTGACCAGAAACTCAACTGGACTCACCACAAACACAGCAACTACAAGAGCAGGTCAGAGGCTAGGAATATTGCAGTGAGTAACACACCTCCTGACTCCCCATCTACAAGGCACAAGTCAGGAGTGTGATGGAATACTCCCCACTTGCCTGGATGAGTGCAGCCCCAACATCACTCAAGCAGCTTGACACCATCCAGGACAAAGCTGCCCACTTTATTGGCACTACATCCAAAAGATTCCACTCCCACCACCACTGATGCTCAATAGCAGCAGCGTGTGCTATCTACAAGATGCACTGCAGATATTCAAAGATCCGTAGACAGCACCTTTAAAACTCACGACCACTTCCACTTGGAAGGACATGGGCAGTAGATATATGGGAAGACAACCACCTTCAAGTTCCCCTCCAAGCCACTCACCATCCTGACTAGGAAATATATCAGCGTTCCTTCACGGTTGCTGGGTCAAATTCCTGCAATTCCCTCCCCAGGGGCATTGTGGGTCTACCCACAGCAGGTGGACTGCAGTGGTTCAAGAAGGCACCTCACCATCACCTTCTTAAGGGCAACTAGGGACAGGCAATAAATGCTGGCCAGCTAGCGATGCCTACTATATAACAAAAAAAATTCAAAGTGCACATATCTGTACGCTGAGTCCTATTAGCTGGATTTAGCCAGATGATAATATGGACTATCATAGAAATATTTGATGGTCTTAAAGATAACATGACTTCAACAAAACAATGTAAATGGACATCAGCACACATTGAACATGTCAATTAGACAGGTTAAACAATTTCCTGAACACAAGTGGAATTAGTGGTGAAAATATAAACAGAAAAGTTGGTAGAATTACAGGTAGAATTTAGAGAAACTAGAGCAACAGAAAGTGGATTCTCTCTTTTAAACAACTGAATGCACCTTTTTAGTTATCAGTTGCTTAGCAAGCAAGGGAACAAAGATAATATCTAACAACTCCATTTATGCAATTATGAATATAAATAAAGCAAATTTCTAGAAAAAAAACTTAAGAAAGGTCAATGTATTCCAGCTTATGTCGATAATTATAGCTGTGCAACTTCACCAAATTTCATTCGCTTCCAGTGTGATAAAATGTGGATTTCTTTCTAAAAATATCTTTCTAACTTTATAAGGCAATTGCAATTGTCACACATTGATGTTACCAGTCCATGAAATGTGAACAGAAAGCATTGACATTTATCACAGAAGGAAAACAATGGATCATTTTTAAAAAGTACAAAAAAAACAAACAAACATATGAATTCGGAGTAGGCCTCTCAGCCCCCCAAACTTGCTCTGCCACACAGTGAGATCATAGCTGATGTGATGGGTCCATATTTCCACTTCCTGCTTATCAATAACTTGACAATATTGAAAGACACTGCGTTCACCATATTCCAAAGAGTCATGACCCTCTAAGAAAAAAAGCATTATCCTCATCTGTTTTTAAAGGGTGACCCTTTCTCTTTAAATAGTGATTCCCACTTCTAGAATCTCCAACAATAAGAGTCCATCCTTTCAACATGCACCCTGTTTCAGAAGCTAAGAGTTCCATCTAGTTACAATGCAGAAGCAAAATATCTAAATGTAGTTTTTGTATTAGGTTTAATTTCTATTAGTGGATGATTAGCCTTGGAATGATATAATCGTGATACAATCAAACAATATGTTACCTACCCCAGCTTGTAAATACTGAAGCTTGCTATTCCTCTATGTTATACACATTTTGTACGGACGTTTAAGTATTACTCACTTGTTACTTTCTGTATTAGTCTGATATTGCCTTGATTAAAGTTATAAGTAACTTTGCAATTTTTTTTTATAAAGTAAAATAACTATGCCAAAGAGAACAGCCACTGTGAAATATATCACCCAGCAAGAGCCTTCCAAAAGGCAGTTATCTGAACAACTGACATAACCAACAGCATGCAGACACAGTAAGACAAAACTTGATTTAATTAGGAATTCACACTACATAAGGAAAATCAGAGGCAACAAGTGAATCGTGCTTCCTGTCCTGGTAGAATGGACATCAGGTGACCAGGCATTGGACTTGTACCTCACCTAGCCAATCGTGATCTAATCATTCTCTTCCAGGGCTAATAACAGTTTTGGGACCCACTGGTCAAGCTGTGATTGTGGTTTGGGAAAGGTGGGCAAGGTTAAAAAGCCTTCTAGGGCTTTTGTGGCACAATAATGTCCCTGTCTCTGAGTGAGAAGATCTGAATTTAATCCTACCTGCTTGAGACAGATGTCATTCCATAACTGAATCAGTTGGTTAAAATATCTAGAAAATCTTGCTACTCAACGCTAGAGTGCAGATAACAGAAAGAAGACAGAAGAATATGCAGCCCAACAAATTGAGGACTAGTATTTCATTCTGAACAAGCTGAGTCCACTGCCATAAATATCACTTCTGTTGTACTGGATTTGAAACCTTAATTAATTTGCAAATCTTGCCTAAACACACTCGTACTCCAAGCAGTTTGGTATTTGGTCAGACTGAGACTTATAATTAATGTTAAATTGGATTTCAGAATCCTAATAGTCTTGTCGAAGATCCCTCAAGGTCTTATGCGTTCCAATCAAGTCACTTCTTATTCTTCAAAACTGCAGCTGATACAGTCAACCCAGTCCAACTTTTCCTTCTTAGACAGCCCAATGCATTCCAGGTTCTTTTAACTACTTCCAACTCATTTACATCCTTCCTTAAACATGATAACTGATATTGTACAGAGCACTCCATATGCTGTGTACAACAGAAGCATAGCTTTCCTCCCTTTGCAATAGTTAACATTCTAATCAGCTTTCTCAATTATTTGCTGTACCTGCATACTAACCTTTTCCCTTTGGATAATGTTTTCTTTCCCTGAGAATCTCAAACTAAATTAGTTGAACACCACAACAGACGTGTAGCTGGACATTCAGTGAAACTGCATGCTGCTTAGATGCAGAAGGACCTCCGTACTCTTGCAATATTGTTACACTTCAACAAATTGTTCAACTAATAGATCATAATTGTTAAATGAATACTTAGGCTTGAAATTACTTCACACTTGTGGCAAATTTCGTTTGCACCTATTTTGTAAATGCAGCAACCTCATGTATTGCAATATACATTCGCTCCTCCCCTGAACGGGCTGTACCCATTATATAAATACAGCAAGTAACATTAGCTCACCATTATTTTAAGAGTAGTATCTGCTCCACTAGATACTTAAATAAAGAAAAACCATGATGCAATACATAAACCAATATGTATTCAGCTTAGGAACCAAAAAGTAAATTGCCTGATAAAACAAGCATTGTTTTACTATGATAACAAGGTGTAGAGCTGGATGAACACAGCAGGCCAAGCAGCATCATAGGAGCAGGAAGGCTGACGTTTTGGGCCTAGACCCTTCATCATTTTACCATGAATACTTAGTGGCCTGTAATTAGCCACAAAACAATCTTGAACTTTGTAGGCTCTTTATCAACCTTCGGTATCTAACCAACTTGATTTCAAATAGTAATATCAATGTAACTAGACAATATCTATGTTTTATTTATGAGTAATGACATTTTGAGGAGATGACAAGGTGTGTAGATGAAGGTGGTACACTTATAAAATTTTATATGAATTTTAGCAAAGCCTTTGACAAAGTCACACATGGGAAACTGATAAAGAAAATAAAAGCACACATGATCTAGGTTAACTTGCAAGTTGGATCCAAAATTAGCTTAGTGGTAGGAGGCAGAGGGTGGTAGTGGAAGGCTGGTGTCAAGCGGCATATCGCTAGGATCAGTACAGGGATGTTTAAAACTTTCATTAGGCCACAGCTGGAGTACTGTGTGCATTTCTGGTCACTGCACTATAGGAAGGATGTGATGTGATTACACTGGAAGGGATGCAGAGGAGATTTACCAGGATGTTGCCTGGGGTAAAGCAGTTTAGCTATAAAGATTGACTGGAGAAGAGCCTGTTGTTTTCTTTCCAGCAAAAAAAAAGGCTGAGAGGGAAACCGACCGAGGTGTATAAGATTGAGGGGCATAGACATGATGTATAGGAAGCAGTTGAACTTTAAAGTGAAAGGCAGATGGTTTAGATGGGATTTGAGAAAGGTTTTTCCACCAGCAAGTAGTGGGAATCTGAAATCCATTGCCTTGGAGGGTAGTAGAGGCCAGAAACCTCACAACCTTCACAAAGTACTTGGATGAGCACACAGTACTTCAGCTGTGGCCTAATTTAACCCATCTTTAATAAAATAATAGTTGAAGTAATAATCCGTACTTTATGCCACATTGAATCGTATTTAAGGAATTTTTCTGTGAAATAAAAAAAGCTGTGATGTTTGAGATCTGAAACAAAAACAGTAATTGTTGGTGAAAATTAGGTGGTCTGGCAGCATCTGTAGGAAAAAAGCAGAGTTAATGTTTTGAGTCTAGTGGATCTTCACCAGAACTTAATTATGATAAATCTACACGCGTCCCACTTTCCAGCCCTTGGCCCACAGCCTGAATGCCGGGGCAAGCCACAGGGACCAGGTCTGTGGTACAGGGTCTGGCTCTGTGGCTCAGAAGGGAAGGAGGGAGAATAGGAGAGCAATTATAGTGGGGGATTCAATAGAGGCAGAGACAGGCAGTTCTGTGAACGAGAACAAGATGAACGGATGGTACGTGGCCTCCCGGGTGCCAGGGTCTGTGGCGTCTCAGATCGTGTCTTCAAGATCCTTAAGGAGGAGGGCAAGCAACCAGCAGTCATGGTACACATCGGTACCAATGACATAGGTAGAAAAAGTACAGAGAATGTGAAAAACGAGTACAGGGAGTTAGGTTGGAAGCGGAAGTCCAGGACAAACAGGGTAGTTGTCTCTGGATTACTACCAGTGCCACGTAATAATGAGTTAAGAAATGAGGAGAGAGTGCAGTTAAACACATGGGTACAGGGCTGGTGTAGGAGGGAGGGCTTCCATTATGTGGATAATTGGAGCACATTCTGGGGAAGGTGGGACCTGTACAGTAAGGATGGGTTGCACCTGAACCGGAAGGGCACAAATATCCTGGGAGCGAGGTTTGCTCCAGCTATACAGGATGGTTTAAACTAGATTGGCAGGGGGTGGGGAACCAGATTTGTAATTCAGAGGATGAGGTATTCAGCCTTCCAACAGACACAACAGGAGTGAGGTTGTAAATAAAGAAATGTGGTCGATGGAGCGTAATTGTGGACACAGGAATGGTTTGAAGTGTGTATGCTTCAATGCTAGAAGTATTGGAAATAAGGCGGATGAACTTAGAGCATGGGTCAGTACTTGGAACTATGATGTTGTGGCCATTACAGAAACTTGGGTAACTCAGGTACAGGAATGGTTGTTGGAAGTTCCGGGATTTAGATGCTTTAAAAGAGGGAGGGTGGTAAAAGAGATGGGGGAGTGGCATTGCCAGTCAGGGCTAGTATAGCAGCTACTGAAAGGCAGTTTGAGAATGATATGTCCACAGAGTCAGTTTGGGTTGAGGTCCAGAACAAGAAAGGAGCAGTCACTTTGTTGGGGGTTTTTTATAGACCCCCTAATAGTTGCAGAGAAGTGGAGGAGTGGATTGGGAGGCAGATACTGGAAAGGTGCAGAAGTCACAGGGTTGTAGTCAGGGTGACTTCAACTTTCCAAATATTGATTGGAAACATTTTAGTTGTAATAGTTTAGACAGAGCGGATTTTGTCCAGTGCGTTCAAGAAGGATTCCTGACACAGTATGTAGATAGACCAACACGAGGAGAGGCCACTTCGGATTTGGTGCTTGGTAATGAACTGGGCCAAGTGTTAGACCTGTTGGTATGAGAGCATTTTGGCGGTAGCGATCATAACTCTGTTACTTTTACAATAGTCATGGAAAAGGATAGGTACATACAGCAGAGTAAGGTTTATAATTGGGAGAAGGGTAATTATAATTCTGTTAGGCAAGAACTGGGTAACATAAAATGGGAACAGATGCTGTCTGGGAAGAGCACAATAGAAATGTGGAGATTGTTTAAGGAATGCATACTGCGTGTGATCAATATGTTTGTCCCTAGCAGGCAGGGAAGATGCGGTCGAGTGAGGGAGCCTTGGTTCTCAAGAGAAGTCGAACGACTGGTTAAGAGGAAGAAGGATGCTTGTATAAGGTTTAGGAAACAAGGAACGGAAAAGGCTCTAGAGGGATACAAGTTAGCCAGGAAGGAGCTGAAGAAAGGCCTTAGGAGAGCTATAAAGGGGGCATGAGAAAACCTTGGCAGATAGGATCAAGGAAAACCCCAAGGCTTTTTACACGTTCGTGAGGAAAAAGAGAATGACCAGAGAAAGGGTAGGGCCGATCAAGGATTGTAAAGGGAATGTGTGCACGGAGCCTAAAGAGGTAGGAGAGGTTCTAAATGAATACTTTTCTTCGGTATTCATAACTGAGAGGGACCTAGTTGGAGGGGAGGACAGTGTGAAACAAGCTGGTAGGCTAGAGGAGGTGGATGTTAGTAAGGAAGATGTACTAGGTATTTTGAGGAAGTTGAAGATAGATAAGTCCCCCGGGCCTGATGGGATTTATCCAAGGATTCTATGGGAAGCGAGGGAAGAGATCGCAGGACCTCTGGCGATGAACTTTTCGTCCTCACTGTCCACGGGTATAGTGCCGGAAGATTGGAGAGTGGCAAACGTCATTCCCTTGTTTAAAAAAGGGAATAGGGATAACCCCGGAAATTACAGGCCAGTTAGTCTTACTTCAGTGGTGGGCAAATTATTGGAAAGGGCTCTGAGAGGTAGGATTTATGATCACTTGGATAGGCACAGTTTGATTCGTCAGCATGGATTTGTGAGGGGTAGATCATGCCTTACAAACCTTATTGAATTCTTTGAAGAGGTGACTAAACATGTGTATGAAGGTAGAGCAGTGGATGTGGTATACATGGATTTAAGTAAGGCGTTTGATAAGGTTCCCCATGGTAGGCTCATGCAGAATGTAAGGAGGAATGGGATTGGGGGAAATGTGGCAGATTGGATTCAGAATTGGCTGAACCTTAGAAGACAAAGGGTGGTAGTGGACGGAAAATATTCAACATGGTGCTCAGTTACGAGTGGTGTACCACAAGGATCTGTTCTGGGTCCTCTTCTATTTGTGATTTTTGTAGTGGAAGGGCGGATTAGCAAGTTTGTGGACGATACGAAGGTGGGTCGAGTTATGGATAATGCGGAGGGCTCTTCTAGGTTACAAAGGGACATTGATAGGATGCAGAGCTGGGCGGAGAAGTGGCAGATGGAGTTTAACCCTGAAAAGTGAGAGGTGATTTATTTTGGAAGGACAAACTTGAAAGCAGAATACAGGGTTAATGGAAAGATTCTTGGCAGTGTGGAGGAGCAGAGGGATCTTGGGGTTCATGTCCACAGTTCCCTGAAAGCTGCCACCCAAGTGGATAGAGCTGTTAAGAAGGCGTATGGTATGTTAGCTTTCATTAGTAGAGGGATTCAGTTCAAGAGCGTGAAGTTATGCTCCAGCTATACAAAAGCCTGGTTCAGCCACGTCTGGAGTATTGTGTCCAGTTCTGGTCGTCTCATTACAGGAAAGATGTGGAAGCGTTGGAAAAGGTGCACAGGAGATTTACCAGGTTGTTGCCTGGAATGGAGGGAAGGTCTTACGAGGAAAGGTTGAGAGAGCCAGGGCTTTTCTCTTTACAACGACGAAGGATGAGAGGTGACTTGATAGAGGTGTACAAAATGATCAGAGGTATAGATAGAGTAGACAGCCAGAGACTTTTTCCTAGGGTGGAGCTAGCTATTACGAGGGGGCACAGTTTTAAAGTGAGTGGAGGTAGATACAGGGGAGACGTCAGAGGTAGGTTCTTTACTCAGAGAGTGGTAGGGGCGTGGAATGCATTGCCGGAGAGGGTAGTGGAGTCAGCCTCATTAGGGGCATTTAAGCGGCTGTTAGATAGGCATATGGATGATAGTATAAAGGTAGGGGTGGAGGTTAGATAGACCTTAGGTTTAGGGTAAAAGTTCGGCACAACATCATGGGCCGAAGGGCCTGTACTGTGCTGTACTGTTCTATGTTCTGTGTTCTATGTTCTAAATCTTTTCTGAACCATCTCAGGTTTAACAATATCCTCCCAAAGAAGGGCAACCAAAATTCTGCACATATTCCAAAGTGGCTTCACCAAAGTCCTGTCCAGTAACATGACATCCCAACTTCTATACTCAATGCACTGACTAATAATTGCAAGCGTACCAAACGCTTTCTTCACTACCCAGTCAACCAGCGACTCTACTTTCAAGGATTTATGCACCTGCACCCCTCAGTGCAATAACTCTTTGTTCAGCAACACTCCCCAGGGCCCAAGCATTAACTACACAAGTCCTGCCATGGTTTGCCTTACCAAAAGGCAACACTTCACATTTATCTAGATTAAACTCCATCTGCCACTCCTCAGCCCATTGGCGCATGTGATCAAGGTCCCATGGCACTCGGAGATAATCATCATCACTGTGCACTACACCACCTATTTTGGTGTCGTCTGCAAACTTACTAACCATACGTCGTATATTGAAAAGAAGCTCCAGTGTTACTGGGGAATGTATCCTCTGTAAAGAATCTCAAGACTGCAGACAACTTCACCAGTTGTGCAAAGAGGACAAAAAGCTAAGTTACTCAGTGACAAAGTGAGCATTCCACATTCCTGTTACTTCTAATCTATTGTTAACATTGTTAAACTCCTGCCCGCCTATTAACAGCCTTCCTGTTGCAATTCCATTACTTACATCCAAGCTTTTCTGGATATAGTACTGGCATACAGAAATATTCCCTAAAACATCAAAAATAATAAGAATATCCTGCTGGGAGAAGCCAGAACCAGAGACCATTTAAGAGTGAATTCAGTAAACCTTTTTCAATACAAAGGCTAGATGAAATCTGAAACATTCTGCATGATGGGCTGATGGAAATATTGAAGGCTAAGATCAATAATTTTTTGATCAGTCAGTTCATCAAGGGATATGAAACAAATGCAGGTAATTGCACTTGATGTAATATCACACAATCAAATGGATCAGGTTTTAGTTTCCAAACAGTCATGTAGGAATATATGAGCAGACTAACAGAAAATGATGCATTAGGCATTAACGGAATATTGCAGTTATTGCAAAAAATAGGCTTTTTTCGTTACTTGTAACATGATTGAAGGCAAAAATTGATAAAATTAATACAGCAAATTTTGTTTTAACCGACTCCTTATGAACCAGCATTCTTGATAAAGGCAAACATTATATTCCTGAAATACCGAAAGCTTACTGTGTTATTGCGATGTCCAAATAGTTAGATAAAAGTGAGAGTGAGAAGGCTCTTTGCTGGTAAGTTTTATTTACAGCAAAATTGCATTGTTATTTAAGTGATTTATGCTGTAAATAAAGTATGACAGTGAAGTGTAAACCCCCTGTATTATGTTTCTATTACTTAGTGTGTGTTTTTACATTGATCCAGGAGTCCACATAATCAGAATATTTGATCAACCGGTACACTTCTGGTCCCATAGGTGCCGATTAGTGAAACATTTGCTGTAGCTACAAAACACTGTATTCTGAATTCCATTTTTGTTCTGTGCAATTTGTGCTGTAAGACAGCAATCTGTGAAGATGGCAACAGGTAAAGAACAGTGACTTCTAAAAGTTTACATTTCACTATTTCAAAACACACTTTGTATTCAAATCTGCATGGCAATAGGGGTGGGGCCTGTTGCAAGTGCTTCAATTCTGCAACGGAGTTATTTTCAAAAAAATGCATGAATAACCCTAGATGAAGCTTGTTGTTTCTGAACAATGGGACGTTAAGTGCAGTTTCTCAAAATCCAGGGTAGTGTAGACCCAGGAAGGTAAAAATAGACCACCAGAATATGGACAATCTTTGAGGTGGATCATAATGGAGCACGTTTTTTGGGGAGTTTCAAAGCTAGGTTGTCTAAAGTGAAGAACTGAAATCCTTTGTAGAGTTTCAACAAGATTTAGTAACTCACAATGTCATGAACTTTGGTTGGACAGGGGAACTTGCTGAGTAATCTATGGGGCCTGTTTCATCACCTTAGCTATTTGGTGTGTTCTGTAGGATGTTCAATCATCACTTTTGTTGCCCTCATGTTAAGCTTGAAATATCAAAGTACAAATTCAGGGAGAGGTTCACCAGGTTGCTCTCGGGTGTGGAGGGATTGTCTTATGAGCAAAGTTGAGTAATTTGAGCCTTTACTCATTGAAATAAAGAAGATCAAGAGGTAACCTTTATTAAAGCATACAAGATTCTTAGGGCACTTGATAGGTTAGACAGGTTGTTTAGTCTTGCAGGAGAGTCTAGAACCAGAGGGCATAGTCTCAGAATAAGAGGTCACACATTTAAGGCAGACATGAGGAAGAATTTCTTCTCTCAGTGGGTAAGCGAATCTGTGGATTTCTATTTCCAATTGCACAGGCCTGTACAGGCTGGGTTATTAAGTATATTCAAGCTGAGACAGGCAAATTTTTAATCAGTAAGGGATTCAAGGATTATGGGGGAAAAGGTAGGAAAGTGAAGTTGAGGATTATCAGATCAGCCATCATTTCATTGAGTTGTGGAATAGACTCGACGAGCTAAATGGCCTACTTCCATTCCTACGGCTGAGTTAGCGGTCCCTCGAATTTTCTTTCAGGCTATGTCGGCCTCCAGGATCCAGGTACAACAGTGACTGTCAGAACAAGAAATGAATGCCACAATTGACATGCCAATGCCAATCGATGTGTATGAAAGTTCAGAGTGGCTGCGTGCTTAGTCGGGGTACTGATTGAGTGCCTTTGGAATTCTCTGTCTCAAAAGGCAGTGAATGCAGAATCTTTAAATATTTTTAAAGGCACAACTAGTTAGATTCTTGATTATCAAGAGGTTGAAAGATTATCAGGGTATGCAAGACTATAGAGCTGAGGTTAAAATCAGGTCAGCCATGATCTTATTGAATAGCAGAGCAGACCGAGAGTCGAGTGGCCTACTCCTGCTCCTTGTCATATGTTCAAGCTTTCAGCATAGTCAGTCAGAAGAATGTCAAGCAGCACAATTTCCAGACCAACCTTGAAAATCATAACCTAAATTAGCTACTACTTCCACTGCAACTTCAGTAGTTCCATTTCATTTCTATTCTAGTACCGGCAAAATTGGAGCTATAAATCAGTAACAGAATCAAGGCATAAGTTTTCAACTAAATATTAGATTCGATTTGGAAAACATTACCACCTGCAATGAATGTGTTGCAAGAAAGTAGCAGGACTAAAATGATAAAGCATTAATAAATTGTTTTGTCTCTCCATAAGCTATTATTTTATATTTAAAAAATTTAGATGTGCAATATCATTTTAATTTGTTCATAAGCTTGTCATGGTGTACGTTAACAGAGAATCCTGAGATTACTGTATGATCACATAACTATTATTCTCCAAATAAATGTGAATCTGTTGCTCATTTGCAATAAATTCTTTCCATTTATTTCCAAGTCAGAACTGATCATATGTATAGACATGTTAAAACAATGCATAGCAATCTTAGAAATGCTCTCAAGTTTTCACCAAGTGTTAGACCAGAGAGCTTGCATAAACATAGGAATAATGCACACAAGTATTTGGTGCAAGGCACATTGGCATGATTGTTCAAAAAGGTAGAAGAGCTGGAAGAAACAAGAATCTTACAGCAGTGTATGTTTTCTGTATTCTGGAGTGTATTTAGTTATTGCAGATGCACAACAAGATTGTTATGACCAGGTGAGGAGTGATAGAGTGCATCATCCCTTTGCTCTCCGTGTTTGACCACAATAGATCTTCTGTTTGAAAAGAATATATCTGTCATTTAGTGAATACTTAATTATTTATGTACTGCAAATTTAAAAGAACCAGAGTTTAACAAGGAAAGAAAGGAATTAGCTTTATTAGGCTGAAACCAATCAAAATAAAAGTATAAAATGCTCAGACTTTGCACACAAACTTGAGGCTTACAAATACAGATTGTAGTGGGGAAAGCTACATTGACTGAATTAGGAGTTCATAAAAACTGGCCTGAAGCCAGCCAGGTCAATTTCAGTGGTCTCAGTGATTCCAATTTAAAAATAGATGACTGAGTTGGTTGCACTTCTGCAGATGACAGTACTGAATTGAATCCTTTTAAGAAATCTCTTTCTACATCAAGGGCATGACTGGATTGCCCCAATCAGCAGACAGGGATCAAAGCATGATGGATAGGTCAGACAGAAGGAGAGAAAGAATGACGCTTGGGTCTACTCTCTCAGCTAGTCCTCAGTTCTGCTACGATAACAAGTTTAAAATATATGAAGGGCTGTCTGGTCACGTGACTGTTCTACACCCCCCCCATTGCTAGGGAAATTCATGTAAATTGTTTGTCTGCAGGTTCTAAAGGTTACTTTTCAGCTCATGTCTGGAAAGCTTCCTTAGCCATGATCCACTGACCAAGTAATTAGTTTTAAAACTTCTTTAATTACGGAATACATCAAATAATTCCTTATTGTCTTGTTGACGGGTCAAGATATATGGGTGCTTCACAATCCAAAATGGCTATTGCCTTTGCAAAAGCAAAATACTGCAGATGTTGGAAATCTGAAGTCCTGGAGAAGATGGTGTGTCAGCATGTGTAGAGAGAAAAACAGAATTAATGTTTTGAGTTCAATATGACTTGACTCAAATCAGCATCAAATTGGACTCACCGTTAACTCTGCTCCTCTCTCGACAGAAGGGTCTAGGCCCGAAACGTCAGCCTTCCTGCTCCTATGCTGCTGCTTGGCCTGCTGTGTTCATCCAGCTCTACGCCTTGTTGTCTCAGATTCTCCAGCATCTGCAGTTCCTACTATCTCTGATACAATTTTAGCTGTGTTCTCGTGTTTTAAAAGTCTGTTTTTTTTAAACGAATTCTATGCTTCCAACACCAAGACAGCCACAAGTCACCGTGATGATGTCACACAGTCACAACAGAGCCTGCTGGCTGACATCCCCATCCTTGCTAGCTGCATCCTTCCTACCTAACGGCTCACCACCTCAAGCTCTTTTTAAGAATGCCGGTCATTGCACCACTATATGGTGGCGCTGGCCATAAACACAACTATTTTCAAAAGTTCAATTAATATTTTCAGTTGGTTAATTGATAAAACGAGATTCAACATAAGCATGGCTTCATGGCATGATCACAGGCAAATTAATTTGTTATTCTCAATCCAAGTATTATAATGTTTGTGAAACGCCAGGGAGAACACATCTGATCAATTCTGATCCCAATCAATTATGCCTTATCCTAAAATTCAACGATATCCGGATTCAGGTCCCACCTGCCCCAGGGGTATGTTATGTCATGTCCAGTCCATACAGGTTGATTGAAATAACTTACATTTAGTATTGCCACTACCCTGACACCAAAATCTTGAACATTTGGCCATCCATTCAACCATCAACAGGCAGACTTCCCAAACAGATCTCTCACTGATGCCCTGCAGGACTAGGTGACATACAAAGACAGAAAGCAAAAAAAGCTTACAGATGTGCCTGCATACCTTGATTCACATGAAAGAAATGGTGCAGGGGATTATCAGGGTAGTCAGTAAGGAGGATGAAACCAAAAATGAAAGCATTTTAATATCTTATCTTCCAGCCCCACCCCAAACCCCCAGACTCCATTATATCCTAATTTACAAGTTACAGATAAACCTCATTATCTGCATCCAACTCTCTCTTCAATTCACAACCAATGGGTTGTACCTCAACAGGACAATTGGACATGTAAAGACATACACAAGACATCCACTAATGAACTGCATAAGGGTAAATTTTGGCATTCATATGCAATATGGCATGTTTTAATTTATAAATGTGTTTGGAATTTTGATTTTATGGTGACATTTACTCTTGTACTGTGACCAAATGGCACCATGGCATTAATGAAGGAAGATGAGATATGGGACTGTTAAATGAATAGAAAATTTGGGTTCTAGTTGCTAGATCGCACTTCACTGACAGCCTGGCTAGGAAAGGGCAGCTAAGATTGCCATCTCTCATCCTTCTCCTCATGCTCCAATCCTTAGCTGCTTATAATATTGTTGGTGGTAAGGACTCGGTTGTCTTGGTATAAAGCAGACTATCTTGATCCAAAATATCCATTCTGGCAAGTAAACTGCAGGTCATCTCCAGAGCATGCTAGGTAGTGGAACTATTGTTTCAGTAGACTATTGGTCCACTCTATTACATCTGTGTGGTCACATGCTCTTGACATATAAGTTATGCATGAATATAAGCTTTGCATCAGAGTCAATAGCCATGTGGGCACTGTTCTGAGGAAGGGTCACCGGACCCGAAACGTTAACTCTGTTTTCTCCTCCATGGATGCTGCCAGACCTGCTGAGCTTTTCCAGCAACTTTGTTTTTGGGCACTGGGTAGCTCGGTGCCCATTAGTAACTCTGTGGTTTACCATGTTGATTGAAATGCAGCTAGCACTGCAGACTGCACTAGAGTAAAGGTGTCATGTCTGCTGCTAGGAGACCAGACTTTAAGCTGCATGATTCATTGCCTTATGGTCATACTTCAGCATCAAAATGGAATCCCTCCCTGTTCCAACGTAGTGATGGAATCTATGGTTTCTAAGTTCTTACATTTTTCAAAAGATCAATTTGAAATGAAAAGGGAAACAGAAAAGAAATTGACCCTTACAAGACTGAAACTTACCAAATCGTCTAGAGTATCTGGTGCTTAGTGAAATAATATAAAAGAAAATAGAATCATTAGAGTCAGATATGGTCCCAAGAATGCAGTATAGATAAACTAAAAAGGATCATGGTTAGATCTAGAAGCTGAGAATAGGCAAATATACAATTGCTGCTGCTATTTCTGCTTCTTGAAGTTAATGTACGTGATTCTACACAATCCAACCATCATGAATCAAGTTGAGGAGGTTCTGGAGTAATGTGCCATTTTTGGCGAAGGCCACGCCAGTAGAACCTGGGAGGGTTGTGCACCGCAATCAACTGGGAACCAAGTTATGTTGTAGAAAAACAGAAGCTGAAATTCTTTGAGAAGAAGATCGAGTTTAAGGATTTTGTTGCTGTGAATGATATGCTGAATGGACTGCTAAGCTAGTTTCTAAGGAACTGTCTCAGCTGCATCTGCTAATTTAGTTCATAAAAATGTGGAGCAGTTAGCTTAGTTGCTTGGACAGCTAGTTTGCAATGCAGAGTGATGTCAACATGGTGCAGAGCTGGATGAACACAGCAGGCGAAGCAGCATCATAGGAGCAGGGTTCAATTCCCACACCGGCTGAGGATACTGTGAAGGACTCTCCTCCTTCTCACCCTCTGCCCTCGCCTGAGGCATGGTGACCCTCAGGTTAAATCAGTCATCTCTCTCTAATGAGACAGCAGCTCTATGGTCTGTTAGGACTTTAGCGCTGAACAATAGACTACAATTTGCTTGCTGATTCATATTTAACTTCTCTTAATTCTGCATTTTAGAGCAGATATTTAGCTAAAACAGTTTTTAGCATTTGCTTTGATCGGCTTTGACAGTAAAGATTATTTTATTTTAAACTATGGAATCTTGTGGCTTCACACTTTCAGTAAATAACAGTGATTTCAAATTATTTCAGAGATAGCAGGAACTGCAGATGCTGGAGAATCTGAGATAACATTGTGTAGAGCTGGATTGCAGATGGCAGAAGTGTCGGAGGATGATGCGTTGGATCCGGAGGTTGGTGTCTCCCGCATTTCCCGCAACTCATCCCTCACACCCCCTCCCCGCAATAACAACCAAAACAGAATCCCCCTCGTCCTCACATACCACTCCACCAACCTCCGGATCCAACGCATCATCCTCCGACACTTACGCCATCTGCAATCCGACCCCACCACCAAAGACATTTTTCCCTCCCCACCCTTATCTGCTTTCCGGAGGAACCACTCTCTCCGGGACTCCCTTGTCCACTCTACACTCCCCTCCAGCCCCACCACACCCGGCACTTTTCCCTGCAACCGCAGGAAGTGCTACACCTGCCCCTATAACTCCCCCCTCACCCCCATCCCAGGCCCCAAGAAGACTTTCCACATTAAGCAGATGTTCACCTGCACATCTGCTAATGTGGTATACTGCATCCGCTGTTCCCGTTGTGGCCTCCTCTACAACAGGAAAACCAAGCGGAGGCTTGGGGACCGCTTTGCAGAACACCTATGCTCGGTTCGCACTAAACAAATGCACCTCCCAGTCCCGAACCATTTCAACTCCCCCTCCCATTCCACAGACGACATGTCCATCCTGGGCCTCCTGCAGTGCCACAACGATGCCACCCGAAGGTTGTAGGAACAGCAACTCATATTCTGCTTGGGAACCCTGCAGCCCAGTGGTATCAATGTGGACTTCACAAGCTTCAAAATCTCCCCTCCCCCTACCGCATCCCAAAACCAGCCCAGCTCGTCCCCGCCTCCGTAACCTGTCCTTCCTCCCACCTATCCCCTCCTTCCACCTCAAGCCCCATCACCATCTCCTACCTACTAACCTCATCCCGCCCCCTTGACCTGTCTGTCCTCCCTGGACTGACCTATGTCCTCCCTGGACTGACCTATCTCCTCCCTAACTCCCCACCTACACTCACCTTTACTGGCTCCATCCCCGCCTCTTTGACCTGTCTGTCTCCTCTCCACCTATCTTCTCCTCTATCCATCTTCTATCCGCCTCCCCCTCTCTCCCTATTTATTTCAGAACCCCCTTTCCCTCCCCGATTTCTGAAGGGTCTAGGCCCGAAACGTCAGCCTTCCTGCTCCTCTGATGCTGCTTGGTCTGCTGTGTTCATCCAGCTCTACACCTTGTTATCTCAGTGATTTCAAATTTCTACTTTAAGCAAAGTGACTGGTCTTAACTGATACTGTAACAATACAGAGTGAGCTGTCACGCAGCACCTTCAAAGTGATACACGTGCAGACAACGGCAGTGGTGACCATTACTGCGAAACTGCATTCTGTTCTTTAATGTCTGCTAAAGAATCCAGAGCGATGGTGTTTGTCTTATGACGAGGGATTGAGTACTTTAGGCTTATAATCTGTGTTTAGAAGAATGAGAGATTGAATTGAGGTATAAGAGATACAAAAGGGAACTGACAGTGTAGGCATAGAGTGAATGTTTCCTTGCGTGGGGCAATCGAGAATGAGAGGTCGCAATTTTAGGATAAGGGTAGCCGATATAAAACTAGTGAGAGGCAATTACTTCTCTCAAAGGGTCGTGAATCTGTGGAATTCATTACCCCAGAGTGTGGTGGAAAACGAGACACTGTATAATTTTAAAGGAGGAGTCAGCCAGATTTTTAATCAGTAATGCCTTGAAGGGTTATGGAGAACAGGCTAAGATGAGCGACGATCATATTAAATGGTGGAGCAGTTCGATGGCTGAATTGCCTACTCCTGCCTCTAGTTCTTATGTTCTAAAGAAGAAAATCTGCTATTCTTACCTAATCTGACCTATATCCAACTCCAGACCCACAGCCACATAGTTGATTCTTAACTGCATTGCAAAATGGCCCAAGAAGCCATTTAATTGTATTCAAAAAGGCCGCTTACAAACAACCTTGAAGGGAAATAGACTTCTGGAGGCCAAAAGGTGTCGAGGTATGAGGTGAGCGCGGGAACATGGTATTAAGATAGAGATTCAGCTATGATCATGTTGAATGGACAAGCGAGATCGATGGGCTGAATGGCCTTCTCCTGCTCGTATTTTCTATATTTCCAACCTTCTAAAGGGAAAATTATGGACTGTGACCCTAGAAGATAGTAATATTGGACAATATTATTTAGGGGCAGCACGGTGGCTCAGTGGTTAGCACTGCTGCCTCACAGCGCCAGCAACCTGGGTTCGATTCCACCCTCAGGCGACTGTCTGTGTGGAGTTTGCACCTTCTCCCCGAGTCTGCGTGGGTTTCCTCCGGGTGCTCCAGTTTCCTCCCACAGTCCAAAGGTGTGCAGGTTAGGTAAATTGCCCATATAGTGCTCAGGGATGTGTAGATTAGGTCAGTTACAGGGGAATGGGTCTGGGTGGGATGGTCTGAGGTTCGGTGTGGACTTGTTGGGCCATAGGACCTGTTTCCACACTGTAGTGATTCTATGATATGATAAATCAAATCCAGAGTGAAACTTGGCTTGATGGGTGACAAGTTTTATTTTTATCCTTTTTTACCATGGAGGTCAGTCAATGAACATGTTCATTAGAGATTGTCAATGTACTTTTAACAAAGGAACATAGAAGTTTATTACACAATAGAAAAACACAAACTATGTGACACTAGATATGAACTATTGAAACAGTATCATGATAAATGTGTAATAAATTCAAACAATTTATCCCAGCAATACACTTACAGGCACCCAAACCTCAATTAAAAAGTCATCTGTCTTCATGTTAATCTCTACTTATCTGGCACAGCTGTAATCAATTTCGCATCATCAAATTTCCCACATTCACTGTTTTCTTCAGTTAATGTCTCTGAGATTCTGAAAACAAACTGATAATTCAGCTATTACTTGAGTTGGTTCCCTAAATCCTTGTTCTTCAAAACAGCCTTGTTGGATACTCATTCTGTAGCTTCCGCCGCTTTCTGCTTCTGGAACGGCCTTCTCACTCATCCCTAAGTACCTTAGGACTTCAACCTGGACCTGACTGCATAGTGTCTGCTAATGACAAGACCTCTGTCATCTTTAGCCTTTCTTCCCCCCACTCCATGAACCAGTTTCTGGCGCTCTCTTTCTCTCTTCCTTCTGTGGTGTGGTGGTTGTATAACTCAAGTCAGCAAATACCTGAGCAACTATCTCCCAGATGGGTTGCTGTTCATTTAACTGCAATCACACAACTTCTTTGAAATGCTGTTTTGAACTATATATTCATAATTTGTCTTTGGCCCTTCAAAAAAAGTCAGATTTTCACAGAACTGAATAACTAAAATCTATCTTTCCTCCACTTTAGAGCCTCTTGAACTATTTTCATTAATATGAGCTTCATAACAGGTTATGTAATGAATGTTGGGTTTGCTTGCATCATATCCATATCCAATGACTAAATTAAATAAAACTTGCACCTTGGGACATATGCCATCCTAACAAAGTTAGATGACTCTGTCTGCTTCTTCCTGATGAGTCATAAAGAAATGTAGTTAGCTGCCTTCACACACAAAGTCTCATTTACACAACAATGGGGGGCAATCTCGGAGATGCTGAAAATATCTCCAGCCTGGAAGGAGCCAGATATAGAAAAAACAACTTACTACAATCACTTACACAAGCACTAACAATATAGTTCTGCCCCACTCCGAGGTTGCTGAAATCTGCCACCACAATTAGAATGGCGTCCTTACTGAAGCACAAAAATTATAGTTGATCATAGAATCCCTACAGTGTGGAAACAGTGTGCCCAACAAGTCCACACCAACTCTCCGAACAGCATCCCTCCCAGACCCATCCACCATATAACCCACCTAATCTACACATCCCTGAACACTATGGGCAATTCAGCAATAGCCAATCCACGTAGCCTGCACATCTTTGGACTGTGGGAGGAAAGCCACACAGACACGACGAGAACATGCAAACTCCACACAGACAGTTGCCCGAGAGTAGAATCGAACCCAGGTTCCTGGCGCTGTGAGGCAGGAGTGCTAACCAGTGAGCTGCCGTGCGGCCCTATCTGATACACTGGGTCCAATTTTAACTCTTTGTAAGTGGGTGGGTTTTGAATGGATTAAAATCAGACAAATTATTTCTTACTAAGATGCTGGTACAAGAGTTGATTGCAAAACATCATAAACATGTACACACACTTGTCAATATACCTTCGACACAAATGAACTTTTCAACTGTAGTCAGTGGACTGTAATCAATAGGAAGAATCTGCTGATTTTTCTACTCCTCAGCAGAGAACTAAAGCTAGCTGCTGCATCCAACTGTCAAAATACCATCCAAAGCAAATTCAGATTTGATGCTGGTTTTTCTCATATTTGTTTCAGTACCACACCAATGAATGTATTTATCCACTGAGCAAGCAAGAAAGCAAAATCAAATTTTGCTTGCTAGTGACAACTGTAAGTGCATAGAAAAAGAATTCAACATTGAATCTAAGGTTTGGGGAAAATGATTCACCAAGTTAAACAGGATTTGTTTAATCCACTAATTAAATCAAGAGCGTAGAAATTATGTGGTAACATCTGGGATCATTTCTGTTTTTTTTTAAACGACCACTTGATCTCAACTTTAAGTGACAATAACAAATAATTATGGATAGAAATGATCACATCCAGAGTTAATTAAAATCCTGCTGGCATGGGAGCTACAATGATTTCAAAAATTGAGCCAATGAGATAATGATAAGAGAACCAATTAATTGTTTCAGATGGGGCTCTTTTGGTGTAGTGGTAGTGTCCCTACCTTTGAGCAAGGAGACCTGGTTTGAAGTCCCACCTGCTCCAGAAGTGTGTAATAGTATCTCTGTTGATACAGAAATTATAACTGACTTTTTCAGTTGGAGCTCTTGTGGCAATGTGGTAGTGTCTGTACCTATGACCCATGTAACCTGGGTTCAAGTCCCACCTGCTCCAAAGGTGCATAATTTAATCTATGAACAGACTGATATGAAATCATCATTACAGGAGTTCCTCATGGTAGATATCCTGTAGCTGAGATGATTGCCCTCCAGCAGTGACAACTATTTCCTTCACTTGATTATTAATCCAGAAACCCAGGGAATGTTCTGTGCACTTGGGTTCAAATCCTGCCATGGCAGATGGTGGAATTTGAGTTCAATAAAAATCTGTAATTAAAATTTGATGATGATCATAAAACCACTGCTGATTATCAGAAAAACCCATCTGGTGAGGGAGGCTGTGACATTGTGGTATTGTCACTAGACTAGTAATCCAGAGTCCGTAATGTTCCAGAGCCATGGGTTTGCATCCCACCATGGCAGGTGAAGAAATGTGAATTCAATATAATGCCGTGAATAGTTTCAGTTCGCTTCTTGTGGTACAGTGATAGTGTCCGTACCTCTGAGCCAGGCAAATCAGGATCACATCCCAGAAGTCCCAGAGGTGTGTAATAATATCTCTCAACTGGTTGATCAGAATTGTTTGGGTTGTTGCCATACCAGTCAGTGCACTAACACTGTTTGAATGTAGACAAGTGCTACAGGGTGGGAATAAATTGTAATTCAATAAGATTTCTTATCCACTGAAGTGACTTTATGAATGGATATGTATTTTTGTAACCAAACGACCACTTCACCTTATAGCCTTTCTTGTTCAAATGAAAGACTTGTAAATAATCTACACATTCATTTTCATTCTTCTTGTGTGGTTAAAATACCTGAAAGTGCTGTAGCAAATTATGGAACTTTTTTAAAAAAGAGGTACACATTGTCTTGTTTAGTTAAATATAACATCTATTACGTACAAGTAATATTTCACTAACACTAAGCTCAATGCCCAGTTAATCTGCTTTTTGGGATGAGATAGCAGGAACTGCAGATGCTGGAGATATCTGAGATAACAAGGTGCAGAGCTGGATGAACACAGCAGGCCAAGCAGCATCAGAGGAGCAGGAAGGCTGACGTTTCGGGCTTAGACCCTTCTTCATTTTGGTTAAGAGACAGCATTGTTGCCAGTGCATTAAATAGGTCTCTGCTTTTTAGTCACTGCCGTGGTCTTAAACATCTGCATCCACTGGGCTGCATGCTGCCTCACAGTGCCAGGGACTGGGTTCAGCTCCAGCCTTGGGCAGCTGGCTGTGTGGAGTTTGCACATTCTCCCCATGTCTGCATGGGTTTCCCCCAGGTTCTCCGGTTTCCTCCCACAGTCCAAAGCCATGCAGATTAGGTGGATTGGGCACGATAAATTGCTCATAGTTTCCAGCGATGTGCAGACTAGGTGGCTTAGCCATGAGAAAATGCAGAGTTACAGGAATAGGGTAGAGGGGTGGGTCTGGATGGGATGCTTTTCAGAGGGTCAGTGTGGACTTGATGGGCCAAATGGCCTGTTTCCGTACTGTAAGGATTCTACGACTCTTCAGGGCAGACAGGGTCTCCCTGAACAATACTTCAGCTACTCATGACACCTCAACAAATGCAAAGATGCTCATTTTGGGTTGAGCCCATGAAATTCCAGTCTAGTGCTGTCGGCTTGACCAACTGAGAAAAGTTGATTCCATCTTTTTAAAAAAAATTATTCTTTTATGGGATGCGAAGGCTTCTGGCAAGGCCAGCATTTGTTGCCCATCCCTATCTGTCTTTAAACAGAGTGGCTCACCAAGCCATTTCAGAAGGCAATTAAAGAGTCAGTCACATCATCATAGATATGGAGTCACCAGGTCAGCCAAACCAGATTTCCTTCCTTAAAGGTGAACAAAAGGGTTTTTAATGAGAATGATATGGGTTGTGGTCAAGCACTACTGAGAGTAATTCTTAATTTCAGATTAGTTAAATGAATTTAAATTCCATCAGATAGGACTTGAACCAGTATCAGAGATTGAGATCTTTGGACCTCCTTGTCACAGAGCTGTGACGTCAGAGTCTTTGTGTATATTTATGGATCTGATAGGTAGATTCTTGATCAATACAGGAATCAAGGGCTACAGGGAAAATGCAGGAAAATGGATGTGAGGAATGTCGGATCAGCCATGATCCTTTGAATGGCAAAGGAGGTTCAAGAGGCTACTCCTGTTCCTATTTCTTATAGTCTTAACCATCGCTGAAGAAACATGCAACCAGTCCACAATGTTGTTACTCTAGAGTAGTAGGTATCATATTTGTCTACAACTAAAAAGGTCCCTAGTTCAAAACCAAAAAAAAATTAAACACTGCTAAAGCTTAGGAATCAGCCTATGAGGAAAAGATGTGCAAAGCCCTACAACACATACTTCATTTATTTATTTATTTTGGTGAGAAACTAATTAGCAGCTCAGAAAAGAAAACTGAAACATTTGTTGTAGGGGGAAAACACGAAACTTGTTTTGTTCTCTCTTTCCGAGACAAATTTATGGCTGTGACATACAATGAAATTGTGAGTTGCCTCAACATTCTCAAATTACACTAAGTGATGATGTGAAGATGTTATGTGACCTATTGAGTATAGTGGAACTGAACTAGCAGAATTTGACAGTCCCACTACTCTGAACCTGAACTGCTTCTTTCCTGTGATACTAGCTAGTTGTTTACAAGATTTCCTGTAAGTAAGCATTGCCGTCCAATCCCATCCTAATGTGCACAGGCTGAAAATAAAGTGCACAAAATATGCATTTGACATAATAAAAACAGAAAAATGCTGAAGATTTCAAGCTCAGAAACCCTTTTTCCCTTCAGCCTCTAGCTCACAATCTTATTAAAAACCTGTAGTTCCCTCAATGACCAGTATTACCAAAATGACAAAAGGAAAAATATTATGGAAGATGGAAATATGAAAGAAAACGCTGGAATACTCATCTCTTCACAAATCTGCTTAATCTGAATACTTCCAACACTTTTTTATATTTGCTTTTAATTGCTTGTCTCACGGAACAACATTTATAGGCGGGAGACTCCATCTGTTCAGCATCTGGCTTAGAATTTTCGACAGCCCATCTTATTTCACGCCAAAATTTTGAAGGAGGTGTTTTTCCTCTCTCATTCTTTCTCCTTTCAATTACCTGTACCTAATTATCTCCTAAAATCACTTCAACAAAAAAAAACTGTGTCTTGGCTCCTTGTACATGTACTGTGGGATACCTACTCTTTCTTCTGTTGTTAAGGAGAATGTCAGTATTTTGTGTTCACAAAGTTCAACAGTACTTTTCTGAGGTGGGCCACATACTTTTGGAAACAATGCTCCTACCTTTTCTTAAAATTGTGGTCACTGTAGTAATATCAATGCAGTAAATGTCAACATCAAGCATTCCCAGCTAATTATGGCACAGTGAGCTACAAGACAAAGTACTCTCCTAATCTGACTCATGTGATAAGCCTTCGGTGTAACTGGAGAGGAGGGCCCCCATGACTGCACTAGATTGCCCTACTTTCATTAGCCATTCTTCCAAATATTTGGACTGAGCCTGCACAATGTTGCTGAATTAAAGTTTGATGCTGTGGGTCCCTGTTTACAAGGAATTGGATTTGGATGACACATTCATTTCAAATAAACACTTTAGTCTACGTATGGGAGTTAGAAATTGATCTGAGCACTGGCCCCAGCAGCAGAACAGTAGCATACTAATCTACATCAAAATCCAGGTCTACCGTAATATACCTAAACTTATCCTCACAGTTTACTTGTGGTCAGACTTTAAATAAAGGTGGGCCTTCAAACCATCTGGTATCATTCTTCAAGGATACCAAGCTTATTCCCACTACAGGAGTCATCTGTTTCTTCAATAATCACCACACACAAGTGGTTAATCAGGAATCCAGATGCAGCTAACTGCACTTTGGATTAGCAAATAAAAATGAGTAATAGACACCTTCATTGGGAATGTGATTTTGATTTTAATTTCCATTTTTGTACAGTGTATGCACAAGCTGTTCAGTCAGAAAAGGAAATACAGGACTGCTTTTGATCATTAAGAGTACTACGGTTACTGAATATTCAACTAAAATACACTGGACATAACTTGAACTATATGTGAGGCGTTCTCCACTAAAATCAGTGTGTGAGATTGAAACAATGTTGCAGTAGCCAAAGCTGTGGCAAGCCAGTAATTTTAATTGGATACTGCTCCTTTAAGTGCATCCAGTGTCCTCCTGATCTTTTCTGGCAAGATTCTTCAGGTAACACTTGCCACTTAATAAATAAAGCACTTAATGACATCTGTTAAATGATTTTCTTCACAGGCCCTATGCCCTTATAGGTTTTGTTACTTCATCATATCTGCAAATACTGTTTGATTTTACTTTCACATGTACTTCAGTCTTCCTGAAAAATCTATAAGGCAGCATAGTCCTGGACCAAATTATTTCTCATACCTTTTCCTTCTATCAGCAAGAATCAGCCTCATTTCTCCACTATATGACCTGTCTCCTGGGTATCATTGACAGAAATGTCTAACATATTTCAGGTACCATTTGACCAATGCAACCTGTCATTTGACTTCAATGTGCCATCCAGATTTCAGCTCAACTCATTAGATAGTGAACATGTCTGCATTTCTTATTGCTGCCTCACACTACTTCAACATAATTAGTGACAACCCAATAAAATCATAGAATCCCTACAGTGTGGAAACAGGCCCTTCGGCTCAACAAGTCTACACCGACCCTCAGAGCACCCACCCAAACCCATACCCCTATAACCTACCTAATCTACACATCCCTGAACACTATGTGCAATTTAGCATGGCCTATCCACCTAGCTGTGGGAGGACACTGGAGCACCCAGGAGGAAACCCACACTGACATGGGGAGAATGTGCAAACTTCAAACAGACAGTTGCCCGAGGCTGGAATTGAACCCGGGTCCCTGGTGGTGTGAGGCAGCAGTGCTAACCACTGTGCCACCATGCCACCCCAGTGCCCAATACTCTCAAATCCCACTCAATTTTTCCTTTAATAAACTCAAACCAATCTATTGAATATTTGATACAGTTGAACTGGCATAATACAGCATAGCTCATCTCACCAGTAGCACACAACCTCCTTTATGTCTATTTAAAGCAAAATAAATTTGAGAGTCAGATGGTTTATTGCTTTGGTGTGAGCTGTCAAAATAAGGTTAATTTCTTAACGGCTCTTGTGGTGCAATGATAGTGTCCCTACCTCCGATCCAGGAGGCCTAGGTTCAAGTCCCAGAGGTTTGTGACAACATTTCTGAACAGGCTGATTGGGAGAAAAAAAAAATCAATGATTTTGCACAACCAACAAGGATCCACATGGTAAGGAAGTGTTTCACCAATGCTTCAATCATTTGGAACACCATTTACTGAATTTGCCATTATCAATTAAATATTAACATTGACAGAGTAAGTGTATCAATCAAAATTTAAACCAATGCTCCAACATTTTTTTTTAAAAATCTATTTTAAACTCATCCATCTAATAATTTACTTCCTTTTAAATGCAATTGCTTGATCGGTTGTGAAATGCAATTTGGACCTCAAGACATGCCACAATCGGGTATCACGGCCTCAACATTAAACTAGACATTTTCAAGACTGGCGAAATTATGCAGAGCTACAAACAAATCACAAAACAGAAACAGAAAACCTGCCTGTGTTGTTTATCCCTCACATAACCGAAATCCCATGAGTCAGAAATGTAGCTTCAGTTTCTTACTAAAATTACATCACCACGTACAAGCACCTAACTCTGCTTAATGTATTAACAGCTATGGAATGAAAAGCAAACAGGATATGCAGGTAAAGTCACAATCATATCCCAAAAAAAGTGAAAATTTATTTTCAAATTATTGTATCTTCTGATTGTAAAAAAGAACACTTACAGGTAAAGAAGTGGCTGTTCTGTCATCAGTAATTCAGCTTTCTACTTAGTACCACCAGCAACTGGCAAATCAAAACTTTGGGAGTCAAGCTCAGCATACTTGTCCCAAAGAATTACAAGCATTCAGTAAAATGTTCAAAGCCAACACACCTCTAACAAACTAAATTCTGATTTTTATTCTGAGCTGGAAATTCCAACTGTTGGTTAATCCTCAATGAATCACAGGCTCAAGGTAAGCACTGAATCAGATTGCCTCTTACTTTTAAATAATCAAATAAAATTCATAAACGTAATCAGTGCAATTTATATTTAGAGAAATGGACTGCAAGCCATTACCAAAGTGATAGCTAAATGACAGAATCACAAAATGCCAAACAGCAACAGCTTACATTTACACATGCCTTTAAAAACACTAAAATATCCCAAAATCCTTCTGAAAACTGGAACAAAAACAAAGTTGCTAGAAAAGCTTAGCAGGTCTGGCAGCATCTGTGGAGGAAAAAACAGAGTTAACATTTCAGGTCTGGTGCTTTAATTTTAGAAAACTGTTTGAAATTGGATACTAACCACATGAGATATCAGGGAAAATAATCAAGAATAAAAAGAATAATACCCTTATGAAGGGTCATTTAAATGTTTTCTCTCCACAGATGCTGCCAGATCTGGTGAGTTTCTCCAGCAATTTCTGTTTTTGTTGCTTCAGATCTCCAGTATCCTCAGTTCATTGTTTTATTTTAAACTGACCAAAAGCTTAGCCATAGAGAATTTGTGATGAAGGAAAAAAATGGAAGCCAAGAGGTAGAGGGGTTTTGGGAAGGAATCAAAATTTCAGTGCCTAGGGTGGTGGAAGTGTAGCCAGCAATGGTGGAGCAATTAAATCCAAAAATCCTCCAGACGTTTCTGAGGCCGAATGAATAGACGGAGACAAGAAAGGCTGAGGTCACAAAGGGATTTGAAAGCAAGTGTGCAAATTTTTAAAATTAAAGGTGTTGACTCAGCACCAATATAGGCCAAAAAACATGAGGATAGTAACAGATGAGGGAGACTGGGGCTCTTGTGGTGCTGTGGTAGTGCCCCTACCTCTAAACTAGGAGGTGTGGGTTCAAGTCCGACCTGCTCGAGATTTGTAACAACACCTCTGAATAAACTGACTACAAACTATGTAGATAAGACAGACTTTGTATAAGCAGTGCCACAGACAGCAAACATTTGGATGACCTCAAGTTTATGCAGAGCACAACGTGGGATGCCAGCCAAGCATGCATTAAAATAACACAGCTAGGAATGAGGATTTCAGTAATATATAAACTCAGAGGAGGGTGAAATTGGGCGATAATACTGAGGTAGAAATAAGCTTAGTGATGGTAAGATGCACGGTTGGATGCTTATTTCAAGGTCAAAAACAGCATAGCAATAGTTGCCAGGGTTAGTGATGGAGTTGGCAAACTAGGAATTGAGTTTGGACTGGAGACCAAAGAGAATACCTTCAAAAGTCTTCAAATATTTAACCAGAGGAAATTTCTGCTCAGTCTACAGATATCACATAAGCAGGCTGATAACTTAGTGGTGGAACGGAGAAACGCAGGTGCAAGGTAGAACTGTGCGCAAAAGCTAAATACAGTTGATGCTGAAAATCTGAAACAAAAACAAAATGCAGGAAATGTGCAGAAATCAGGCAGCATCTGCTGCAATAGCCCAAGTTCACATTTTAGGTCAATGACCTCCCATCAGAACAGAGGAACACAGAAATGTCAGTTTTTAAGCCAGTAGAGCAGTTAACAGTGAGGGAAAACAAAGAAATCTCTCTGATGGATGAAGGACAGGAGAGATTAACTAACAAAAATATTTCATGATACAAAATCCAAAATGAGTGATCATGGGTATAGAAAACAAAATGTCATGTGCTGTTAGCCTAAACACCTGCAGACGATGTTGCCAAGAGCAGCACATAAATGAGAAATAGGGAAGACCATGATAATTCCTTGAGGGACACGTGGGCTAACTTCACAGGAACAGGAAGAGAAGTCATTGCAAATAATACTCGCACTACAAACAGATGGATAAAATAAAAAGGAGCTAGGTGAGTGCTGTCTGATCCAGCTGGACAACAGCAGAGAGACACCAGGACAAGATGGTGTGGTCAGTAATAAAGGCTCAAGACAATTTAAGGAGGACAAGATATGCTTCACCTTTGCAGCACATCAGATTAGATGTCATTTGTGACTTTATTTCAGTACTAGGAGTGACAAACTCATGGAGAGATTCAAACCCAAAACCTGGAATGGGGATATACATAAGAACATTGGAGAGGAAAGGGAGATAGGGATCACTGGGGGTGTTTTTCTGTTCAGATGAGTTATGACAGCAGATTCAGAGAACAGTAGAATAGTCCCTGAGGAGAGACGGATGCTAACATGTGGTCCTTTAAGGGAAGTTAGCAGTTTAGCGGGAGTAGGATTTGGGTGGGTGGGGGGTGGTGGAGGTGGGTCTCAAACAACATACGCTTGGAAATAGCATGAAGGGAGATAGAAAAGAAACTAAATAAAAGGTGAGAGTTCAGAGCTAAAATAGGAGGGAACATTCAATCAAGTTTTACCCAGCGGGTTGGTAGATAGGAGTCGCATAGGCAGTTGATCAGATGGCCTCAATCTTAATGACACAGAAGTCCATGATATGCTACACCTTTTATAGCAGAGGAAATGGTAATCTAATTTCAATGCCACAGAATATATAGTAAATGACGCCTTTCATACCAAGTCATGCGCACATAAGCAAGTACTCTGTTCTCACCATTATTTGTTCTTCCCGCACATAAATAAAACAAATTATCTTCACAGAAATGTGAAGTTTTTCTGTACAAAAATGAGAAGTTACATGAATTGAAAGGTGAGACCTACGTACAAACATGAAAATACATGACAAGTTGAAATATTTATTTAAAAACCATACAAAATCCTTAGCCTTACACTTAAGGGACTAAAATACAAAAATGCAACGTAAGATATACAAAACCTGAGTCGGTGTACGGATTCAATTTCTGACATCAACATTTAGGTAGCACGTCATGGTCTTAAAGAGAAAGTACAGAAGAGGCTAAAGAGAAGAGCACAAGAACTGAGAAATCTCAGTTCCCAAGATAGACAAGAGAATCTAGGGTTGTTCATGTCAGAGCAAAAAGACCTGATTTCAGTGTTCAAAATCATGTAAGGTTTTGATATTGATGAGATGAGAGAAAAGTTTTTAGCAGCATAAGAATCCGTTCTCAGAAGAAACAAACATAAGATAACTGAGTAAAAAAAAGTGACGAGGCAAAGAATTATAGCGACGAGGCAAAAAATTGTATTGACTTTTTTATGATCTGGAGTATTCTGCTTGTAAGGAAGTAGAAACAGATTTATTAATAATTCTCAAAAAAACTGAATAAATATGTCAAGTAGCAAATTTCTACAAAGTGAGACTAATCGAATTACATCCAAGGAGCTGGCATAAATATGGTGGGCCAAATGTTCTCCTTATATACCATTTCATTCGATCATCTGTTTTGGTACTTTGCTTTTTGTAAGATCTTTACAAATGGAAATGAGCCATTCTATTTCCTTCAGTGACAACAGCGGTGATACAACTAAGTAAGGGTTTCTGAATTAAAATGCTCTGGGGCTGCGGTGCTTCATAAATATGAACTCTTCACAAAATAGAATGATATCAGGTTTGATCATCAGTTTTTGCTGGGTTTAGTTATTTCAGTCAGGCAGGGATGGCAACATACTGATTGATCCCATTGGCAGAGCTGGTGAGTGAAATCTATAAACAAAAACAGAAATTGAATGGAAATGGAGGAAAAACATTTATATGCTGAAAGAAGACTGCTGATTGTCAACCAATCCGCATGACAAGTACAATACCAATGAACTGAAATATTCTAACTTGAAATTACTAAACAGTCACCAACACTACAAAAAGGACAAGTGGAGTTGGAGTAGAAACCAGTTCTCGCACTCAAGGTTAATCAACAATTAGGCAAGACTGTCCTTTTACATTGGAACCACTTTTGATTAAGTATGACAAAGAGCCCAAGCAAAATTTAGGCAATGGTAATCAAGGGGAAAATGCACTAGAAGCTGGAGTCATACCTTACATAAAGGAAAATGGCTGTGATTGCTGAAGGCCTCATCAGCTCAGGCTCAGCATATGGGTGAATGGGTTATGAAGGCTGGAATCCTAAGTCTTGCATTTTCAGCAGTTTTATCAATAACCTTCATACTTTCCAAGTGGAGACGTTTGCAGTGTTAAGCACCATCCAAGACCCTGAAGCAGTTCATTTCCACTTGCAGCAAGAATGTTAACATTCCAGCATCAGATGTTATTTGGCAAACAATATTCATGCCTCAAAGTGCCGTGCAATAACATCTCCAACAAAGAGAGAATCCAACCATCTCACCATCATGTTCAACAGTATTACCATCACTAAATATCCTAATTTTGACACCGGAAGGTTTTTTTGTGAGGGAGGTGCAGATGTGATATCATTGAACAGAAACTGAACTACAAGTGTGAATCAGAGGCTGGGAATTCTGTAGATAGTAACTAATCTCCTGACTTCCCAAAGTCTATGCGCCATTTATAAAGCACTAGTGGTGGAATACTCTCCACTTGCCTTGGATACAAGCAGCTCCAACAACACTCAAAAAGCATCATATTCAAGACAAAACTGCCTGCTTGATTGGCACCCCATTCACTCCCTCCACCACAAGCAAACAGTGACAGCAGAGCGTACCAGCTAAAAGATGTATTGCAACAACTCAGTAAGCCCCCTTCAATAGCACCTTCCAAAGTTTGGCTTCTACAATTTATAAAGTCAAAGGCTGTGAGAACACCATAATGTGCAAGCTCCCCTCTAAACTACACACATCCTGACATGGAAAGATATCACTGTTTCTTAACTGTCACTTGATCAAAATTCTGGTAAGCCCTCCATCACTACTCTGTGGATGCACCAATACCACATTGGTGACATAGTTCAAGATGGCAGTTCACTAATACCTTTTCAAGGGCAAACAGGAAATGAGCAAATGCAGTAGCTCTGCCAGCCATACTCGCAATCCATGAATAAATATTTTTAACAGTTGAAAAGGTCATTTCAGGAAAGTACAAAAAGCCTTCAGAACGCCAGAGAGAAAAAGCACAAAATTAAAATTCAGGAATCTCCAGTAAAGTTGCAGGTACACTTGGATTTTGGCACCAATTATATCTCAATGATGACCAGTTCTGTCTATGGAGTTAATCAGAAATGACATCTTCAACAAAATATAATTTCAAGTTTATAGATCTGTAATTTGCAATTGAGAATTAGGATTTATACATACATTTTCAGACTTCCTACCTTCAGAAAAATATTGTATACTGATTGGTCCATTGCTGTGTTTTGCTTTATTCTTTCACAGCATGTGGGCATCGCTGGCTAGGCCAGTTTTATTTCCTATCCTTTAATGCCCTCAAGGAGGTGTGGTGAGCTGCTATTTGGAAGGAAGTTCCAGGATTGTGACCAAGTTACAGTGAAGGAAGTGACTTAATTCAAAGTCAGGATGGTGAATGGCTTGATGGGGGTCTTGCAGGTGGCCATGCTCTCATTCATCAGTTGCCCTTGTCCTTCTAGGCTGTACAGGTAACAAACAAAAAACGTTGGAGAAATTCAGGAAGTCCAGCAGCATCTGTGGAGAGAGAAACAGTTAACTTTTTGAGTCAACGTGAATTTGACATGTTAACTTTGTTTCACTCTCTTCACAGATGCTACCAGACCTGTTGATTTTCTCTAGCATTTTGTGTGTTTGTTCCTGATTTCCAGCATCCACAGTATTTGGCTCTTATTAGAGGTAGGCGATATTGGGTTTACAAGCTGTTGTGAAAAGGAACCTTGGTGAGTTCCTGCAGTGCATTTTGTGATGGTATGCACTGCTGCCTCTGCACATTGGTGGTACAGGGAGTGAATATTTAAGCCCAAGATCACCCAATTTGGAAATGAAGCATCCCATGTGCCAAACATTGATGGAAGCCAGGTGCATACAATGGAAGGAATGTACAAAAACTCGAACTTTCCACCAACCCGCCTCTTCAAACATCACTTGTGGCTATGTGTTCAGTCACTTCAAGATCCACAATTCCAGAGTGGAAGAAAATCATCTTCAATCCTTGCCTAAGAAGGATTTTGACAGTTATGGATGCGTTGCCAATCAAGCAGATTGCCTTATCCTTAATGGTGTCAAATTTCTTCAATGCTGTTGGATTCATCCAGTCAAATGGAGAGTATTCATTGACGCTCCTGGCATAAGCCCTGTAGAATGGTGGACATGCAGTGGGGGCACAGAAGGCAGCTTGTTCACCACACATTTCCTAGTGTCTGACATGCTCTAGTAGCTACAGTATTTATATGTCTAGTCTGGTTCAGTTTGTGGTCTATGGTAACCCCATAGTGATTGTGATAGTGATAGTAATAAGTGAGCAATTCAGCAATGGTGTTGTCATTGAATGCCAACAGGAAACGGTTAAAGTCTCTCATTTCAAAAGTTGTCCGTTTTCTCAAGATTTCTCTAAAGGAACCTGAATGAAGAGAGAGTTTTAGCTTCAATACAACATTTTCCAAAAGGAATTTTCCTTTAAAAGATTTGTTCATATTGGTAGATTGGGCAAATTGATCTTTTCTTTTACAAAAAAAATTGCTTTGGTTTTTTTTTAAATATTGTGAATTATCTCAGCCTCCATTGTTTAATGGGTCACTGTTGTCAGAATGAGATCTTCAGAACAAATTTTTGAATGCAGATTTACCTGCAGGTAAATCTTAAAGTATCCTAAGGTTTTGGAGTAGATCTGTAGCTCAGGTTGTGGGTGTTGAGGTTGGTTGGCTCGCCGAGCTGGTTTTTTGTTCCACAGACATTTCTTTATCATGCTTGGTAACATCCTCAGTGCAGCCTCTGATGAAGCGTCAGTGTGTTTTCCCGCCTGGGGTCCGTTGCGATGGATTGCCTCACTTCCGGGTTTCCTCCGTAGTGGAATGGATATGGGGACGAGTTCAATGTGTTTATTTATAGCATGCTTCGTGGAGTGCCATACTTCCAGGAATTCTTGTGTTTGTCTCTGCCTAGCCTGTCCCAGGATCTTGGTGTTTTCCCAGTCGAAGTCGTGGTTCTCCTTGTCCATGTGGACTGAGATGAGTGAGTATTGGTCGTGTCTTTTTGTAGCCAGTTGGTGTTCACGTACTCTTGTTGTTAGTTTCCTTCCTGTTTGTCCGATGTAGTGTTTCTCGCGGTCTCTGCAGGGGATCTTGTAGAAGACATTGGTCCTGTCCATGGCGGGGAGTGGGTCTTTAGTTCGGGTGAGCACTTGTCGTAGGGTTGATGTGGGCTTGTGAGCCACTCTGATGCCCAGCGGTCGTAGGAGTCTTGTGGTGAGTTCCGACGTGTTCCGATGTAGGGTAGCGTGATGAGTGTGTCGGGGAGTGTAGAATCTTTCTGATGCTGTTCCTGTAGGCATCTCCTGACCCAGTTCTTTGGATATCCATTATCCTTGAACACTTGGAACAGGTATTCCTCCTCCTCTTCGCGTAGTTCCATGTTGCTGCAGCATGTTGTTGCCCTTTTAAATAGTGTTCGCACACAGCTTCATTTGTGTGTGCTGGGATGGTTACTATTGAAGTTCAATACCTGGTCTGTGTGTGTGGCTTTTCGGTGTAATTTCGTTTGCAGTTCCCCGTTTGTCTTGCGCTCTACCATGACGTCCAGGAATGGGAGTTGTTTGTTCTTCTCCTCTTCTCTGGTGAACTTTATTCCAGTGAGGGTGTTGTTTGTGAGTTTGTGTGTCTCTTCTAGTTTGGTCTATTTAATGATGACAAAGGTGTCGTCTACATAGCGTATCCATAGTTTAGGATGGATTTGCGGAAGGGCAGTCCTTTCCAGTCTTTGCATCACTGCTTCTGCTATGAGTCCGGAGATAGGCGATCCCATGGGTGTCCCATTGATTTGTTCGTATGTTTGGCCGTTGAAGGTGAAGTGGGTGGTCAGGCATAGGTCCAGTCGTTTAAGCATGTTGTCCTTGGAGATGGTTTCACTGGGGTCATGCTCTTGTTCAAGAAGTGTTGTCATTGTTTCCCTTGCTAGTGGTATGTCTATTGATGTGAATAGGGCAGTGGCATCAAACGATATCATGGTCTCTTCGTCCTCTATCGTTATGTCTTTGATGGAGTTGAGGAATTCTTGGGCTGAGTGGATGGAGTGGGGTGATTTGTTGACTAGGTGCTTGAATCTTCTTTGTAGCTCTCTGGCTAATCTGTGCGATGGAGTGCCTGGTAGGGAGACTATGGGTCTGAGGGGGACTTCCAGCTTGTGCACTTTAAGGAGGCCGTAGAATCGGGGTGTGTCGGTTCCTTTGGGTTTCATTCTTAAGAAGTCTGTTTTGTTGATCTGTCCTGTTTGTTTAAGTCTTTGTAGCGTGTATAGGATTCTGTTGCCTAGTTGTGGTGTCGGGTCAGTTTGTACTGGTCGGTATGTGTTCTCGTTGGTGAGCAGTGCTTGTGCTTTGGAGATGTAGTCCTTTTTATTCATTATCACTGTCATGCGCCCTTTGTCTGCAGGTAGTATAGTGATGTTCTTGTCCTTCTTTAATCTGTCCAGGGCTTGTCTTTCCTGTGTGTTGAGGGTGTTGAGTTCCCTCTTTCTGGTTAGTATCAGGACTACTGTCTGTCTAATAGTTTGTTGTGTTTCTCGTTGATATTGTTGGTCTTGAGTGTGGCTTCCAGTGCAGCTAGCAATTCCGTTTTGTTGGTGTCCCTGTAGTTGTAGTTCAGTCCCTGGGTGAGAACGGCTTTTTCCGGGTCTGTCAGTTTCCTGTCGGAGAGGTTCCTTATCCATGCGTCAGTTCTGTTGTTGTCATTTTTGTGGGTAAGTGTGGTTAGCTTGTCTTGCAGGGTCTGTCTTTCCTTGGCTCTTGTGGTCCGTCGGCTGATGTTAATGGCTCGTTCCATGTCGGTTGGCCAGTCTTGATTGGTAGCTTCCTTGAATAACGTTTTTGGCACGTAATTTCTCTGTTGTATTCGTGGAGCCGGTTGTGTGCGTCGTTCATCATTACCCTTACCATCTTGCAGCCATTTTGTTCTGCTGTTTCCCAGGCTTGTGGCTTGTTGATGGGTGGTTTGTACTTCACACTCTCTCTGGTGAATTTTATTCCGGTGAGGTTGTTGTTTATGAGTTTGTGTGTCTCTTCTAATTTGGTGCATTTAATGATGACAAAGGTGTCGTCTACGTAGCATATCCATAGTTTACTCCACGAAGCATGCTATTAATAAACACATTGAACTCGACCCCATATACATTCCACTATGGAGGAAACCCAGAAGTGAGGCAATCCATCACAACCGACCCCAGAGTTCAAAAACCAGGCGGGAAAACACACCGACGCTTCATCAGAGGCTGCACTACGGAAGTTACCAAGCACGGTAACGAAACGTCTGCAGAACAACAAACCAGCTCGGCGAGCCAACCAACCCCAACAATCTTAAAGTATTTTTTGATGTAAAACCTTGAGTTGTTGAGACATATACAATAAAAACAGTAATTGTTGGAGATACTCAGCAGGTCTGGCAGCATCTGTGGACAGACAGCAGAGTTAACGTTTCAGGTCCAGTGCGGTTTCTCCAGACTTGCTGAGTTTCTCCAGCAATTTCTGTTTTTGTTTTAGAACTTCAGCACCTACAGTTCTTTGGTTTTGTTTCGGAACATATACAACTTGTTTCTGCAATATATTCAACATATTCGACAAATCAACAATTATATATGAACATACAAATCAGGAGGAGCAGGCCATTATCCCCTCCCTACATGCCTACTATGCAATTCAATGAGTTTATGGGTGATCTGATGATGGCCTCAACCCCACAGTTCCACCTACCCATTAACATATGATGAAGTTGCATGAATTCAGATTTAAACAAGTAATGCCAAAATTCAATGGAGCACATACTTCCATTAAGCTGTGTTAACTCAACATTATTACAATTATACCCTGTTCTGTTCTGAGGAAGTGTCACCGGACCCAAAACATTAACTCTATTTTTTTCTTAACAGATGCTGCCAGGCTTGCTGAGCTTTTCCAGCAACTTTGTTTTTGTTCATTATTACAATTATGCTCTCTTTTTTGAGGCATTTTCCCCATCTTTCCCTGTCTGGTTGATGCCATGCAACCAGAAATCTCAAGAAAGTTTTTTTTTTAGAAAAAGAGATTCCATCACACTGAGACAACAAGGTGTACAGCTGGATGAACACAGCAGGCCAAGCAGCATCAGAGGAGCAGGAAAACTGACATTTCGGGCCTAGACCCTTCTTCAGAAATGGGGGAGGGGAAGGGGGTTCTGAAATAAATAGGGAGAGAATGGGAGGCGGATAGAAGATGGATAGAGGAGAACATAGGTGGAGTGGAGACAGACAGGTCAAAGAGGCGGGGATGGAGCCAGTAAAGATGAGTGTAGGTGGGAAGTTAGGGAGGGGATAGGTCAGTCCAGGGAGGACGGACAGGTCAAGGGAGCGGGATGAGGTTAGTAGGTAGGAGATGGGGGTGGGGCTTGAGATGGGAGGAGGGGATAGGTGGGAGGAAGGACAAGTTAGGGAGGCGGGGACAAGCTGGGCTGGTTTTGGGATGCAGTAGGGGGAGGGGAGATTTTGAAGCTTGTGAAGTCCACATTGATACCATTGGGCTGCAGGGTTCCCAAGCGGAATATGAGGTGCTGTTCCTGCAACCTTCGGGTGGCATCGTTGTGGCACTGCAGGAGGCCCAGGATGGACATGTCGTCTGAGGAGTGGGAGGGGGAGTTGAAATGGTTCACGACTGGGAGGTGCAGTTGTTTGTTGCGAACCGAGCGTAGGTATTCCGCAAAGCTGTCCCCAAGCCTCCGCTTGGTTTCCTTATCCCGCCCCCTTGACCTGTCCGTCCTCCCTGGACTGACCTATCCCCTCCCTAACTCCCCACCTACACTCACCTTTACTGGCTCCATCCCTGTCTCTTTGACCTGTCTGTCTCCTCTCCACCTATCTTCTCCTCTATCCATCTTCTATCCACCTCCCCCATCTCCCTATTTATTTCAGAACCCGCTTCCCCTCCCCCATTTCTGAAGAAGGGTCTAGGCCCGAAACGTCAGATTTCCTGCTCCTCTGATGCTGCTTGACCTGCTGTGTTCATCCAGCTCTACACCTTGTTATCTCTCTCCATCTCACGGAGGTGACTTTAGGTAAATCTGCATTCAAGAACTTGTTCTGAAAACCCTCACTTTCAGGACTGTGACCCATTATACAATGGATTCTGAGACAATTCACAATATTTTAAACAAAACAATCCAAAACAGTTTTAGCAAATCCTTGAAAAAAAAATCCAGGATCTGGATCCATATCCTTGCTAAAAATGAATCAATGTTACACTGAGCCAAACCCTATCATTTTATCAAAGTTCACTGAAATCTGCCTACGGAAATTTGATATTTATTGTTTACAGATAAACAGGCTGGAATGGGAGGGGAGCCATTTCGTCTATCCTCCCTCAGTAGTAGAAAAAGCACAGATACAGTGTGTATGAATGCTTATTAAAGGCTGCAATTTCCTCAATGGAACACATGAGGCCTGAAGTGTTGCACAGCTAGTCAATATTTATTAGAACAGAGCTACTGTGAAGTGTAAGCACTTATTTTTCATATTACAAGTAAATAAACACCATTCTGCACTTTAATACCTTTAGATAGCCAATAACTAAGTAAATTTACTGCTGAAAAATATTGACCTTTTAAAAAACTCAGATGGCTCCATGAAGCAAAAATGATAACAAATGCCTTCACTGTGGTGATTTTAATTTGTTAAGAAAATTAGAACTGTCACATTTATTTACCCACTGTGACCCGACAGAGGTAAGGTATAACAACACAGCACAAATTAACTTTTCACAGAAGTGCTTTAAAAAATGTTCCAGGCAAATGAATTGTCAACTATTTGCGTTTATAAATGAATTTAACAAAACAAGGTCAAAGTCAGCATAACAAACCAAAAAACAGTTGTCAAAAAAACAAAAGATACTTTCCCCAAAGGCATTTACAGAGAATAATTCCTCAAAAGAAAACATATTCAAAATATTTAAGATTTTTTCGCAATTGCTACATGCCAATTTCTTCTTTCTGTTCATTAAATGGGTAGGAATTTCTTTATCTGTCAATACCTCTGGCCCAGCATACTGGGAATAGACTGCAGCCGCTCCTCTCCATGCAGACGACAACTGCTTCTTGGAACAGGCCTTGCTGCCTTGGCAGCAGCGTACACGCTAGCTAGGCCACTGCGTACAATGTCTCAATTCAACACTGTCAGTATGGGCTCCAGCAGGGGGCTGGGAAGGCACTTCAATGTGTTCAGTCCAACACAAAAACCCTGCTTCCTTTCAGTTGCGCCTTCACATTTGTTCTCCTATTACAGGTTCCACACCGTGTTGAACAGCATATGATTTCTTCAACAAAGAACTGCACCAAATCTCCGTCAAGTTTTAGATTCTCATCATGTTTCTCGTATACACGAAACATCCTTGCAAACTGCTAAAAGGCACTACTGCAGCCTGCAGCCAGCTCCATTTGGAGTTGATTAGCAAGGACCTTATTAATATGCTAATCTCACCCGCAGACTCCTGTTTACAAAACTGACAAGAGAATTCAACGATGCCTCACTGCAAATCAAATCTGACCCAGGTCATGACTATATGTCTTCAAATGTGCCTGTAGTATTTTGCAGAATATTTTTCCCTTTGTTGCATTTGAAATTATGCCAAAGGTCAGGCAATAAACGCATAAAAGTTGTGCTTCATCTTGCCATTTCTATCCATAGGTGGAGTGTACTTTTTAAAAAGCATAACCTACACAGAACAGCACTGGAGTTTGAGCACGTACTGCGTGGAAACTAGGGCACTACCATAATAACCTATCAGTACCACAGCTAGCTCCTGGATCCTTAAAGACAGCTTCCATATTTTCCATACAGCTGGGCAATGATGACTGACTACATTTTTGTAATACCAATACCAACTCCATCACATTCTATTTCATACGCCATATCAATGCTGCAACACCCATCAGCCTTAATAAATGGTACCCAATTATGTGTTTTGGCTTCAAAATATTCTTTGTGCGTCTAAATCTTTATAATTCGTGAACAACTTGGACCAGTGTAAACCACAATACAAATGTGATTATATTTAAACCTATGTTTATGTGACACATGTTGCAAGTCTCAAACTGAATGTTGTAAGTTGATTATAAACTATCTGTTTAGAGATGTTATTACACACCTTTGGAGCAAGTGGGACTTGAACCCTATGTCTCCTAGCACAGAGGTAAGGACACTACAAATACACCACAAGAGTCTTTCAATTGAATGCTATACAACTCTATATAAGTACCACATATTTAGTGATCAATTATAAAGTTTAAAAACAATCAATCAAAATTGCCGTTGGGATACCAGAGTCTCCAAAAGCTGTACTGAGTAGGTGCTTTGAGAGTGCTGCCCTGTCAGCGTTGCTGTCTTTTGGATAACTCGTACAACTGAATTTCCATCTGCCCTCTCAGGGAGCTGTAAAAGATCACATTACACTGTTTGAAGAAAGGAGCTCATCCTCATCTGGCCAATGTTTATTCCCCAAAATTCTCCAACATCCATTCATCATCACAACTATTTTCCAAAATTTATTTATTCACTCATGGGTTGTGCGTGTCGTTGGCTCGACCAGTATTTATTGTCCAGTTCTAGTTGCCCTTGCAAAGGTGGTGAGTTGCCCTCTTGAACCACTGGAGTCCATGTGCTGTAGGTAGACCAACAATGCTTTACAGACTTTATGGAATCTTGTGTTCAAACTGGTTGCAGTGCTTCTTACATTGTAGAAGTGATTGCACTTCAGAAAGTGCATCATTGACTGTAAATTACTTTGGGATGACCTGAGTTCACAAAAGGCACTGTATAAATGTGCAGTTGAACTTTTCCCAGTGAATCAAAATCCTGCAACACAAATGGAGGCCAGGCACAGAAGAAATGTGATTATTTCTCTTCAAAAATGCTAAAAAACCTGCGCTTAATTCACCTTCAACATCTAAGAGGCCAAACAGCAGTAGAGACAGTGCTCATTCATCTATTTATAGAACCTGACATACATTATGAGGTGGGATGCAAGAGAGACGCTAAAAAGAAAAACAGGAGATGGCCAAACCAGCATCAAAAATGCAGACTGGGATGGAGACAAGCATAAGAACAGCAAGAAGCAAACTCACTGCAAACAGGGATTTTTTTTTCCACATGGACTGCAACCAACTTTGACCACAAAAGTGAAAAGACTTCAAGTCCAATTGGAAGTTGAGGACTAAACTTGAAACATTTGTCACTAACATTGCTAATGATGCAAACAAGAAACTTCCCAGTCAGCCTGACAAAAGAATGTTCCTGGCATGCAGAGGTGAGCGTGCTTGTACAAACAGCAATACTTAAAAATGACTTTACTTCACAAGCCCAAACAGATTATGCAATTGAAAAGTAGACAATATGGCAGTTATAATCAAAAGAATAACATGCTTTTAACCTAAAATAAGAAAAATTCTCAAATTGCTTTCACATGCGTGACCAGCAACACTTCTCTCCCCTCCTTCAACCTGTGGCACTGACTGCTTGCTAAGCAAGTTTCACAAGCTCTCCAGCACTTTGTCCAGCTATCAATTATTCACCTAGAAACTTAGCAAGTATTACAAAATCAAAAGTGACAACCTCACTAGATTAGTAAGTCGAATGGTCAGGCTCATGGTCTGTGGACAAGGGTTCAAATCCCACCACAGCAGAAGTATTTAATTCATAAATTTGAAATTTTAAAGCTAGTCACAATAATTGTGACCACAACATGTTTGTACTAAGGCTGTAGCAAGGGCAGCAGCTGAGTGATCCTGACAGGTCCCAAAGTGAGCATCTGTGAGCAGGTTTCCAAACAAGTGCTGCTTGATTGTGACTACTGAATTGAATCATTTATTGTCACATGTATTAATTGTAAAAATACAGTGAAAAGTGTGTACCTTCACCATACATGGCGTCATTCACATTAACTTAGAATAAGATAAGAAAAAAAAAACTTGAGTGTCCAGGGAT